>NW_027362773.1:109296797-110027630 GCF_046119375.1 Phyllobates terribilis
TTCTATGTACATGGGGGGAGCCTGCCTCTAGCTCCTCCCTCTCTCCTCTCCATAGAATGTTATAAGCACCAACTGTCATCTCCTATCCCAGTAATGCTTCACTGAATACAGTGAGAACTTTGAGAATAAACGATCAGTTCGAGAGGAGAAAGAAGCAGATTTCTCTGAAAAGATATATTCCAACGTTTCTTATTTTCATGTGTACTGTACTATTGATTTATGAAATAAAAATTAAAACTGGGGTTACTATTTCTAGTCTATAGGAATCTGTTAAAAATGGATGGAGAAAGGATGATATACTTTGTACTTCAGTTTTCCATCTGTGTTTCATCCATTTTTCATTGATCCATTATTAAGAGTCAATGGATAAATAAAGTTTGGACAGTCTACCACCTTCACTTTTTAAAAAAACAGATGACACAAGAGAAAAATGGTCTGTTTTGCGACAATGTACAAATGGAAACAGATGTGTGAATGTAGCCCTAAAGTGATGTGAGAATATGTAACAGCTACTTACTAGCCCGATGAAATAGGAGCTTCCAGCTTCCCCCAGCAGGTGGGACCCCGCCATCGATAACGCCTGTGCTGTTGATCGCCTTGCGGGAGAAACCACATACTGAAACAAGAGAATATTCTGAATGAGCAGAAGGAGTCACTGAACCCAACGAGACAAGAGAACATGGACAAAGTGAACATACTTGAAGCCTAAGTTAAAGAAGTTGTCCACTATGGATAGGGCATCAATGTATGATCGGCCGGGGTCCCGCATGCGGCATCCCTTCCGATCAGCAGTTATCGGTGCCGGCGGCGGCTGCCACCAGCCGGAAGTCCTTACCTATTCAAGTCAATTGAATAGGAGGTGGATGTGCAGTACACCGCGGTGACCACTATAACTTGACGGCCAAACACCGCAGGTAAGCCCCTCCGGCCGGTGGCAGCCGCTGCAGATACCAATAACTGCTGATCGCCGGGGGTGCCGCGTGCGGGACCCCGGCCATCCTACATTGATGCCATATCCTACGGGTAGGGCATCAATGTGAAAGTAGTGGACAACCCCTTTAAATGCACAATCAGCCAGGATAGATAAGAAGCCCAGACATGTTGTGGACTGAGATTTTACTAAAGAAGTTTTTAATCATCTTGCGCCAGGTTTATTTTTAGTTGGGAATTACCCAACAGACGCTTGGGCACAGCCAGGATTATGGGGCATTTGATGGGTAAAAACAGAACATAGAGACTGACTACATACATATAATTATAGCTATGATAAGTTTAGCGCTTTTCTCCACTCACCAGGCGGATATCAGTTGAAACTGAAAAGTTCAGGGTCAGAAATATGGTCCCGATGAATATAAACACCTGCAGAGAGTAAAGAACAATACATATAAACGTTTGTGTCTTGCACGCTTTCCTATCCCCCATAGGTTTTGTCTTTATAATCCATTCATCCACCCCAGTCTCCGTACATTCATAGACAGCCCCCGCCATAGTCTATGATTTCTACTGCTCGGTCCTATAGCCGAGACCCAGTAAGGGGATGAAAGCAATCTGTACTCCAGGTACTTACATAAGTGGCCACAAGGCTGATGTCTGCAAGAATAATAGCCAACAGCAGGAAAATGGCGGAGCCCAGCAATCCAACCGCACAAACTATAGGGTCAGCACGAGGGTTGTACTTCCTGCATCTCTTGGCTATCTCCGCCCCTGTTCCAACTCCAAGGATGCCAGAGATGACCGTAAGTCCTCCGAAAATCAGACTGCAAAGAAAAGCGGTAAAGAGATTAGTAAAGTAGCTTGAAGAAATGAAATATAAATAATTTGATATAATAATAATTTGAAATATAAATATTTTTTTTTAGAGAGAAAACGGTCATAGGGGGAATTAAATTCCCACCAGTGAATGTCAAATTAAAGTTTGCTAAACTTGTACCTGTCATCATAGTTGGATAGTTGAGTCTGATATGGCGCCTTCTGTAGCATGAGAGCCCGGGCACGCTTCAGGAAAGTAACAGCCCAGAAGCCGAATGCAGCTGCCACAAATTTTACCATAATAGTCCCAAGAGTAGAAAACAGAAGACTTCGGCTGCAGAGAGAGAAAA
This sequence comes from Phyllobates terribilis, assembly GCF_046119375.1. Taxonomy (NCBI): domain Eukaryota; kingdom Metazoa; phylum Chordata; class Amphibia; order Anura; family Dendrobatidae; genus Phyllobates; species Phyllobates terribilis. Next base: position 109,298,897 of record NW_027362773.1, read on the forward strand.
GGGTAAAAAACATGTAAATGACGCAGAAGTCACGGGGGAGATCAGTGACATAAATCAATGCACAGAAGACACCTACTTTTTACGCAGTTGGTTGGCATCCATAAGCCATCCTTTGAAGCTCAGTGGTTTGTTCTTTTCCTCTGCAGCTCCTCTGGACGGTTCTTTTACAAATGCAGCCATGAGCAGGACTCCTACCAGGCCCAGAGCAGAGATGATCTGTGTAGATGAAGAAGGAGACATCACATATCACATATACAGAGGTTTCATCACAAAAAGGACATGAGCACAGACTGTTGTGGAACTGGATCCATTAAAGGGGATCTGCGACGAGGTGTTTGCTGCGCATCTGAGAGCAGCATAATGCAGGGACAGAGACCCCGATACCAGCGATGTGTCACTTGCTGGTGTGCTTGGTGAAGTATTGATAAAATCCCAGTTTTCTCTGCTGCAGATCTAGCAGTACTCTGAATGCTGAGCTCTGTATATGTGGCACCCCAGGGGTCTGGTTTTCCACAGTAATGTAATGTTATGTCTGAGAGCAGGTGGGAGGTCCTTTGGTCAGGGATCCTGTGCATGCCACACCTCCTGCCCAGTCTTGGGAGGGGAAGAACTTCCCCTGTATAAACCCGGGGCTGAGGCAGGGTGAGTCAGACAAGGAGAGTGGAGACAAGAAGCAGCATAGGAAACAGCAGAGTTACAAGGAGTCAGGGGCTGGCAGCTGCAGAGCTCGCCCTGACTAAGAAGATTCTTTACCGGACCCGGAGTCCGAGGCTGTGGGGACTAACTCCTACCCAGCAGCAGAATCCGTCAGGCAGGGGATTTCCGGTCCTCTGGCCCAGAAGCCCGAAGGCACGGTCACACGCGTGGGACCAGCACCGCCATCGTGGAGCGGAAGCCATTAGAAGGCCCCGAGTCACCGGCCATACGGGTGAGCACCACACGGTACACTCAGGGACGTGGGCTACTTACATCAGCTTCTAGCAAGGTAGCCAGAAGAGTACAGTCAGTTTGGGAGGCCTACAACTACGCCTGGCCAGGGGAGATCCCATCTGCTCAAAGACTGACCAGGCCCCGTTTGCTAGCAAGTACTCCGGGAGGGTCTGTCGTTGTTACCAGTAAAGACCCTGAACTACACCGTACCGTCTCTGAGTGGTTCCTGCTACCCCCATCATCCACGTCGGCTGCCCTGAGGCCATACCCCTCCCGTTGGGGGTTATACTATCACGCTGCACAATCCTACCACCGGCCTCAGCGGTCTGCCCTGCAGCAGCAGCTTCCTGGCTGCACTCAACGGGTGGCGTAGTCATCAACTATTTACTACTAATAGACTGCCGTCTAGTTTGACTCCCTGGGCACGGACCGGGTCACCGCCACGAGACTACAACCCTCCACTGATCCGGCTCCGGGTAGGCTCCCGCGTGCGCAACGCAGCGCGACACAGGCCCAGGGGCGCGTCAACTTTGGCGTAGTCGGCAGGATTTCGTGCCCGCAACCACCGGGTACTGCGTGCCTGAAAAGCAAAGACTGTTCAAACTTACCAGTGGTGAAGGTTTCCCGCCATCCGGCGCCATCTTCTACCTTCTTCCCGCCATCCGTGGAGTTTTCCCGCCATTGGACGCCATCTTGAGGACGCCGCGCGGGAAGAAGAGGGGCGTGGACTCCGAAAGCGCGCGAGAACTGAAGCCCCGCCTCACGTCCGGACGTTGCGTAAGGTCCTGGAAGGAGCCCAGCAGACGCCGACGTCACAGGAGCGCGACGGAAGGTCCTCAACCCTGACGATCCACTGCGGAGCCGCGGCCTACGGAAGAGGATCATCGCAAGGTAGGCCACGGTCCACTAGGGGGGAGGAAGATGTCGGATACGGAGGAGAGCTTCACTGCCTCAACCCCCGCCAGCGCTACCGCTGCTGCAGTTATGCCCTTCACCATGCCCTATATCCCGGGAGCAGCTTGGCTACCCCAGTACTCAGGGGAGTCACATACCCTGCATGACTTTAGAGAAAAGCTGGATAGCCTCTTCCAGGTGTACCCCCTCACAGAAGAGCAAAAAGTGAGCATCCTGGTGGCCCAACTAACCGGGGCAGCCAAAAGGGAAGTAAAATCCTGGCCACCTGGGAGGAAGACTGTCGCAGGGATACTAACCCGGCTGAAGGACACCTTTGATACCCACACCTCAGCCGAGATTAAGCTTAGATTCTACGGGTGCAAGCAGCGAGCGCATGAGAGTATAAGGGACTATGCACTAAACCTACAAGAGGCCCTGAGGGCCATAAAGCAGACCGACCCTGATGGGGTGGGAAACGAGGACAGGCTATTGACTGAACAATTTATAGAGGGTTTATATTGCAATGCCCACCGAACCCAGTTGCGGGCAATGGCCTTACAGGATCCCCATCTGGACTTTGCACAGTTCAAGGATAGAGCTATCCGGGTGCTCCGAGAACCAGCACCGGGTGGCGTTGTTACCCACAGGCGCCCAGCTATCACTTACCACCAGGAGGCGGCGCCCTTGTCGGCAGGGCCTGTGGGAGCTGATGCGCAGGCTTTGGACAATGACCCGGCTCCAGACCTACACCATCAGGTCCAAGAGCTAGCTAAGAGCGTTGCTGCGCTAACCCGAACTGTGCAGTCTTTACAGGTTTCCACCCCAGGGAAGATCCAGCTGGCATCCGGACCGGAGGACATCCCGTGGCGTCGACCAAGGAGGACCCCACCGGCCAGAGGAAGACCCAGTGACCGATACAGCGAGGACGGACGACCCATCTGCCGCCGCTGCAATCAACCCGGACATATGGAAAGGTACTGTTCTTTAAACGGGCACAACCTGGGGTAGAGGGCCAACCCCCAGGAAAAAGATCACCAGGCCCATCGAACTGGCGCGACAGATATGTGGGAGGACGTCCAGTCTTGCCTGTGGTACTGGATGGCATTCCCATGAGTGCCCTACTGGATACCGGGTCACAGGTCACCACCATCCCGTACGTGCTCTTCAAGCAGTACTGGAATGACTCGGATATTACCCGCTACCCTGACGACGACTTGAGTATCATCGCCAGCAATGGCCAGCCCGTGCCACAGATCGGATTTAAAGAGGTGACCCTCAAAATCGGTAGAGTCGAACTGGCCGCACAGGGACTGATCATTGTAGATATTGATAAACATGAGAGTCACCCAAAAATAACTCTAGGAACTAACGTAATTGAAAATTGTCTTGCAGAGGTGATTTTCCTTTTACAGCAGGTTGCCAAGAACGCCAGCTCCGGCGAGCAGCGGGTGCTCCAGAAAGAGATCCGGGCACTGATGCAACGGCAACAAGTGGAACTCTCCGGCGGTGAGATTGGTAGCGTAAGAATGTGTGACCCTTTTCCTATTGCCATGTCCCCAAAAAGTGAAATGATGATTTGGTGCCGGGCAGCTATTGGTCTGAGAGGTAGAGATTACCAGGCAATGGTAGAACCAGTTTACTCAGACAGTAGGCCCACCATTTTGACAGCACGGGGGGTGGTCAATGTACGCCATGGGAGGGTGCCCATTCGCATAATAAATATCGGGGAGAGGGAAGTGTACCTGCCCCGGTATGCCACGCTAGCCAAATTATATACCACTAATCAAAATTCTATACAATCTGTGGAACCCTTGCCTCCATCTCACCCGGAGGAAGGTAACGGCTCTAAGAAAGACATGGAGGACTGGTGTCAGCAACTACATTTGGGTACTGATTCCACTCCCTCACATCAGAAACAAGGAGTCTATCGGGTGGTTCAAGAGTATGAGAGAGTGTTTAGTAAACACCCGTTAGACTTCGGGCGAGTCAAGGGGGTAGAACACCGCATCCCCACGGGAGATCATCCTCCCATAAAAGAGAGGTATCGACCCGTACCCCCTGCACATTACCAACACGCCAAGGGGATGCTTAGAGACATGAAGGAGGCTGGGGTAATCCGGGATAGCTGTAGCCCCTGGGCAGCCCCACTAGTTTTAGTCAAAAAGAAAGACAACACCATGAGGATGTGTGTAGATTACCGGAAAATCAACCGTATCACACACAAGGATGCGTACCCCTTACCAAGGATAGAGGAGTCATTGGCTGCTTTAAGATCTGCTAACTTCTTCTCTACCTTGGATCTCACTAGCGGGTACTGGCAGGTTCCTGTAGCAGAGGCGGACCGGGAGAAGACCGCAATCACCACCCCGATGGGACTTAGCGAGTTCACCTGCATGCCGTTCGGACTCTGCAACGCCCCAGGAACCTTCCAACGATTAATGGAGTGCTGTCTGGGCCACAGAAACTTCGAGACGGTCCTGTTGTACCTGGACGATGTCATCGTATACTCCAAAACTTATGAGGACCACCTGAAACACCTGGCGGAGGTGTTCGAAGCTCTGGCGAGTTACGGCCTAAAGGTGAAACCCTCCAAGTGTCACCTCCTGAAACCAAAGGTGCAATACCTGGGACACGTGGTGAGCGCTGACGGAGTGGCTCCCGACCCCGATAAGATCACCGCAATTAAGGGATGGCCAAGCCCCTCCAGCGTAAAAGAAGTGCGGCAGTTCCTAGGGTTGGTAGGCTACTACCGAAGGTTTATTCCCGGTTTCACCAAAAAGGCAGCGCCTATGCAGGACCTCCTGATAGGCCAGTCCCGAAAGGCCAAGAACCAGAAGCCGCCCTTCAAATGGGAAGAGCTAGAAGAAGAGTCCTTCCGCCAGCTGAAGATGGCCCTCACGGGGGATGAAATCTTGGCGTACCCGGACTATAGCCAGCCCTTCATCCTCTACACCGACGCCAGTAACATCGGGCTAGGAGCCGTACTGTCCCAGATTCAGCAGGGGAGAGAACGAGTAATCTCCTATGCCAGCCGAAAACTGCGACCCACCGAAAGGAACCCCGAGAATTACAGCTCATTTAAGCTAGAGTTCCTGGCCGTGGTATGGGCAGTCACCGAGCGCTTTAGGCATTACCTCGCTTCTTCCCGGTTCACCGTATACACGGATAACAACCCGTTGACACACCTGGACACGGCAAGACTCGGTGCCCTGGAGCAGAGGTGGATGGCCCGTCTGTCCAACTACGAGTTCACAATCAAATACCGGGCAGGACGCTCCAATACTAACGCGGATGCCCTGTCCAGGATGCCCAACCTGCCGGACGAAGGAGAAGATCCGGAGGGACTGGAAGAAGTTGAACTCCCTGCGTTCCACCGTCATGGGACTATCCAGTATTCCCACCGGGTAAGGGGTAAGCAGGCTGCTACGTTGAACCCCTTACCCCACTACAACTGGGCGGAAACGCAAGACAGCGACCCTGCCGTCCGACTGGTGAAGGAGATGCTGACTCGGCCGGAGGCTCGCCTTGAACCAGACGCTCCGGAGGAAGCCAAACAACTATGGGCGGAGAAGAGTCGACTATTCCTTTACAAGGGGAAGTTGTGCCGCAGAATGGTCAACTCCCGGACGCATGAACTACTCTGGCAAGTAGTGGTGCCACGAAGAGACGCAGCCATGGTGATGGAGGCATACCACGACGGAGCTGGACACTTCGGGTGGAAAAAGCTGAAGTTCCTGCTGCGCGAGCGGTTCCACTGGGTAGGCATGAGGGGAACCATCGAGAAGTGGTGCAGAGACTGTGGCCCGTGCAATCTGAGAAGGAAGGACCGGGCCAGCCAGAAGACTCCCCTGCAGTCCATCGTCACCCGGCAACCGTTGGAACTGGTAGCCTTGGATCAAGTATAACTGACCCCAAGCAGAAGTGGCTACGTCTACGCGTTAACCATCGTGGATCATTACTCCCGGTTCTTGGTTGTCGTCCCCGTCAAGGACTTAACGGCTCAAACAGCAGCTAGAGCCTTCCAGCAGCACTTCTGCCGTCCACACGGGTACCCGGACCAAGTGCTGACGGACCAGGGACCTGCCTTTGAAGCGGAGGTCTTCCAGGAATTCTGCAATCTGTATGGCTGCCGGAAGATAAGGACGACACCCTACCATCCGCAAACTAATGGACTTTGTGAAAAAATGAACCAGGTGGTAATGGATCTTCTAAAAACATTGCCCCTGGAAGAACGCAGTCTGTGGCCTGAGAAGTTGCCCGATCTGGTGGACCTATACAACCACATCCCGGTAGGTTCCACCAACTGTACCCCGGCTTACCTAATGAGGGCGAGACCTGGTAAGTTACCTGTTGACCTGGAAATGGGAGTCCTGACACCTGAGGACACTTCACCAGAAACGGACTGGGACACAGAGAGGCAGCAGCAGTACCGGAGAGTACAAGAGAGCGTGGAGCGAAGTCTCTGTCAGGCTAGGGAAAGACAAGAGAAGACTTACAACCAGTATGCTCCCGCTGTTCCCCTGGTACCCGGAGAGCAGGTCTTGAAGAGGAAAAGACGGCTCCACAAGTTGGATGACCAGTGGGAGAAGGACCCGTACACCGTACTGCCCTCAAGCCACGAGAACCCGAAGGTCTGTACCATCAGTAAAGACGGAGGGGAAACCACAGCCATTGTATCCCGGGACCACCTGAAGAAGTGTCCCGAACAACTGAGGAACCCTGAAGAGGAACAAGAAGACCATCGACCCGTGGGAGAAAGGGAAGATATGGTTAGTACCGTGCTCGGGGACTTCCCTCGGTCTTGGACTCAAGTCAATGGTGCAGTTGTGGTACCCGTACTCACCTTCCTCCAACCATCATCCCAAGAACCTACGGAGCAACGGGTAGAGCTGGAAGAACAGCCGGTCCAGGAGGCAGAAGACTCCACACGAGTAGAACAGGAGAATCAACCCTCTGCTTATAGTGAGCCTGCCGTACCCCTAGTGAGACAAAGAGCCGGTAGACAGCTGCCCAGTTTACCCTTGACAGCTCCTCCACCCTGTAGTTCAGGGCCAGACAGTCAGCTCCGTAGGTCCACTAGGGCCACTAGAGGCCAGTTACCCGCACGCTGGAGAATTTGAAGTGTAAAAATAGTTTTATTTATGTTTATCTGTGTATTGTTGCTTGTGTATAATTTTGTGTTTCCAGTTGTTTTTAGGAAACCTTGGTGGATTTACCGGGAATCCTTGTATATAGTTGGAGCGTAACCCAGGATGGACTAGAGACTGTTAAGGACTCGGGGTAGGACAGACCCCTACCTGGTTACGTCTCCCTGTGTTGGTGAAATGGACACCTTTGCTTTTCTTCAAAGACTGCATCCGGTTGCGGACACGCCGTAACCATCTTATGTGTTTTTCTTATAGTATTGTTATTGTTATACTTTGTTATGTTTTTCTAAATGTGTTTAGTCCCGGAGTACTAAATTTCACTAGGGGGGAATGTGGCACCCCAGGGGTCTGGTTTTCCACAGTAATGTAATGTTATGTCTGAGAGCAGGTGGGAGGTCCTTTGGTCAGGGATCCTGTGCATGCCACACCTCCTGCCCAGTCTTGGGAGGGGAAGAACTTCCCCTGTATAAACCCGGGGCTGAGGCAGGGTGAGTCAGACAAGGAGAGTGGAGACAAGAAGCAGCATAGGAAACAGCAGAGTTACAAGGAGTCAGGGGCTGGCAGCTGCAGAGCTCGCCCTGACTAAGAAGATTCTTTACCGGACCCGGAGTCCGAGGCTGTGGGGACTAACTCCTACCCAGCAGCAGAATCCGTCAGGCAGGGGATTTCCGGTCCTCTGGCCCGGAAGCCCGAAGGCACGGTCACACGCGTGGGACCAGCACCGCCATCGTGGAGCGGAAGCCATTAGAAGGCCCCGAGTCACCGGCCATACGGGTGAGCACCACACGGTACACTCAGGGACGTGGGCTACTTACATCAGCTTCTAGCAAGGTAGCCAGAAGAGTACAGTCAGTTTGGGAGGCCTACAACTACGCCTGGCCAGGGGAGATCCCATCTGCTCAAAGACTGACCAGGCCCCGTTTGCTAGCAAGTACTCCGGGAGGGTCTGTCGTTGTTACCAGTAAAGACCCTGAACTACACCGTACCGTCTCTGAGTGGTTCCTGCTACCCCCATCATCCACGTCGGCTGCCCTGAGGCCATACCCCTCCCGTTGGGGGTTATACTATCACGCTGCACAATCCTACCACCGGCCTCAGCGGTCTGCCCTGCAGCAGCAGCTTCCTGGCTGCACTCAACGGGTGGCGTAGTCATCAACTATTTACTACTAATAGACTGCCGTCTAGTTTGACTCCCTGGGCACGGACCGGGTCACCGCCACGAGACTACAACCCTCCACTGATCCGGCTCCGGGTAGGCTCCCGCGTGCGCAACGCAGCGCGACACAGGCCCAGGGGCGCGTCATATACCCTGCCTACACCACTGATTGGTAGATTTTTCTGTGCACACTGTACATAGGCAGAAAGCCACCAATCAGTGGTGGGGTCGGGGTTACACAGAACAGGAGGACTACATGGCACGAGACAACTAGTCCCCTCGTCATAATCTCCTGCTAATAAAACAGTGATTTTTTTTTTAAAGCATCTACAAGGAGCAGTAAGTGACACATCGCTGGAATCAGGTGCTCTGCCCCTACAGGGCCCCTGCTCTCAGATCAAATGGAAAAACATACTGCCAGATTCCCTTTAATACGATACAGGAATTATAATTAAGATTCACAGTTTGTCCACAAGATCCCTCAGACCTATTACTTACCCGGAAGGCCCATTGCCAGGCGCCACCAAATGCACTTGTCACTTTAGACCCAATGATGTAACCAAGGCCACTGTAAAAAACAAAAACAAAGTTGTCATAATTTCTGCACACATATAAACATATACATTTTTGAGTGCCTTTTTCCGGCTCCTCCTTCCTACTCCACCCCCTCCATAGACTTCTATGAGCAGCAACTGTTACCCCATGCCGCATAAAGCTACAATCTGTCTTGTCACTGAAGATGGATTTTTATCAGTGAATTAATGAAGGGAAATAAGTATATTTCCTGATAAGATATATTACAACATTTCCTATGTCCATTTAAATGATTTATAAAAAAACAATAAAAAGTGTAAGATCATTCTGAGTCTTCACATTCTTTGAGGAGCTCTTGTCATAAGTGCTAAAAGTCAAACTGTCTAGCAGAAAACTTTTTTGCCCATAGCAATCAGTGCAGTTTTCTGTTAGGGAAAGTCTTGACATTGCTGAAAAAATATTTCCATTTAGAGTCTTGAATCAATTTCCTAGAAATCTGCAGCAATTCCAGAAATGTTTGCTGGTTCACTGCTGATCCTCCCCCTACGCAAAATCCGTACCGAAAAAAGTCCACAGCAAATCCACCTTGTCGGACTTACTCTTAGACAGTTTGGCTATGATTCCCTCCTTAAAACAATAAATAGATCTACACTCACCAGCCAAAGGGTGCTGCTAAGTAATACAAGTTAAGCGCGCGGCTGCGCCGATCTCCCACGAAGACGTCGGCAATGATGGAGGGGGCAGTTATTTTAAAACTTGCCTCTGCAGCTCCAGACAGTCCATTAATTAGGAGAAAAACTGTAAAATACTGTGAAAACACAAAAAAATATTCAGTGACCATTTATGAAAGTTTTCTAAGACACCTAAAGAAATACGGTAATGGAAAAATTATAAACTTTTCCTAATTTTGGACCCGCTCTACTTTTGTCTTGCAAATACTAATGCAAAATACTGATCTACATACAAACAAGTGAGAGGCTTTAGGGCTCATGCAGACGTCGGTGGATCCCGGTCCGATCTCTGACAGCGTGATAGCGATGCTCGGGTCGGAAGACCCGCGGCCAGTCCGTGCATTATTGTCCATGATGGCACCGAGATCCACAGACGTCTGCATGAGCCTTAAGTCTTTATGCTTCTACCAATTAGATCAGTTACCTCATTGGGAACGTAGGACTTGCAGAGAATGATGGCCGACCAGAAGGACATCCCTGCACACATGATGTATTTTCTGTTCCAGCGGTCACCCAGGTATCCATAGATTTGACCAAACAGGACACTGCTGATCGTGAATACTAGAAGGGGAAAAACAAGAGGTCACAGTTAATAGAAATGATTTCTTTAACATATATTTATTTATATTTGAGGATTATTTAAACTGTTGCACTGAAAACACTTCTCCCGTCCTCATCACTGTTTGCATTTTTGGTAACTATAAAGGCGGCCATCATGTGAACGTTACAAAATTGGAACCTTATGATGTCACGAGATTCCAGCCGTCCTCACAAGTGACCTATAGAATAGGATTTTATGTTAAAAGTTTACCTAAGCTTATAAGGCCGGATTTGCTGTCGTCCATTTTAAATGCGCTTTGTAGGTAAGAAATCGCTCCTGCCAGAACAAAAAGAAGAACACGAATGATTATTGTAATTAGAGAAGTGCAGGAATAGACATCACAGCAGCTAACGAGCCTTCTCGTTGGCCATGAAGATTTTCTTCTTTTTTTGCAGTTTTGGGCCTTATACACCTTGCCCCCGACATAAGCCGGTTTACGCCTACTTACCTACGAAAGTGAAGGCAGCTATGAAGGTGACCAGATTGATGAAGGTTAGAACGCCTACAATAATGAAAGAGCGGACTATGGAGACTCCAGTCCGGGCGTGCAGGTCCTGTTCTTCGCAGTTTTCATCCTCATCTTGCTGGTCTTTTCCTTTTTCCACATCTTCTAATAGAAGTGGCATTTTTGGGGTGGAATTGAAGAGAGATGCCATGTTCAACAGAGCCCTGCAAACACTGGAGAAAAACACAAGACGGTAAAAATATTGCATTAGTCTCAGTCAATTCCGTGGTAGTGCAGTATATAGTGTAATAAGCAATCGAACAACAATAAGTTTAAGTCCCCTAGAGGGACTAAAAATGAGGTCAAATTCAGCAAAAAAAAGTTTTTCTTTAATATAAAAAAAATAATAAAATATAAAGATTTCAAAAATAAAGAGAAAAAAAACAAGCATATATATATATATATATGTATTTTTCAGATTATAAGACTCACTTTTTGTTCTCCCAAATTTGGGGGGAAAATGGGGGTGCGATTTATAATCCAATTGTAGCTTACCGGGCTGGGGGGGTATCTGCGGTGGAGCAGGGTCCCAGGAGTCAGGGTCACTGCTGCAGGAAGTTGAAGGTGGTGGGGCGATGCTGTGGGCCCCAGACTGGGAGGTGGGGGTGGTCAGCGATGCGAGGCTGCTTCGGGCACCAGGCTTCCAGAAAATGTCAGTGGAGCCCCCGCACTGCCCATCGTTTTCACTGCTGTGGACTTCGGGAAAATGGACGCCTCCAGCGGAGCATGTGTAGATCTCGGCTCCCGAGATCTCGATCTTGGGAGCGGAGATCTCAATCTAAACATGCGCCATTTTCCCAAAGTCCACTGCAGTGAAAACGATGCAAACGATGGGCAGTGTGGGGACTTGTTTGATATTTTCTGAAAGCCCGTGGCCCGGAGCAGTCTCGCACTGTGCTGAGCACCCCAACCTTCCAGCCCGGGCCCTGCAGCATCGCCCCACTCCTGCCACCGTTGAAAGCTTTCTGCAGCAGCGACCCTGCCTCCTGGGATCCCGCTTCACCGCAGCCCCCTCGACCACCCCCGGGTAAGCTATCGTAAAAGGGGATTATAAGACGCACTATTTTATTAATTTCATTTTTTTCCCATTTTCCTCCCCAAAATTTGGGGCGCATCTTCTAATCTGCAAAATACAGTCTCTAGCATCAATATATCCATAAAAGTAAGAGAAACAATCAAAACGCCAGAATGGCCTTTTTTTCCCTTGTTTTTTTTTTTATTACGGCACCTTCCCCGAAAAATGCAATAAAAAGTCACCCAAACTGTGTATGTTCCCCAAAATGGTGTCAATAAAAACATCAACTTGCCATAAAATGGTGAAACAAATCAATTTTTTTTTAAATTCTAAAACTATTGTTGTAACCACTTACGGTAAGTAATAACAATAATAATAATAATAAAACAATATGAACCCTGAATCATCTTTCCAGATCAATCGTACCACAAAATGAACGTGGTAAAAAGCACAAAAAACAGTTTTGTTTTTCTGTTTTTTTTTCACCATTTCACCATAGTTATTATTTTTTTCCCCATTTTTCAGTATAATATAACGTTAAATGAATGCTGTTCTTCTAAGCAACAACTCGTCTCACAAAAAAAAAAAACAAGCTTTCACCTGACTATGTGATCAGAAAAATAAAAAAGTGGAGGAAATATTGGCCGTGCTTTGAAAGGGTTAATGACAATTTACAAAAAACGTGTCTATACTGTTATTGGGGATAATTCTATAGGGAAATCTATATATGTCCCCCTATAATCATCTACAGGTTGTCTCCCCCTGGGAAAGACTCCCATTACTCATTAGATGAAGTTCAGACTTACCTTTCTCTCTTTCCACCGGAGGGCGCTGATAATAACAAATAAATATCACCTTCTATAGCAAATTTTGCAACACAGAAATCGTGAGTACAACACACAATAGTGAGTGGCTGGGATCCAGCCGGCGCCCATAGTTATACACAGGGGCCGATTGTGACATCATCAGCCGGTCACTGGGGGTTCTAAGCCATTGTGATGTCATCGATCTATCTAATCATCCATCCATCCATGGATTCTGTAGTACTACAACACCCAGTATGTACGTCTGGAAAAGTATAGAACTAGCATGCTCCACCCTCACGTTTTTCATTGTGCTGTGGTCTATATTGAAATTCATGTCCCTCTGGATGGATGGATGGACATGCTGAGTTTTGTAGTACTACTGAATCCATCCATCCATCCATCCATCAAGAGGAACATCAATTTCATTATAGACCAAAGCACAATGAAAGACTTGAGGATGGATCTTGCTAGTTCTATACTTTTCCAGATGTATATACTGGGTGTTGTAGTACTACAGAATGATAAGGACTCTGATGACAGGGCATGCTGACACCTGTAGTCCTATACTTTTCTAGAAGTGCATGCTGAGAATTGTGGTACTACAGCACAATAAGAACATAAATTTCAATATATACCACAATACTGTGCTATTGCTGTATATAGTATAAACAATCAAACAATCATAGGTTCAAGTCTACCAGGGGGAGTAAAAAAAAAAAATAAATATCAACAAAAATTTAAAAAAATATATATAAAATATAAAAAGTTCAATTAACTCCTGTTCCTAATTAAAAACTAAAGAGATAAAAATATACATATTGTGCATCAATGTATCCATAAAAGTAAGAAAAACCATCAAAACGCCAGAATTGCCTTTTTTTTTCTATCGCAGCATCTTCCCCCCAAAAAATGCAATAAAATGTCATCAAATCTTTGTATGTTCCCAAAAATGTTGTCAATAATAATGACAACTCGCCATGGAAAAAAAACAAGAGCAGAGGCTCATAAAATGGTGAAAAAAACTTTTTTTTTTACAAAGTTCTGAAATTGTTGTAACCACTATAATAATAATACTAATGATAATGATAATAAAAAGCAATATGTTTGATATTGCTGTAATCACGCTGACCCTGAATCATATTTCCAGATCAATCTTACCAAAAAATGAATGCGGTGAAAAGGAAGCACAAAAAACTGTTGCAAAATTTCTTTTGCTTTTCACCATTTCACCGCACTCGTAATTGTTTCCCCATTTTTCAGCAACAACTCGTCTCACAAAAAGAAAAAAACAAGCTTTCACCTGACTAAGTGATTGGAAAAATGAAGAATAAGAAGAGGAGGAAATATTGGCCATGTTCTAAAAGGGTTAATGACAATTTACAAAACCGTGTCTATACTGTTATTGGGGATAATTTTATAGGGAAATCTATATATGTCCCCCCTATAATCATCTACAGGTTGTGTCTCCCCCTGGGACAGACTCCCATTACTCATTAGTAGTGTTGAGCATTCCGATACTGTAATATCGGGTATCGGCCGATATTCGCAGTATCGGAATTCCGATACTTAATTCCGATACTTTTACAATATCGAATACCGGAATCGGAAGTTCCCATAATGCCTGCGCTCTGCAGTGTCTGTGAAGGATGACAAGCTGGATGGCAGCGCGATCCAGCCTGTCATCAGAATGCCATCCCAGCGGGGGAGAATTCTCCTGATTGTTTAAAAGCCGGCGCGCGGTAAAAAGCCGCCGGCTTTTAAACAATCACACAGCCCCATACTGCTTCCCCACAGCCTCCCACCCCGATCCTCCGCTCCCCTCGCCACCTCCCATCCCGATCGTAAGTTAGGACCGGGCAGGGAGCGCAGCACCAAGGAGCGAAGGACCCGGGCGGGGAAGCCGGCAGTGAAAAGACTTCACCGCCGGCTTTCCCGTTCTGTGCTGCGCTTTCCCGCCGGTTATTTCAAATGAACAGCTGAGGTATCAGGTGATGCCGATCAGCTGTTCATTTGAAGTAGCCGCGGTGCCCTCAGAGGGTTCATGTGAGTTCATGCTTGACTGCATGAACTCACATGAACTTTCCCACGACCGCACAGGTCAGCCACACCTCACAGACCATCAGACCGGTCATGATTAGTGTGTGTGCGGGGTGTCTGTGCGGGGTGTCTGTGTGCGGGGTGTCTGTGTGCGGGGTGTCTGTGTGATGTTTGTGCGGGTGTCTGTGCGGGTGTCTGTGCGTGCAGGCAGACATAGGCCGATGTGACACTACTACTCCCATCGGCCTATGTCTGTCCCCCGTCCACTCGTGCCAGCAGGATCAGCTCGATGGGAGCAGTAGTTCCCATCAGTCTGATCCTGCTATTTAAATTGCCCTACTGTGCCCCAATAAATGTTAAATACATGTCATTGGTGGCCAGTGGTTACCTACAATAAATTAGTTCATACATTACCTGTCCCCGCCGATCGCCACCTAAAATAAAGTAAAAAATAAAAAACTACACCTATACTCACCTAGACACCTAATTCCCCGAAGCCATCGATCTCCTGTAATAAAATATAAAATAATAAACCACAACCTTATCCTTACCCCTCCGGAGTAGTCCACGAGTGTCCCACGAAGATCTCCAGTTCAGAGCAGCCACATAGAATGTGACCGCTCTGAACCGCTGCCGCCGCTAGAATGACGGGGCCGTAAAGCAGCCCCGTCATTGCATAAGCGGGTTCACCGGAGTTCAGGCAGCGCTGCTCCGGTTAGCTGCTTTACGGCCCTGCTGTATCGTGAGAAATTCCCACGGTACAGCACTGCCGTAAAGGAGGTCTCCGGAGCTGCGCTGCCTGAATGCACTCCGGTGACCTCAGTCAGTGGCTCCCGCTGCCGGGAGCGGACGTGTTCCCGGCAGTGTGAGCTTACAGCAGCCATGCACAGCTGTCACCATCTCCAGATGTGACAGCTGTGCATGGGAGATCAGCACAGGAACGTGGACAGGTAACTATTATTTTTAGTGAACTAAGAATTAAATAAAATGGTGTGTTTTATTTCAAATAAATTATTTTTTTCTGGGTGTAGTGTGTTTTTTCTTTTTAACACTTTGTAGGTTAGTAATGGGGGTGTCTTATAGACGCCCATCATTACTAACCTGGGCTTCATGGCAGCTGGCACTGACATGAACCCCACCACTATTACCCCCTGCCACCGCACCAGGGCAGCGTGGAAGAGCGAGGCTAAGTGCCAGAATTGGCGCATCCTACGGATGCGCCATTTCTGGGGCGGCTGACGGCTGGTGTTTCTAGCCTGGGAGGGGGCCATTATTCATGGCACCCTTCCTGGGCTATTAATATCAGCCCCCAGCTGTCTGCCTAGCCTTTGCTAGCTATTAAAATAGGGGGGACCGCACGTCATTTTTTTGGGGGGGGTCCCCCATTTTAATAGCTAGTAAAGGCTAGGTATTCAGCTGGGGGCTGATATTAGTAGCCTGGGAAGCTCCGTGGGTTTTACCCCCTTCCCAGGCTTCAAACATCTGCCCCAGCCGTCTGCTTAACCTCCGCTAGAGACTAAAATTATGGGGGATCCCACGCCATTTTTTTTTTAAATAAATCCTTTATTTTAACACTAAATGACATTTGAGGAGTTAATAAAGATGCAGTCCCTAAATTATTATTTATTTTTTAATTAATTTTTCCCAAAACTTTTGACGTGGGCTTCGCCATATTTTTGTATGCCAGCCAGGTACAGCATCCAGCTTCTATGAACGCGCCATTTTCCGGGGCGGCTGCGGACTGCAATTTTCAGCGGGGGGGGGGGAGGGGGGCAGAAAGCTTGGGCCTCCCTGCGCTGCGGATTCCAGCCCCCAGCTGCCTAGTTGTACCTGGCTGGACACAAAAATAGGGAGAAGCTCCACGTTTTTTTTTTTTTTCATTATTTCATGAAATTCATGGAATAATTAAGAAAAAAAGGGCTTCCCTATATTGTTGTGTCCGGCTAGGTACAAATAGGCAGCTGGTGGTTGGGGGCAGCCCGTTCCTGCCTGCTGTACCTGGCTGGACACAAATATAGTGCAAAGCCCCACGTCAATTTTTTTTAATTATTTCAGGAAATTCATGAAATAATTAAAAAAAAATTGACGTGGGGCTTCGCTCTATATTTGTGTCCAGCCAGGTACAGCAGGCAGGAACGGGCTGCCCCCAACCACCAGCTGCCTATTTGTACCTAGCCGGACACAACAATATAGGGAAGCCCTTTTTTTCTTAATTATTCCATGAATTTCATGAAATAATTTAAAAAAAAAAATGCGTGGGGCTTCGCCCTATTTTTGTGTCCAGCCAGGTACAACAAGGCAGCTGGGGGCTGGAATCCGCAGCGCAGGGAGGCCCAAGCTTTCTGGGCCCCACCCGCTGCAAATTGCAGTCCGCAGCCGCCCCGGAAAATGGCGCGTTCATAGAAGCGCCATCTTCTGGCGCTGTACCCAACTCATCCAGGGCCCTGGTGCGGTGGCTCACTGGGTAATAAAGGGGTTAAGGCCAGCTTGGCATTATCAGCTGGCCCTAAGCCCGAAATTCATGGGGTCACGCCAATATTAGATATGACCGCCATGAATTTCTAGTAAAGTATTTAAAAAAAACACAAACACCCAGAAAAAAGTCCTTTAATTGAAATAAAGACACAATTCTTTATTGTTCTAAATTAAACCATACTTACCGTCACGCCCATTCCAGCTGAAGCCAACGATCTCCTGCAATAAAAGTAAAATAATAAAGCAACATCATCCTTACCTTTCCATGGCTCCCACGACAGCTTCAGCTCTGCTTCATCGAGATGACAGCCTGGATCGCAGCAGAAAGTTGCCATCCAGCCTGTCATCCCGCAGACACTGAGAAGCGCAGGCATGCTTGCGCTCCTCAGTGTCAGGCTGTGACGGCATCCCGATAAGCCGAGTCTCTCACGCTCACCGCATGCGCAGGAGAATTTTCCCACGCTGTCAGTGACGTGCATGAGGTGAGCTGAGTTCATTGGACATGACCTCGGCTCATCTGGATGCCGTCACAGCCAGACACTGAGGAGCGCAAGCATGCCTGCGCTTCTCAGTGTCTGCGGGATGATAGGCTGGATGGCAGCGTTCTGCTGCGGTCCAGCCTGTCATCTCGATGTAGCAGAGCTGGAGCTGTCCTGGGAACCATCGAAAGGTAAGGATGATGTTGGTTTATTATTTTTCTTTTATTTCAGGAGATCGTTGGCTTCAGCTGGAATGGGCGTGATGGTAGGTATGGTTTAATTTAGAACAATAAAGAATTGTGTGTTTATTTCAATTAAAGGACTTTTTTCTGGGTGTTTGTGTTTTTTTTAAATACTTTACTAGAAATTCATGGTGGTCATGTCTAATATTGGCGTGACCCCATGAATTTCGGGCTTAGGGCCAGCTGATAATGCCAAGCTGGCCTTAACCCCTTTATTACCCAGTGAGCCACCGCACCAGGGCCCTGGATGAGTTGGGTACAGCGCCAGAAGATGGCGCTTCTATGAACGCGCCATTTTCCGGGGCGGCTGCGGACTGCAATTTGCAGTGGGGGTGGCCCAGAAAACTTGGGCCTCCCTGCGCTGCAGATTCCAGCCCCCAGCTGCCTAGTTGTACCTGGCTGGACACAAAAATAGGGCGAAGCTCCACGTATTTTTTTTTTAAATTCATGAAATTCATGGAATAATTAAGAAAAAAAGGGCTTCCCTATATTGTTGTGTCCGGCTAGGTACAAATAGGCAGCTGGTGGTTGGGGGCAGCCCGTTCCTGCCTGCTGTACCTGACTGGACACAAATATAGGGCTAAGCCCCACATCAATTTTTTTTAATTATTTCATGAATTTCCTGAAATGATTTTAAAAAAATTGACGTGGGGCTTCGCACTATATTTGTGTCCAGCCAGGTACAGCAGGCAGGAACGGGCTGCCCCCAACCACCAGCTGCCTATTTGTACCTGGTTGGACACAACAATATAGGGAAGCCCTTTTTTTCTTAATTATTTCATGAATTTCATGAAATAATTTAAAAAAAAAATGCGTGGGGCTTCGCCCTATTTTTGTGCCCAGCCAGGTACAACTAGGCAGCTGGGGGCTGGAATCCGCAGCGCAGGGAGACCCAAGCTTTCTGGGCCACCCCCGCTGCAAATTGCAGTCCGCAGCCGCCCCAGAAAATGGCGCGTTCATAGAAGCGCCATCTTCTGGCGCTGTACCCAACTCATCCAGGGCCCTGGTGCGGTGGCTCACTGGGTAATAAAGGGGTTAAGGCCAGCTTGGCATTATCAGCTGGCCCTAAGCCCCAAATTCATGGGGTCACGCCAATATTAGACATGACCACCATGAATTTCTAGTAAAGTATTTAAAAAAACACAACACCCAGAATAAAGTCCTTTAATTGAAATAAACACACAATTCTTTATTGTTCTAAATTAAACCATACATACCATCACGCCCATTCCAGCTGAAGCCAACGATCTCCTGCAATAAAAGTAAAATAATAAAGCAACCTCATCCTTACCTTTCCATGGTTCCCACGACAGCTCCAGCTCTGCTACATCGAGATGACAGGCTGGACCGCAGCAGAACGCTGCCATTCAGCCTGTCATCCCGCAGACACTGAGAAGCGCAGGCATGCTTCCACTCCTCAGTGTCTGGCTGTGACGGCATAAAGATGAGCCGAGGTCATGTCCAATGAACTCAGCTCACCTCATGCACGTCACTGACAGCGTGGGAAAATTCTCCTGCACTCAGCACTTCAGCGTGAGAATTTTCCCACGCTGTCAGTGAAGTGCATGAGGTGCGCCGAGTTCATTGGACATGAGCTCACCTCATGTACGTCACTGACAGCGTGGGAAAATTCTCCTGCACTCAGCACTTCAGCGTGAGAATTTTCCCACGCTGTCAGTGACGTGCATGAGGTGAGCTGAGTTCATTGGACATGAGCTTACCTCATGCACGTCACTGACAGCGTGGGAAAATTCTCCTGCACTCAGCGCTTCAGCGTGAGAATTTTCCCACGCTGTCAGTGACGTGCATGAGGTGAGCTGAGTTCATTGGACATGAACTCGGCTCATCTGGATGACGTCACAGAGAGACACTGAGGAGCGCAAGCATGCCTGCACTTCTCAGTGTCTGCGGGATGACAGGCTGGATGGCAGCGTTCTGCTGCGGTCCAGCCTGTCATCTCGATGTAGCAGAGCTGAAGCTGTCGTGGGAACCATGGAAAGGTAAGGATGAGGTTGCTTTATTATTTTTCTTTTATTGCAGGAGATCGTTGGCTTCAGCTGGAATGGGCGTGACGGTAAGTATGGTTTAATTTAGAACAATAAAGGATTGTGTCTTTATTTCAATTAAAGGACTTTTTTCTGGGTGTTTGTGTTTTCTTTTAACTTTGACTATGGGGTTAGTAATGGGGGTGTCTTATAGACGCCTCTCCATTACTAACCTGGGCTTGATGTCAGCTGGCATTATAAGCTGACATCAACCCCAGCCCTATTACCCCACTGCCACCGCTACAGGGCAGTGGGAAGAGCGAGGCTAAGTGCCAGAATTGGCGCATCCTATGGATGCGCCATTTCTGGGGCGGCTGACGGCTGGTGTTTCTAGCCTGGGAGGGGGCCAATATTCATGGCACCCTTCCTGGGCTATTAAAATCAGCCCCCAGCTGTCTGCCTAGCCTTTGCTAGCTATTAAATTAGGGGGGACCCCACGTTATTTTTTTGGGGGGGTCCCCCATTTTAATAGCTAATAAAAGCTAGGTATTCAGCTGGGGGCTGATATTAGTAGCCTGGGAAGCTCCGTGGATATTACCCCCTTCCCAGGCTTCAAACATCTGCCCCAGCTGTCTGCTTAACCTCCGCTAGAGCCTAAAATTAAGGGGAACCCCACGCCAATTTTTTTTTTAAATAAATCCTTTATTTTAACAGTAAATGACAAGTACAGTAATCAACACTGTCACTGTACTTCATATATATGTGACTGACATGTTTCTATCTATCTAATCTATGTGTGATTCTCTATTCTTTCTATTCTAAATTGTCGGGTACAGATGCTGAATTGCCGGCCGGCTTTTTTAAAGAGACGGTGCATGAAAACACTATAATTTTTTAAATAAATCCTTTACACTAAATGACAAGTACAGTAAGCAACACTGTCACTGTACTTCATATATATGTGACTGACATGTTTCTATCTATCTAATCTATGTGTGAAGCTCTATTCTGTCTGTTATAAATTGTCGGGTACCGCTGCTGAATTGCCGGCCGGCTTTTTTAAAGAGACGGTGCACGAAAACACTAATATTTTTTAAAATAAATCCTTTACACTAAATGACAAGTACAGTAAGCAACACTGTCACTGTACTTCTTATATATGTGACTGACATGTTTCTATCTACCTAATCTATGTGTGAAGCTCTATTCTTTCTGTTGTAAATTGTCGGGTACCGGTGAATGCCGCTGATGAATTGCCGGCTTTTCATGTCATTCTACATTATTCTTAGTTGTTTTACTTCATGTAGAATTAACCTACAAGGAAAGAAAGGGTTTATTTTCATTCCGATATTTGTGTCCCATTGACTTGCATTGGTTTCCGGTATCGGAATCGGCGATATCCGATACTTTTTGGGTATCGGCCCGATCCAATCCGATACGATATTTCCTGATATCGGAAGGTATCGCTCAACACTACTCATTAGATGAAGTTCAGACTTACCTTTCTCTCTTCCCACCGGAGGGCGCTGATAATAACAAATAAATATCACTTTCTATAGCAAATTTTGCAACACACAATAGTGAGTGACTGGGATCCGGCCGGCGCCCATACTTATACGCAGGGGCCGATTGTGACATCATCAGCCGGTCGCTGGAGGTTCTAAGCCATTGTGATGTCATCGTGCGGTGCATGCATATACACTCAGTGTACTTTGATACAAAGAGTCACCTAATGAATCTTTTCATTTGAAAATGTTGAACCCTGATAAGATAAAAAAAAAAACAACCTATAGGCTATGTGCCCACGATGCAGAAATGCTCAGGATTTTTTCCTGAGCGTTTCTGCATCTCCCTGGCAGAAAAAAACGCATGCGGATTGTACATGCGGATTGTACATGCGGATTGTACATGCGTTTTTCCTGCCAGGGACATGCGGATGTGAAGCGTTCTTCACTTGC
Organism: Phyllobates terribilis; assembly: GCF_046119375.1. Classification (NCBI taxonomy): domain Eukaryota; kingdom Metazoa; phylum Chordata; class Amphibia; order Anura; family Dendrobatidae; genus Phyllobates; species Phyllobates terribilis. The sequence continues at coordinate 109,320,392 of NW_027362773.1, forward strand.
ATTTCCGCATGCGGGTTGTGATTTTAGCATCACTTGGAAAATGCTTGACAACTTGGTCACACTATATAAATCCATGCAACCGGCATGAATTTATATAGTGTGACCGAGAGAATGTCAAAAAATAAAAAAATAAATATACGAGGGGCGATCCAAAAGTAATGATAATCGGTTATTTCTATTGCACACAGAAATTAAAATAAAATGTTTTCTTCTCTCTTAGGTACCCACTAGTCCAGGAAAAAAAAATCACTTAAATAGGCCACGATTCACGGGAGCTACATTCATTTGAGTAGGAACTGCCGAGGAGTGAACATCAAAATGGAAAAAAACGAGCTCAGAGCTGTCATCAAATACCTCTGCTTGAAAAAAATTACTACCAAAGACATACACAGCGACTTGGTGGAAACGTTGGGGTCTTTTCTCTTCCATATTCCACAGTTGCACGCTGGGCCAAGGAATTTAGGCTGGGAAGAACATCGACGGAAGATGAACATCGTGAAGGACGCCCATCCACGTCCCTCAATGAAGAAAACATGAAAAAAGTTGAAGAAGTTGTATTGGCCGATCGAAGAGTGACTATCAAGCATGTAGCGGAGGTCACAGGGATCTCATATGGCAGTATTCAAAGAATCCTTGCAAAAGAATTGCATATGAGAAAGGTCTCGGCGCGTTGGGTGCCAAAAATGTTAACCGACGAGCAAAAGAAGAAACGAGTTAACATTTCAAGAGCACGTCTCGAAAAGTTCCAAGCAGACAAGGAGAATTTTTTGTCACGTTTTTTGACCATGGACAAGACCTGGATCCACCACTTTGATCCCGAAACGAAACAACAATCGATGACATGGAAACGAGCCAACGAACTGACACCGAAGAAACTCAAAGTGTCAAGCTCAGCAGGGAAGGTTATGGCGTCCGTTTTTTGGGACGCTGAAGGAATTATTATGGTGGACTATTTGGAGAAGGGAGCCACTATTACGGGCTCCTACTACACAGAACAAATAAGAAGATTGCGGGAGGCTATCAAGGAGAAAAGGCGCGGCAAACGGCAGGCTGGAGTGCTGTTTCACCAAGATAACGCGCCGGCTCACAAAGTTGCAGTTGCCATGGCTACCATACAAGAAGCGGGCTTTGAACTGGTGGAACAACCCCCCCCCCTATTCGCCAGATCTAGCCCCCAGTGACTTCTTTCTCTTTCCTTGACTCAAGGAACACCTCCGGGGCAAGAAATTTGACGACAATAGCGACGTGATAACAGCTGTTGGGGATTTTTTTGAGGGTCAAGATCAAGAATTTTTTTCGAAGGGAATTCTAAGTTGAGAAAAGAGATGGACTAAATGTATAGACTTGTTAGGAGACTATGTAGAAAAATAAAAAAAAATTTTGACTATATTCATTGTGTTTAGTATTGATTATCATTACTTTTGGATCGCCCTCGTATATTTACGGCCCGCGCTGTCTTGCTTCACCGTCCCGGCTGCCGGCAGCGGTGGATTGAAGGACCTGCCGGCGTCAGCGTCGCGTGACCTGTCACATGACTCTGACGTCAGCGCAGGTCCTTCATTCCATCGCGAAGTGCCGGGAAGTAAGGAGGAGCACAGCGCGGGCCGCCGGAAGGTAAGTATATATTTATTTTTTATTTTATTCTTTTTTTTACAGCTTTTTTTTAATGGTACCTGGGTGTGGATGAGACTCTCTTCTCCTCTACACCCGGGTACCATCCGCACATTAGAACGCGCCAATTATGCAAGTACAGATGCAGTCTTGCGGAATTGGCGTATTCTAATGCAAGTCAATGGCGGCGAAAATGCAGCGCTTCCGCAAAATAATTGATAGTGCTGCGTTTTTTTCCGCAATGATAATCCGCAGCAGAAATGTCCGCAGCATGTGCATAGCACACGCGGATTATCATTGGGGATCATGGCAGGCCTTCTAACATGCGTTTTTAATGCGTTTCTGCAGTGTTTTTGCTGCTGCGGAAACGCTTAAAAAACGCATTGTGGGCACACAGCCTTACTCACCTCCCATGATAAAATAAAATAAACTATATCACCTCCCTTGCTGGCGCCGTTCCCACGCTGTCGACACTCGCGGTCCCGGGGTTCTCGTGCAGTTATTGTGACATGTGACACTCGTGACCAATCAGTGCTGGCGTCACTGTCTTCGCCTTTGGACAAATCGAACATGAAGAGGAGACCCTGGATGCGGCTCATCTCTGCCTTCCTTTTCATGTCCCATTTGTCTGAACGCAGAGACATTGACGCCTGCGCTGATTGTCACCGGTGTCACATGTCACAACAACAAGACAATGTGAGCCCCGGGGACAGCGAATTCTGACACCACGGAAACGGCGCCAGCACTGGAGGGGAGTATAAGTTTTATTATTTTACGGGGGCCAAGCGTGGGGTATAAACAGGAGTTGTCCAAGTAGTGGATAACTTCTTTAATGCATGTAAATAGAGCTAAAAATATTGCTTGAAATTGGATTTCCTTACAAATTTTACACTGTGTGGCTTTTACAGACTCTTTATCACCCTGCACATCTGGCTGCAGAGTGAGTTAGCTGAGAATCTGTCAGTGAGCTTGTTCTAATGTAAACAACTCTTGTGCGTCTCACAAACAAACTTCAGTTGCAATCACATGGACACAATCATACACACACATATACAGTGGCATGTAAAAGTTTGGGCATCCCTGTTGAATATTTCAGCTTTTTCTTTGCCCTCTATAATTATTTTATTATGATCTTTTGAAGGGCCGATACCATCCATTTTTTTCTTTTTGGCATTGATATATTTGTAAAAATTTGGGGGAATTTATTTTAATGTCACTGGCGATTTGTGTTTTGGTAGATAACTTTACTAGTTTGATTACTTTTTTACATTTCTTATTGAGATCTTTATACTCCTGAAACGCTATTTCTGTATTCTCAGCCATCAAGATTTTGCAAGTGTCACGGCCCACCCTCCCTCACATTATTGAGTACATTATTATGACATTTATTATTTTTATCCTTATTAGGGTTGTTACCATATGTACATTACTGTTACATTTTATATGAATCTAGCTTGTGAGCCCCAATGGGGACAGTGATGATAATGTCTGTAAAGCGCTGTGGAATTAATGGCGCTATATAAGTGAGTAAAATAAAAAAATATGTATTGATATTATGTCTTCTGCTTTCTTTATAATTGTCACAGTTGGAGGATGGATAATCTTGCATGAGAAGATGAGAAGACACTTGGCAGCGACATGGTAAACAGGCAGATCCAGACTTGCCCTCCGCAGGAGCAGTGGCGATGGCTGGTGACTTCTTCATCATCCATTCTAAAATGCAAGATCCTCCTGTATTTTTGTGTGAGCTTTATATCATTTGTTAATAAAGGTCATCGCCTACCCCCAGAATTCAGAAGATTTGTGTCTCTGAATATGGTTTAGCGACATAAGATATTGGGTTCGAATGGAGTGATGAGACCAAGTAGTTCAAGGTATATAACTTGCATTGCATGCCGAGTGTCCATCTGGCCGAGCGCTGGTATGGATCATATATAATACATATACAATACTTACATAATAGTGCTATACTGTACCAACATTATACTGCCTTACAGTGAGTACCTACATAATAGTGCCATACAGAAACTATATAATAAACCATATAGAGCCATACAGAATTTTTTTTTATTTCAGACAAGTCACGTTTTGGGCTTCTGTATAATTGTCCTTTGGCAGCTTCAGAAGTGGCACGTGTGACAGCACTATATAAATATAAGGGGCGATATGGTAAAACCGAGTATTTCAGGAACACATGTATGGAACTCTGGGTCCAATATGAAATATAAAGAATGTGTTCAAATCAAACCAGCATGTGCTCTGGTTTGGTTATATACTGACAGATAGATAAGGCTCATTCTGTTTTCATTTACTTTGTATTTACTTGAAGTTTAGACACAAGACTATGTTAGGACCTGCTTATTCATTGTCTGAAGCATCTATCACCAATAGTCTTCTGTTTATGGAGGGTTATTGTAAAACATGAAGATTTACATAACCTTTTGTGTTTAATTACTTACCGTATTTTTCGGACTATAAGACGCACCTAGGTTTTAGAGGAGGAAAATAGAAAAAAAATTAAAGCAAAAAATGTGGTCACGATGCCCTGTTAAGGGGGAGGGGGTCTGCTGCTGACACTGCTATAGGGGTAATGTCCCCCGATTCTGATAATATCCCCCATCCTGGTATATATGCCCCCCCCCCTTCCTATTATACCTGGCCCCAATCCCCATCCTGGTATGCACTGCACCCCTCCATCCTGATATGCATGGCACCCCTTCATCCTGATATGCATGGTGTTACGAGTCCGGGTGGTGGAACCTCTGTGCTTCGGTGCAAGGAGGGACCAGAGGGGCGTGACTAAGTGCCTACTCAGCCTGACCAATGTCGCACGGCGGCTCAATCAACTCCGTGAACCAGGGAGGGACCGAGCAGGGGGACCAGGTGCCACTCTAGGACCGACCTTGTGTGAGAGCAGGTGACTCCCACAGGTCAGATGGGTACAGCGGATGAGCACAGCAGGAAGGCTGATGGGTGGTCCGGGTAGATAAGCAGGCTGGTTCGGCAGATAGCCAGACTGTTGCTCCGGGTAGGCGAGCTGGTGGGCACGACAGGTAAGAGGTTGGTGCTCCAGGTAGGCTAGATTTAAGAGGGAGGGAGCGCGCGCGTGCCCTAAGCACGGTGCCCGGGTGGCTGCACGCCACAGCAGCAGGGGAGCCGGAGGACGCCGGACCTGGACTGCGGCGGTGAGGGGAACAGCGTCTCTGTCCGCCAGGAGGCAGAGACGCCGATGCTTCACATGGCACCCCTCCATCCTGATATGCATGGCACTCCTCCATCCTGATATGTATGGCACCCCTCCAATCTGGTGTGCATGGCACCCCTCATCCTTATCCTGGTATGCATGGCACGCCTCATACCCCAATCCTGGTATGTATGGCACCCCTAATCCCTATCTTGGTATGCATGGAACCCCTAATCCCTATCCTGGTATGCATGGCACCCCTCATCCTTATCCTGGTATGCATGGCACCCCTCATCCCTATCCTGGTATTATGGCACCCCTAATCCCTAACCTGGTATGCATGGCACCCCTAATCCCTATCCTGGTATCCATGGCACCCCTAATCCCTATCCTGTTATGCATGGCACCCCTCATCCTTATCCTGGTATGAATGGCACCCCTCATCCCTATCCTGGTATGTATGGCACCCCTAATCCCTATCCTGGTATGCATGGCACCCCGAATCCCTAACCTGGTATGCATGGCACCCTAATCCCTATCCTGGTATGCATGGCACCCCTAATCCCTATCCTGGTATGTATGGCATCCCTCATCCCTATCCTGGTATTTATGACATCCCTCATCCTTGTCCTGGTATGCATGACTTCCCTCATCCTTATCCTGGTATGCATGGCACCCATCATCCTTATCCTGGTATGCATGGCACCCATCATCCTTATCCTGGTATGCATGATTCCCCTCATCCATATACTGGTATGTATGATCCCCCTCATCCTTATCCTGGTATGTATGGCCCCCTCATCCTTATCCTGGTATGTATGGCCCCCTGATCCGTATCCTGGTATGTATGACCCCCTCATCCGTAACCTGGTAAGTATGGCCCCTTCATCCTTATCATGGTATGCATGGCCCCTTCATCCTTATCCTGTTATGTATAGCCCCCTTACCCTGGTATGTATGGCCCCCTCATCCTTATCCTGGCACGCATGGTCCCCCTCATCCTTATCCCTTTATGTATGCCCCCCTCATCCTTATCCTGGTATTCATGGTCCCCCTAATCCCCATCACACTGCACATCAAAAAATAAACACTCCTACTCACCTTTCTTCTCTCTCCTCCAGCGCTGTGTTCTGTCTGCCCGCACTGATCTTGCCATGTGAGCCGCGCATGGGGTCACTGCCATGCGCAGCTCACAGGGAGAGATCAGCTGCCGGAAGTCACTGCTCCTCACGCTGGGACTGTGTACTCCCATGGGTGTGGAGAGGGAGTGAATATCCATGCCCTTTGACAGCGGGCAAAAGCGATCGCCCGGCAGCAGCAGGAGCCGCACTGGGAATACACTGTGTGCCGCTATTAAGGAGCATGAATATTCAGTGCTCCGTAAGCCCATTTTCCTCCAAAATTTTGTAGGAAAAAAGTGCGTCTTATAGTCCGAAAAATACGGTACTTGATCCCTAAGAGCTTTTTGAATTGTGTACCATTGTCTATGTAAGAGCCTGTATCTGATTTATCTTTCTTCCTACAGCCAGCCACTGTCGGGGCAAAGGTGAATTAGACTTAGTAGTATACATTTACTATATAAGGCCAGAGAGAATATTACTGAGCAGAAGCCATAAGTTGTACCTGCACTGGTGTGTAGTGTTGTGATACCTGTCCATGCAGTGTTATGAAGATTTCTAGGAGTTCTCTGTCTTGGTGAAATTGCTTCTCTGATATTCCCGACAGATGATGTTTAAAAGCTCCTTGGTGATGAAGTGAGTATATATATGTACTTAACATTTGTATTATAACATATACAAAAGTGTTCGCAATATCATCATATCATACTATTCCTTTAATTATGTATTTTATCTTTTAAATCAACTATTATAAATAAAATTGCGTAACATCGCAAGTGGTTTCCTTCTTTAAAGCCATATCCGAACCTTAGCGTTAAAAAAAACTTGGCAAAACATTTGGCGTAGTCAGCAGGATACGCAGAAGGTTCAGAAGTTCTTTTTGTTCAAAATTCCAATCATCTAGAATTTATAAGGCCTCTGTGTGATAAGGTGTGATAGAGTGACATTGCGTTAAACATGTGTTACACGCACGCTGCTAGGTTCAGATAGGGCGAGACAGGTTTCATGAATTCTTTGGAATCCTCGGGGAACCGTTACTCAGGGCGACCACAGGCTGCAGCTTCTCTCAGGCACACGATAGATTCAATTGCTGACCAGACACATCTGACAAGAGTCTTTTTCAACAGTTTAACAGTGGAATTTAATCTGAAGCATGGCCAGTGCAATTCAGGGATATTACAGCAACAATCTTCATTACAGTACAGTCTGAGTTTCTTGAGCAACCGGTTCCAGTAACAATACAGTAGTTTCTTCACAAGGCATAGTATTACAGTCTCTTCAGTAGCATAATTCAGCATAGATTAGATCTCTTAGCAGCACACTTCTATGCATACACAACCACAGGCTTTTCCTTCACAAGGACACAATAGTACACAGCATTATTTATCCTGCATGGAAATGGAGGGGGGGAGGATTTGATAAGGGAGATGATCTCTGTGATACAATTCCTTCCAGTTCTTATCTTCCTGCCCGATAATACTTTGCACTGTTAGTTCAAGGAGTTTATCTCACCTGTGTTTAGTTTCTTTCCTGATCTGAATCCTGTTCAGTTGCTTTCTGTCAGATCCAGATAACACACCACCTTTCTCTTCGGCTTCAGCCAGACTACAATAACAAGTTCCCCACAATCCCCCTGGGACTCTGCTGAAACACTCCCTGGCTCCTGTGACTGTGTTAACCCCTCTAATTGCTGGATGCTACCGAAGCACAACACTTCCTGTCTCCTGTGCTTGTGTTATTTGTAACAGTTATAATAATAATAATCTTTTTATTTATATAGCGGCAACATATTCCGCAGCGCTTTACAATTCAGACAATTTACAGACATTATGGGCACTGTCCCCATTGGGGCTCACAATCTAGATTCTGTATCAGTATGTCTTTGGAGTTGCTGGATGCTTTTGAAGCAACCGCACTACTTCTGCATGTCACACTCTCCCTCCTTTTTGAATGTCGTCCTCAACATTCTTCTTAATTGGTCAATCTAACCAATTCTGAGACAGTGGTGAAAGTTGAGTAACTTTATATACAAATTGGCATAACATTTATAAACATTTATAACAATCTATTCTACAACCTTTTTCTTGTAGTACTCCTGTAAGAAATAAACAATTAACACAATTAACACAATCTCTTCAGCTTCAGCTGGAGCTTTTCGTACATCTTCAACAAGCTGTCTCTCTCACTAGGCCTTAACAGTTCTTTATTTCTACAAAGTCTTTTAAGGAAAATCAAAGCATGAAAACAAGTCTTTCCACCAGGCAACATCTTCCATACTGCCTCTCAGTGGTGAATACCACTCCAGTGGGCTTACCTGGTCCGTAGGCAAAGATACCTGTTTCCAGTCGACAGTCCTTGGCACTTGACTCGGTTCACCAAGTGTCTCATACATCAGTATCACGGGCCTCTTCACTTCTCTAGTCGACATCCTCCTGGAGGGTTGTTCCTCAGATACCACGGGTTCTTCGGTCACAGGAGTTTCTTCCGCCGCACTCATTTCCCGTGCTTCCTCAGATGCTCCTGGAACTGCCTCTGTAAGTTCCTGCACTTCTCTGGAATCGCTTGGTTCTACATGGTCTGGTAATTCTGCTTCTCCTGAGTGTCGATCGGTCTCTCCAGTGACCGGTGTTCGATCATCAGATCTGAATTGGACTTCATCTGTACTCCTTGGTACAAACTCTGGAGCCTCTGGACTTAGTTCACTCTCCTGAGGATGGTACATCCCTCTCCTTGCCGGTCCGAGAAATAAAACGGTGTGCTCTTCTTCATTGGAACTTTCAAGGTCACTATCTCCCACCGGAGCTTTAATCTGTGGTGGTCTCTTAGTCGATCTTGGTCGATGTCGCTCTGCTTCTGGGAAGTCTTGTTGTGGTGGGAGATAATGACATGGTAGTAATAAATTCTGATAGACTATTCTGGTTTTATTGTCCCCTCCTTCCAATCGGATTTCATACACTGGACTGTCATCGACTTTCCTCTTTACGACCACATACACCTTGTCTTCTTGACTAGCACCCAGCTTACTGGTGCCACTTCTGTTCCATAACATTTTCGATGATAGTACTCCTTACTCTTGCTCTGTCCTTGCATAACCACTTTGGACACTATGTTGTATGCTTCTGCCATCCGTTCCTTCCATTTCCGAACGTACTCCGGATACGTTCTGTAAGTCTCTGACACAGTAGTATCGAACATGATGTCGATTGGCAGTCTTGGCCATTTATTAGGAAGAAGGTTGAGTAACCTGTTGCATCACTCTTTGCACAGTTATAAGCATGTACCACTTTTGACAGAGAACTCTTCCAGTCTTTCTTCTCGTCAGCTGTTAAAGAAGTGTCACAATTATAGTGGATAACTAAGGAAAGTGTTTGCGTGGAGCAAGACACAACAGTACACAGTTTATAGGTGAAAAGTCTATATTAAAGCACACAGTGTTTTGCACAAAAATGCAGAGAAATCTCAAAGTCTTAAGTTCACAGAATAATGAGTCTTTGCAAGGTTAGTTCACCATTATATATCAGCAAGTCCATACAATGCAGAAGCAATCAAAGAGGCCCGGGTAAAGTCTCGGACAGTGCAGACCAGTCCCATGCTCAGCGACCATCCGAATAAGGAGACTGAGAACTCAGAGCAGCTTACTTGAGAGCCAAAGCAGATGGAGGGCAGAGGTGCAGAGGAACCTGCACAAAACAGCCAGGATCTCAGGCAAAATACTCTAGCACTGGACTAGAGGCTGGGGTGGAGTTATAAGGGCAGGAGGTAAGGGCACATGATACAGAAGATGCCATCTTGAAAAAGGGCAGAAATGTCCCAAAAGAAAATGAAACATTCAGAGTCCTGACATTACTCCCTCCTTACTAGCGGCCTGAGGATGATCCTGGACCCGGTTTCTCAGGGAATCTTTGATGGAAACGAGAAATCTTTTTATGGGGATTGATGTTTTCCACAGGTTCCCAAGAGTCTTCTTCAGGGTGATACCCCTGCCATCTTTTCAAATACTGAAGCCGATTCCTGCGAGTCCTAGAGTTAATCACTTCCTCCACCACAAATTCCTCTTGCCCATCAATCACTACAGGCTGTGGAGGTGGCACAACACGTCCCTGGAAGGTATTAGGAGACACAGGCTTCAGTAAGGAAACATGAAAAACTGGATGTACCTTCATATTCCTAGGCAGCTTCAGACGGCAGGCCACAGAGCTCACAATACCGTTGATCTTGAAAGGACCGATGAACTTCTATCCAAGCTTCTGTGAAGGAAAGTTCAACTTTAGATTTTTAGTGGATAACCACACGGAATCTCCTACCTTAAACATGGGTGCTGGTTTACGGAATCTATCAGCCGATCTTTTGTAACGTTCCTGAGCCGAGGTCAGATTCCTTCAGAACCTCCAAATTTTGCCTCATTGCAGTCAGCCTTTCCTCTACAGCTGGAACAGGAGCATTAATCGGAGACCTAGGAAAAATACTCGGATGAAAATCCAAATTGGCAAAGAAAGGTGTTAACTTAGTGGAGGCACTCTGAGAGTTGTTGTAAGAGAATTCAGCTAATGGAAGAAGCTCCAACCAATCATACTGAAGATCGCTGATATAGCATCTTAGATATTGTTCCAAAGTCTGATTGGTACGCTCGGTCTGGCCATTTGTGTGAGGGTGATAAGCGGAAGAAAGACAGACATTAATATTGAGTGCAGAGCAAAACCCCTTCCAAAATCTTGAGGTAAACTGCACTCCATGGTCAGAGATGATCTCATCCAGGACCCCATGCAGCCGAAAAACATTTTGTATAATCAACTTCACTGTATCCTTAGCTGAGGGGAGGCCAGTGCAAGGAACAAAATGGGCAGCCTTGGTCAGACGATCAACTATCACCAGGATCATATTCATACCACCCGATGAAGTTGTCGCGCCCCCGGGGCCGTGGGGTACTCGGCAGCCGGGCCCTCAGATGTTTGGGGGATATCATGGTGGCTGGCCCGGTTCGTGGCCCAGGGCGGACAACTGAAAAGAGGGGAATGTCTATTGGGATAATAGGTTTGTAAATGTTCGTGACGCCACCTGTGGTGCCTGGTGAGGATCACCAGCGCTGCAGCAGTCCACTGAGGCCGGTGTTGTGGCAGCTTAGATGGTATTGCTCCCCACAGGTGGAGCAGGGCCTCAGGGCAGCGTAGGAGGGAGGGGGATGCAGGACAGAGGGGACCCAGCCGGGTCAGAGCAAGAATAGGAGCACACACGAAAGTCACTTCAGTACCTTTTACTGATGGAAGTTCAGGCACATCCCGGAGCACTGTAGGGTGAAGGGTGCATATCAAGATCCTCCCCAGTGAGCGGGTGTAGGGCCTCCTGTCTCTTACCTCTCTGTAGTAAGTTTCTGACCTGCCTGGAGCTAGGCCTAACCTGGTTTCTGTTCTGCACCTGCTGACTTGGTGATAGTGCCTTCTGTTGGAGATCACTCTCCCTATTCTTTGGGGTCTCCTTGATTCCTGACCCTTGTACGTATCAGCTTTTGGTGATCCTGGGACATGTAGTTCGCCAGGGGTTTCAGTTGTTTTCTACTGGTCATGAAGATCCACGTAGACTCGGACCCGGTGTCCGGTATATGCTTCGGGGTGAGCTGGTTAAGCTCCTCTGCCCCCTATGTTACTCCCTTTCCACTCGCCTTCGGCCCCGCTCAGGCCCTCACTAGGCTACACACACTTCAGCCAGGATGCTGCTCTTCTTCGCCGCTCTCAGAGTGTTGGCACACTCCTAGCTCTCTATCCTGAGCTCTGTGAGTTCTAGTCTCGACTCACTCTACAGACTATACTGAACTCTTTCTGCAGGAACTGCTAGGCTCTGGCTTGACTGCACTGACTACTTCTGTGTCTGAGCAGGAACTGCTGAATCACTGAGCTGCCTAGCTCCACCTTCCCTATTTATATCCCTAACGGGCTCCCTCTGGTGGTCTGAGGTGGAAGGTGGAGGTGTGTGTGTGCTGTGGGGGCCTCTTGTGGAGAAATCCTTCTATGCAACCCTCTACGATCTGCGGTACCAAGCGCAGCTGGGAGGCACATTCCCCCCTAGCAAAGCTCAGCACTTCCGGGCTGAAGTACATTTTATAAAACAATAAACATTAACAATCTTCCCTTTATGGGAGGCACATTTCTTAAACGTTGCATAACAAAAACATTATAAACATATAAAACATTTTCAGCAGTTCAATAATGGTGCTCCTTCCGGGGAAGCACCTGTCCATGATAGGCTGGTCCAGCCGGGTCATCAGCCGTAGATGGCGGGAGTTTGCTCTCCTCCCCCACCTTGTGGACATTCAGGGCCATGGGTATGACAGGGGTTACAGGTCCTGCTGATGGAGTGGCTGCCTCGGCCTGCTCGGCGCCGAGCGCGGGTTGAACATCAGGGCCATTAACCGGTGCTTCGGCGTTTTGCTGTTCCTCGGACATTCTGGTGCCCCCCTAGCGAACCGTGGCCTACCTTCCTTTCCTTCCAGTAGGCCACAGCTCCCCAGGTGACAGTCTTCTTCAGGACCTTGCGTCGCTTGCGTCCTACGTCAGAGCGTTCAGCGACGCTCCTTCCAGGACCTGGCATTTCCTGGTTTGACGTCGAGGCATGGGGCGTGTCCGGGGCTTTGCGCGCTTTTGCAGGTGCGCCCCTCAGTTTCCTGCTGTTACGCCCTTCTTCTCGCTCGGCGGCCCAACAATGGCGGCAATCTTCACCACAGTTTAACATACACAGTTTTTAATTAAAGGCGCACAGTACCAGGTGGCAACGGGCATAACACTTCGTCGTTGCAGTGGGCACGGAATCCTGTTTGTGACGCCAGAAGTTGTCGCGCCCCCGGGGCCGTGGGGTACTTGGCAGCCGGGCCCTCAGATGCTTGGGGGATATCACGGTGGCTGGCCCGGTCCGTGGCCCAGGGCGGACAACTGAAAAAGAGGGGAATGTCTATTGGGATAATAGGTTTGTAAATGCTCGTGACGCCACCTGTGGTGCCTGGTGAGGATCACCAGGGCTGCAGCAGTCCACTGAGGCTGGTGTTGTGGCAGCTTAGATGGTATCGCTCCCCACAGGTGGAGCAGGGCCTCAGGGCAGCGTAGGAGGGGGGGGGTGCAGGACAGAGGGGACCCAGCCGGGTCAGAGCAAGAATAGGAGCACACACGAAAGTCACTTCAGTACCTTTTACTGATGGAAGTTCAGGCACATCCTGGAGCACTGTAGGGTGAAGGGTGCATATCAAGATCCTCCCCAGTGAGCGGGTGTAGAGCCTCCTGTCTCTTGCCTCTCTGTAGTAAGTTTCTGACCTGCCTGGAGCTAGACCTAACCTGGTTTCTGCTCTGCACCTGCTGACTTGGTGATAGGGCCTTCTGTTGGAGATCACTCTCCCTATTCTTTGGGGTCTCCGTGATTCCTGACCCTGGTACGTATCAGCTTTTGGTGATCCTGGGACATGTAGTTCGCCAGGGGTTCCGGTTGTTTTCTACTGGTCATGAAGATCCACGTAGACTCGGACCCGGTGTCCGGTATATGCTTCGGGGTGAGCTGGTTAAGCTTCTCTGCCCCCTATGCCACTCCCTTTCCACTCGCCTTCGGCCCCGCTCAGCCCCTCACTAGGCTACACACACTGCAGCCAGGACACTGCTCTTCTTCGCCGCTCTCAGAGTGTCGGCACACTCCTAGCTCTCTATCCTGAGCTCTGTGAGTTCTAGTCTGGACTCACTCTACAGACTATACTGAACTCTTTCTGCAGGAACTGCTAGGCTCTGGCTCGACTGCACTGACTACTTCTGTGTCTGAGCAGGAACTGCTGAATCACTGAGCTGCCTAGCTCCACCTTCACTATTTATATCTCTAACGGGCTCCCTCTGGTGGTCTGAGGTGGAAGGTGGAGGTGTGTGTGTGCTGTGGGGGCCTCTTGTGGAGAAATCCTTCTATGCAACCCTCTAGGATCTGTAGTACCAAGCGCAGCTGGGCGCCACATAGGCAGCTCCACGATGAGGTCCATTGAGATAGACCCCCATGGACGAGACGGAACAGGTAATGGTTGAAGAAGACCCGTAGGTGACACACGAGGAGTCTTGTAACAAGCACATACCTAGCAAGAGAGCACATAGTCCTTAGTATCCTTCAGGCAAGTCGGCCACCAGAAAAATCTGTTTAGGAATTCTTGTGTCTTCTGTACCCCCCTGGGACCAGCCAACTTGGAGTCGTGGACCAACTTGAGGATTTGTTGACGGACGGCCTCAGGGACGTAGATACGTCGATCTCTGAACCACATGCCACTCCTAAGAACGAGATTGATATCAGCAGGAGGATTGGCCAGAAATACATCACTGTCATAGGCCTCCTTGAACTCCTTCCATAAGTCTTGATTGTGGATCACTCCGATGAAGTTGGCATCAGATAGAATGGTCTTGGACGGGGCTCCATGTACGGAATCCGCAGCATGGAATCGGGATAAAGCATCAGCCTTCCCATTACGAGAACCTGGGTGGTACGAAATAACAAAGTTAAATTGATTTAAAAATAGATTCCAACGAGCCTGCCGAGGAGAATGACCTCTAGCGGATCTAAGGAACTCTAAATTCCGATGGTCAGTCAATACTACAATCTGTTGTGTGGCTCCTTGCAGATGGTGCCTCCATTCCTTGAAAGCTACAATAATAGCCAGCAATTCCTTGTCTCCCACAAGCACAAGGATGTAGCAGACTCTTCTCTCCAGTTCTTTGGGAGAGAGTAGCCCCCAAAGCATTATCAGAAGCGTCCACCTCCACAATGAAAGGCTGTGCTGGGTCTGGGTGGATCAACAGCGGTACGTAGGTGAAACGGGTCTTAAGCCGATCAAAAGCTTCTTGAGCCTGTGATGACCACTTAGAGGGCTTTTCTTTCTTGGTCAAGGAAGTGATGGGCCGAACAATATCAGAAAAATTTTGAATAAAACGTCTATAGAAATTTGCAAAACCGATAAAACGTTGGACCTCTTTAACGTTCTTAGGTACCGGCCAGTCAAGGATTGCCTGAATCTTACCAGATTCCATGTTCAGCCCCTGAGGAGAGATGATATAACCTAAAAACTGGATCTCAGAACGATGGAACTCAAATTTCTCCGGCTTGATATACAGATGGTTCTCTATCAGACGTTTCAAAACAGATTTGACATGTTCCTCATGTTCCTGCAGAGAGTCAGAAAAAAATAGAATATCATCCAAATAGATCACCACACACTGATCTAATAGATCTCTAAAAATGTCATTAGCAAGATGTTGAAACGTCGCAGGGGCATTACAAAGCCCAAAGGGCATCACGAGGTATTCAAAGTGTCCATACCGACATCTGAATGCTGTCTTCCATTCAACACCGGAACGAATACGCACCAGATTATAAGCCCCACGAAGGTCCAGTTTAGTGAATATCTTGACATGATGAACTCTGTCCAATAATTCGGGAATCAACAGCAAAGGATAGCGATTCCGTATGGTTACCTTATTAAGTTCCCTATAGTCAATACAGGGTCTCAGGGTCCCATCCTTTTTCTTCACAAAAAATATAGGCGCCCCTGCTGGTGAGGAAGAAGGGCGTATGAAGCCTTTAGCCAGATTTTCATCAATATATTCCTTCAGGGCCTGAAGCTCAGGTGCCGCCAAAGGGTATACATTACTGAAAGGAATAGCTGTCCCAGGAAGCAGCTCAATGGGATAGTCATAATGCCTATGTGGAAGAAGATGATCTGCTTTCTTCTGGTCACAAATATCAGAGAAATCTTTATACACAGAAGGTAAAGAAAAAACCTGTGCAGGAGATTCTTTATCTCTGGACTCAGGAACGGCTTCTGTAATCGCTGAGTTGCTCCTTGTTGGGAAGGTAATCTCCTTGGTCTCCCAGTTGACAATCTGGTTTCAAGCACGCAACCAAGGGATGCCTAAAATCACAGGAAAATGAGGAGAAGAAATTAATAGAAAAGAAAGTTGCTCCTGATGATTAGGCTCCAACAAAATTTCAAGGGGTACTGTTTCCTGATCCACAGGCCCAGAGACTAAGGGTGACCCATCCACTGTTTCCATGGCAATTGGTGAGGCTCTACGCTGTATCTCAATGCCATGTTCCTTGGCGAATGTAATGTCCATAAAGTTGCCCCCAGCGCCAGAGTCAATCATAGCCGCACTGGAAATCCACTGCCCTGTACACAGAATCTTAATAGGGAGTGAAGAGTGAGAGTTCTTTTCCTGCAGCTCCCTGGGAGGTGTAGCCAGAGAGACAGAATGGAAAACAGCGTTTAATGGCAGGCTACATTCAGAGATGTCAGACTCATCGTCACAGTTATCATACTCCCCTACCGCTGCTAGCACCTTGTCAGACAGCTTAGGACAGTAAATTGGGAAGTGGTCTGACTGACTGCAGTAGAAACATAGCCTCTCTCGCAGACGGTGCTCTCGGCGCTCATTACTCTCACGCCTCTGCACAGAATCAATCTGCATGGCCACCTCCTCTACCTCCCGAGATGATTTACCTGAAGGCTCTTTTGGAGGAAAGGAAAAATTAGACATACGGTTAAATACAGCCAATTTCTCCTGTCTACGCTCAGTAAGACGAATGTCTATGCGTACACAATGCTGTATAAACGTTTCTAACTCTTGTGGTGACTCTGAACGGGCTAGTTCATCCTTCACAATGCTAGACAGACCTTTCTTAAAAATAGGCAATTGTGCATAACTGTCCCAATTAGTATCAACCGCTAATCTCCTAAATTCAGTCGCATATTCAATAACAGAGCGTTTACCCTGGCGTACAGATAATAAAGCAGACTCAGCAGTTGCGCGTCGATTAGGGTCATCAAACATTAATGCCATAGCGGCCAAGAGCTCATCCAAATCATTTAACCGTGGATCACGAGACTCGATCATCGGATTCGCCCAGGCGAGCGCTCATGAGGTCAGCAGCATAATTACACACAATACTTTAGAGCGATCAGTAGGAAAACGGTCAACATGCACATCAAAATATAGCATACACTGGTTCACAAAACCGCAAAATTTGTCACGATCACCATTAAGCCTGAATGGTGGCAACTTAGGTGGACTGGCTAGTGGCGGTTTACCAGAGGGTAAAGTCACTTGTGCCGCTATTTGCGTGTTTAAGTCCTGGAAAGCCCGTCCATATTGGGACTCCAAGCCAGCAAGTTTGTTTTCCTGAGCCGCCATACGGATACTTAAGTCCTGTAAAGTTTGTCCAAACACTTGTTGATTGTGCTCAAGGCCTCCAAGTCTCTTTTGCACACCTTCCACATCTTTCTGCAGAGATCTAATTATGGCATACACCTGCTCTAACTTGCTTTCTGCAGTCATTGCTCCAGCAGTCTCCTAAAGGGGCTAGAGTATCCTGTAACAATTATAGTGGATAACTAAGGAGACTGTTTGCGTGGAGCGAGACACAACAGTACACAGTTTATAGGTGAAAAGTCTATATTAAAGCACACAGTGTTTTGCACAAAAATGCAGAGAAATCTCAAAGTCTTAAGTTCACAGAATAATGAGTCTTTGCAAGGTTAGTTCACCATTATACATCAGCAAGTCCATACAATGCAGAAGCAATCAAAGAGGCCCGGGTAAAGTCTCGGACAGTGCAGACCAGTCCCATGCTCAGCAACCATCCGAATAAGGAGACTGAGAACTCAGAGCAGCTTACTTGAGAGCCAAAGCTGATGGAGGGCAGAGGTGCAGAGGAACCAGCACAAAACAGCCAGGGGCACGAGAAATGCTGGAAACTAGAGTATGAAGCAGGCTCTCAGGGAACAGATGATTCCAGCAGAATTTCGGGAGCATGCAGAAAGCCAGGAAGCCACCAGAAGGAGGATCTCAGGCAAAATACTCTAGCACTAGACTAGAGGCTGGGGTGGAGTAATAAGGGCAGGAGGTAAGGGCACATGATACAGAAGACGCCATCTTGAAAAAGGGCAGAAATGTCCCAAAGGAAAACAATATGCAAATTGCCTCTTCAGAGTCCTGACAAGAAGTTGTCCACTACTTTTACATTTATGTCCAATCCGCAGGGTAGGGCATCAATGTATGATCGGCCAGGGTCCCACACGTGGCACCCCCACATACCAGCTGTTATCGGTGCCGGCGGCGGTGGCCACCGGCCTGAAGTGCTCACCTGTGGGGCTCCGCCGTCAAGTGGTAGTGGCCGCCGAGGTGTGCTGCACATCCGCCTCCCATTCAATTGAATAGGAGGCGGATGTGCAGTACACCGCGGCGGCCACTACCATTTGACGGTGGAGCTCCGCTGGTGATCACTTCCGGCCTGCGGCCACCGCCGCCGGCGCTAGTAGCAGCTGATCGGCCGGGGTGCCGCGAGCGGGACCCTGGCCGATCATACATTGATGCCCTATCCTACGAATTGGGCATCAATGTAAAAGTAGTGGACAACCCCTTTAAAGTGCGCAACATCGACAATAATGTCCGCTTAAAACGGTCCACTTGTCCATTACCCTCTAGGTGATAGGGCGTTGTGTGGGATCTCTGAATTCTACAGTATTTTCCTAGCTTGTCTACGAGCTGGTTCTCAATTTCTTTTTCTTGGTCGTGGTGTAACCTCGTAGGGAAACCAAACCTCAAAGCAAAATCATTGAAGAACTTCTCTGCCACTGTTTGACCAGCTTTATTGGTGGTGGGATATGCTTGGGCAAATCGAGTAAAATGGTCCATCACCACCAATATGTATTCGTAGCCACCCTTGCACGTCTCGAGATGTAGAAAGTCTATTGAGACCATCTCAAACGGATACATACTGTAGTTGCCCATAAGTGCCTGGGTTGATGTGTTGGGATGTTTATCTTTCAGACACCCACACTCCCTGGTCACATACCTCTCAATATCTCTCTGCATGTACGGTCAGAAGAAATATTCACGGATCAAGTTGGTGGTCCTTTCCACTCCTAGGTGTCCTATGTTTTCATTGAGTTCTTTGAAGATCAACCTACGGAATACTCTGGGTAGTACTAACTGCCGGTTTTGTCCTCCTTTACAATACAGGATACTGTCTTCACTGAGGTAGAGCTTCGTCCATTCTTTAACTAAAACATACTGCTGGTGATTCATTATCTCTCTCCCGTTTACTTGGAAACCGATCTTGGTCCACATAAAGTAGTATTCTACCAATTATCTGATCTTTCCATTGTGCTCTATGGATTTTTTCTTTTGGTAGTTGTTGAATAGACAGAGGGTGATCTTATTCTCCTGCTTTTATGGTGGTTTCCACCGTCAACGGACACCACAATGGTGTGTCTTCCTCCTGATAAACTTGTACTGCTTGGGTAGTGCTCTCAATTGCTTCCAGACTGACTTCCTCCGAGAATTTTTGCATGAACTCCATAGGCTCTAGAGGCATTCTCGACAATCCGTCAGCATCCGCATTGCATTTTCCTGGCCTGTACTTGATGCTGGAATTGAAGTCAGCTACTTCAACGACCCATCTCTGACCCGTTGCATTCCTTGGCAAAATGTCCTTCCTCACCACATCTTAGACAGTGGACACACACCGTACTCTGATTTGATGAACGGCACACTTCACAAGTCGGGTATCTTCTGTTCTGGAACCCACTCCTGGGTCTGAGGGATACAGGTTCCAGCCTGGTACGAATCAACTTTTTTACCGAAATCAACTCGGCTCGCAGATCTATTACTTCCTCCCAGTCAGCGTTGGCGGTCCTCTCTTTTGTTGGTGATTTAAAGTTCCCTCTCGGAGGTGGCACTGGAGGGTCTCCATGATGATCTTCGGACTGGCCACCGGGGGTCCCCAGCTTCAGCTGACTCATTTTGGTGATTTTAGGAGCAGAGCCTATCTGTAACTTCTGTTCGCTCTCTGACTCCAAGCGAGTTGCCTCATTCATTTTTTCAATTAGGACTTGGTCCAGAATGCCAGGATCTTCTAGGTACTGTTTCAGCTGCAACTTGATGCCTTTGCTGATTAATCTCGTTCCCAATGTTCTCAAACACTTCTTCTGGAATAGTCTAGCATCAAACCTCTTCTCCGCTTCTACATCTCTGGATGCAAACAACAGTCTCTCCTTCAGTTCAATTGCTCTGAACAAGAAACTTTGGGGTGATTCATTATTTTTCTGTGAGAGGTTAATGAGTCGGTGGAACAATTCTGAAGTACTCTCTTCTTTATAGTGCCCTTTTAAAATCATCTTCAGCTGCTGCAAGGTCAATTGACTCTTCATTTCTAGCATACTACGGAGGTTCAGTCCTGGGATGATCGCTTTCACCACCCCCTCAATGATCTCATCTGGCTTGTAGCCTTTCTGTAAGCCAGCATCGATCTGGTGCAACAAGTTCATATAAGACAGTTTCTCTTTCTGTTCACACTCTCAAATCTGTCCCAGGATCTTGAATTCTTTCCTTATGGTGATTTGTGGTGTTACAGAGGACTGTCTTTCTGATTTATCTAGTCCGAGCAGGGTAAAGGTTGTGTCTGAGTCTGTCACCCGTTCAGAGGTTTTGATTGATTCCTGTAGGGCTGTTGTTAGGGCTTTGAATTGTTCTTTAAATTCCTGTAGTTCTGTCTGCGGATGGAGATTCCTGCTTTTGGTAATTGGTGCCACCCCTCCATCCTCAAACTTCAGCCAGGTTAGAAACTGTGTTAGCTCCTGGAGGAATGTCCCCATGACGTCTTCAGCTTCTTTCTCCCCAGCTCATCCATTTTTGCATTAATGGCAGCTAACAGTTACCTGCGGTTGTGTGCTTTAGAAATCTGTTCTTCTGACATCTTTATATGTTCTGCTACTGTTCTCAATTTTTCACAGGTTAACTGAAGAAGCAGCTCACTAATTTTGTCCATTTGTATTTCCACATCCATTGCTGCTAGTGAGTTTTCTTTAGGTCTGGTCCCCTTTAACTGGTGTAGCAGAGTTGAATTGATGTGTTTTGCTGCTGTGTTTTCCAGACACTTTTCCTCTTCTCCCTCTACATGCTAATTCCCACTTAGGATTCCCTGTACGGGCCACCAATGTTACACGCACGCCACTAGGTTCAGATAGGACGAGACCGGTTTCATGAATTCTTTGGAATCCTCGGGGAAATGTTACTCAGGGCAACCATAGGCAGAAGCTTCTCTCAGGCACATGATAGATTCAATTGCTGACCAGACACATCTAACAAGAGTCTTTTTTAACAGTTTAACAGTGGAATGTAATCTGAAGCACGGCCAGTGCAATTCAGGGATATTACAGCAACAATCTTCATTACAGTACAGTCTGAGTTTCTTGAGCAACCGGCTCCAGTAACAATACAGTAGTTTCTTCACAAGGCACAGTATTACAGTCTCTTCAGTAGCATAATTCAGCATAGATTAGATCTCTTAGCAGCACACTTCTATGCATACACAACCACAGGCTTTTCCTTCACAAGGACACAATAGTAAACAGCATTCTGTATCCTGCATGGAGATGTAGGGGGGCAGGGTTTGATGAGGGAGATGATCCCTGTGACACAATTCCTTCCAGTTCTTATCTTCCTGCCCGATAATACTCTGCACTGTTAGTTCAGGGAGTTTATCTGACATGTGTTTATTTTCTCTCGTGATCTGAATCCTGTTTAGTTGCCTTCTGTCAGATCCAGATAACACACTACCTTTCTCTTCGGCTTCAGCCAGACTACAATAACAAGTTCCCCACAATCCCCCTGGGGCTCTGCTAAAACACTCCCTGTCTCCTGTGACGGTGTTAACCCCTCTAGTTGCTGGATGCTTCTGGAGCACAACACTTCCTGTCTCCTGTGCTTGTGTTATTTTGTAACAGTTGCTGGATGCTTTTGAAGCAACAGCATTCCTTCTGCATGTCACACATGCCTTTATTTAAGAAAAAGATAGTTGTTACTGAGTCTATTGAGATACCAGGCTGGGAACAGACTCCCTATAATATTTTGGCAGCCAAATGGTCCCACAGTGTTGGTTTGAGTGAACCATGGGACAAATGTCTGAAGGTGTAAAAAAAATACTTCTTTCAGTATATTTTTCTATTGAGGACTTCTTATCAGATGCGATTGATCAAAGTATCAATATCACGATATTCTTATAAAAAAATATATCGATTTATTCTTGGATTGTCCATTATAAAGAATGATTGCAATAGTTACATAAAATAGTTAAATAGTTAGAGTGATTGTCCATTTATCCATAATTAGCTTAATAGTTGAGATTCACTCATCTTTTCCTTGGATCCTGGATGGTAGGTTGCGTCTGTCTGTGTCCAGCACGTGTGTTAGGATGACACCATGTGTCGTCCAGTGTCCTGTGAAATGGACTAACTAAAAATAAACAAATAGCGCATGTTACCTAGAAACCCTAGCACAATGGCTGATGCAATCTTATGCAATGTATGGTACAGAATTCAGAATAAAATTAATATCCGTAATTAATATTTAACAATTCCCCCTTTTGAGGATGACAGACATCAACTGAAATCCTCAAAGTAGATAGGTTCATCATTAGGATAATAGGATCATTTTTCTTTTCTTCTTCCTTGGCAATATCATTTAATGTCCATAACAATATTATTAATAATAATAATAATAATAATAATAATATCAATATCGGATTATTGTTATATGTATTCAATAGCATAATGATGTGAATCCATGTTATGGTAAGCCGTGACTAATATTCATTTAACTACATTGGTCGCTTCAACTACTTCTAACGGCGAACAAACACCGTCAGAAAACCCAGGTGGCAACCCAGGTGGCCGCCCTGGTGTGGATGGCTTCCTATCTTCAAAGATTCAAACAAGACCCAATAATAGAAGAACACGTGCCACACCTTACCAGGTTAGTGCTGCTTGCGGGGGGCTCCGCATTGTTAACTTATCCAACCACGTACTAACTGACAAGCAGATGGAGGTCCTGGGGCTGGGACTATCTTTTGCACCCACTAATGCATTTAATTTTTTTACTGCCCTGAAGGACCTCCACCTGTTTGCACGTAAACTTATTCTTAAAAAATTACATTCCAGGCCACATGGTGAGGAGGGCCCTGTGACCACGACAGAGATGGAGGCATTGAAGGATTTGTAGGACCTCTTGATGGAGCAGGACCAACCCCCAAATACAGGTGGGTTACCACAGTCGAGGTATCCTAGATCGACAAGGTTCCCTCACTTGTCCCTGAGTCCGGCAGTTGAAATATTTGTGCGTCTAGTGACGGAGGATTTGAGACATCTCTCCACACGCAGACGCTTTGACAATCTTACTCATTCTCAGCGTACTGCGATAGAACGGTTGAAATCACTTCGTGATGTGGTTATTAAACCAGCGGACAAGGGAGGGAACATTGTACTGTGGCCCTGTTCTAAATATGAGAGGGAGGCGTTACGCCAACTAAGGGATACCAAGACATATTCGAGGTTACCCTTTAATCCTACTGCCTCCTTCTCTGCCGCGCTCCAGGGGATCCTGGGCAGGGCCTGTGATCAGGGAATTATTAACAAGCAAACAGTTGAAGCTTTACCTGTTCGATTCCCTAAAACTGCTACTTTTTACCTACTTCCAAAAATTCGCAAGGACGCCCTCAACCCGCCGGGACGTCCAATCGTGTCAGGCCTAAGTAATTTGTGTGGTCCTATTTGCCAGTATATTGACAGCCACCTTCGCCCATTAGTGGAGACACTTCCTTCATACATTCAGGACACGATGGACGTCTTAAGGCGCGTTAATGGCGTCCTTGTGACGGATGGTATCCTGCTAGTCACGGCCGATGTTGAGAGCCTCTACACATGTATTAGCCATGATCTGGGCCTTTCTGCAGTCCGCCTCTTCCTTGGGGCGTCCGATCTGGACGGCCTCTCACGAAATTTTATCCTTGATCTCCTCCACTTCGTCCTCCACCACAATTATTTTTTATTCAAAGATACGGTGCATCTACAAAGGCGTGGCACGGCGATGGGGGCGTCTTGTGCGCCCTCGTACGCCAATCTCTTCTTGAGGTCCTGGGAGAGAGGCATTTTTGGCGACGAGGGCGTGCGCCGCGCCGACCCCGTCGTGTCATGGCTTAGATACATCGATGATATTTTGTTTCTGTGGCGGGGGACGGTGGAGGAGCTTGACGATTTCATGGTGCAGCTTAACTCAAACAATCGTTCCATTAGGCTTACCTATACATACCATCATAAACAGATTGACTTTCTAGACATCAGTCTGGAGGTGGGTGAGTACCACACCATCCAGACTGATGTCTTTAGAAAACCCACCTCGGTCAATTCCTTAATACATGCTGCCTCTGCACATGATCCCTCTACAATTCGTGCCATCCCGGTCAGACAATTCCTGAGGATGAGGCGGATCTGTTCCACCGACTACAAGTTTAGGAGACAGGCTTCGGATCTGGCAGAACGTTTCAGGCAACGTGGGTATAGCAACCACTGCATCGGCCGTGGCTACTCGAGAGCACGGAACACATTCCGTAACCATCTGATTTATTCCTCAAATTCATCCAAATGGGTGACAACGGAAAGAATCCGCTACATCTCCACATATAATCATGAGTGGGGGAATATGCGGCGGATCCTTTCCCATCATTGGGGTGTGCTCAGCGCGGAGCCCTCCCTACGTGAATTTTTAGTAAGCTATCCACAAATGACCCCCCGGCGGGCCAATAACCTGGGTGACATACTGGTATCCAGCCACTATATAACTCCCTTGACGAATCCATTTGTGTCCCGCGGACCCACGTTTGGCTCGTTCCCCTGTGGCCACTGTGCCGCCTGCGCCAATATCCTGCACAGCTGGGTGTTCACGTTCTCTGATGGCTCTCGTGAGTTTAAAATCCGCAATTACATCTCATGCGGTACAACCCATGTTATATATTATGCTACATGTGGTTGTCAATTAATTTATGTAGGACTCACTACGAGAGAGCTGAGGATCAGGGTTTGTGAACACGTGCGGGACATTGGCGCGGCTCGGACGGTGGCCGACCCCAGGGAGCTCAAAACATTGCCGCGTCACTTTAAGGCTGTCCACAATTGCGATCCGAGGACACTAAAGTTTTGCGGCATTGATGTCATACATTTGGGCTCCCGGGGTGGAAATGGTAAGCAACTTCTGGCCCAAAAGGAGGCCAGATGGATCGTCACTTTAGACACCATGGCTCCGCGGGGCCTCAATGAGAGTTTGGGGTTCTCGTCCTTCCTCTGAAATGAAGTGACGGATTGTATGATATGTTCTGTGTTTCTGCTCCCCTGTGGACCATGATATGTCTATTTCTGGACCATGGCTTTAGGTTTTTAGTTTTTATATTCTTTTCTAATTTTTATATTTTCCCTTTTATTCTCTTTGTACTCACATTTTCTCCGACAGTGACTGTGCCCCAGGACCTCTTCTTTTTGATGTACATCTATGGCAGACGATCTGTCTTTTGAACTCCTTCGTCTTTTGATGTCTACAAGAGATTCTGATACAGATACTGCTACTGCACTCTTGATTCTTGACCGGGATGTACACTTTACTTGTGGATTCTGTTTGATATCTGGTACTTGTGACTGATTGAAACCATGTTGAGAAATCTATAGTTGTGCACTTTTTGGCACTATATGTCCCCTTTTGCAAGGGGACTTATGCTGTTATAACGCTAATTGTATAGACATATGTACCTCTTTTTTTGACCTAATGCACCATCCCCTCCTTTCATACCTTTCTATTGAGCTGTACTTCCATGACCAGCATTATTTGCTACTATTAGTATCATGATATTAACTTTTATAGAACATTAGTATTGTGCTGGCTGGCTGGAATAGCTACCGGGTTTTGATTGGTGGGGATATTGTTGCTCCCTTTATGTGGTTTCATTTCTGTTATTGGCACTCAGTCCCAAGCTCACCTCCTACATGGATGTAGTGCACATGCGCCCGGTCCGTCCCGTGCCGTGCTGCGCTCGGCTGTCTTTATGCCTTCGGCGCGCCGCCGGGAATAGCATTCATTTGCATTTCGGTCCGCGCGCCAACGTCATGACAGCTGGGGCGCGTGCGCGGGATATGTGACGGCCGTTGCGCATGCGCCGCCCATCATCCAGTACTTGGCGGCCATCTTGGACGACCACATGATGTATCATGTGACACTTCTGGGCGTATTTAAAGGTCCTGGCAGCACCCTCACACACGCCTCTTGATAAAGCTGATCTACACCCGGCGAAACGCGCGTCGAGGCCTTTATCATTCACTATCTGGTCCCTGTGTGGTCTCCCAGAGGTCTGGGGCCCCTTACATTAGGGTAAGTTTGGTACAATATGACCTTTGGGTATTTCTGGACCGCATGGTCCATATGGGAGTGACCTTTTTGCTTGCCCTGATTGTGCGTCCCTCTCCCTGTTTTAGTGTAAGCATGCACCCTTCTGACTCTAGGGGTGAACCTCTGGAGAGACCCACTTACAAATATGCGGGACCATTTGTCTGCTTGTCTTAATTTTGTGTCATAACTATTAATGCTATGTATTGTCTTTTAATGAACTATGTCTACAATAAAGTCTTTTCATGCGATTTCACTCAGCTGTTCTCCTAGTTTTATATAAGTCTTGAGTGGGCTATGTGGAGACGGGGTCGGAATTTTTCTGGGGACCATTAACCCACGTCATTTATTATGCGGGTCGCAGTCTGTTTATTCATTTAACATATATAATTATACTTCCCTAAATCTAAATCGAAATAATCACGGGTCCAATCGTCATCATCTGATGTCATCGGTTCTTGTCTCGTCTTCTTCTTGGTTCTTTTAAAACACAGTCTTTAGATGAAAATTCCTTTGAAATAAATTATAGCGTGTAGATATTGTACAGTCCATAATTGTGTTCATTATTGTTCAGTCTTTAAACTGTACTCTTTATTAGAAAGATCATGTGTGTCAATTGATAAGAAAACAAAGTCCATGGATGAAATGTAGCTTTAATATCTGTGCAGTGTCACCTGGACTTACGTTGGATTGTCTTTGGATAATTCTGGAATCCTCCGTGTCATCCGCACTGGTCTCCTGTCACTTTTGGAACAGGTGTGACGTCTTTGGTCAGAAAAGCAAGGGTTAACTTGACACTTCCCTGCTCTATATAGCACCATAACCAGTACTTAATCCTTAATGTACAGAACACATATATCAGGCTGGCAGAATCCTGACACTCCGTTATTATTCACCAGCTTTCAGGTGATAGGAAACCACTGGAACATGATGAAACTTGAACACAACCCAGTTCATATAGGATCATCGTCCTCTGCAGTCGTGGTTATCAGTGGTGTGAATGTATTGTAATTGACACAGTCTATTATCACTCAGCATTCACAACATCTTTACCTTCTGAGATTTCCGTATATCGGTTGCTTCTTCTTGTAACTTTTGAGAATCTCTTTAATTTATAAATATGAAAAATCTTTATTAAGATAGAATTAATAATTGCAATGTCTTGATTGAAGTCTTCATTCGCTAATCTGATACCAAATCTGGCAACTTTCCTAACCTATAATATCATAGGGTACCATAGCAATCAATAATGTTCATCTAATTATTATCAAAATATTAAAATAAATTATGTTTGGAATAATAAAACAATAATAGATAGTAATTCATTATTAATCAAGTTCTTCATGTGATAGAACATTTTTATGTCATAGGTGTAATTACCTTTTCCAACCCATAGGTGTCAGTGTGTTTTGAAACAAGTGTTTATTAGTGATGAGCGAGCACTAAAAGGCTCGGGTGCTCGAAGCTCGGGTTGAGCAAATTGGAATACTCGGGTGCTCGACCCGAGCAACGAGCCCAATGTAAGTCTATGGGAAACTCGAGCATTTTTCTGGCGGTCCCCCCGGCGGTCTGCAGAAGGTCAAAAATTGCCCAAATCGATGGGAACAGTGCTCAATTAAACGTCAGGCTGGCAGAATATATAGGCAGACAGGCAGGCAAGGTATATAGGAGGGTGCGTGAAAAACATAGCAGGGCAATTGGAACACACTAGTGCCCTCCGATTTTCATGCACCCGTCTCTTTAAAAAAGCCGGCTGGCAATTCATCAGCGGCATACACCGGTACCTGACAATTTAGAACAGAAAGAAAAGAGCATCACACATAGATTAGATAGATAGAAACATGACAGTCACATATATAATAAGTACAGTGATAGTGTTGGTTACTGTACTTGTCATTTAGTGTTAAAATAAAGGATTTATTAAAAAAAAATAATAGTGTTTTTGTCTCTTTAAAAAAGCCGGCCGGCAATTCATCACCAGCAGCATACACCGGTACCAGACAATTTAGAACAGAAAGAATAGAGCATCACACATAGATTAGATAGATAGAAACATGTCAGTCACATATATAATAAGTACAGTGATAGTGTTGATTACTGTACTTGTCATTTAGTGTTAAAAGAAAGGATTTATTTAAAAAAATTGGCGTGGGGTTCCCCGTAATTTTAGTCTCTAGCGGAGGTTAAGCAGACGGCTAGGGCAGATGTTTGAAGCCTGGGAAGGGGGTAATACCCACAGAGCTTCCCAGGCTACTAATATCAGCCTCCAGCTGAATACCTAGCCTTTGCTAGCTATTAAAATGGGGGACCCCACGTCATTTTTTTTGGGGTCCCCCATTTTAATAGCTAGTAAAGGCTAGGTATTCAGCTGGGGGCTGAATACCTAGCTAGTAAAGGCTTAAAATGGGGGACCCCCCCAAAAAATGACGTGGGGTCCCCCCTATTTTAATAGCTAGCAAAGGCTAGGCAGACAGCTGGGGGCTGATATTAAAAGCCCAGGAAGGGTGCCATGAATATTGGCCCCCTCCCACGCTAGAAACACCAGCCGTCAGCCACCCCATAGGATGCGCCAATTCTGGCACTTAGCCTCGCTCTTCCCACTGCCCTGTAGCGGTGGCAGTGGGGTATTAGGGCTGGGGTTGATGTCAGCTTATAATGCCAGCTGACATCAAGCCCAGGTTAGTAATGGAGAGGCGTTTATAAGACACCCCCATTACTAACCCCATAGTCAAAGTTAAAAAAAAACACAAACACCCAGAATAGAGTCCTTTAATTCAAATAAACGCACAATTCTTTAATGTTCTAAATTAAACCATACTTACCATCACGCCCATTCCAGCTGAAGCCAACGATCTCCTGCAATAAAAATAAAATAGTAAACCAACCTCATCCTTACCTTTCCATGGTTCCCAGGCCGGCTCCAGCTCTGCTACATTCACATGACAGGCTGGATCGCAGCCGAAAGCTGCCATCCAGCTTGCCATGCCGCAGACACTGAGAAGCGCAGGTATGCTTGCGCTCCTCAGTGTCTGGCTGTGACGGCATCCAGATGAGCCGAGTTAATGTCCAATGAACTCAGCTCACCTCATGCACGTCACTGACAGCGTGGGAAAATTCTCCTGCGCATGCGGTGAGCGTGAGAGAATTCTCCTGCGCTCACCGCAAGCGTGGGAAAATTCTCCTGCGCTTGCGGTGAGCGCAGGAGAATTCTCTCACGCTCACCGCATGCGCAGGAGAATTTTCCCACGCTGTCAGTGACGTACATGAGGTGAGCTGAGTTCATTGGACATGAACTCGGCTCATCTGGATGCCGTCACAGCCATACACTGATGAGCGCAAGCATGCCTGCGCTTCTCAGAGTCTGCGGCATGGCAAGCGGGATGGCAGCTTTCGGCAGCGATCCAGCCTGTCATGTGAATGTAGCAGAGCTGAAGCCGTCCTGGGAACCATGGAAAGCCAAGGATGAGGTTGCTTTATTATTTTACTTTTATTGCAGAAGACATAGGCTTCAGCTGGAATGGGCGTGATGGTAAGTATGGTTTAATTTAAAACATTAAAGAATTGTGCGTTTATTTAAATTAAAGGACTTTATTCTGGGTGTTGTGTTTTTTTTAAATACTTTACTAGAAATTCATGGCGGTCATGTCTAATATTGGCGTGACCCCATGAATTTCGGGCTTAGGGCCAGCTGATAATACCAAGCTGACCCTAACCCCTTTATTACCCAGTGAGCCACCGCACCAGGGCCCTAGATGAGTTGGGTACAGCACCAGAAGATGGCGCTTCTATGAACGCGCCATTTTCTGGGGTGGCTGCGGACTGCAATTTACAGCGGGGGGGGGGCAGAAAGCTTGGGCCTCCATGTGCTGCGGATTCCAGCCCCCAGCTGCCTAGTTGTACCTGGCTGGACACAAAAATAGGGCGAAGCCCCATGTATTTTTTTTTTTTATTATTTCATGAAATTCATGAAATAATAAAGAAAAAAAAGGGCTTCCCTATATTGTTGTGTCCGGCCAGGTACAAATTGGCAGCTGGTGGTTGGGGGCAGCCCGCTCCTGCCTGCTGTACCTGGCTGGACACAAAAATAGGGCGAAGCCCCACGTCAATTTTTTTTTATTATTTCATGAAATTCAGCTTTCGGCTGCGATCCAGCCTGTCATGTGAATGTAGCAGAGCTGGAGCCGTCCTGGGAACCATGGAAATGTAAGGATGAGATTGGTTTATTATTTTACTTTTATTGCAGAAGACATTGGCTTCAGCTGGAATGGGCGTGATGGTAAGTATGGTTTAATTTAGAACATTAAAGAATTGTGCGTTTATTTCAATTAAAGGACTTTATTCTGGGTGTTTGTGTTTTTTTTAACTTTGACTATGGGGTTAGTAATGGGGGTGTCTTATAGATGCCTCTCCATTACTAACCTGGGCTTGATCTCAGCTGGCATTATAAGCTGACATCAACGCCCGCCCTATTACCCCACTGCCACCGCTACAGGGCAGTGGGAAGAGCGAGGATAAGTGCCAGAATTGGCGCATCCATAGGGCGGCTGACGGCTGGTGTTTCTAGCCTGGGAGGGGGCCAATATTCATGCCACCCTTCCTGGGCTATTAATATCAGCCCCCAGCTGTCTGCCTAGCCTTTGCTAGCTATTAAAATAGGGGGGACCCCACGTCACTTTTTTGGGGGGGTCCCCCATTTTAATAGCTGGTAAAGGCTAGGTATTCAGCTGGGGGCTGATATTAGTGGCCTGGGAAGCTCCGTGGGTATTACCCCCTTCCCAGGTTTCAGACATCTGCCCCAGCCGTCTGCTTAACCTCCGCTAGAGCCTAAAATTACAGGGAACCCTATGCCAATTTTTTTTTTAATAAATCCTTTATTTTAACACTAAATGACAAGTACAGTAACCAACACTGTCACTGTACTTATTATATATGTGACTGACATGTTTCTATCTATCTAATCTATGTGTGATGCTCTATTCTTTCTGTTCTAAATTGTCGGGTACCGATGTATGCCGCTGAAGAATTGCCGGCCGGCTTTTTTAAAGAGACGGGTGCATGAAAACACTATTATTATTTTTTTTAATAAATCCTTTATTTTAACACTAAATAACAAGTACAGTAACCAACACTGTCACTGTACTTATTATATATGTGACTGACATGTTTCTATCTATCTAATCTATGTGTGATGCTCTATTCTTTCTGTTCTAAATTGTCGGTACCAGTGTATGCCGCTGCTGAATTGCCGGCTTTTCATGTTTCTCTGTGAGCACTGTTCCCATCGATTTGGGCAATCACTGTAATGCCACAACCACCATGGCTGTGGCATTACAGTGAGTGGCAGACAATCCCTGCATGATTGGTGCTCTAAATAGCGCCAAACATGCAGGACGGGGACCCGAGCTCCCGCTCGAGCATCTCGAAAGTACTCGGCGAGCTCCGAGCATCTCGAGTACTGAGATGCTCGGGTGAGTACCGAGCAGTGGCGAGCAAGCTCGCTAATCACTAGTGTTTACCAATAATACCAAAGAAAGTATACTCATGAACCAAAATGAATAAATATATGAATGAATGAATGCAAGAATGACTTGTGTTTACTCAAAAAATTGAAATATTTTTTTTCTTATATTGGAACCATATCATTATATTTAATGAAGCAATATTCTTGTACTAGACATTACTTTATTAAATATGAATGTGTTTTCTCAATTGAGATATTGAACTGAAATAATAAAATAAAAAAATTAGAATTAAAAATGAAAAATGAAAAAATAAGAAGAAAGTAAGAATAAAATTGAAAAAAGAAAAATTAAATTAAGACTAAAAATAATAATAATAATAATAAAAATAAGGCCTTTATATGTTAATGACAAATGCAGAGTAATTGTATTCTCCATAAAAATACCCTTATATTTCCATTATCTGGATGATTTCATATTTGTCATAACCTTGTATTACTAAAAATGATTAAATTATGTAACTTTGCATGTAATACCCTTCTTAATCATACCATTGTAGCTTATTAATATTTCTTCTTCATTAAAATGTGTGAAAAATAAGTATTGATCAAAAGTGATTATGTAATCAGGATCAAAAGCACATTTTCCCCCTTAATGGCAAAAAATATTATTTTAGAAAATAATTTATATATCAGAACCAAATTAAAAATAATTATTCTTCTATAAATATTTTGCATAAATGTCATAGCATATATTTGTCTGAAGAGGTGTGTACCTATTTATGTAACCATTAAAAATAATAATATCCTTGAATACTATAAAATTATCATTGTGAAAAATTATTCTAAATGTAAATTTGCTTTATAAACCATTTTAATGTGTGGTTACCCTTATCCACTATTAGCTAAATCAAGAAGTAATAATTACTAAAGAAATATAGAAATATATATTATATAGATAATACTTAATTATGTATCATCATTTTCTCAGAATTAAATGTAATTTTGTACCTTCACATAAAGAAACAAACATACAGGAGGCCTCTGTCACACAAATCTCACTTAGCAGCTGCACATATATTCAGCAAATTTCACTCTGTTACAGATTCGTTCAGCTCAAACATTCCACATATATATACAGTACAGACCAAAAGTTTGGACACACCTTCTCATTTAAAGATTTTTCTGTATTTTCATAACTATGAAAATTGTACATTCACACTGAAGGCATCAAAACTATGAATTAACACATGTGGAATTATATACTTAACAAAAAAGTGTGAAACAACTGAAAATATGTCTTATATTCTAGGTTCTTCAAAGTAGCCACCTTTTGCTTTGATGACTGCTTTGCACACTCTTGGCATTCTCTTGATGAGCTTCAAGAGGTAGTCACCGGAAATGGTTTTCACTTCACAGGTGTGCCCTGTCAGGTTTAATAAGTGGGATTTCTTGCCTTATAAATGGGGTTGGGACCATCAGTTGTGTTGTGCAGAAGTCAGGTGGATACACAGCTGATAGTCCTACTGAATAGACTGTTAGAATTTGTATTATGGCAAGAAAAAAGCAGCTAAGTAAAGAAAAACGAGTGGCCATCATTACTTTAAGAAATGAAGGTCAGTCAGTGCGAAAAATTGGGAAAACTTTGAAAGTGTTCCCAAGTGCAGTTGCAAAAACCATCAAGCGCTACAAAGAAACTGGCTCACATGAGGACCGCCCCAGGAAAGGAAGACCAAGAGTCACCTCTGCTTCTTGTTACGGATCCGGGTGGTGGAACCTCTGTGCTGCGGAGCAAGGAGGGACCAGAGGGGTGTAACTAGGTATCAACTCGGACTGACCAGGGTAGCACGGCGGCTCAATCGACTCCGTGAACCAGGGAAGGACCGAGCAGAAGGAGCAGGTGCTATTCTGGGCCTGTCCTTGTATGAGAGCAGGGGACTCCCACGGGTAACTGGCAGGAGCCTCCGGGTAGGCACGGCAGGTAACTGATAAGAGCCTCCAGGTAGGCTGACTGATAGGCACGGCAGGTAACTGGTACGTTCTCCGGGTAGGCAGGCAAGCCAGGCCCATAGACACACTGGCGGGTTTGGATCGTAGGCAGACCGTCGGGCTGGCGGAGACAGGTAGTCAGGCTGGCGGACAGGACTGGTAGTCAGGCTGACGGACTGGGCTGGTAGTCAGGCTGGCGGACAGGACTGGCGGACAGGGCTGGTAGTTAGACTGGTGGACTGGACTGGTAGTCAGGCTGGCAGACTGAGCTGGTAGTCAGGCTGGCGGACTGGACTGGTAGTCAGGCTGGCGGACTGGACTGGTAGTCAGACTAGCAGCGGGACCTGAGGGCTGAAGCAGAGTTTAGGACACAAAGCTACAACCTTGCATGGGCACCTCCATTTTGGAGGGGGTGCCTTCTATATGAGAGGTTCTCCGGCCATTGGCTGAGGACTCCTTAGGACGGCGCGCGCGGCCCCTTTAAGAGGGGGGGAGAGCGCGCCCTAAGCACAGTGCCCGGGAAGCTGCGCGCGCCGGCAGCAGCAGCAGGAGAGCTGGAAGACGCCGGGCCGGGAGCGCGGCGGTAAGAGGGACGGCGTCTCTGCCTGTCAGGGAGCAGAGACGCCGATACTACAGTACCCCCCCTTTACGCCCCCTCTTTTTTAGGCCAGAAAGAAATTTTTTAAGGAGAAGAAAGGCGTGGATGTTCTCCCTGGGTTCCCAAGTTCTCTCCTCTGGGCCAAACCCCTTCCAATCCACCAGAAAAAAGGTTTTTCCTCTTACCCTCTTGGTGGCCAGAATGTTCTCTACCTCATAGACGTCCTCAGCGGAGACCGGAGCTGGGGGATACCTGGATTGTCAGAAAAAGAATTAAGCACAACTGGTTTGAGGAGAGATACGTGGAAGGAGTTGGGAATCCGTAAGGTGGCCCGGAGTTTTAACTTGTAGGCTACTGGGTTGATTTGCTTGAGGACATCAAAAGGACCGATGAACCGTGGACCCAACTTATAGGAGGGTATTTTGAGACGAACATGTTTGGAGGAGAGCCAAACCTTGTCTCCCAGATGGAATTGAGGTGGGTCCTGGCGTCTCTTATCAGCATGTTTCTTCATCCGCTCGGAGGAATAAAGAAGTGCGGACCTAGTGTCCTCCCAAATGGTGGAAAATTCGCTGACCAGAGACTCCGGGGCAGGGTTGTCCACTGAAGCGGAGACGGGAAACGGAATCCGGGGATGTTGACCGTAGACTACAAAGAACGGGGACTTGGAAGAAGATTCGCTCTCATGGTTGTTATAGGAGAATTCGGCCCATGGTAGGAGCTCTACCCAATCGGTATGGTGAGCGTTGACGAAGTGCCGGAGGAAGCTGGTAAGGGTCTGGTTGATACGTTCCACTTGGCCATTTGACTGCGGATGGTAAGCAGAGGAAAAATCCAGGGTGACATCCAGCAGCTTACACGTAGCTCTCCAGAAACGCAAAGTAAACTGGACCCCGCGATCAGACACAACGTGGAGGGGTGGGCCATGGAGACGAAAATGTGATGGATGAAGTCCTTAGCCAGCACAGATGCAGACGGGAGACCAGGCAGAGGGATGAAGTGGGCCATTTTAGAAAAACGGTCAGCGACCACCCAAATGACAGTACAACCGGCAGAAACAGGGAGATTGGTAATAAAGTCCATAGCAATGTGTTGCCATGGGGCAGCAGGTACGGGAAGAGGCAGGAGACGGCCGGCTGGAAGATGTCTGGGAACCTTGTTGCGGGCACAGGACGAACAGGCCGTCACGAAGTCTACTACATCCTTGCGCAGGGTAGGCCACCAGTAATGCCGGGTAATGAGCAAGAAGGTCTTCTTCTGGCCAGCATGGCTGGCTAGTTTAGATGAATGACCCCAGTGAAGAACCTTCTTACGATCTGGAACCGCTACAAATGTCTTACTGGGTGGGAGACGAGACAGGTCCAAGGGGGCCACATTCATCACTTTGGAGGGATCGATGATATGCATAGGCTCCTCCTCTTGATCGGAAGACAGGAAGGATCGGTACAAGGCGTTGGCTTTAACGTTCTTGTCCGCAGGGCGGTAATGTAGGGTAAAGTTGAAGCGGGCGAAGAACAAAGGCCACTGGGCCTGACGTGGATTGAGTCTTTGGGCATTCTGTAGATATGCCAGGTTTTTGAGGTCAGTGTAGATGACCACCGGGTGCAGAACCCCCTCAAGCAGGTAACGTCACTCCTCCAGCGCCAATTTGATGGCTAGCAGTTCTCGGTCTCCTATGGAGTAGTTGCGCTCGGATGAGAAGAGCTTGGAGAAGAAGCCGCAGGTTACCATTCTCCCGGATGGAGATTTCTGGGTGAGCACCCAGAGGAAGCATCAACCTCCAGAAAATTTGTTGCAATCCGGACGGTGCAGCACTGGGGCAGAAGAAAAGGCTAGATTTAAGGAGAGGAAGGCCTCCTCCGCTTCGGACGGCCATTCCTTAGGATTTGCTCCCTTACGGGTGAGCGCAGAGATGGGAGCAGTCCGGGAAGAGAAATGTGGGATGAAGAGACGGTAATAATTCGCGAAGCCCAGGAATCAGTGAATCGCCTTCAACCCCTCCGGACGGGGCCACTTTAAGACGGCAGAGACCTTCTCGGGGTCCATCCGTAGACCTGTCTTAGAGATAATATAGCCCAGGAACGGAAGAGAGGTCTGCTCGAAGAGGCATTTTTCAAATTTTGCGTATAGGTGATTCTGCCTGAGCCTAAGCAGGACCTGACGAACATTCCTCCGGTGTGTAGGAAGATCCGGAGAGAAGACCAAGATGTCGTCCAGGTACACCACCACGCAAAAATATAAGAGGTTACGGAAGATGTCATTAACTAATTCTTGGAAGACTGCAGGAGCATTACAGAGGCCGAAGGGCATCACACGGTATTCATAGTGGCCGTCCCGGGTATTGAATGCCGTCTTCCACTCGTCTTCTTGGCGGATCTGGACCAAGTTATATGCCCCACGAAGATCGAGCTTGGTAAAGATCTTCGCACCTTTAAGGCGGTTGAACAGCTCAGAGATGAGTGGCAGGGGATATTTGTTTATGATAGTAATCTGGTTGAGTCCTCTATGTAACGGGTCAGGGAGGTGGAACCTCTGAGCAACTATACAAGGGGGCAGTCATTGTAAGGAAGCGGGTGGCTCCCAGGGAAGGCGGGCAGGTAATCACGGCTAGTGACGGGGACAGTCTCTGGGTAGAAGGGCAGGAGGACATGGCAGATGACGGGGACAGTCTCTGGGTTGAAGGGCAGGAGGTCACGGCAAGTGACGGGGACAGTCTCTGGGAAGAAGGGCAGGAGGTCACGGCAAGTGACGGAGACAGTCTCTTGACAGGCGGGTGGTCACGGCAAGTGACGGCAGAGCCTCCAGGTAGGCTAGCAGGCAGGTAGCAGGTGGACGCTCCCAGATGAGCGGGCAAGAGTCTCTGGACTGGCCGGTGGTCACAGCAAGTGACGGCTCCAGGTAGGCTAGCAGGCAGGTAGCAGAGAAGCGCTCCCAGGTGAGCGGGCAAGAGTGTCTGGACAGGCGGGAGGTCACGGCACATGGCAGCAGAGCCTCCAGGTAGGCTAGCAGGCAGGTAGCAGGTGAGCGCTCCCAGGTGAGCGGGCAAGAGTCTCTGGACAGGCAGGTGGTCACAGCACGTGACGGCGGAGCCTACAGGTAGGCTAACAGACAGGTAGCAGGTGAGCGCTCCCAGGTGAGCGGGCAAGAGTCTCTGGACAGGCAGGTGGTCACAGCACGTGACGGCGGAGCCTCCAGGTAGGCTAGCAGGCAGGTAGCAGGTGAGCGCTCCCAGGTGAGCGGGCAGACTGATCCATAGACAGACTGGCAGGGCTGGTAGGCAGACTGTCGGACCGCAGATAGATAAGTAACAGGCAGGAATCTGGCAGGTGACTGGCAGGTGACTGGCAGGTAACTGGCAGGTAACTGGCAGGTAACTGGTAACGGGACCTGAGGGCTGAAGCAGAGTTGAAAGGCTTTGCAACAACATTGCTCAGGCACCTCCATTTTGGAGGAGGTGCCTTATATATGGTGAGGTCCTCCGGCCATTGGCCGGGGACTCCTTAGGACGGCGCGCGCGGCCCCTTTAAGAGAGGGGGAGCGCGCGCGCGCGCCCTAAGCACAGAGGCCGGGAAGCAGCGCGCGCTGCCAGCAGACCGGGAGGAAGCCGCCGGGCACGGAGCGGAGAGGTGAGGGGAACGGCGTCCCTGCCTAGCAGGAGGCAGGGACGCCGACGCTACACTCTATAATCGATACAGGGGCATAGTGAACCGTCTTTCTTTTTTACTAAGAAGAATCTGGCTCCAGCCGGGGAGGTAGATTTCTGGATGAATCCCCTAGCCAGATTTTCTTCGATGTACTCCGAAAGGCCCGGGTTTCGGCCAACGACAACGGGTAAATACGCCCACGGGGTGGAGTGGCACCGGGTGCCAGGTCGATAGGGCAATCATATGGCCTATGAGGTGGCAGTGTCTCTGCTTCCTTCTTGTCGAAGACATCTGCATAGGACCAGTAAGGTGCCGGTAGACCAGGTAAATTAGCCGGAGTAGCCGGAGGTCGAGCCGGGGGAACCGGGACCAGGCAGGTCTCATGGCAATCCTGCCCCCAACGGAGCACCTCACCGGATTGTCAATTCAGAACGGGTTCATGTCTCTGTAGCCAGGGTAGACCTAGCAAAAGGGAGTGAGAGAGTCTGGAAAGCACATGGAAGGAGATCCTCTCTGAGTGCAGCATTCCCACCTGAAGGGTTACGGGCTCAGTGACGAGCAAGATGGTCACCGGAAGGAGTCTTCCATCCACGGAAGCGACTGCCAATAGTTCAGCCAGAGGTTTGGTAGGAATCTGATACTTCTCTACAAGGGACTGGGAAATGAGATTCCCAGCGGCTCTGGAATCCAGATGGGCGGTTTCAAAGAAGCGGTTCTCTCCACAGGAAATAGAGACGGTTAAAGTCAAGAACCGAGAGGATTTACTCTTGCCTAGGACGACCTCTCCGAGCAGTCCTAGACACTGGAGTTTCCCGGCTTCACCGGACAGGAACAGATCAGGTGCTCCTTACTACCACAGTAGAAACAGCTCCCTTCGGGTCGGCGTGTTTCTTGTCGAGACTTGACCATCTTGGTCTGGTCGATCTGCATAGGTTCGGGCGAGCGTGCCCGGGGAGTTGCTGGTTGGGAAGCAGGTTTCTGGAAAACCGGAGCAAGATGAGGAAATCTTCTCTCCCGGGTAGTCTCCTTAGCACGTTCTAGGAAACGGATGTCAATCTGGGTAGCCAGTGACACCAGGTCATCCAGGGTGGTAGGAATGTCCCGGCCGGCTAGCTCGTCCTTAATCCGACCGGAAAGACCCTCCCGGAAGGTGGACACCAGGGCCTTGTTGTCCCAGGCAAGCTCAGAAGCGAGGGTACGGAACTGTATGGCATACTGGCCCACGGTGAAATTCCTTTGGCGGAGACGAAGCAATGAGGAGGCAGTAGAAATCCTTCGTCCGGGCTCATCGAAGACCCTCCAGAAGGCAGTGAGGAAAGCCGGAAGATCAGACACCAGGGAATCCCCTCTCTCCCATAGAGTGTTTTAGCCATGCCAATGCTTCCCCGGTGAGGTGAGACATGATGAACGCCACCTTGGCCCGGTCGGAGGGAGACTGATGTGCCAGAAGTTCAAAGTGCAGTGTGCACTGGTTCAGAAAACCCCGACATAATACGGGGTCACCCCCAAAACGAGGAGGCGCAGAAAGCCGGGGTCCTAGGCTGGATGCCGTGGTATTGGTAGGCAGCGGCGTCGCCGGAGCGGGTGTCGCTCGGCTCGAGGCGGGCACAGGTGGGACAGACAGCGTGTCCAGGCAAGAGTTGACAGACCGCAGGTAGGTCAGGATGGTTTCCTGTTGGGATCTCTGACGAGAAACCTCCCGGTACAGGTCAGCAAGCGAAGGAGCCTGGGGGCCACCGGGTTTCATGGCCCATGCAAACTGTTACGGATCCGGGTGGTGGAACCTCTGTGCTGCGGAGCAAAGTGGGACCAGAGGGGGGTAACTAGGTATCAACTCGGACTGACCAAGGTCACACGGCGGCTCAGTCGACTCCGTGAACCAGGGAAGGACCGAGCAGAGGGACCAGGTGCTACTCTGGGCTTGTCCTTGTATGAGAGCAGGTGACTCCTAAGGGTAACTGGCAGGAGCCTCCGGGTAAGCACGGCAGGTAACTAGAAGGAGCCTCCAGGTAGGCTGACTGATAGGCACAGCAGGTAACTGGTAGGAGCCTCCAGGTAGGCTGGCTGATAGGCATGGCAGGTAACTGGTACGATCTCCGGGTAGGCAGGCAAGCCAGGCCCATAGACAGACTGGCGGGTTTGGATCGTAGGCAGACCGTCGGGCTGGAGAGTACACTTGGCTGGCGGAGACAGGTAGTCAGGCTGGCAGACAGGACTGGTAGTCAGGCTCGCGGACTGGACTGGTAGTCAGGCTGGCGGACAGGACTGGTAGTCAGACTGGCGGACTGGACTGGTAGTCAGGCTGGCGGACTGGACTGGTACTCAGGCTGGCGGACTGGACTGGTAGTCAGACTAGCAGCGGGACCTGAGGGCTGAAGCAGAGTTTAGGACACAAAGCTACAACTGTTAGAACACTCCTGTTAGTTTTTTCTATCTTGTTTTTTGCGGTCACGTGACCATCTGCCTATATATTCCAGCTCCACCCTTCTGGCTTTGCTGGACTTCAGTGTTGTTTCACTGTTTTGCTAGCCTGGTGCTTTGGTGCCTATCTCTGTCAGTTTGCTTGGTCCTCTTGGACCTCTCATACTTTTTGTCAGTTTGTCTTTTGTGTTCTACAACAATTTCTGTTTAGGGGGTGTCCCATTTTTGTCCCAGTCCTTAGTTCTTTTAGGGACCCCTCCCTTAATTCTATAGGTCTTCGTTCAGACTAGCCGAGGACGAAGGCGGGTCTGTTCACTAGGAACAGGCAGCCCGCTACATCGTAGGGATTCAGCTTAGTCTTACTGTAGGGACAGCTTTCCCCTATCTTTCCTTAGTTCTTGTTGCAGATCATAACAACAACCTTGCACGGGCACCTCCATTTTGGAGGTGCCATTTATATGAGAGGTCCTCCGGCTATCGGCCGGGGACTACTTAGGACGGCGCGCGCGTGCTCCCCCACTCTTAAAGGGGCCGCGCGCGCCATCCTAAAGAGTCCCCGGCCTAAGCACAGTGCCCGGGAAGCTGAGCGCGCCGGCAGCAGCAGCAGGAGAGCCAGAAGACGCCGGGCCGGGAGCGCGGCGGTAAGAGGGACGGCGTCTCTGCCTCTCAGGGGGCATAGACGCCGATACTACACTTCTGAGGATAAGTTTATCCGAGTCACCAGCCTCGGAAATCGTAGGTTATCAGCAGCTCAGATTAGAGACCAGGTCAATGCCACACAGAGTTCTAGCAGCAGACACATCTCTACAACAACTGTTAAGAGGAGACTTTGTGCAGCAGGCCTTCATGGTAAAATAGCTGCTAGGAAACCACTGCTAAGGACAGGCAACAAGCAGAAGAGACTTGTTTGGGCTAAAGAACACAAGGAATGGACATTAGACCAGTGGAAATCTGTGCTTTGGTCTGATGAGTCCAAATTTGAGATCTTTGGTTCCAACCACCGTGTCTTTGCGCGACGCAGAAAAGTTGAACGGATGGACTCTACATGCCTGGTTCCCACCGTGAAGCATGGAGGAGGAGGTGTGATGGTGTGGGGGTGCTTTGCTGTGTTATGCACACGCCCGGACTGACTGGCGTGAGCATGATTAGTGATCCCATTGGACCATGAAACGAGGAGTGCCTGGAGGGGTGTAACTAAGTATCAACTCGGACCGACCAAGGTCACATGGCGGCTCAGTCGACTCCGTGAACCAGGGAGGAACCGAGCAGAGGGACCAGGTGCTACTCCAGGTCAGACCCTGGTCACAGCTGTTGACCCACACCGGGGAATGCAGGAACAGGCAGGTTAGGCTGGCATACAGACAGGTGGGTACTGGCAGGCACGGCTGGTATGCAGACAGGTGGGTATTGGCAGGCACGGCTGGTATGCAGACAGGTGGGCACTGGCAGGCACGGCTGGCATGCAGACAGGTGGGCACTGGCAGGCACGGCTGGCATGCAGACAGGCGGGTACTGGCAGGTAGGAACGCAGGCAGGATAGGGACCAATACAGACTGGGACACAGGAACGGAGCCGCAGGTGCGGTAGACAAGCAGAGCAGAGCAAAACCTGCAGATGCGGTAGACAAGCAAAGCAGAGCAAAACCTGCAGATGCGGTAGACAAGCAGAGCAGAGCAAAACCACAGGTGCGGTGGACAAGCAAATCAGAGCGAAACCGCAGGTGCGGTGAACAAGCAGGGCAGAGCAAAACCGCAGGTGCGGTGAACAAGCAGAACTAGATACACACAAGGTACTTACAATGAAGTAGCGAGTGTACACAAAACTCACAAACAGAAGT
The DNA here is from genome assembly GCF_046119375.1 of Phyllobates terribilis. Lineage (NCBI taxonomy): Eukaryota > Metazoa > Chordata > Amphibia > Anura > Dendrobatidae > Phyllobates > Phyllobates terribilis. The sequence goes on from NW_027362773.1 coordinate 109,362,513, forward strand.
TCAGAGACAACGAGTTGGAGTTAGGTGCAGGTTCAGACACTGCAGGAAAAGGGAAGGTTCGGACATAGAGAGAAACAGGTAACGGGCTATGACACAGTTCAGACAGGAGCTGAACCAGTAATAAGATATAGGAACGAGCCTGGGAACTCAGCCCTCATGGTGGCGGAGACAGACTAGAAGTCACAGATACAGGTAACAGGCCTGGGTATACAGCCCCCAGGGGCGGAAACAGACAAGATACAGGACAGGACCTGGCAACTCAGTTGCACAGAACACACTGAATCAAAGTGTTGCTCAGGCACCCCCTACTGTCTGGAGGAGGTTTAAGTATCCAGTGACTCACAGCAATAGGCTGGGGAGGCATTAGGAGTGCGCACACAGTAACTATAAGAATCAGGCAGTAGCCGCGCCACCACCCTAAGCAATCAGACAAGAGACACAGTCAGTACTGGAGCAAAGTGGGCAGCCTGGATTGATAGGTAAGATGGCGGTCTTGCAAGGTGAGAGGTGGTAAGCCATGCCAGCACGCCGCCAGGGATGTTACAGTACCCCCCCCTTGAGGTTGGGAAGAGATGTATTCTATGGAGCATTGTCATCCTGTGTGGATTCTGTGTGGGCAGAAGCCTCTTCTGGCTGGGAAACTGGTGGGCTACCTACACGCATCACCAATGGGGACTGCTCCAGGATATTGGGAAGGGAAGCTTTAGCAGAAGCTTCAGGGTTAGGGTCATCGAAGAGCATTAGAAAGGCCACCAGGAAGGCCTGCAGGTCAGAGGCAATAGGATCCCATGCTTCCCATAGGGGGGGGTGATCCACTTCAAGGCATCACCCGCTAAGTAGGACATCATGAATGCTACTTTAACCCGATCAGTGGGAAAATAGTGAGCATAGAATTTGAAATGCAGCATACATTGCTCCACAAACGAACGGCTTTGTTTTGGATCCCCATAGTACCGTGGTGGATCCGCAGGAACGAGTGCTGATTGCTCCATTTGGGCTGGTGCGTAAATCGCCTGGACCTCAGCTTGAGAAAAAATTTTTTCCTTGGTGCACGTATTCGCCAGACAAGAATTCAAATGTCTCCGAGAGCGAAGGATCGTGGGGCTCAACGGGGACCATGGCCTGAGCAAACTGTTACGCACACGCCCGGACTGACTGGTGTGAGCATGATTAGTGATCCCACTGGACCATGAACTGAGGAGTGTCTGGAGGGGCGTAACTAAGTATCAACTCGGTCCGACCAAGGTCACACGGCGGCTCAGTCGACTCCATGAACCAGGGAGGAACTGAGCAGAGGGACCAGGTGCTACTCCAGGTCAGACCCCGGTCACAGCTGTTGACCCACACTGGGGAATGCAGGAACAGACAGGTTAGGCTGGCATACAGACAGGTAGGTACTGGCAGGCACGGCTGGTATGCAGATAGGTGGGTATTGGCAGGCACGGCTGGTATGCAGACAGATGGGCACTGGTCGGCACGGCTGGCCTGCAGACAGGTGGGCACTGGCAGGCACGGCTGGCATGCAGACAGGCGGGTACTGGCAGGTAAGAACACAGGCAGGATAGGGACCATGACAGACTAGGACACAGGAAAGGAGCCCCAGGTGCAGTAGACAAGCAGAGCAGAGCAAAACCCGCAGATGCGGTAGACAAGCAGAGCAGAGCAAAACCCGCAGATGCGGTAGACAAGTAGAGCAGAGCAAAACCCGCAGGTGCGGTTGACAAGCAGGGCAGAGCAAAACCCGCAGGTGCGGTAGACAAGCAGAGCAGAGCAAAACTCGCAGGTGCGGTAGACAAGCAGGGAAACACCCGCAGGTGCGGTAGACAAGCAGAGCAGAGCAAAACCCGCAGGTGCGGTAGACAAGCAGAGCAGAGTAAAACCCACAGGTGCGGTAGACAAGTGGAGCAGGGCAAAACCCGCAGGTGCGGTAGACAAGCAGAGCAGAGCAAAACCCGCAGATGCGATAGACAAGCAGGGCAGAGCAAAACCCGCAGATGCGGTAGACAAGCAGAGCAGAGCAAAACCCGCAGATGCGGTAGACAAGTAGAGCAGAGCAAAACCCGCAGGTGCGGTAGACAAGCAGAGCAGAGCAAAGCCCGCAGGTGCGGTAAACAAGCAGAGCAGAGCAAAACCCGCACGTGCGATAGACAAGCAGAGCAGAGCAAAGCCTGCGGGTGCGGTAAACAAGCAGAGTAGAGCAAAACCCGCAGGTGTGGTAGACAAGCAGAGCAGAGCAAAACCCGCAGGTGCGGTAAACCAGCAGAGCAGAGCAAAACCCGCAGGTGCGGTGAACAAGCTGAGCAGAGCGAAACCGCAGGTGCGATGAACAAGCTGAGCAGAGCGAAACCGCCGGTGCGGTGAACATGCAGGGCGGAGCAGAGCGAAACCGCCGGTGCAGTGGACAAGCAGAGCGGAGCGAAACCGCAGGTGTGGTGGACAAGCAGAGCAGAGCAAAACCGCAGGTGCGGTGAACAAGCAGAGCAGAGCGAAACCGCAGGTGCGGTGGACAAGCAGAGCAGAGCGAAACCGCAGGTGCGGTGAACAAGCAGGGCAGAGCAAAACCGCAGGTGCGGTGAACAAGCAGAACTAGATACACACAAGGTACTTACAATGAAGTAGCGAGTGTACACAAAACTCACAAACAGAAGTTCAGAGACAACAAGTTGGAGTTAGGTGCAGGTTCAGACACTGCAGGAAAAGGGAAGGTTCGGACATAGAGAGAAACAGGTAACGGGCTAGGACACAGTTCAGACAGGAGCTGAACCAGTAATAAGATACAATAACGAGCCTGGGAACTCAGCCCTCATGGTGGCGGAGACAGACTAGAAGTCACAGATACAGGTAACAGGCCTGGGTATACAGCCCCCAGGGGCGGAAACAGACAAGATACAGGACAGGACCTGGCAACTCAGTTGCACAGAACACACTGAATCAAAGTGTTGCTCAGGCACCCCCTACTGGGTGGAGGAGGTTTAAGTATCCAGTGACTCACAGCAATAGGCTGGGGAGGCATTAGGAGTGCGCACACAGTAACTATAAGAATCAGGCAGTAGCCGCGCCGCCGCCCTAAACAATCAGACAAGAGACACAGCCGGTACTGGAGCAAAGTGTGCACCTTCTCATTTAAAGATTTTTCTGTATTTTCATGACTATGAAAATTGTACATTCACACTGAAGGCATCAAAACTATGAATTAACACATGTGGAATTATATACTTAACAAAAAAGTGTGAAACAACTGAAAATATGTCTTATATTCTAGGTTCTTCAAAGTAGCCACCTTTTGCTTTGATAACTGCTTTGCACACTCTTGGCATTCTACTGATGAGCTTCAAAAGGTAGTCACCAGAAATGGTCTTCCAACAATCTTGAAGGAGTTCCCAGAGATGCTTAGCACTTGTTGGCCCTTTTGCCTTCACTCTGTTGTCCAGCTCACCCCAAACCATCTCGATTGGGTTCAGGTCTGGTGACTGTGGAGGCCAGGTCATCTGGCGTAGCACCCCATCACTCTCCTTCTTGGTCAAATAGCCCTTACACAGCCTGGAGGTGTGTTTGGGTTCATTGTCCTGTTGAAAAATAAATGATGGTCCAACTAAACGCAAACCGGATGGAATAGCATGCCACTGCAAGATGCTGTGGCAGCCATGCTGGTTCAGTATGCCTTCAATTTTGAATAAATCCCCAACAGTGTCACCAGCAAAGCACCCCCACACCATCACACCTCCTCCTCCATGCTTCACGGTGGGAACCAGGCATGTATAGTCCATCCGTTCACCTTTTCTGCGTCGCACAAAGACACGGTGGTTGGAACCAAAGATCTCAAATTTGGACTCATCAGACCAAAGCACAGATTTCCACTGGTCTAATGTCCATTCCTTGTGTTCTTTAGCCCAAACAAGTCTCTTCTGCTTGTTGCCTGTCCTTAATAGTGGTTTCCTAGCAGCTATTTTACCATGAAGGCCTGCTGCACAAAGTCTCCTCTTAACAGTTGTTGTAGAGATGTGTCTGCTGCTAGAACTCTGTGTGGCATTGACCTGATCTCTAATCTGAGCTGCTGATAACCTGCGATTTCTGAGGCTGGTGACTCGGATAAACTTATCCTCAGAAGCAGAGGTGACTCTTGGTCTTCCTTTCCTGGGGCGGTCCTCATGTGAGCCAGTTTCTTTGTAGCGCTTGATGGTTTTGGCAACTGCACTTGGGGACACATTCAAAGTTTGCCCAATTTTTCAGACTGACTGATCTTCATTTCTTAAAGTAATGATGGCCACTCGTTTTTCTTTACTTAGCTGCTTTTTTCTTGCCATAATACAAATTCTAACAGTCTATTCAGTAGGACTATCAGCTGTGTATCCACCAGACTTCTGCACAACACAACTGATGGTCCCAACCCCATTTATAAGTCAAGAAATCCCACTTATTAAACCTGACAGGGCACACCTGTGAAGTGAAAACCATTTCCGGTGACTACCACTTGAAGCTCATCAAGAGAATGCCAAGAGTGTGCAAAGCAGTCATCAAAGCAAAAGGTGGCTACTTTGAAGAACCTAGAATATAAGACATATTTTCAGTTGTTTCACACTTTTTTGTTAAGTATATAATTCCACATGTGTTAATTCATAGTTTTGATGCCTTCAGTGTGAATGTACAATTTTCAAAGTCATGAAATTACAGAAAAATCTTTAAATGAGAAGGTTTGTCCAAACTTTTGGTCTGTACTGTATCTATATATACATACATACACTGCATACACATACAGCCATACACAATCTCTACTTAAAGAAGTATAATATATGAATTTATAGAAACTATGCAATTATACAATTTTACTGTATAAGATTATAAATAACTAATGATACATTGTATAACACTTATACAACATATAATTACAGTTTTTCCTTAGCCACTCCCTAAACCAAATCTTCTGTCTGTGTCAAAAATCTCCAGAAAAGCTCTATTTAGAAAAGACATTTTTCTATCCTTCAAAAACTCAGATAATTGCCTGTTCTTCAGTCTACATTCCATGATGTGAGCTAGTCGTCTCAACTGTCGCTGCCTGTCAATTTTGGCCATTTTCCTTTCTAGGGAGAAGTCACAACTTTAAATTTTTAACTCTTTCTGTGAAGACATTGACTTTTGAATCATCTCATATGGCTTATAACATATATGAAATCTTCTAAAAATTTCATAGATTTCATTTCGAGGATGACTCATTGGCTTTTGATATTTTTCCTTTTCTGGTTTTACAAATTTAGCTTGATTCATTTTCTTTTCACGATTTTCATGTTCTCTAACAAAATCAAGCAACTGAGCAGATTTAAATAGAGAAATTTTTGTGACGCAATAACTCGAGATATTATTTAAGAATTTGAATTTTTGTATAAAAGTTATCATTTGTTGTAATTTTCCATTTTTGATGAGAGCTTTGTACAACCGTTCAAATATGGACATGAATGTATATGTACATTCTTTCCTACCAAGTCTTAAATTTTGCAGATCATCTATGTCGGGGAAATCCTTTGTGGCACAATATTAAGATGCAATCCACCCCTGCCATAAAACCTGTAGTTTTATGGCAGGAGTTGGCCCAGATCTCCAGGTGCTGTATTCATTTATATAGAATATGTGTATAAATCAAGGGTCTCAAACTCAGCCGGGTAAATGGGCTGCACATAGAAAAGATTTGAATATGAAGGGCCGCATTCTTTGGAGGAGAAGATGACATTTTCAGTGATACCATTATTTTTCTATATGACTTTTGGATTATCATTTTATTTTGGCATGTTTTTTATTTTTTTTAATAGTGTTTATCTTACTGGTGTAACATCCCTGGCAGCGTGCTGGCATGGCTTACCATCTCCCACCATGCAAGACCGTCAACTTACCTACCAGTCGACGCTGTGCACTATACTTCACTACTTGCTGTGTGCATGTCTCTTGTCTGCTGGCTTAGGGCGGCGGTGCTAGTACTTCCTGATTCTTAAAGTTACAGTGAGCGCAGTCCTAATGTGTCCCCAGCCTATTGCTGTGAGTCACTGGATACTTAAACCTCCTCCACCCAGTGGGAGGTGCCTGGGTAACACTTTCTTTCAGTGTGTTCTGTGCAACTGTTAGTTACCAGGTCCTGTCCTGAATCTTGTCTGTTTCCGCCACACTGGGGGCTGAGTGCCCAGGCCCATTACCTGTATCTGTGACTTCTAGTCTATTTCCACCAACCTGGGGCCTGAATGTCCAGGCTCGTTCCTGTATCTCGTTCCTGTGTCAGTTCCTGTCTGAACTGTGTCCTAGCCCGTTACCTGTTTGTCTCTATGTCCGATCCTTCCTTTTTCCTGCAGTGTCTGAACCAGTACCTAACTCCCACTCGTTGTCTCTGTACTTCTGTTTGTGAGTTTTGTGTCCACTCGCTACTTCATAGCAAGTACCTTGTGTGTACCGTGTGCTCTTTTCCCTGCCTCCGTATCTACCTCCTGTGTTCTAGCTATCTTCCTGTGTTTCCATATCCCTGTCTGTTCCATGTGAACAGAGCCCTGTCCTGTCTGTCCGCTCCTGCGGCACTGCTCTGCTCCGCTTTCCCTCCGCACCTGCGGCTCTGCTCTGCTCCGCTTGCCCTCCGCACCTGTGGCTCTGCTCCGCTTGCCCTCCGCACCTCCTGCTCTGCTCCGCTTGCCCTCCGCACCTGTGGCTCTGCTCTGCTCCGCTTGCCCTCCGCACCTGTGGCTCTGCTCTGCTCCGCTTGCCCTCCGCACCTGCGGCTCTGTTCCTGAATCCCAGTCTGTACTGGTCCCTATCCAGCCTGTTTACCTACCCGCTAGTACCCGCCTGTCTGCATACCAGCCGTGCCTGCCAGTACCAGCATGTTGGAATACCAGCCGTGCCTGCCAGTACCCGCCTGTCGGCATACCAGCCATGCCTGCCAGTACCCGCCTGTCTGCATACCACCCAAACCTGCCCGTTCCTGCATTCACCGGTGTGAGTCAACAGCTGTGACCGGGCTCTGACCTGGAGTAACACCTGGGCCACCTGCCATGCCCCTCCTCGGACCACGGAGTCGATTAAGCCACCGTGCGTCCGTGGTCGGATCTGGCGAGGCTCCTAGTCACGCCTCTCCAGGCACTCCTCGGTTCGTGGCCCAGTGGGACCACTAACCACGCTCACGCCAAACAGTACGGGCGTGAGCGTAACAACGGGTTATGGTACAAGTCTTCTTTTTTACTTCAGTTTTTACATAAAACAGCATTTTTAGTGGCTAAATATTTTTCTGTTATTTCTGCCTACCCTATTTTTTAAAAAAATTATTTCCTTTTTTTTATCCCCCAATCGGCCCCATACAATATCATTGTTTTACAATTAGCCCCATATAGTAATTCCGGCCCCCATCCTGTAATAATGTCCTCCGTCTTCTAATAATGTCCCTCACCCTGTAATAATGTCTCCAGTCCTGTAACAATGTCCCTCGTTCTGTAGTAATAGTCCCCATCATGTAATAATGTCCCTGTGTCTTATAATAATCTCCCTCAAGCTAGAGTAATGTGGGCGCATATAAAGGTCTGGGCAAGGTTAGGATACAGGCTTAACGTAAAATAAAAATTGCAGCAGTAAATGTCCTTCTTTCTTATTATTCAAGGTTGGGAGGTAAGATATACAGTGGGGGAAAAAAAGTATTTAGTCAGCCACCAATTGTGCAAGTTCTCCCACTTAAAAAGTTGAGAGAGGCCTGTAATTGACATCATAGGTAGACCTCAACTATGAGAGACAAAATGAGAAAACAAATTCTGAAAATCACATTGTCTGATTTGGAAAGAATTTTTTTTCAAATTTTGGTGGAAAATAAGTATTTGGTCAATTACAAAAGTTCATCTCAATACTTTGTTATATATCCTTTGCTGGAAATGACAGAGGTCAAACGTTTTCTGTAAGTCTCCACAAAGTTGGCACACACTGTTGCTGGCTTGCAGGCCCATTCCGCCATGCAGATCTCCTCTAGAGCAGTTATGTTTTGGGGCTGTCACTGGGCAACACAGACTTTCAACTCCCTCCAAAGGTTTTCTATAGGGTTTAGATCTGGAGACTAGCTAGGCCACTCCAGGACCTTGAAATGCTTCTTACGAAGCCACTCCTTTGTTGCCCTGGCGGAGTGCTTGGGATCATTGTCATGCTGAAAGACCCAGCCACGTTTCATCTTCAATGCCCTTGCTGATGGAAGGAGGTTTGCACTCAAAATCTCACGACACATGGCCCCATTCATTCTTTCATGTACACGGATCAGTCGTCCTGGTCCCTTGGCAGTGAAACAACCCCAATGCATGATGTTGCCACCCCCATGCTTCACAGTAGGTATGGTGTTCTTTGGATGCAACTCAGCATTCTTTCTCCTCCAAACACGCCGAGTTGTGTTTCTACCAAACAGTTCTACTTTGGTTTCATCTGACCATTTGACATTCTCCCAATACTCTTCTGGATCATCCAAATGCTATCTAGCAAACTTCAGGAAATGTAATGGCTTAAGCAGGGGGACACGTCTGGCACTGCAGGATCTAAGTTCCTGGCGGTGTGGTGTGTTACTGATGGTAGCCTGTGTAACGTTGGTCCCAGGTTCATTTAGATCATTCACTAGGTACCCCTGTGCGGTTCTGGGATTTTTGCTCACCATTCTTGAGATCATTTGACCCCACGGGGTGAGATCTTGTGTGGAGCCCCAGATCGAGGGAGATTATCAATGGTCTTGTATGTCTTCCATTTTCTAATTATTGCTCCCACAGTTGATTTCTTCACACCCAGCTGCTTGCCTATTGCAGATTCAGTCTTCCCAGCCTGGTGCAGGGCAACAATTTTGTTTCTGGTGTCCTTCGACAGCTCTTTGGTCTTCATCATAGTGGAGTTTGGAGTGTGACTGTTTGAGGTTGCGGACAGGAGTCTTTTATACTGATAAGTTCAAACAGGTGCCAGTACTACAGGTAATGAGTGGAGGACAGAAGAGCCTCTTAAAGAAGAAGTTACAGGTCTGGGAAAGCCAGAAATCTTGCTTGTTTGTAATTGACCAAATACTTATTTTACACCAAAATTTGAAAAAAATTTCTTTGCAAATCAGACAATGTGATATTCAGGATTTGTTTTCTCATTTTGTCTCTCATAGTTGAGGTCGACCTATGATGTCAGTTACAGGCCCCTCTCATCTTTTTAAGTGGGAGAACTTGCACAATTGGTGGCTGACTAAATACTTTTTTCCCCACTGTAGTAGAGTAATATACATTGATGTATAGGATTATACACTACATAGCAAGTGTCCACAATGACTGGCTATTAGAGTTCAACAGAAAGATTCACAGGACCCCGTTATGGCACAATGCACACATGACGTCGTGGGAGCCTATTAACTCTGCTTTACTGTTTGCGTCTTTTTGACCCCAAAAAAAGTTTGTGAAGCTGCAGATTATTTATTATGAGGTTCTGCAAATCGTGGTTAGGCGAGTCTGTTTATGGATAGGTGTTGTTATTATGAGTGTTGTTTTTTTAATTTTAACTCTTTCTGTATGAATAATGGTTACATATGTACTGACCGGGTCAATAGTGTTTTATACAGCTCTCCTGCCATATTTTGACTCGCATAAACGATTTATAGTATCATTTTCGATTATTTATTGCATCTATTATTGTTTATTGATTTCTCCAGTTCCTGCCGGTCCATGCGCTTGATACATTTGCAAGTTACTGCAGATGGATGGACTTTGAGTACAGGTCTGTTTCACTGTAGTATAGAAGCTCTCATTGTTGCTACACTTGTTAGTGTTTGCTGCAGTGTTATTATTATTGTTTATTTATATAGTGCTATTATATTTCACAACACTGATTTTATCCTCTGAAAGTCGTGAGTGTCCATTATTTGGAAAGTTGGATAAAAACGCACTGAGTGAAGCTGAATTGTAAAAGCTTGCCAACGCCTCAAATTATGAATAAGATATCCAACTGGAGAAAATGTTCGAAGATGAAGACCACAGAAGTGGCGGGGAAAGTGATTACGAGAATTCTGATTCTGAAGTTGAATCTGATGAGGCGCGATACCCAGACAACTAGTCTGATGCCAGCAATTCAGTCTAAAATCAAAAATGTAATTTGGAATTTGCAGCCTTCTGCCCAGGCAGAAAAATCGTCTTTTGGTAAAATCAGATACTTCTATAATAACTAGCCGCTATCACAGAAGCTTGGGATAAATGGATAGAGAATCTTCCAAAATCATACAATACTGGCGAAAATGTCACTCTGGATGAACAACTTGTGGCATTCCGAGGTAGGTGCCCGTTCAAACAATATAGACCGAGTAAGCTGCAAAGTACAGTATCAAGATATGGACACTTTGTGACAGCAGCAGTTCATACGCTCTAAACGCGCAGGTATACAGGAAGAAAGCCTGGAGAAAAACTTGAAAAGAACCACCAGGGTATGCAAGTGCTTCAGATTTGACATATGGACTAAGAGGACAAAATGTGACAACTTTTTTTTTACATCGCACCAACTGGGGCGGCTGTTGCTAAAATGAAAAACTTACAATGATGGGTACTGTAAGGAAAAGCAAGCCTGAACTGTCACAAGGTATCCTTGGTAAAAGAGATGTTCATAGTTCAACGTTTTACTTTACTAAAGATAGAACAGTGGTTTCTTACATTCCCAAAAAAAACAAACAGGTCATTCTGATGAGCACGATGCACCATGACAATGCAGTAAGTAGTCGAGATGACAAAAAGCCGCAGATGATATTAGATTATAATTCCACCAGAGGGGCAGTTGATACACTAGATCAGGGTTCCCCAACTCCAGTCCTCAAGGCCCACCAACAGGTCATGTTTTCAGGATTTCCTTAGTATTGCACAGGTGATAATTACATCACCTGCACAGGCAATAATTACATCACCTGTGCAATACTAAGGAAATCCTGAAAACATGACCTGTTGGTGGGCCTTGAGGACTGGAGTTGGGGAACCCTGCACTAGATCAACTAATAGCTACGTACACAAGCAAACGCAAAACCAATCGGTGGCCAATCGTTTTATTTTATAAAATTCTTGAAGTATCTGCCTATAATGCATTTGTTTTATGGCGTGAAATAAACCCCGATCGAAACGCCAATTAACTGCATAAATGAAGACTCTTTCTGGAAGAATTAGGAAAGTCACTTGTTATGCCATCTATTTTAGGAAATAAAGTAAAACCTCCAAGTGAAGGAGCAGCAGCCATAGTAAACCGTATCCAGCAGCATGCTCAACAAAGCAAACCCACGGCCTCCACCAGCACTGGAAAAAGCCGAAAAAGGAAAAGATACAGCATTTGCCCATCGAGATGTAATAAAATAAATATTACATGTTCTAGTTGTAGTAAATATGTATGTAAAGCACATGTGAGTTATTTCTGTGCAGAATGTAAGGGTGTGTTCACATGGTCAGTAAACGCTGCGGATTGGATGCAGCACACTTGCGCTGCGCGCAATCCGCAGTGCACAGATGTTACAGCATAGTGGATGGGATTTATACAAATCCCATGCCCCCACTATGCATCTCCGTGCTCCTGTGCATCACCCGTGGAGACGTACATGGGGCGCGTCTTCACAAACCGCAGCCTGTCAATTTCTCTTGCGAAGACTCTGGTCTCTGCAAGAGAAATTATATCACTGTAATGTATAGGCAGCGGTGCACGCAGGTGAATCCGCATGTGTTCATTGAATAGCAATAAGTGAATCTGCACAAGTACAACCTTTTTCTAAAGAAAATAAAGCAAACTGAAGTTTTGATTTTAATTTTTTTTTTTTGACCAAACATGTTCACATACAATTAAATAATGCAACTGATATTCAAATAATATGCTTAGCGTAGCTAAATGTCAAAATAAACAGACTTGAACAGCTTGGGTCATTTTGACCCAAATAGTACAAGTGTATAGTCAATACAAACAGAACAGCAGGGTTAATCACAAGAAACACCAGGATACAGCAGGTAGGAGATGGTTTGCAGGACTCTGGTCCAGGAGTCTCCAACTACAGATGTGGCTACTAGACCTGCATCTTTTTGCACATCTCTATTTTGCCATGACTAATATTGTCCTATAAACAGTGGCATCGCTAGCCCTAAAGATCCGGGGGCACAGGCTATAGACTTCTTGCCCGGTGCCCCTGATCTCTGGCAAACACCAATTTGAACTGATATAGTTTGATTTTGTGGTAAAACAGGGAACAATGGGCTCCCAATCCTATCATTCTCTGTCTTGTAGGCCACAGGCTGTTATGATCTGCAACATATACTAACCAAAGATTGGGGAAAGCTGTCCCTACAGTAAGACTAAGCTGAATCCCTACGATGTAGCGGGCTGCCTGTTCCTTGTGAACAGACCCGCCTTAGTCCTCGGCTAGTCTGAACGAAGACCTATAGAATTAAGGGAGGGGTCCCTAAAAGAACTAAGGACTGGGACAAAAAAGGGACACCTCCTAAACAGAAGTTGTTGCAGAACACAAAAAGACAAACTGACAAACAGTACTAGAGGTCCAAGAGGACCAAGCGAACTTGACAGACAAAGGCACAGAAGCAACACTGAAGTCCAGCACAGCCAGGAGGGCGGAGCTGGAATATAAAGGCAGATGGTTACATGACCGCAAACCACAAGATAGAAAAACAAACAGGAGGGTTCTAACAGTACCCCCTCTTTTATGAGGATCCTCCGGATCCTCCAGGCCCAGGCCTATCCGGAAACCTCCTGTGGAAATCTTTAACAAGCCTAGAAGCAGAGACATCATCCGTCCTTACCCAGGAGTTGTCTTCGGGACCGAAACCCTTCCAGGAGACAAGATACTGTAATCTCCCTCTATGCCATCTAGAATTCAAGATACGAGAAATTTCATATTCGCCGTCTTCCACCACAGGAGGAACTGTGACAGTGGCGTCCCTATCAGATACATCAGCCTTTTTCAACAAGGAAACATGAAACACAGGATTAATCTTCCAGGAAGTAGGGACATCCAACCTAACAGCAGACTGGTTAACAACCTGAAGCACTTTAAATGGACCCACAAACTTAGGACCTAGTTTATTAGAGGGAATCCTCAACCGCAGGTTCTTCGAGGACAACCAAACCATGTCACCCACAGTAAACAAAACCTCCTTACGTTTCCTGTCAAAATACTTCTTGGAATTCTTGTTAGCCTCTTGAAGGTTGCAACGTACATTAGTCCAAACTCTCTCCAAATCACCGGAAAAATTCTCCTCCTCCGGCACCGCCGACCCCAATTTGGAGAATGAACCAAAAGACGGATGTCTCCCAGTACAACAAAAAAAGGAGAACACCCAGCAGAGGAGGTTGTATGATTGTTAAGAGCAAATTCTGCGAGAGGCAGAAACTCAGACCACATCTCTTGATTGTCTGCCACAAAACAATGCAAAAACTGTTCAATATCCTGGTCCTTTCTTTCAGTCTGTCCATTCGACTCAGGATGATAACCAGACGAGAATGACAAATGGACTCCCAACCTGTCACAAAAAGCACGCCAAAAGCGAGCCACAGACTGAGGTCCTCTATCAGAAACAATATCCGTGGGAATGCCATGGAGTTTAACAATCTCCTTAACAAACGCCTTAGCGAGTGTCTTGGCGCAGGGCAACTTAATGAATGGAACCAAATGACACATCTTACTAAAACGGTCCACGACCACCCAGGTGACAGTAAAACCCTCGGACACAGGAAGATCAGTAATAAAATCCATAGTGAGATGCGTCCAAGGCGTACTAGGAACCTTCAGAGGGAAAATCAACCCCGCAGCAGGAGTATGTGAAGCCTTTGACCTAGCACACACAGTACACTGACGCACCCACTTGATGACTTCCTTCTGCCATCCAGGCCACCAAAAACTGCGACTGATAAGTCTCTTAGTCTCCGAAACTCCTGGATGACCTGCCAACCGAGACTCATGACACTCCACAAACAAATCTCTACTAAAGGCTCTAGGCACGAACAACCTCCCATGGGGAGTGTTAGATGGAGCATCATCTTGAGCATTCAGAATCCCATTCTCCAAAATGGAGTCCAAAGCCACCACCACAACTCCTTTCTGTAAAATGCTCTCCTTGGCTAGTCTGAACGAAGACCTATAGCATTAAGGGAGGGGTCCCTAAAAGAACTAAGGACTGGGACAAAAAAGGGACACCTCCTAAACAGAAGTTGTTGCAGAACACAATAAGACAAACTGACAAACAGTACTAGAGGTCCAAGAGGACCAAGCGAACTTGACAGAGAAAGGCACAGAAGCACCAGGCTAGAGAGACAGTAGAACACTGAAGTCCAACACAGCCAGGAGGGCAGAGCTGGAATATAAAGGCAGATGGTCACATGACCGCAAACCACAAGATAGAAAAACAAACAGGAGGGTTCTAACACAGGCCGCAGTATGCATTGAAGCCTTCTAATAATGATGGCGTCCCACCACAGGCGGCACAATGACGTCACTGCAGTGTGCCAATCTGCTCTTGCGTGCATGGCAGAAGAGGACTGGATGTGTTGAGCGATCAGATTAGGTCAGTAAAAACTTTATATTTTGCAGAGGGTATGGCTTTCAGGGGGCATCATTATAAATTGAAAAATTCTGCAGCGGCATTATTAAAGAAAGGGGCACTGTGGGGGGGGGGGCATTATTACTGAAGGGAACACTGTGGGAGGCATTGTTACTGGAGCCACAAATTGATGCGTTACAGCAGGATGGAAAATTTCTGTAGGTTGGGAATGTGGAAATGTGAGAAGTAAAATGCATCTGTTTTGCAAACTCTGCAGATAGAAGTTGTCAAGAAATCCCAATGTAGGTGTGGACCCGATGGAAAAAGCTGGGAAAGTGACGTTCTATCTGCAACTGCACTGAAATAATAGTTTGCTGAGCTGTGATTTACCACAATATGGTTACCTTATGGTGGTAATACTGGCCTTTTTATTGTGCTTTTTAGAGGTGTATAGTGGCATTATTGGCAATATTTATATAGTCTATAATAGTAGTGTTCATGATGTGGCGGTATTCATTTAGCCTAACAGAGTGGTTTTATTGGTAATATTGGGGTTTGCACAGTATTATGTAGAAATACATCCCTAATTCCAAAAAAAAGTTGTAACTGTGTAAAATGTAAAGAAAACAAGAACGCAATGATTTGGAAATCTCTTACAGACGTATTTTATTCACAACAGAACATAAAACGGATCAGAAGGTAAACGTTAGACATTTTTCCATTTCATTTGAAAAAAAATTAATTCATTTAAAAATTGATGGCAGTGACACATCTGCAAAAATGTTGGATTAGGGTTCACAAAAGGCTGTAAAAGTAAGTTGTACTAATGACAAACGGCCTGAAGGTCAATTTTCAACTAAGTCACTTGACTGTGTATATAAAGAGCATGTTAGAGAGGCAGAGTCTCTCAGAAGCAAATATGGTCGGAGGTTCACGGATCTGTGAACAACTGCATCTAAAAATTGTGAAACAATTTCAGAAAAAGGTTCCAATGTAAAGCTCATTAACAATGGACTGAGGCAAAATGGAAAACTGTTCTGTGGTCAGATCAATTATATTGTTTATGGAAACCTTAGACGCTGTGTCCTGCGGACTAAGAAGAAGAGGGACCATCCAGCTTGTTATTAGAGCACAGTTCCTGCATCTCTGATGGTTTGGGGGCTGCATTAGTGTCTATGGCATCGGCAGCGCACACATGAAAGGCGCCATCAATGCTAAGCATTGTATAGGGGAGTTAGAACAACATCTGCTCCATCCAGACAATGTCTATTTCAGGGAAGACTTTGTATATTTCAGCAAGACAATGATAAACCACATACTGCATACATCACAACATCATGGCTTCACAGAGGAAGAGTTCAGGGGATGAACCGGCCACCTGCAGTCCATACCTTTCACCAATAGAAAACATTTGGTGCATTATAAATGGTTGTATTATGTATTTTAGTTGGTGTTCAAGGTGTGGTGGTATTAATTTAGTTGAGTATATTGGTTTTGTTGGTAATATTTATCTTTATACAGTGTGTTTTGTTGTTATGTAGAAGTATCATGTATTCGCTATGTAGCAGTGAGGTTAGTGTTCACGGTTCGGTGATATTAATTTTGTCTGGTATAGTGGTATTATTGGTAATATTGGGCCTTCTACAGTGTTTTGTAATGTAGAAGCACACATTCACTATGTAGATTTGATTGTGTGGCAGTATTAATGTGATGCTGAGCCAATACTTATGGACAAGCCGTGAGACAGCTGGACACGATTCTGAAGTAACGGTGTCCTGTTAATAGCAAAAATTTGAATGGATCTGTCCAACCTAACTGTCCATAATTCTAATTTCAGAAGCAGTGCTGAATCGATAAAGTTGGCTGCAGACCTGCAATAAAATGAAAGCTATCACTGATAACTGGTTCTTGAAAAGTAGTTCCATGTTTAGCAGTATTTTGTCTGAGGACTAAAAACGTACTTGAGAGTCTGGGTGACCTCCTCGACAATCACTCAAACTTATGCATTTCCCAACGGCTTGCTTGATTGAGGGCATATCTATCAGTCCTAAAGAAAATGCCCAGCACGACCACAGTAGAGGCAGAGTTTGCGATGGTGTGGACGTTTCCCTATCAACGGCCTGAGAACTGTCAGCTTTAACTTCAATAGGTTCCGCCTCAGGTAAGTGGACAGATTGGGGGGGAGTGACTGAAACATCCTGTCACTCATCACGCCTCTCCTGAATTCTGTGATCCATCTGAATGGTCTGGGTCATGGCCTCCCCCAAAGAACAAGGTGCAGTATGCAGAGCCAGAGCGTCCTTCAGTTTTTCACAACTACGGAACTGAGACCTGCATCATTCCACAGAACTTCAGTGGACCATTGCCAGAACTCAGAACTATAGTCCTTAGTGGTGCCGCCCCCGTGTCAGGTTCAAGATCTTTGCCTCAGCAACCCGAATCCTTTCAGGTTCGTCATAAATCAACCCTAAGGCGTCAAAAAAGGCATCAACAGAAGACCGTTCTGGGGCTTGTGGGGACTAAGAAAAATGCACAAGTCTGAGGGCCCACTTGCAGAAGGAACATGATTATTTCCAACCCTGAAGACTGGGTTGTAGGGTCAAAAATGGCCTACAGCTCTCCTCTGAACACCCCAAACTGTTTTTACTCCCTCGAAAATTTATCAGGAAGGGCCACTACAGGTTCGGGACACACAAACTGCAAATCAGAAGGTACAGATGTTATTGTTATGTTCTGCTACCAAAGCTAAGGAAAGAGAGGAGATCTGTCCCTACTATAGGACTCAGCTGAATCCCTACGATGTAACAGGGAACCTGATCCTGCGATCAGACCTGCTAAAGTCCTAATCTAGTCTGTACGGAGACCTATAGATGTGGGGAGGGAATCCCTACAAGTACTAAGGACTGGGAGGAATATGGGACACCTCCTAACAGAAATAGTAGCAGACAGACGAACAAACAAAATAGATAGAACATAGAGGTCCGTAGACCAAGCAAACTAACAGAGTTAGATACAGAGCACAGGCTAGCTAGAAAGTAGATATACAATGGAGTCCAGCAAAGCCAGAAGGGCGGAGCAGGATTAAATAGGCCAACAAGGTCATGTGACCAGCAAAGGAAAAAAAACCTAACAGCAAGGTTCTAACAGTACCCCCCCTTCTAAGAGGATCCTCCGGATCCCCTAGGACCAGGCTTATCAGGAAATCTCCTGTGAAACGCTCTGATAAGTCTGGACGCGGAAACATCATCTGACCTCACCCAAGAGTTATCCTCGGGTCCGAAACCTTTCCAGGCCACAAGATACTGCAAACTACCTCTATACCGTCTAGAGTCAAGGATGCGAGAAATTTCATATTCCCCGTCCTCCACCACCGGAGGAACAGAGGCAGAGGCGTCACCATCCGACACAACAGCTTTTTTTAACAGAGAGACATGAAAGACCGGATTAATTCTCCAGGAGGTAGGAACCTCCAACCTAACAGCAGATTGGTTGACAACCTGAAGCACCTTAAAGGGCCCTACAAACTTGGGACCCAATTTCTTAGAAGGAATCCTCAACCGCAGATTCCTAGAGGACAACCAAACCATGTCACCAACAGCGAACAAAACCTCCTGTCGTTTCCTATCAAAGTAGTCTTTAGATTTTCTGTTGGCCTCCTGAAGATTACCACGCACATCCGTCCAAACTCTTTCCAAATCACCGGAAAAATTCTCCTCCTCAGGCACGGCAGATCCCAACTTGGAGAACGACCCAAACGACGGATGTCTCCCAGAACAACAAAAAAAAGGCGAACAACCAGCAGAAGAGGATGTATGATTGTTCAGAGCAAATTCGGCAAGTGGCAGAAACTCAGACCAACCCTCTTGATTGTCTGCCACAAAACAACGCAAGAACTGCTCAACATCCTGGTTTTTCCTTTCTGTCTGGCCATTAGATTCAGGATGATATCCGGACGAAAACGACAAATGAATTCCCAACCTGTCACAAAAGGCACGCCAAAAACGAGCCACGAACTGAGGACCCCTATCAGAAACAATGTCAGTAGGAACGCCATGAAGTCTGACAATTTCCTTGACAAAGGCCTTAGCGAGAGTTTTAGCGCAGGGCAGTTTGACGAAGGGAACCAAGTGACACATCTTGCTAAAACGGTCCACGACCACCCAGATGACAGTAAAACCCTCAGAGGGGGGAAGGTCAGTTATAAAGTCCATAGCCAAATGTGTCCAAGGAGCACTGGGGACCTCCAAAGGACAAAGCAACCCCGCAGCAGGAGTATGTGAGGACTTAGATCTAGCACATATAGTACATTGGCGCACCCACTTAATGACTTCCTTCTGCCATCCAGGCCACCAAAAACTGCGACCCACCAGTCTCTTGGTCTCAGAGATTCCGGGATGACCTGCCAACCGAGATTCGTGACACTCAACAAACAAATCTCTCCTAAAGGTCCCAGGCACAAACAACCTCCCATGAGGAGTGTTAGATGGGGCATTCTCCTGAGCTTTAAGAATCTCATCTTCCAAAACGGAGTCTAAAGCAGCTATCACAACACCTTCTTGTAAAATGTTTTCCTCTTTCTCAGCACCGACTATGGGAGAAAAACTGCGAGACAAGGCATCCGCCTTAACATTCTTAGTACCAGGGATGTAAGTAACGGAGAAATTAAACCGCGAGAAAAACAGTGCCCACCTAGCCTGACGGGCATTCAGGCGCTTGGCAGCATCAAGATATATCAGATTTTTATGATCCGTAAGAACCTGAACGGGAAATTCCGCACCTTCCAAGAAGTGGCGCCAGTGTTCAAATGCGAGTTTAATAGCCAATAATTCCCGATTACCAATATCGTAATTCAATTCAGTCTCCGAAAATTTTTTTGAAAAAAAGGCACAGGGATGTAATCCATCCCCGTTATCCTGAGACAATACTGCGCCAACCCCCACAGAGGAAGCATCAACCTCAACCAAAAACGGCCTAGTAACATCAGGCTGCATAAGGATGGGAGCAGAGGTGAACCTCTCTTTGAGATACACAAAAACTTCAATGGCCTCAGAAGACCACTGAACCGCATCAGCACCTTTCCTGGTGAGATCAGTCAGAGGTTTGACAATACTAGAAAATTTTTTTATGAATTTTCTATAGTAATTGGCGAAACCCAAAAACCTCTGTATCGATTTCAAACCAATAGGCCTAGGCCATTCCTGCACAGCCTGAACCTTAACCGGATCCATCTCAAAACCTTTGCTGGAGATAATGTAGCCCAAAAAACTAATTCTCTGTACAGCGAACTCACATTTCTCCAGCTTAGCAAAAAGCGAATTGTCCATTAATAACTGTAATACCTCACGCACGCTCCGCCAATGAGACTCCAGATCTGGCGAATAAATCAAAATGTCATCCAAATACACAACCACATTTTTACCGATCAAAGGTCTAAGGATGTCATTAATCAGATTCTGAAAAAATGCAGGAGCATTAGTAAGACCAAAAGGCATAACCAGATTCTCAAAATGACCCACAGGAGTGATAAAAGCAGTCTTCCATTCATCACCCTCCTTCATGCGCAACAGATTGTATGCCCCCTTAAGGTCAATTTTAGAGAACCACTTGGCCCCCAATAACTGGTTAAACAGATCAGGAATCAATGGCAGTGGGTAAGGATTACGTACCGTAATTTTGTTAATCTCACGAAAATCCAGACAAGGACGTAAACCGCCGTCCTTTTTTTTTACAAAAAAAAATCCAACCGCCACAGGAGACTTAGAGGGCCTAATGTGACCGGCGGCCAAGCTTGTCTGTATGTATTCCTCCAAAGGCTTCCTCTCAGGAATAGTAAGGTTAAATAAACGACTCTTAGGAAGAGTCGCTCCAGGGACAAATTCAATAGAACAATCATAGTCTCTATGGGGAGGCAAAACCTGCGATTCTTTCTCAGAAAAAACTCTCCAAAAATCCTGAATAGGAACCGGCAATTCTCCCCTATCCAAAGCTGCAATACGCCCGTTACAACACTTGTCATAACATTTATGGCTCCAGGATTTAATTTCACTGGTAGACCAATCCAGTACAGGATTGTGAAATTTTAACCAGGGCAAACCCAATATTACTGGAGAAGGCAAGTTATTCAACACTACCAAATCCAATTTCTCATGGTGAACACCATTAATAGTGAGAGGAAATTCACTGACCTTGAGAGTAATATCCTTCAAAGGGGAACCATCCACAGAAACCACAGCAATGGGGGATGACAAAGGTTCAGGTTTTAAATTGAGTTTTTCCACGAATCCCCCATCAATTACATTCAGTGTAGACCCGCAATCAACAAACACCCGAAATTCCATTAATTTTTCCTGAGCAATCGTGGAAGCAGCTAAAAATATACCCTTGGAATTTAAACAGGCAATACGGGCGTGACTGACCATTTTTTTTTCTTTCTTCATACGAAGCTCACAGCCTTTAATCAAATGACCAGATTTTCCGCAATAGAAACACAAGCCTTCCGAAAAACGACGGTCTTTTTCTTGAGAGCGAGGTGCCACCGATCCAATCTCCATCGGTTCACCACTGTTAGTACACACATTATCATAACCAGAAACTGACATAGCAGAGGATTTGCTCTCATTAACCCTAGCACGCAGTCTTCTATCCACCCGTATAGCTAATTGCATAGCCTGTTGCAAATCCTCAGGTGTAGGATAAGCAATTAGCAGGTCTTTAACCCTTTCACTGAGCCCAGCAAGAAATAGACTTTTCAGAGCAGAATCGTTCCACCCTGTTTGAGTGGACCAACGACGAAAATGTGTACAATATTTTTCCACATTACCTGATCCTTGTTTTAAACGTCTCAACTCAGTCTCAGCTGATGCGACACGGTCAGGATCATCATATAATAGTCCCAAAGCAGAAAAAAAACTATCCACTGATCTGAAGCATGAATCACTAGGTTGCAAAGAAAAGGCCCACTCCTGAGGCTCTTTGCGCAAAAGTGACATTATGAACCCTACGCGCTGGGATTCATCCCCAGAGGACTTAGGTCTCAAACGAAAATACAATAAGCAAGTATTTTTAAATGAAAAAAATTCTCGGTGTTCACCAAAAAATAAATCCGGCAAACATACCTTAGGCTCCAAGAAATGTGCTCCAGGACAGTTACTCACGTGCTGACGGAGCTCGGCCACCTCCAGAGAGAGTCCCTGCAGGCGATGAGCCAAATCCTGAACCGACACCATGATGGAACAGAAAAATGTTTCCTTAGAGAATTTGCTGGCTGGACTTACTGTTATGTTCTGCTACCAAAGCTAAGGAAAGAGAGGAGATCTGTCCCTACTATAGGACTCAGCTGAATCCCTACGATGTAACAGGGAACCTGATCCTGCGATCAGACCTGCTAAAGTCCTAATCTAGTCTGTACGGAGACCTATAGATGTGGGGAGGGAATCCCTACAAGTACTAAGGACTGGGAGGAATATGGGACACCTCCTAACAGAAATAGTAGCAGACAGACGAACAAACATAATAGATAGAACATAGAGGTCCGTAGACCAAGCAAACTAACAGAGTTAGATACAGAGCACAGGCTAGCTAGAAAGTAGATATACAATGGAGTCCAGCAAAGCCAGAAGGGCGGAGCAGGATTAAATAGGCCAACAAGGTCATGTGACCAGCAAAGGAAAAAAAACCTAACAGCAAGGTTCTAACAGTTATAGCTACTGCCGGCAGTGGAGAGCTCTGGGAAGCAGTCATCATGCTAGAAATTTGACCCTGCAGCTGGAACTGCGACATTTCTATATTCTGGTGCTCCTTGGCCAGATCCTGAATCATCTGGGTCAGATTCGCCACCTGATCGCAAAGTGAACAAATTGGATCCATATTGGTGGGGAAAGACGCAGCTAGCCATCCACCAGGTGAACACAGGGAGTCACCCCTAGTACGCCAACCTGCATACCGTGTCTCCCTGGAGTTGCAAAAGAACATAAAAAGGGAGATAGATGATATGTTATGCCTGAGCGTGATCCAAAGGTTCAAAAGTCCGTGGGCCTCGCCTTTAGTCCTGCTCCCAAAAAAAGGACTGGACAACCCGGTTCTGTGTGGACTACAGGAGGCTGAATACCGTCACAGCCCCTGAAGCGTACCCAATGCCACACATCGATGAGCGGCTGGATCGTTTAGCCAGTGCCCGGTATTTAACAATCATGGACCTGAGTCGAGATTAATGGCAGATTCCTATGTCCAAGAAGGCACAGGAGAGGCCTGTCTTCCTTACCCCATTGGGACTGTATGAATCACTCTTGATGTCCTTTGACATAAGAAATCCTCCTGCCACTTTCCAGCGATTAGTAAACCAGCTGCTCGAGGGACTAGAGGGGTTTGCTGTTTCTTACCTGGACAACATTGCCGTCTTCAGTTCCACCTGGGAGGAATACCTGGGGCACCTGGAGCAGGTGCTCAGGTGGGTCCAGGGCAGTGGTTTGACTATAAAGCCCAAAAAATGTCAAGATAGGCATGACGGAGGTGCAGTACCTCGGTCAACGAGTGGGTGGCGGAACTCTGAAACCAGAGCCCGGAAAGGTTGATACTATCACCTCCTGGCCTACCCCCAAGACGAAGAAGAAGGTGATGTCCTTCTTAAGTACAGCAGGGTGCTATAGGAAGTCCGTCCCCAACTATAGTGCCCTTGCTAAGCCTCTGACAGACCTCACTAAAAAAAAAGCTACAGCAAACAGTCAACTGGACAGCTGACTGCGAGCGGTCCTTCACAGTGCTGAAGGCTGCCCTTGCCAGTTCCCCAGTTCTACAAGCCCCAGACTTCACTTGGCGGTTTGTAGTTCAAACGGATGCTAGTGTGTTTGACCTGGGTGCTGTGCTCAGCCAGGTAAACGAGGAGGAGGAAGAGCATCCGGTGATTTCCTCAGCCATAAACTCTTACTCGGGAAAGTGGCCTTTGCTTCTGTGTGGAAGTGGGGGGGGGGGGAGTGTCTCGCTATAGTGTGGGCCTTATATGGATGCAACTTCCCCATAGTGACTGACCACAACCTTCTCAGCTGACTGCATCGGGTGGCCGGAAACAATGGTAAATTATTGAGGTGGAGCTTGACTCTACAACAGTAAGATTTTCCCATACAGCACAAGAAGGGTAGCGAACATGGCAACGCTGATGGGTTGTCCCGCCAGGGGGATGCCGGCCGTGACGTCAGTTTGGGAGACGTTCTGTAAATCAGCCTCCCATGCCACTTCAAAAAGGGGGAGGTGTCATAGAAAAGCTGATACTTTAAACTCTTTGAAGCAGACCTCACACTGAACATATGGGGAAGAAGGGAAAATTATATATAGCTAGGAAGTGAGAGAAAATAATAGAAACAAGGGAAATAAGGAGAGAGAGAATGCTTTAATCTCTTTTGAAGCAGAGGATCCCTGCAGTATGCAGGCAATTAAACAGGAAAAGTCTTCTCTGGGAAAATGACAACCAGGTTAAAATTTGTTTACCCTAGGAGGAGAATTGTGTTCCACATGATGAGCTTCCTATGATGAAAGGAAACTGAAAGAATCTATTGTAGATAGCCTGGCTCCGGGGTCCAGATAGAAATATTGGGGTTTGTACTGATCCGAGATTTATGGGATATAGATTTCTGGCGTCATAGAAAAGGGATGGACGTGAAGCATTCACTCACAACACTGTAGGGCCACTAGAATCCCTCCAACTGAATAACGATCTGATAGATTATGCGAACCAGATCATATTTGGTCCCTATGTAAAGGTAAAATCACAATAAAAAATCTGATTTCAATATCTAATGCCTGGGACCTTCAGAGGCGAAGATATCTTGTAAGTTGGGGATCTCATAAAATCCAAAAGGATTGAGAACATCTCGCAATCCGCCCCCACTTGAGGTCATCGAGGGGTGGTGTGTGGGCGTACTTTAGAACTAAAAAAAAAGCAGGAACTGGGTCTGGGTAAATTGCCAGTACTTGGAAGACACAGTTCGCTGCAGGTTCTGCCCGTTTTCCAATCTGAGCGCCTTCTCTCCGCTAAGCTCTGAGCCATATCCACGACATCAGGATAAATAAGTTTCTTTCGTAATTCCATTTTATTTCATGTACCGTATTTTTCGGACTATAAGACGAACTTTTTTCCTCCAAAATTTTGGATGAAAATGGGGGGTGCGTCTTATAGTCTGAATGTTGGGGGTGTGTGTATATATATATGTGGGGTGTGGGGGGAGTGGTAGCGGTGGAGGAGCGGGGCACAGGAGGCAGCATCCGCCCGCTGCAGCCTACACTGTCCCCGCTGCTAAAGAAAATGAATATTCACTGCTCCCCATGCCCATGGAGCGTGGGGAGCACTGAATATTCAGGCTACTTAATAGCGGCACACACTGTAGTCGCGCTGCGGCTCCTGCTGCTGCCGGAATCACCGGTGCATGCTGTTAAAGGGCATGAATATTCAACCTCTCTCCACGCCCATGGTTGTAGGGAGGGGGTGAATATTCATGCCCTTTAATAAGCGGTCACACGAGATAGACCGGCAGCAGCAGGAGCCGCAGTGCATGAAGGGGATTAGGGGGACCATGCATACCAGGATAGGGATTAGGGGTGCCATGCATACCAGGATAGGGATTAGGGGGACCATGCATATCAGGATAGGGATTAGGGGTGCCATGCATACCAGGATAGGGATGAGGGGTGCCATGCATACCAGGACAGGGATGAGGGGTGCCATGCATACCAGTACAGGGATGAGGGGTGCCATGCATACCAGGATAAGGATGAGGGGTACCATGCATACCAGGATGGAGGGGTTCCATGCATACCAAGATGGAGGGATGCCAGGCATACCAGGATGGGGATGGGGACCACGTACAAAAGGAAGGGGGGGGCATATATACCAGGATGCAGTATATTGTCAGAATTGGGGGACATTACCCCTATACCAGTGTCAGCAGAAGACCCCCTTCCCCTTAAATGTTCATCATGAACACATTTTTGGTTTAAATTTTTTTTTTATTATTTTCCTCCTCTAAAACCTAGGTGCGTCTTATGGTCCGGTGCGTCTTATAGTCCGAAAAATACGGTAATTGTATATATTTTATTGTCTTGTTCCCATTTTGTATCATCACCCCTGAAGCCATACCTGTAACGGGTGTGCAATTTCCCTGTATAAACGATTAGTGGTGGCAGCTAGTGGTTCTTTTGTTATTTTGGAGCCGGCAGTGACTGTACTGGGGTATATATAGTACATATATTCCATGCACTGGAATCAGAGGTGTATATACCATATGCTCCCTGCGAGTTCCTCAATAACTGGTTTAGTAGTGGAAGCAGCCGTGGCTTCGTCCATCACTCGTCGGTCAATTGCATAATTGCCCTCATGCTTGGAAGCAGCGGAGTTTCATTCCCTGACAAAAAGGTAACAGTGGGTGGTCCAGCGTGACCCCCTTCCCTCGGCTATGTATCCTTGACACTGAGTCACACTCACGGACAATCCGAGAGACAGGGTAGTCAAGAGGTCCGGGGTCAGATACCAATACAGCTCGTCATAAATAGAGGGGTAAGACA
Source organism: Phyllobates terribilis (assembly GCF_046119375.1). NCBI lineage: Eukaryota > Metazoa > Chordata > Amphibia > Anura > Dendrobatidae > Phyllobates > Phyllobates terribilis. The sequence goes on from NW_027362773.1 coordinate 109,388,582, forward strand.
AAGGAGTAGTCAGGTCAAAGTCTGAGGTCAGAATTCCAGGAAGGTAACGGATCAAGACAAATGGGCTAGGCAAAATGGATGGTCAAAAGCAAGGTCCAAGGTTAGGCAACAAAAGATCAGAAACAGAGCACTAGAGAACAAGATGCACACACCACCTAGCTAAAACTACAACTAGCAATAATCAGACACTGACAGCAAGCTAAACAGCCAGAACAGGAGACACCTGAAAGAAATCCATCACGCCCCTTCCCTGATTAATAGCGGCTGGACTGTCACTCACAATGATGGCAGCTCAGCACGCCCCTGCCCCAGATAGGATGGCTGGACAGTCACTTACACTACAGACAGCTGAGCATGACCCTGCCCCAGATAGGATGGCTGGACAGTCACTTACAATACTGACAGCTCAGCACGCCCCTGCCCCAGATAGGATGGCTGGACAGTCACTCACAATACTGACAGCTCAGCACGCCCCTGCCCCAGATAGGATGGCTGGACAGTCACTCACAATGATGACAGCTCAGCACGCCCCTGCCCCAGATAGAATGGCGGGACAGTCACTTACAATACTGACAGCTCAGCACGCCCCAGATAGGATGGCTGGACAGTCACTTACACTACTGACAGCTGAGCATGACCCTGCACCAGATAGGATGGCTGGACAGTCACTTACAATACTGACAGCTCAGCACACCCCTGCTCCAGATAGGATGGCTGGACAGTCACTTACAATACTGACAGCTGAGCATGACCCTGCACCAGATAGGATGGCTGGACAGTCACTTACAATACTGACAGCTCAGCACGCCCCTGCCCCAGATAGGATGGCTGGACAGTCACTTACACTACTGACAGCTGAACATGACCCTGCACCAAATAGGATGGCTGGACAGTCACTTACAATACTGACAGCTGAGCATGACCCTGCACCAGGTAGGATGGCTGGACAGTCACTTACAATACTGACAGCTCAGCACGCCCCTGCCCCAGATAGGATGGCTGGGCAGTCACTTATACTACTGCCAGCTCAGCACACCCCTGCCCCAGATAGGATAGCTGGACATTCACTTATACTACTGACAGCTGAGCATGACCCTGCACCAGATAGGATGGCTGGACAGTCACTCACAATACTGACAGCTCAGCACGCCCCTGCCCCAGATAGGATGGCTGGACAGTCACATACTACTGACAGCTGAGCATGACCCTGCTCCAGATAGTATTGTAAGTGACTGTCCAGCAATCCTATCTGGTGCAGGGGCGTGCTCAGCTGTCAGTACTGTAAGTGACTGTCCAGCCATCCTGACAGCTGAGCACGCCCCTGCCCCAGATAGGATGGCTGGACAGTCACTTACACTACTGACAGATGAGCATACCCCTGCTCCAGATAGTATGACTGGACAGTCACTCACAATACTGACAGCTCAGCACGCCCCTGCCCCAGATAGGATGGCGGGACAGTCACTTACAATACTGACAGCTCAGCATGCCCCTGCCCCAGATAGGATGGCGGACAGTCACTTACAATACTGACAGCTCAGCACGCCCCTGCCCCAGATAGGATGGCTGGACAGTCACTTACAATACTGACAGCTCAGCACGCCCCTGCCCCAGATAGGATGGCGGGACAGTCACTCACAATACTGACAGCACAGCACGCCCCTGCCCCAGATAGGATGGCGGGACAGTCACTCACAATACTGACAGCTCAGCACGCCCCTGCCCCAGATAGGATGGCTGGACAGTCACTCACAATACTGACAGCTGAGCTTGACGCTGATTCTATAGGGCGGTTGAGCATCACTTACTGCGTCCATTACACAGTAAGGCTATGTGCCCACGATGCAGAAATGCTCCGGATTTTTCCTGAGCGTTTCTGCATCTCCCCTGGCAGAAAAAACGCATGCGGATTGCACATGCGTTTTTCCTGCCAGGGACATGCGGATGTGAAGCGTTCTTCACATGCATTTCCGCATGCGGGTTGACAAGCGCTTTCCAAGCGATTTTAGCATCACTTGGAAAGTGCTTGACAACTTGGTCACACTATATAAATCCATGCAAACAGCATGGATTTATATAGTGTGACCCGAGAGAATGTAAAACAATAAAAAATAAATCTATACTTACCTTCCGATGGCCCCCGGTGTCGCTTTGCTCGGTGCTGACTGCCAGCAGATCGCGGTACACTGAAGGACCTGCCGACGCCAGCGTCGCGTGACCCGTCACATGAATATGACATCAGCGCAGGTCCTCCAGTCTATCGCGATCTGCCGGCATGAGAGGAGGAGCGCACCGCGGGCTGGCAGAAGGTAAGTATATATTTATTTTTTATTTTATTCTTTTTTTTTACAGTTTTCCATGGTACCCAGGTCCGGAGGAAAGTCTCCTCTTCTCTAGACCTGGGTACCATCCGCACATTGAACGCATGTATTCCGCATGTGCTTATCTAGTGAAATGGAATACATGCGTTCTAATGCAAGTCAATGGCGGTGAAAACGCAGCGCTTCCGCAAAATAATTGGTAGTGCTGCGTTTTTTCCCCGCAATGATAATCCGCAGCGGAAATTTCTACAGCATGTGCACAGCACATGCGGATTATTGTTGGAGAACATGGCAGGCCTTCCACCATGTGTTTTTAAAGCGTTTCTGCAGCGTTTTTGCCGCTGCGGAAACGCTTAAAAAACGCATCGTGGGCACACAGCCTTAGTGGTAGAATCATAGAATGGTAGAGTTGGAGGGGACCTCCTGGGTCATCTGGTCCAACCCCCTGCTCAAAGCAGGATTCACTAAATCATCTCAGACAGATGTCTGTCCAGCCTCTGTTTGAATACGTCCATTGAAGGGGAACTCACCACCTCTCGTGGCAGCCTGTTCCACTCATTGATCACCCTAACTGTCAAAAAGTTTTTTCTAATATCTAATCTGTGTCTCCTCCCATTCAGTTTCATCCCATTGCTTCTGGTCTTTCCTTGTGCAAATGAGAATAAAGATGATCCTTCTTCAATGTGACAGCCCTTGAGATATTTGTAGACAGCTATTAAGTCTCCTCTCAGTCTTATTTTTTGCAAGCTAAACATTCACAAATCCTGTAACCGTTCCTCATAGGACATGGTTTGCAGACCGGTCACCAGTCTGGTCGCTCTTCTCTGAACTTGCTCCAGTTTTTCGATGTCTTTTTTAAAATGTGGTGCCCAAAACTGGATGCAGTATTCCAGATGAGGTCTGACCAAAGAGGAGTAAAGTCCGATAATGACTTCACGTGATATAGACTGTATGCTTCTGTTAATACATCCCAGAATTGTATTTGCCTATTTTGCTGCTGCATCATACTATTGACTCATGTTCAGTCTATGATCTATTAGCATACCTAAGTCTTTTTCACATGTACTATTGCTTAGCTCTATTCCTCCCATTTTGTATATGCTTCTTTCATTTTTATTGCCCAGATGTAGTACTTTGCATTTTTCCCTGTTAAAAACCATTCTGTTAGTTACAGCCCACTGCTCCAGTTTATTTAGGTCTTTTTGAATCCTCTCTCTCTGTTCTCTAGTGTTAGCTATCCCCCCTAGCTTTGTGTCATCAGCAAATTTAATCAGTTTACCCTCAATTCCTTCATCTAAATCATTTGATAAAGATGTTGAACAATACAGGTCCCAGGACAGAGCCCTGTGGTACCCCACTTGAGACATTCATCCGACTGGATGTGAAGCCATTTACGACCACTCTTTGAGTCCGATCACTAAGCCAGTTATTAATCCACCTAACAGTTGCCTTGTCCATTCCATTCCATACTTGGTCATTTTTTCAATAAGGATGGTGTGAGATATTTTGTCAAATGCTTTGCTAAAGTCAAGATATACTATATCTACAGCATTTCCCTGATCCACCCAGTCAGTGATTCTGTCATAGAAGGAAATTAAGTTAGTCTGACATGATTTGTTAGTTACAAACCCATGCTGACTCTGGTTAATCACTTCATTCTTACCCAGGTACTTACATACATGTTGTTTAATAATTTGTTCAAAGATCTTTCCTGGTATAGAAGTCAGACTCACCGGCCTATAGTTCCCTGGGTCCACCTTCTTCCCCTTTTTGAAGATAGGAACAACATGTTCTCTTCTCCAGTCTTCTGGTACTTTTCCTGTTCTCCAAGAATTTTCAAAGATTATGGAGAGTGGTTCTAAAATTTCTTCTACGATCTCCTTCAGTACTCTGGGGTGTAATTCATCTGGACCTGGAGACTTGAACTCATTTATGTTAGCTAAATATTCCCTCACAATCTCTCTGTTTACAGATAACTTGGATTCTTCTATTCCTTTAATAGGACAGTGAAGATCAGTTGATGTTACATTATCTTTCTGAGAGAAAACAGATGCAAAATAAGAATTAAAAAGTTCGGCCTTCTCAACATCCTTTCTTGCCATTTCACCATTTTCATCCTGTAAAAATCCTATAGCATCTTTGACTTTTCTTTTACTTTTGACATACCCCCAAAATCCTTTTTTATTGCTTTTGACATCTCTTGCAAGCCTTAATTCATTGTCAGCTTTAGCTAACCTGATACGTGCCCTACAGGATCTGCAGACTGCATTATAATTTTCTTTAGATATGCCTCCCTCTTTCCATTTGATAAACATTTCTTTCTTTCTTTTTAGCATGTGTTTAAGTTCTGTGTTCATCCATCCTGGTTTCCTTAAATGCTTCCCACTCTTCCTACTTTTCGGGATTGTTAACGATTGCGCTTTGAGAATCTCATTTTTAAAAATTTCCCATCCTTCCTGCCCATTTTTGTCCTTAACCCCTTTACAACCCAAGGTGGTTTGCACGTTAATGACCAGGCCAATTTTTACAATTCTGACCACTGTCACTTTATGAGGTAATTACTCTGGAACGCTTCAACGGATCCCCCTGATTCTGAGAATGTTTTTTCGTGACATATTGTACTTCATGATTGTGGTAAAATTTCTTCGATATCACTTGCGTTTATTTGTGAAAAAAACGGAAAATTGTCGAAAATTTTTAAAATTTTGCAATTTTCAAAATTGGAATTTTTATGCCCTTAAATCAGAGAGATATGTCACACAAAAGAGTTAATAAATAACATTTCCCACATGTCTACTTTACATCAGCACAATTTTGGAACCAAAATTTTTTTTGTTAGGGAGCTATAAGGGTTAAAAGTTGACCAGCGATTTCTCATTTTTCCAACAAAATTTACAAAACCATTTTTTTAGGGACCACATTACATTTGAAGTCACTTTGAGAGGTCTTTATGACAGAAAATACCCAAAAGTGACACCATTCTAAAAACTGCACCCCTCAAGGTGCTCAAAACCACATTCAAGAACTTTATTAACCCTTCAGGTGCTTCACAGGAATTTTTGGAATGTGGAAGAAAAAAATGAACATTTAACTTTTTTAACAAAAATGTTAATTTAGACCCAATATTTTTTATTTTTGCAGGGGTAACAGGAAAAAATAGACCCCAAAATTTGTTGTGCAATTTCCCATGGGCACGCAGATACCCCATATGTAGGGAAAAACCACTGTTTGGGCGCACGGCAGGGCTCGGAAGGGAAGGAGCGCCATTTGACTTTTTGATTGTAAAATTTGCTTGAATAATTAGCGGACGCCATGTTGCGTTTGGAGAGCCCCTGATGTGCCTAAACAGTGGAAACTCCCCACAAGTGACCCTATTTTGGAAACTAGACCCCCAAAGGCACCTATCTAGATGCATAGTGAGAACTTGGAACCCGTAGGTGCTTCACAAATTGATTCGTAAAAATGAAAGAGTATTTTTTTTCCAATTTTTCATTTTTCCTAATCAATTTGTGAAGCACATGAGGGTTCCAAGTGCTCACTATGCATCTAGATAGGTGCCTTGGGGGGGTCTAGTTTCCAAAATGGGGTCACTTGTGGGGGAGCTCCACTGTTTAGGCACATCAGGGGCTCTCCAAACGCAACATGGTGTCCGCTAACAAATTGAATGGAAAATCGGCTCAAATTGTTAGCGGACACCATGTTGCGTATGGAGAGCCCCTGATGTGCCTAAACAGTGGAGCTCCCCCACAAGTGACCCCATTTTGGAAACTAGACCCCCCAAGGCACCTATCTAGATGCATAGTGAGCACTTGGAACCCTCATGTGCTTCACAAATTGATTCGTAAAAATGAAAAAGTGGAAAAAAAAAAACTTTTTCATTTTTACGAATCAATTTGTGAAGCACCTAGGGGTTCCAAGTTCTCACTATGCATCTAGATAGGTGCCTTGGGGGGTCTAGTTCCCAAAATGGGGTCACTTGTGGGGGAGCTCCACTGTTTAGGCACATCAGGGGCTCTCCAAACGCAACATGGTGTCCGCTAACAATTTGAGCCGATTTTCCATTCAATTTGTTAGCAGACACCATGTCGCGTTTGGAGAGCCCCTGATGTGCCTAAACAGTGGAGCTCCCCCACAAGTGACCCCATTTTGGAAACTAGACCCCCCAAGGCACCTATCTAGATGCATAGTGAGCACTTGGAACCCTCATGTGCTTCACAAATTGATTCGTAAAAATGAAAAAGTGGAAAAAAAAAAACTTTTTCATTTTTACGAATCAATTTGTGAAGCACCTAGGGGTTCCAAGTTCTCACTATGCATCTAGATAGGTGCCTTGGGGGGTCTAGTTCCCAAAATGGGGTCACTTGTGGGGGAGCTCCACTGTTTAGGCACATCAGGGGCTCTCCAAACGCAACATGGTGTCCGCTAACAATTTGAGCCGATTTTCCATTCAATTTGTTAGCAGACACCATGTCGCGTTTGGAGAGCCCCTGATGTGCCTAAACAGTGGAGCTCCCCCACAAGTGACCCCATTTTGGAAACTATACCCCTCAAGGATTTTATTAAGGGGTATAGCGAACATTTTGAACCCAGAGGTACGACACAGAATTTGATAACATTAGGTCATCATATTGAATAAGTTGTCATTACTCTTGAGCGCAAGTGCTCGCTACTTGAGTTTGCATCGGGTACTCAGGTATGCATCATGTATCACGGGTGCTCAAGTGAAATGCTCGAGTCCCCGCCCGCATGTTTCACGGTTATTAGACACCCCCCAAAAAACATGCGGGGATCGCTCGTGCATGGCAGGCAATCCCAGCGAGGTTTTTTTGGCCGCGAAGCATATGGGGCGGAGACACCAGCACCCGCGATACTCAGTGCATACCCGAGCACCCGATGCAAACTCAAGTAGCGAGCACTTGCGCTCAACACTAGTCGCCATATCGTCATCTTTTTTTTTTTTTTCCATTGAAAAAAAAAAACAACCCGAACCCTAACATTAGCACAACCCCAACCCCAGCCCTAGCATTTATTTTTTACGCCGTTCCTCATGCGGTATAAGTGATGAGATTACTTTATTCTTCGGGTCGGTGCGATTACAGCGATACCAGAATCATATCGGGTTTTTATGATTGACAGCTGTCACACACTAAAAGACACATATTTTGTAAAATCTAGTTTTTGCATCGCCATATTTTGGCAGACAGAGTCATGTGGCGGCTTGTTTTTTGCGGGATGAGTTGACGTTTTTATTGGTGCCATTTTCAGGCACGTGACATTTTTTGATCGCTTTCTATTCCTATTTTTGGGAGGCAGAATAAACAAAAACCAACAATTCAGGAATTGTGTTTTTTTACATTTTTTTATTCTGCTCTGGGTGTGGTAAAATTGATAAGGTAGCTTTATTTTTCAGGTCAGTACGTTTACAGCAGTACCACATTTATATAGTTTTTCTATGTTTTGGGGCTTTTACACAGTAAAAGCTATTTTATAGAAAAAAATTATTTTTTTGCATCGCTTTATTCTGAGAGCTCTAACTTTTTGATTTTTCGGATGATGGAGCTGTATGGCGGCTTGTTTTTTTGCGGGATGAGATGACGTTTTCAGCGGTACCATTTTTATTTATATTCGTCTTTTTGATCGCGTGTTATTCCATTTTTTGTTTGGCGGTATGATGATAAAGCATTGCTTTTTGCTTTGTTTTTTTTAATTTTTTTTTACCGTGTTCACTGAAGGGGTTAAGTAGTGGGACAGTTTTATAGGTCAGGTTGTTACGGACGCGGTGATACCAAATATGTGTACTTTTATTGTTTCTTTGTTTTTTTTCAGAATAATATTTATTGATGGGTACATTATATTTTTATTTTTAGTGGATTATTTTTTTTTATATATTTTTACAATTTTTTTTTTAATTTTTTTTTCACTTTCAGACAGTTTTTTTTACTTTTTTACTTTGTCGCACTATGGGACTTTCACTTTTTTTATTCTGATCGCCTGCATGGCACAGGAATGCAGCACCATCCCTGTGCCATGCAGGCTGTCAGCGCTGGACAGGGAGAAGATTGTTTGGAGATGCACTGCGCATGTCCAAACAATCTTCCTGCTGTCTGGTGACCCGGATGTTGTCATGACGACATCGGGTCGTCATGGCAACACCCGGGAAGCCGCGGCAGACAGCACTGGAAGCCGGAAGAGGAGGTGAGTATCGGCGATCACCTCCCCTTGCCTCCGCAATGCTGCGATCGACTTTGATCGCAGCATCGCGGGGGTTAATGTGCTGGGAGCGGTGCAGGACCGTTCCCTGCACATAGTATCGGGTGTCAGCTGTGACAATCAGCTGACACCTGGCGGCGATCGCGCCCGCACAGCCTGTGTGCGCGCGCAATCGCCATGACGTACTAATACGGGTCAGTCTCTTAAAGCCCAGGGCACAGACGCGTATTAGTACATCATGGGCTTTAAAGGGGTTAAGGACATCCAGCCATTGGATCCCTCCTATTCTCTTTCTGAGTCGCTTAAAATCAGCCTTTCTGAAATCTAACCTTGAAGTTTGAGTCTTCACATGTCTTCCTCCTCTAGTTATCCAAAATTCTATAATAGCATGACCGCTGCCTCCTAGGGTCCCAGCCACTTTTACCTCCTCAACCATTTCATCCCTGTTTATAAGGATTAGATCCAAAGTAGCAGATCCCCTTGTTTTCTCCCCTACCTTTTGGAAGATAAAGTTGTCAGCAAGAGAGGATAAGAATTTGCTTGACCTGTTAGTTTTACTTGAGAGAGATTCCCAACAAATGTCTGGATAGTTGAAATCTCCCATGACCACTACCATAGGCGGATTATAATGAGGGCAATCCGGGCGACCGCCCGGGGCCCCGAGCCTGCAGGGGGCCCGCGGCTCCGGGCGGGGTGTCTAATGCCGGATTGCCCTCATTATATGTGCGGGCCGCAGCGGCACATATCGGTAGCAGTGGCAGGGGGGGGGGGCCCGGACCGCTCTCCTAGCAGCGGCCTCTGCTACTTCTTTATCGGCCGGGCCAGCACTGCAGCAGTTAACTTCCCTGTGCTGGCCCGGCAGCGTCATTGCTAGGAGACACGGCCCTGTGCGCAGCCGTGTCTCCTAGCTGTGACGTCACGCGCCCGGCCTGCACTGCTGCAACGAAGAAGTCAGAGCAGGCAGGAAGAATGGAGCCGGGGGATGGTGAGTCTGCGTGTGTGTGTGTGTATGTATGTATGTGTGTGTGTGTATGTGTGTGTGTATGTGCATATATGTATGTGTGTGTGTATGTGTATATATGTATGTGTGTGTGTATGTATGTGTGTATGTATGTGTGTGTGTATATATGTATGTGTGTGTGTATGTATGTATGTGTGTGTGTATATATGTATGTGTGTGTGTATGTATGTGTGTGTGTACATATGTATGTGTGTGTGTATGTATGTGTGTATGTATGTGTGTGTATGTATGTGTGTGTGTGCAGATATCATTGTGTGATGTCTGTTTATATGTATTTTTGTGTTTCAAATGTGTTTATGCGTGTATGTATATGTTTGTGTGTGTGCGTGACTGCGTGCGGCCTCCTGCTGAGTATAGTTGGTGCCGTGCGGCCTCCTGCTGTCTCCGGGGGGGGCGCCGTGCAGCCTCCCACTATGTATAGATGGCGCCGTGCGTCCTCCCACTATGTATAGATGGCGCCGTGCGCCCCCCCGCTGTGCATAGATGGCGCCCCCCCCGCTGTGCATAGATGGCGCCGTGCGGCCTCCTGCTGTGCATAGATGGCGCCGTGAGGCCTCCTGCTGTGCATAGATGGCGCCGTGCGGCCTTCTGCTGTGTATAGATGGCGCCGTGCGGCATCCTGCTGTCTCAGGGGGGGGCGCCGTGCAGCCTCCCGCTGTGTATAGATGGCTACGTGCGGCCTCCCACTGTGTACAGATGGCTACGTGCGGCCTCCCGCTGTGCATAGATGGCTACGTGCGGCCTCCCGCTGTGTATAGATGGCTACGTGCGGCCTCCCGCTGTGTATAGATGGCTACGTGCGGCCTCCCGCTGTGTATAGATGGCTACGTGCGGCCTCCCGCTGTGTATAGATGGCTACGTGTGCTCAATATTGAGTCATACAATTAATACAATACAATTAATTGAGTCATACAATTAATGTAAGGCTATGTGCCCACGATACAGAAATGTTCCGGATTTTTTTTTGAGCGTTTCTGCATCTCCCTGGCAGAAAAAACGCATGCGGATTTTACATGCGGATTGTACATGCGGATTTTTACATGCGTTTTCCTGCCAGGGACATGCGGATGTGAAGCGTTCTTCACTTGCATTTCCGCATGCGGGTTGTGATTTTAGCATCACTTGGAAAGTGCTTGACAACTTGGTCACACTATATAAATCCATGCAACCAGCATGGATTTATATAGTGTGACCGTAAAAGAATGGTAAAAAATAAAAAATATATACTTACCTTCTGATGGCCTGCCGACGTCAGCGGTCGCGTGACCCGTCACATGACTAAATGACGTCACGGCAGGTCCTTTTCAGACCATCGCGAGCTGCCGGCAAGCCAGGACGCATCGGATAAAGACACCGGGGGCCATCAGAAGGTAAGTATAATATTTATTTTTTATTTTATTCTTTTTTTACAGGTTCTATGGTACCCTGGTCCGGAGGAGAGTCTGCTGTCCTCCACACCCGGGTACCATCCGCACATTGAAACGCATGGATTCTGCATGTACAAATGCAGGGATGCGGATTCCATGCGTTCTAATGCAAGTCAATGGCGGCGAAAACGCCGCGCTTCCGCAAAATAATTGGTAATGCAGATTTTCCGCAGCGGAAATTTCCGCAGCATGTACACAGCACATGCGGATTATCATTGGGGAACATGGCAGACCTTCTACCAAGCGTTTTTTTAAGCGTTTCTGCAGCGGAATTGCCGCTGCGGAAACGATTAAAAAACGCATAGTGGGCACACAGCCTAAAAAAAAATATTATAATTAATATTGTGCCAAATTAATTTCACGTGAACTATCACATGATCTATCACAGGGGATCATGTGACATGTCACGTGATAAATCAGGTGTGTGTGTGGGGGGGCCCGCTCCTTCTAAACTGCCCGGGGCCCTTGCTACTCTTAATCCACCCCTGACCACTATGTCATATTTTTTGGAGAACTTGATCATTTGATACATAAAGAGTTCATCCATATCTTCAGCTTGCCCAGGTGGCCTGTAGTAAATGCCTACAATGGTGTCTTTTCCATTGTTCTCTCCTTGTATTCTTACCCAAACAGTTTCCACAGAACTCCCAGTCTCTGAAGCTTCAATCTCTGTGCAGATATTGGCTTTTCTAACATACAATGCGACACCTCCTCCTTTATCAAGTCTGTTTCTTGCAAATAAGTTGTATCTAGTGTTGAGCATTCCGATACTGTAATATCGGGTATCGGCCGATATTCGCGGTATCGGAATTCCGATACTTAATTCCGATACTTTTACAATATCGGATACCGGAATCGGAAGTTCCCATAATGCCTGCGCTCTGCAGTGTCTGTGAAGGATGACAAGTTGGATGGCAGCGCGATCCAGCCTGTCATCAGAATGCCATCCCAGCGGGGGAGAATTCTCCTGATTGTTTAAAAGCCGGCGGGCGGTATAAAGCCGCCGGCTTTTAAACAATCACACAGCCCCATACTGCTTCCCCGCAGCCTCCCACCCCGATCCTCCGCTCCCCTCGCCACCTCCCATCCCGATCGTAAGTTAGGACCGGGCGGGGAGCGCAGCACCAAGGAGCGGGGAGCGAAGGACCCGGGCGGGGAAGCCGGCAGTGAAAAGACTTCACCGCCGGCTTTCCCGTTCTGTGCTGTGCTTTCCCGCCGGTTATTTCAAATGAACAGCTGAGGTATCAGGTGATGCCGATCAGCTGTTCATTTGAATTAGCCGCGGTGCCCTCAGAGGGTTCATGTGAGTTCATGCTTGACTGCATGAACTCACATGAACTTTCCCACGGCCGCACAGGTCAGCCTCACCTCCCAGACGATCAGACCGTCATGATTAGTGTGTGTGCGGGGTGTGTGTGCGGGGTGTGTGTGTGCGGGGTGTGTGTGTGCGGGGTGTGTGCGCGATGTTTGTGCGGGTGTGCGCGGTGTCTGTGCGATGTGTGCGGGTGTGTGCGGTGTGTGTGCGGGTGTGTGCGTGCAGGCAGACATAGGCCGATGTGACATTACTACTCCCATCGGCCTATGTCTGTCCCCCGTCCACTCCTGCCAGCAGGATCAGCTCGATGGGAGCAGTAGTTCCCATCAGACTGATCCTGCTATTTAAATTGCCCTACTGTGTCCCCAATAAATGTTAAATACATGTCATTGGTGGCCAGTGGTTACCTAAAAGAAATTAGTTCATACATTACCTGTCCCCGCCGATCGCCACCTAAAATAAAGTAAAAAATAAAAAACTACACCTATACTCACCAAGACACCTAATTCCCCGAAGCCATCGATCTCCTGTAATAAAATATAAAATAATAAACCACAACCTTATCCTTACCCCTCCGTAGCAGTCCACGAGTGTCCCACGAAGATCTCCAGTTCAGAGCAGCCACATAGAATGTGACCGCTCTGAACCGCTGCCGCCGCTAGAATGACGGGGCCGTAAGGGTTCACCGGAGTTCAGGCAGCGCTGCTCCGGTTAGCTCCTTTACGGCCCTGCTGTATCGTGAGAAATTCCCACGGTACAGCAGTGCCGTAAAGGAGGTCTCCGGAGCTGCGCTGCCTGAATGCACTCCGGTGACCTCAGTCAGTGGCTCCCGCTGCCGGGAGCGGACGTGTTCCCGGCAGCGTGAGCTTACAGCAGCCATGCACAGCTGTCACCATCTCCAGATGTGACAGCTGTGCATGGGAGATCAGCGCAGGAACGTGGACAGGTAACTATTATTTTTAGTAAACTAAGAATTAAATAAAATTGTGTGTTTTATTTCAAATAAATTATTTTTTTCTGGGTGTAGTGTGTGTTTTCTTTTTAACACTTTGTAGGTTAGTAATGGGGGTGTCTTATAGACGCCCATCATTACTAACCTGGGCTTCATGGCAGCTGGCGCTGACATGAACCCCACCACTATTACCCCCTGCCACCGCACCAGGGCAGCGTGGAAGAGCGAGGCTAAGTGCCAGAGTTGGCGCATCCTATGGATGCGCTATTTCTGGGGCGGCTGACGACTGGTGTTTCTAGCCTGGGAGGGGGCCAATATTCATGGCACCCTTCCTGGGCTATTAATATCAGCCCCCAGCTGTCTGCCTAGCCTTTGCTAGCTATTAAAATAGGGGGGAATCCACGTCATTTTTTTGGGGGGGGTCCCCCATTTTAATAGCTAGTAAAGGCTAGGTATTCAGCTGGGGGCTGATATTAGTAGCCTGGGAAGCTCCGTGGCTTTTACCCCCTTCCCAGGCTTCAAACATCTGCCCCAGCCGTCTGCTTAACCTCCGCTAGAGACTAAAATTATGGGGGATCCCACGCCATTTTTTTTTAAAATAAATCCATTATTTTAACACTAAATGACATTTGAGGAGTTAATAAAGATGCAGTCCCTAAATTATTATTTATTTTTTAATTAATTTTTCCCAAAACTTTTGACGTGGGCTTCGCCATATTTTTGTATGCCAGCCAGGTACAGCATCCAGCTTCTATGAACGCGCCATTTTCCGGGGCGGCTGCGGACTGCAATTTTCAGCGGGGGGCAGAAAGCTTGGGCCTCCCTGCGCTGCAGATTCCAGCCCCCAGCTGCCTAGTTGTACCTGGCTGGACACAAAAATAGAGAGAAGCTCCACGTTTTTTTTTTTTTAATTATTTCATGAAATTCATGGAATAATTAAGAAAAAAAGGGCTTCCCTATATTGTTGTGTCCAACCAGGTACAAATAAGCAGCTGGTGGTTGGGGGCAGCCCGTTCCTGCCTGCTGTACCTGGCTGGACCCAAATATAGTGCAAAGCCCCACGTCAATTTTTTTTTAATTATTTCAGGAAATTCATGAAATAATTAAAAAAAAATTATGTGGGGCTTCGCCCTATATTTGTGTCCAGTCAGGTACAGCAGGCAGGAACGGGCTGCCCCCAACCACCAGCTGCCTATTTGTACCTAGCCGGACACAACAATATAGGGAAGCCCTTTTTTTCTTAATTATTCCATGAATTTCATGAAATAATTAAAAAAAAAAATACGTGGGGCTTCGCCCTATTTTTGTGTCCAGCCAGGTACAACAAGGCAGCTGGGGGCTGGAATCCGCAGCGCAGGGAGACCCAAGCTTTCTGGGCCCCACCCGCTGCAAATTGCAGTCCGCAGCCGCCCCGGAAAATGGCGCGTTCATAGAAGCGCCATCTTCTGGCGCTGTACCCAACTCATCCAGGGCCCTGGTGCGGTGGCTCACTGGGTAATAAAGGGGTTAAGGCCAGCTTGGCATTATCAGCTGGCCCTAAGCCCGAAATTCATGGGGTCACGCCAATATTAGACATGACCACCATGAATTTCTAGTAAAGTATTTAAAAAAAACACAAACACCCAGAAAAAAGTCCTTTAATTTAAATAAAGACACAATTCTTTATTGTTCTAAATTAAACCATACTTACAGTCACGCCCATTCCAGCTGAAGCCAACGATCTCCTGCAATAAAAGTAAAATAATAAAGCAACCTCATCCTTACCTTTCCATGGTTCCCAGGACAGCTTCAGCTCTGCTACATCGAGATGACAGGCTGGACCGCAGCAGAACGCTGCCATCCAGCCTGTCATCCCGCAGACACTGAGAAGCGCAGGCATGCTTGCGCTCCTCAGTGTCTCGCTGTGACGGCATCCAGATGAGCCGAGGTCATGTCCAATGAACTCAGCTCACCTCATGCACGTCACTGACAGCGTGGGAAAATTCTCCTGCACTCAGCGCTTCAGCGTGAGAATTTTCCCACGCTGTCAGTGACGTGCATGAGGTGCGCCGAGTTCATTGGACATGACCTCACCTCATGCACGTCACTGACAGCGTGGGAAAATTCTCACGTTGAAGCGCTGAGTGCAGGAGAATTCTCCCACGCTGTCAGTGACGTACATGAGGTGAGCCGAGTTCATTGTCGGCTCATCTGGATGCCGTCACAGCCAGACACTGAGGAGTGGAAGTATGCCTGCGCTTCTCAGTGTCTGCGGGATGACAGGCTGGATGGCAGCGTTCTGCTGCGGTCCAGCCTGTCATCTCGATGTAGCAGAGCTGGAGCCGTCGTGGGAGCCATGGAAAGGTAAGGATGAGGTTGCTTTACTATTTTTCTTTTATTGCAGGAGATCGTTGGCTTCAGCTGGAATGGGCGTGATGGTAAGTATGGTTTAATTTAAAACAATAAAGAATTGTGTGTTTATTTCAATTAAAGGACTTTTTTCTGGGTGTTTGTGTTTTTTTTTAAATACTTTACTAGAAATTCATGGTGGTCATGTCTAATATTGGCGTGACCTCATGAATTTCGGGCTTAGGGCCAGCTGATAATGCCAAGCTGGCCTTAACCCCTTTATTACCCAGTGAGCCACCGCACCAGGGCCCTGGATGAGTTGGGTACAGCGCCAGAAGATGGCGCTTCTATGAACGCGCCATTTTCCGGGGCGGCTGCGGACTGCAATTTGCAGCGGGTGGGGCCCAGAAAGCTTGGGCCTCCCTGCGCTGCAGATTCCAGCCCCCAGCTGCCTAGTTGTACCTGGCTGGACACAAAAATAGGGCGAAGCTCCACGTTTTTTTTTTTTAAATTCATGAAATTCATGGAATAATTAAGAAAAAAAGGGCTTCCCTATATTGTTGTGTCCGGCTAGGTACAAATAGGCAGCTGGTGGTTGGGGGCAGCCCGTTCCTGCCTGCTGTACCTGACTGGACACAAATATAGGGCGAAGCCCCACATCACGTGTGACCTTGCCTTTGGGTTTCTGGGCCTGAGGACCTGAAACCCCCTGCCGGTCGGCTTCTGCTGCTGGGTAAGAGTTAGTCCCCACAGCCTCGGACGTCGGGTCCGGTAAGAAAGCTTCTCAGTCAGGGCGAGCTCTGCAGCTGCCAGCCCCTGACTCGTAGTAGTATTGCTCCCACTGAGCTTCTGCTGTTTCTTCCTATGACTGTTTCTTGTCTCTGCTTCTTCTCTACTCCTCACCCTGCCTCAGCCCCGGGTTTATATAGGGGAAGTTCTTCCCCTCCCAAGACTGGGCAGGAGGTGTGGCATGCACAGGATCCCTGACCAAAGGACCTCCCACCTGCTCTCAGACATAACATTACATTACTGTGGGAAACCAGACCCCTGGGGTGCCACATATGTCACTGACAGCGTGGGAGAATTCTCACGCTGAAGCGCTGAGTGCAGGAGAATTTTCCCACGCTGTCAGTGACGTGCATGAGGTGAGCTGAGTTCATTGGACATGAACTCGGCTCATCTGGATGACGTCACAGAGAGACACTGAGGAGCGCAAGCATGCCTGCGCTTCTCAGTGTCTGCGGGATGACAGGCTGGATGGCAGCGTTCTGCTGCGGTCCAGCCTGTCATCTCGATGTAGCAGAGCTGAAGCTGTCGTGGGAACCATGGAAAGGTAAGGATGAGGTTGCTTTATTATTTTACTTTTATTGCAGGAGATCGTTGGCTTCAGCTGGAATGGGCGTGATGGTAAGTATGGTTTAATTTAGAACAATAAAGAATTGTGTCTTTATTTCAATTAAAGGACTTTATTCTGGGTGTTTGTGTTTTCTTTTAACTTTGACTATGGGGTTAGTAATGGGGGTGTCTTATAGACGCCTCTCCATTACTAACCTGGGCTTGATGTCAGCTGGCATTATAAGCTGACATCAACCCCAACCCTATTACCCCCTGCCACCGCACCAGGGCAGCGTGGAAGAGCGAGGCTAAGTGCCAGAATTGGCGCATCCTATGGATGCGCCATTTCTGGGGCGGCTGACGGCTGGTGTTTCTAGCCTGGGAGGGGGCCAATATTCATGGCACCCTTCCTGGGCTATTAATATCAGCCCCCAGCTGTCTGCCTAGCCTGTGCTAGC
This sequence comes from Phyllobates terribilis, assembly GCF_046119375.1. Taxonomy (NCBI): domain Eukaryota; kingdom Metazoa; phylum Chordata; class Amphibia; order Anura; family Dendrobatidae; genus Phyllobates; species Phyllobates terribilis. Next base: position 109,405,949 of record NW_027362773.1, read on the forward strand.
TATTAAATTAGGGGGGACCCCACGTTATTTTTTTTGGGGGGGTTCCCCCATTTTAATAGCTAGTAAAGGCTAGGTATTCAGCTGGGGGCTGATATTAGTAGCCTGGGAAGCTCCGTGGGTATTACCCCCTTCCCAGGCTTCAAACATTTGCCCCAGCTGTCTGCTTAACCTCCGCTAGAGCCTAAAATTAAGGGGAACCCCACGCCAATTTTTTTTTAAATAAATCCTTTATTTTAACACTAAATGACAAGTACAGTAATCAACACTGTCACTGTACTTCATATATATGTGACTGACATGTTTCTATCTATCTAATCTATGTGTGATTCTCTATTCTTTCTATTCTAAATTGTCGGGTACAGATGCTGAATTGCCGGCCGGCTTTCTTAAAGAGACGGTGCATGAAAACACTATTATTTTTTTAAATAAATCCTTTACACTAAATGACAAGTACAGTAAGCAACACTGTCACTGTACTTCATATATATGTGACTGACATGTTTCTATCTATCTAATCTATGTGTGAAGCTCTATTCTGTCTGTTATAAATTGTCGGGTACCGCTGCTGAATTGCTGGCCGGCTTTTTTAAAGAGATGGTGCACGAAAACACTAATATTTTTTTTAATAAATCCTTTACACTAAATGACAAGTACAGTAAGCAACACTGTCACTGTACTTCATATATATGTGACTGACATGTTTCTATCTATCTAATCTATGTGTGATTCTCTATTCTTTCTATTCTAAATTGTCGGGTACAGATGCTGAATTGCCGGCCGGCTTTCTTAAAGAGACGGTGCATGAAAACACTATTATTTTTTTAAATAAATCCTTTACACTAAATGACAAGTACAGTAAGCAACACTGTCACTGTACTTCTTATATATGTGACTGACATGTTTCTATCTATCTAATCTATGTGTGAAGCTCTATTCTTTCTGTTGTAAATTGTCGGGTACCGGTGTATGCCGCTGATGAATTGCCGGCTTTTCATGTCATTCTACATTATTCTTAGTTGTTTTCCTTCATGTAGAATTAACCTACAAGGAAAGAAAGGGTTTATTTTCATTCCGATATTTGTGTCCCATTGACTTGCATTGGTTTCCGGTATCGGAATCGGCGATATCCGATACTTTTTGGGTATCGGCCCGATCCAATCCGATACGATATTTCCTGATATCGGAAGGTATCGCTCAACACTAGTTGTATCCTTTTAGCCTTGTATTCCAATCATGTGTATCGTCCCACCAGGTTTCAGTGATTCCAATGACATCATATTCCTTTTCCTGCGTTAGTAGTTCCAATTCTCCTTGTTTGTTGCCCATGCTTTGTGCATTTGTATAAAAACATTTTAGTTTGTAATTGGTTTCTCTTTTATTATTTAGATTTTTTTGTCTTTGTTCTTCCTTTCCACTTCCAGTAGCAGAGATCTCAATAGTATTTGTCAGCTGTATGGCTTTTTCTGGCCTTTTGCTTCCCTTCCCACATTGTTCTAGTTTAAAGCTCTCCTGATGAGTGTAGCAAGGCGACTTCCAAATACATGTTTTCCAGTATTCGTAAGGTGCACCCCATCTCTAGCAAGTAGTCCATCATATAGGTAATTCATTCTGTGATCCAGAAATCCAAATCCTTGTTGACGGCACCATCGACGTAGCCAATTGTTCACCTGTAGAATTTTATTCCACCTCATTGTTCCATGGCCATCCACTGGGAGGATGGATGAGAAGACCACCTGCACTCCCAATTCTTTCACTTTCTTGCCTAAGTCTTCAAAGTCACTGCAGATGGTTTCCAGGTCCTTTCTTGCGGTGTCATTTGTCCCCACATGTATTAGCAGGAATGGGTAGTGATCTGTAGGTCTGAAGAGTCTTGATATCCTGTCAGACACATCTTTAATTTTTGCTCCAGGAAGAGAGCACATTTCTCTTGAGGTTATGTCTGGTCTGCAGATAGCAGCCTCTGTTCCTTTCAACAGGGAATCCCCCATGACCACCACTCTCCGTTTTTTCTTCACAACATTTTTCTTTCTCCATCCAGGAGGATTTTGAGGGCTTACAAGGTTCTTCATTGTGGGCAAAGTCTTATCTTGCTGTAGAATCATGACAATTAATTTAGTCTCATAAAGTGGTATTATTGGTCTTTGTACAGTGTGTTTCCTCATGTATTCACTACGTGATGTTAGTGTTCATGGTCAGGCAGTATTAATTTTGCCTAGTGGTATTATATTTAGTATAGGTGTACTATTGGGCCTGCTACAGTATTTTGTTATTTATACACTATGTTGCACTAACAAAATAGCGTTTATGTTTTGAAGAAATCTAGTATATTGGTAATAATGTTTTTGTACAGTGTGTTTTGTTATATAAAACTGTCATGTATTTATTATATAGCAGTGATGGTAGTGGTCATGGTGTGGCGGTAATAACTTAGCCTCATATAGTAGTATTATTGTTCTTTCTACAGTGTGTTTTGTTATATAAAACTGTCATGTATTTATTATATAGCAGTGATGGTAGTGGTCATGGTGTGGCGGTAATAACTTAGCCTCATATAGTAGTATTATTGTTCTTTCTACAGTGTGTTTTGTCATGTATCCACTATGTAACAGTGAGGTAAGTGTTCACAGTGTGACAGTATTAATTTAGCCTAGTATAGTGGTATTAATGATTTTTGTACAGTAGTGTTCATGGTGTAACAATATTAATTTAGCCCAATATAGTGGTATTATTGGTAATTATGGTCTTTGTACAGTGTGTTTTGTCATGTATTCACTATGTATTGGTGATGTAAGTGTTCAAGGTGTGGTAGTAATAATTTAGCCCAGAATAGTGGTATTAATGGTCTTTGTACAGTACATGTATTCATTATGGCAGTGTTCCTGGTGTGGTAGTATTAATTTAGCCTCATATAGTGGTAATATTGGTCTTTGAACAGTGTTTTGTCATGTATCCACTATGTAGTGGTAACATAAGTGGTCATGGAGTGACAGTATTACTTTCGCCCAGTAATGTGGTATTATTGACAAGGCCACGGCCCCACTATCGGTATTTGGTCAGTATTCAGTCAGTATTTTTTCTCAGGAGTGGGAGCCAAAACCAGGTGAGGAACAATCAGAGAAAAGGTATAATAGAAAAAGTCACCAATTCTGTATTTATCACCCACTCCTGAGAAAAAAATACTGACCGAATACTGATAGTGTGGCCGTGGCCTCATAATGGTCATTGTATCGGCGTGTTTTGTCCTGTATCCACTATGTGGCGGTGATGTAAGCGCTCATGGTGTGGCGGTATTAATTTGGCCCAGTATAGTGGTATTAATGGTCTTTGTACTGTACATGTATTCATTACGTAGCGGTAAAGGTAGTGTTCATGGTGTGGTATTAATTTAGCCCAGTATAGCTGTATTATTCATAATACGGGTCTTCGTACAGCGCGTTTTGTCATGTAGCCAGTACGTAGCAGTGACGCAAGTGCTCATGGTGTGGCGGTATTAATTTGGCCCAGTATAATGGTCTTTATACAGTAAATGTAGTCATTATGTAGTGGTAATGGTTGAACTCATGGTGTGGCGGTATTAATGGTCTTTGTACAGTGCATGTAGTCATTATGAGCTATAGTTATATACAGTAAGTGATGGGGGCAGGTGTATGGGGAGATTCGCCTTTGGGCTTGGCCCCCTGCCTGTAGCCCCCACGCTTTACACTGCACATACAGGTGTGCCTCCATAGCTTGGCGCTGTCATGTCGCCGGCAGCCGCCTCTGCTCCTCAGCACGGCGTTGTGTAACGCTCGGCGCCTCAGCACTCCGGGTGGGTGGGAGCCTTCGGGTGGGTGGGAGCCTTTCCCTCTATCCCGGCCGGTACTTTATTTCATATCCATCCGCGCTCTCCGTCTCAGACACGGCGCTCCAGCTGCAGTCCCAGCCAGGGCGGAAGTAACCAGCGCCGGATAACGAGACACCAGCTTACACCGGTAAAAAAAAAGGCTTCTTCCACCGGGGACAAGGTAATCTACCTCAGAGCTGTTTTAGATTTCGGAGGTTTTTTCAGCCACACTTTCCCTGTTTTGACTGTAAACTTCACCTTTCTGGTCGTCACCGGGTATCAACGGCGGAAGGACACTTTAAGTCTTCAGGGACTATTTGTTCTTGTGGCGGTGCTGCGGCCTCGGCCTCTCCGCCATCTTGAATGTTAATGTTTTCCCCCTTTACAAAAAAATATATATATAAATCTCCCCCCTCGCTCCCGGTCCATCACAAGTGACATTAACCCCTTCTCCTCTCGCCCTATTCCTTTCTAGCTGCAAAAAAAAAAAACAAAGACCCCAAATCCTCGGTCTCAGCCGTCACCTCCATAACAAAACATCATTATTTTGATTGCACCCCCACCTCCACCATCTCTCTAATTTTTTTTTTTTTAGGGCTTTCAATTGCTTCCAGGATTTGTGTGACGGGCGAGGTGACTGATCCTACACCCTCCACCCCCAGGTACCATTTTACCTTATTTTTTTCTTTTATTATATATTTTATTTTTATTCTTTTTTTAATTTTATTTTTTTTCTTTACAGTTTTCAGCAAATAAGGGGTTAAAATAACATCGTTAGGGGGTGTTTGTATCGGACGCTGCGCCCCCTTCCTATATACGGGGGGGGGGGGGCTTATTCTCTATATATCCTGCTAAATCATCGGATTAAGGCCTCGATGCTCAATTATAAGGTGGGGGTCCGAGGGTCTCCCCGCTACTGGATCTATTAGTAAAAAGACAGGCAGGGGTTAAAGCTGCTTTTTTTTTTTTTTTTTTTTTTTTTTTTTTTAACCCTTTATAATATCTGTCATGTTATCGTCTCATTTTTCGTGACCTAATTAGTAACACACAAAATAATAAATATATTTAAAAAAAATAGAATATATATATTATAATTTTTTTTTTTTTTTAACTTTATTTATTTATTTATTTTTTTTAAAAAAAGCCCCTCCTAGTTTTTTTTTTTGCAACCTCTGCATGTAATATAGCATTTATTCTTCCTCTGTGGTCGCTCATCCTTTGTTGTAAAATACTGATCACTTCCAATAGGTCCCATGGTCATATTCTCTCTCCCAGCCGATTGGGGTCTCTCTATCCCCACAGGAAGGGGGCTCATTAGCTAATCAGTACGCTTACACATCCCCCCTCTTCCTTTCCTTGGATCTCACAGGAGATGTCAGGATAATCCAGATTCCCGGTAATGATGATGGGAGTTGGTGCATTTTTTTTTTTACATTTATTGTGAAACCAGTTTTACTGGGGATTTAATGGATTCGTCACCTCCCGGCTTGACTTGCATGTCTTTTGATGTCACTGGGGTGTAATATAATTTCTTGTGTGGAAAAGGGTTAATTGCAGAGCTTCGATTCTGAAAACTGTTTTTTTTTTTTTTTTTTCTTTTTCCCCTTCCTATGATTGTATCTGGACTGTTGCATTCCACAGTGAAAATCTGGGCGTGGGGTTTGGGGACATTTAAATCAACATTGGATTTGATTGGCCGTTGAGTTAGTGAGGTGGATTCTTTTTTTTTTTCCATTTCTGGTTCTCGTCATTTTCCGGATATGATGTGTTATTTAGCTTCCTGGTGTAAAGGGTGGAGATAATAGATGGGTTATAAATGTGATTACTTTTGCATCCAGTGACACAATGTGATTGTAATGTAGAAAGGAACCGGCCGGTTGAGTTGGCGATGTAAAATTGCAGACGTTCGGCTTTACCTTCTTTACTATGTTATTGCTTGGCTGAGTTTTAATGTTATATTTTCTCTAAAAAAAAAAAAAATTAAATAAAAAAAAAAAAAAAAAATGGTAGCAATTCCACTGTAGCAGCACTGCTACATATACAGCCTTTGTATTGTACTTGGCTGGGACTACAGGGCATCCTGTGCTGCGATACCAAATATCGCTTTTTGCAGCCTCTACATCGCTGCATGTGACTAGGGCACAATTGGCTCTGACATTTTGCAATTTGCTTGTCACAGTACCTTCGGGGGTCGCAGTCCTTGTCGGACTGGGGTGCAAGGGACCCACCAGTAACCAACTCCAGGGCCCCACTTTTCAACTACATGAAAATGTGACATTATCCTCAATCACAAATGTATATAACAATGAACTGGGTAGATTGTCAAATTAATAAGATGCTGCCATTGTCTGCACATAGTGATTCAAGTATATATTGCCAAGTGCTGCTCATATAAGAGGGTGGTGGCCCTCCGGAGGATTCTCCTGTGGGCCAGTGCAAGCCATTGGTTGCAATGCACTTTCATTATATTGCGATGGACACAGCTGCACAGAGCGGTCTATGGCGACGTGACTTGTTTCGCCGCTAAATCCACCATCTAGCCCCAGGCTAATACGCACATATTTTTACTTTCTGACATTGGCACTGCTCTGTCTGTTTTATTAGAATGTAAGGGGTTACTGTTCAGCTGGCAGTACACCTGCATTTCTTGGACTGCCACAAGATGGCAGTAGAGATTGATTTTTGTTGTTGGCCATTCACACATGGAGGTCAGAGGGCAGAATTACGTGCCTGGGACCGACCACCAGTCTACTTGCCTAAACTCACCAGCAGCCTCATATATGCCTGTGAGTTCAGGTCAGGAGCAGTGCTGTGGAGTCGGTATAAAAAGGATCGTTTCAGACTCCTAAAATATATAATAAATTGGGTTCAGTTCAGGATGTGCTGTAAATGTTTTCCTAAAAATTTGGGAAAGTTATGAAATGTCAAATAAATGTCTGTTCTATTCCTGATCTAAGGATCTCGGCTTTTAGTTGAGATGAATCTGTGCTGCACTTTACATGCTCAGTAGTGAGACAGGGCTGTGGAGTCTTAAGTCAGGGATATTGAGGAGTCGGTGGTTTGGCTTCCCGACTCCACAGCCCAGGTCAGGAGGCCCGTGCATCACAGACCCCAACACACAAATGTTTGAATGCAGTTTAAGGCTAGGGTGCCATAACTTTGCCCATCTTTTGGAGCAAATAACCAAATAAGGCCCCCCTTACACAGTATTATACAGTTGACCGAACTTTCCAAAGATCGGCGGACAACCCAACTCTCTACTGACGTAATGTCAGGGGAGGGGAGGATCCTTGTTGGATTTTCAACATGTATGGGGGCACCCCGACTCGTCCAACAGATGATTTTGGGGAGTGAAGGAGCTACCCTGATGCATTTCCACCTACCGATCCTTTTGCTCTCCACAAGAAATGCTGCCGGTGCCACCAGAGGAGTCTCTCTCGTAGAGAACACTTGGCCGAGCTCTCATATTTATGGGAAAGTTGGGAGATATCTATTTGGCCCACAGCTATCTAATGTGTATGAAGATCTTAAGTTGTGAGTTTAAAGGTAAAGTCATTGGGTTTCGTAAGAGACCACTTGTGTCTGCTATGACCGATTCCTCCCCTGCACCATTTCCTCTATGCTGTTCCTGTAACAGAATTGAATTCCTAACGCCGATGTGAACATTGCCTAATTCCTGCATCCTGGGAATTGTCGTGTTTTTGAAATTATAGTAATCTAATGTCTGAAACCCATTCACAGAATGTAGTAAAGCAGTGAGAAGTGCACTCCGAGTTATTGTCCATAATACCTCAGGGAAGGGGGCCTATAACTCAGTTCTTTATATTGATGACTCAGGATCAGTCATCAATATCAGATCAGTGGGGGTCGTACAACTGGCACCCTTATGGGTCAGCTGTTATCAGCTTTGGTGGCACCCGGATGTACACAGTGTGTGGAGCCGGAATAGCTCAGTGCCATACACTAATATGCAAATTGCCTCTTCAGAGAGGAAGAGGACTAGAACACTAGCGCCACCTATTGGAAGTAGTCATCTTGCCACTTGACTTAGGATAAAAACCAAACCAGAATCTCTATTTGCAGACTCATGTTTTGGAGTGTTTGACCCTCCTCAGTGCAAATCAAATGTTCTGATTTGGCTGAATGAAAGGCCTCTTTCTGGGGTGTAAATTGTAATGTCTCTCCTTGTGGAGATTGACATGCCAGCGTTATGAGACTTAGACCGTGCAATGCTCCTCTGGAAAATTAAATTTGTTCTGAGGGGTCAACACCCTGAGACATGTGTCTGCAAATAAGATAAAAGACAAACCAGAATTTCTAAGTCATGTGCAAAGGCTCGTTAAAGGGTCGATATTGACTTTTAGGATCGCTACTTCCAACAGGTGGCGCTAGAGTTCTAGCCCTCTTCCTCTCTGAAGAGACAATTTGCATATTTAATTTCCCAGAGGAACGTTGCCTGGCCTATAAGTCTCCTTACACTGGCATGTTAGTTTCCACAAGGAGAGACGTTACTCCTTGTATACGATTTAGTTCAGCTCATATTTAGTCAAATTGGAGCTGATAATAGCTGATCGTTGAGGGGTGTCAGAGTCCCACTGATTAATCCTGGTGACCTGTCCTTCGTATAGGTCCTCAATATCAGAAGTAGCTGTAAACGCCTTAAACTAGTGCTGTACAATGTGAAGGCTGAACCTATTGGCTTCTCTCTGCAGTCCACGTGCAACAAAATCACCAGCCGGGCCTGTCACTTCTTGATTAATTTTGCACTTGTTATAAAAATAATGGAAGATTGGGACTTTCTAATTAGAAAATATTGTAAAATTGTGATAAATGAGTTGTGCCTATTTATCTTCATAGTCCTGTACATCTGTATGTGTCAGAAAATATCCAAGTGCCATCATTTCATTGTTTATTCCAGAAAACTGATACATTGATAAATCTGCCCCTTCGACTTTGCACACTGAATTTAGTGTCTCCTCGTCTAAAGGAGTTCTCTGGGAATAGAATAAAATAAATAATTAAAGGCAATGTCATTGTAATTTGCTAATTAAAAGGTATTTAGTAATTTATTTATACTCTGATTTTTCTAGAGAGGTAATCAGTATAAAATTAAAATGTTCGCCGTGATTTTACACTGATAGGAACTTGTCCTAGAATGTTAGAAGGTGACTCTGAGCATGTGCGCCAGGAAGCCTTAATGTGTAGGATTATGTGCTCCTGGTGGATATTCTGATCTAATACTGGAGATACCAGGGTGCTGAGCTAAGAGGCTGCTCACACTGCTGTCCACCCTGTCTATCTGATCTAATACTGGAGATACTAAGGGTGCTGAGATAAGAAAAGGCTGCTCATAAATCAGACAGGGTAGACAGCAGTGTGAGCAGCCTCTTCTTACCTCTGTACCTATGGCATCTCCAGTATTTCATCAGAATATTTATTGGGGACACATCTCCCTACACATTCAGAGTTTCCAACTGCAGATGTTGAGAGATGATCTTAGTGCAATAAACTGGGACGATATCCTGAGACATAAAACTACACAAAGCAAATGGGAGACATTTATTAGCATCCTGAATAGGACCTGTGCACAATATATACCCTATGGGAATAAACATGTTAGAAATAGGAGGAACCCACTATGGCTAAATAGAGCTGTAAGGGGCGCAATAAGTGACAAAAAAAAAAAAGCATTTAGAGAACGAAAGCAAGTAGGTAGTGATGAGGCATTAAACAAATACAGAAAATTAAATAAATTCTGTAAAAACTAAATCAAGGCAGCAAAAATTGAGACAGCAAGACTCATTGTCAGAGAAAGTAAAAATAATCCCAAAATATTCTTTAACTACATAAATAGTAAGAAACTAAAAAATGATAGTGTTGGCCCCCTTAAAAATAGTCTGGGTGAAATGGTGGATGAGGAAAAAGCCAATATGCTAAATGATTTTTTTTCTCAACAGTATTTACACAAGAAAATCGCATGACAGAAAACATGATTAGTGATAACAAAAGTTCTCCATTAAATGTCACTTGCTTAACCCAGCAGGAAGTATGGCGGCATCTAAAAATCACTAAAGTTGACAAATCCCCCGGGCCCGGATGGGATACACCCGCGAGTACTGCAGGAATTAAGTAACGTCATAGATAGACCATTATTTTTAATCATTAAAGATTCCATAATAACAGGGTCTGTACCACAGGACTGGCGTATAACAAATGTGGTGCCAATATTCAAAAAGGGGACAAAAACCGAACTTGGAAATTATAGGCCGGTAAGCTTAACCTCTACTGTGGGTAAAATCCTGGAGGGTTTCCTAAGAGATGCTATAATAGAGTATCTGAAGAAGAATAACCTCATGACCCAATATCAACATGGGTTTACGAGGGACCGTTCCTGTCAGACTAATCTGATCAGTTTTTATGAGGAGGCAAGTTCCGGACTGGACCAAGGAAATCCAGTGGATATTGTGTATATGGACTTTTCAAAAGCTTTTGATACAGTTCTACACAAAAGGTTGATACATAAAATGAGAACAATGGGGATAGGGGAAAATATATGTAAGTTGGCTAAAAACTGGCTCAATGATTGGAAACAAAGGGTGGTTATTAATGGAAAACACTCAGACTGGGTCTCAGTTAACAGTGGGGTACCACAGGGGTCCGTATTGGGCCGGCTTCTTTTTAACCTATTTATTAATGACCTTGTAGGGGGCATACAGAGTAGTATTTCAATATTTTCAGATGACACTAAAGTCTGCAGGGTAATCAATACAGAGGAGGACAATTTTATATTACAGGAGGATCTATGTAAACTAGAAGCTTGGGCTGATAAATGGCAAATGAGCTTCAATGGGGATAAATGTAAGGTAATGCACTTGGGCAGAGGAAATAAAATGTATAATTATATGCTTAATTGTAAAACACATGGCAAAACTGTCACTGAAAAAGACCTGGGTGTATTGGTGGGCGACAAGCTCACGTTTAGTGGCCAGTGTCAGGCTGCTTCTGCAAAGGCAAATAAAATAATGGGATGCATTAAAAGAGGCATAGATGCTCATGAGGAGAACATAATTTTACCTCTATACAAGTCATTAGTGCGACCACACTTAGAATACTGTGTACAGTTCTGGTCTCCGGTGTATAAGAAAGACATAGCTGAACTAGAGCGGGGGCAGAGAAGAGCGACCAAGGTTATTAGAGGACTGGAGGGTCTGCAATACCAAGACAGGTTATTACACTTGGGGTTATTTACTTTGGAAAAACAAAGGTTTAGGGGTGATCTTATTACTATGTACAAGTATATGAGGGGACAGTACAAAGACCTTTCTACTGATCTTTTTACTCTGAGGCCTGAGACGGGGACAAGGGGGCCTCTTCTACGTCTGGAGGAAAGAAGGTTTAATCATAATCACAGACGGGGATTCTTTACTGTAAGAGCAGTGAGACTATGGAACTCTCTGCCGCATGATGTTGTAATACGTGATTCACTACTAAAATTTAAGAAGGGCATGGATGCCTTTCTTGAAAAGTATAATATTATTGGTTATATACACTAGATTCCTTGATAGGGCGTTGATCCAGGGAACTAGTCTGATTGTCGTATGGAGTCAGGATGGAATTTTTTTCCCCAATGTGGAGCTTAGTGTTTGCCACATGTTTTTTTTTTGCCTTCCTCTGGATCAACATGTTAGGCTATGGGTTGAACTAGATGGACTTAGTCTTCCTTCAACCTTAAAATGACTGTTACTATGTTCAGAGGCACTTTCTAATGTTTCAGGACAGGTCTCTGTCAGTGTAATAAGGTGGTGGTGAAATTAATTCTACAGTGATAACCTCCCTAGAAAAAAACGAGTAAAGGTATTTCTTAATTTAGTTATCATGTCGTATCCTTTTGTTTTTTTTTTGTTTTTTCTATTTCTAGAGAACCCCTTTTAAAAAAGCATTTCAGCATTTTTTTTCTATCCTAATCTGCACTTTTACTATATGTCATGTTCTTGCATTCAGTTTAGCCTTTGTTCGCTTCAGATTCCTTGATGCCTAAATTTCATTACACATTGATCACTGGATTGATTGCACAGCAAAGAGAAATGCAATCAGTATAGCATCACAAGCGCAGGGCTATGGAGTCAGTAAGTCAAACCACCGACTCCTGAATTTTACTGACTCCTGACTCCACAGCCCGAGCCCGGCCTCACACATTTATCTCAACTAAATCTCAACAGAACAAAAATTTAAATTTCATATAATTATTATATTATAATTTTATTTAATAAATTATTATATTATTATAAATATATTAAATTTCATAACTTTCCCAAATTCTTAAGCCAACACTTACAGCACATCCTGCATTGTACTACTGAACCCAATTTATTATAGATTTTATATTGACACCACTAAAATGGACACAGACTCCGACTCTACGATTCTGACTTCACAGCCTTGATCACAGAGCCAGGACCATATCTATCTGTTGTGGGGTCAATGTCGTTATCCTCTTTTTATATATTCTGCAATAGGTAGGTTGAACCGCGATCTTCATCATTAGCACTGTGTGACAGGAGCTATCAAATTATCATTAGTAACTATGATGGACGTTTCTGCCTGGTTCCCACCCCTTTTACTCCATGGAGAACTTCAGTGGTATCATCAATTCAATTTCATTGTCATAATGACAATTCTACTAACTGAAATCGTGACCCCCCCCCCCCCCTTTGGAGAAAGTCAGTCACATGACCTTACTGAGAAATATACCAAGAATTTTCAGATGGAGAGGGAATATTAGTAGAATTTTAAATATGTGTGTGTTTTATATTTAATATCGGGAGACTTGTGACAGCATGATTTTTTTTATATTTTTTTTTATATATATTGGAGTTCTGCTTTTAAAGGCTGTGCCATGCTCCTGCAACAGTGTACTATTAAAGGGTCATAGGGCCACACTAAAAACCTTGGTATTGCAGTTATGGTTTACAATAACCTGCAGCAATGGGTCATTGCAGCTCTCTGGTTTAAATGATGGTTGTCGTTCCTGGCAAAGTTTCGTCTGATGGTCAATGCACTGACTAACAAAATATAATTTTGGGTAAATTATATTTCCAATCCAAATATCACTCCAAAGTGTCAGCCACTAGGTGTCCACTTTCTGTTGTCACTTGTAACTCAAGATGGATTTCAAGAAATGGAGGTTGGCCTTTAATTCGGCCCTTGCTTTCCTATCAAACTGCATATAGGCAAAAGAGGCGGGCTTTCAGTCCATGGCAGGCAAAAGAGGCGGGCTTTCAGTCCATGGCAGGCAAAAGAGGCGGGCTTTCAGTCCATGGCAGGCAAAAGAGGCGGGCTTTCAGTCCATGGCAGGCAAAAGAGGCGGGCTTTCAGTCCATGGCAGGCAAAAGAGGCGGGCTTTCAGTCCATGGCAGGCAAGCCATTGGATATAGTCAGGCGCAGTGCATGATACAAAGTGAGGGAAAGGAAGTTCCAACACCTATCAGCAGAATGTTAAAAAGTAACCACTCGGGGAAAAATGGGAGATACGTTACAGAACCCCTGGAAATATTAGGCTGCTATGTGCAAAGGAAAAGTCCATGATTATCTGATTCTGATTTTGGGCGGGCAAAATGCTTCAAACCCACTGCTAGTTTATCAATGTCCTGTTGATTGATCTGCCTTAAAGTTTCCAACGCATTTACTTAAAGGGGTATTCACTTCGGCATCAGCAGGAGAGCAGGGCCAGAGACGTCAGATCTATTGATACCAGATGATCGCGCCCGTTCTGGCGAGTATTGTCACACGTGACCTTACCTTCTCTGCTCTTCTCTCGATGCACAAGTGAGTGGAGCAGACATACCACCCTTTGTCAAACTATCTCTGTTGGTTTTTAATGTGGGGGGGATACAATACACATGAGGGATTAAAAACATCCAAGTAACAAGAATAATAGGTGAAAAGGAAGGCAAGGGGATATGGTCGGGGAAGGATTGGAGGGACATAGGAAATAAATGAATTTACAGTAGGTCAACTGAACCATTTGCACTCTAGTTAAAATCTAAACATGAATGAAGAACTCTTTATCTTCAGGAAAAGGGTGAAAAAGAAAAGGATGTATTTGGTGTTATTATTACCTTGGGAAAAGTCTTGGATCTTACTCTGTTTCCTTTTGATTCTTGGATGCCCTGATCTTCTGGTTTTTCTTTGTGGATCAGTTTCTGCGCAAAACTTATTTTTGGTGTTCTGCATCTTGGGAAGTTTTAGCTTTACCCCAGATACATTCAGGATTTCTGTAAAGCGACTTTCTAATGGCAGGCGATATAACTGGATGCATCAGCTATAATGTAGGATACTTCCTACGTGTGCACTGTAAAATGGAAGCATATAGGAGCTGATACCTGAGCTAACGACGTGTATTTCTCTTTCAGTAACTATAGTATTCTAAGTCTATAATTTGCCTATAAACGTGTTTTTGTTTTTTTTTACTTTCAGGCATTCATATTTGACTCATTTCAAGGCCCGAAAAGAGAGGGACTAAATGCAACTAGGCCAGGTTCAATGTTGGCATGAAGTGGTTGGGAGAATCCAAGAACATGGTAGTGAATGGCAGGACACATGGCAGCAGGTTGTCCAGTGAGCACCATCGGAGTCGGAGCACGACGCGGAGTTCAGGGAGAGAAAATTTAAGAGCCTGCAAAAATGTTCCTGAGCAAAGATCTAGCAGATGTAAGTCACACGTTTCTGTATATTTCCAATGGTTTTTTTGTTATTTTATTTTCTGTGATTGTGCAGAAAAAAAATTGTTTGTGGCTGCAAAAAGCTATGTCAACGGAGATCTTAGATGTGTTAGGGTTTCATCTTAAACAGCGTCGTTGGATGGACCCCTTTTCCTTATGAAGTGTCCATGGTTATATTTTTTTCAGTCGCGCGTTCCTTGCGTCCATACGTCCATGTATGCCGAGATCTTCTTCAAGGTGACGACGTGTCAGGTGAACACAGCGGTGGCTTGTCATTACTTTCATATAACCCTCAAAGTTATATATCCCAGAACATTTATGGAAGTAATTCTACCTTTTATACATATCTATATAATTGCAGGTAGCAGTGGATCCACGTTTGAAACTCAGAGTCGCTATGTACCGTCATCGGGAATGTCTGCAAAAGAATTATGTGAAAATGATGACCTTGCAACGAGCCTAGTGCTGGATCCCTATTTGGGGTTTCAGACACATAAGATGAATACCAGGTAACAAAATGCAAGCCAGTCACTCAATTATGTGTCTGTTTATAGGGCTAATTAACATGTGTCACACACAACGTTTCTACAATAGTGTTCTGCAGTTTAATATTGCAATTTAATAATCGTGTCTGTATTGGTTTAAAGGAGTCTTCCAGGAAGTTATCAATTGCCTATTCTAAAGATTGGTGGCAGTCTGATGTCAAGCAGCCGCACCAATCAACTGAGCACGGGGGCTGCAGCAAGCACTATGGTATTTTTGCAGTTTAGTGTTAGCCCCATTTTCGGTATCGCTGTGGGTTGACTATCGCTTTCAGGAAACAGCCTCTGCATTGTCCCATCTTGCATTGTTATCTTCGTGCTTTACCAGGCACTGGGCAGTGAGACCCAAAAGCGATCCTGAGACCTTTGCTATGAATACTGGAAGCCAGCGTTTAAAGAGCCTTGTCAGCAATGGGGCAGAAGTGCAGAGAAAGCCGCCCGTCCTAAAGACAATGGATGGGGCAGAGATCGAGCTTCTTTCTCAGAATTGCTGGGGTCTCCCGCAGCGCTGTTGGTTCGGAATCTGTTTCCATTTTGGTGGAGTCAATATGAAATGGACCGAGTCCTAAAATATATAGTAAATTGGGTTTAGTAGTTCAGTACAGGATGTGCTGTGTTTTCATAACAATTTGAGAAAGTTATGAAATGTCCAATAAATATCTTTTCTTTTCCTGATCTAAGGATCTCGACTTTTAGTTGAGATGAATCTGTGCTGCACTTTATGTACACGCTCAGTAGTGAGGCCGAGCTGTGGAGTCGGAAGTCAGTGAAATTGAGGAGTCGGTGGTTTGGCTTACCAACTCCACAGCCCTGTCTCCCAGACCTCAAGTGATCAGTAAGTGTTCCTCTTTCCTATCAATAGGGTATAAATTTTGATTCTAAGAATAACCCTCTAAGCATCTCTACCAGGCCGTGGTTTAAAGTTAGACTAGAGAGTCTAATGATCATGATCACATATTTCACCCAACAATGAGCCACACTGATAAATTTGACCCCTCTAATTCTAAGCTAATTTCAGGACCATTTTAGTAAATCTGCCATTCTGACAGCTAGGATGAAGGTTTAGGGTGTTAGTGCAGCCACCATATATTTTTTCTGTTAGATCCCCCTATAAAGGAGATGTTCTGCAGGTGATGATCACAGACCATTTCTCTGTTAACATACTTTTTGGCTGATGTTTTGGTCACTCTTGCATTTTGTCATTGCTCTCACCCCTAGAGGTACAGTAACATGAGGCAGTGTCTACAGCCCACAGAAGTTGCTCAGGTAGTGCAGCTCATCCAGGATGGCACATCAATGGTAGCTGTGTCTGTGTCCAGAACATGGAGCAGATACTAGGAGACAGGCCAGTACATCAAGAGACGTGGAGGGGGCCGTAGGAGGACAACAACCCAGCAGCAGGACCGTTGCCTCCTCCTTTGTGCAAGGAGAAGCAGTGTCTGAGCCCTGTAAAATGACCTCCAGCTGGCCACGAACATGCATGTGTTTGCTCAAACTTTCAGAAACAGACTTCCATGAGGGTGGTATGAGGGCTCGACGACCACAAGTGGGTGTTGAGCTTCCAGCCCAACACTGTGCAGGGCGATTGGCATTTGCCAGAGATCACGAAGATTGGCAGATTCCACATTGGTGCCCTGTGCTCTTCACGGATGAGAGCAGGTTCACACTGAGCACATGTAACAGACGTGACAGAGTCTGGAGATGCCGTGGAGAACGTTCTGCTTGCAACATCCTCCGGTTTGGCAGTGGGTCAGTAATGGTGTGGGGAGACATTTCTTTGGAGGGCGCACAGTCCTCCATGTGCTCGCCAGAGGTAACCTGACTGCCATTAGGTACCGGGATAAGATCCTCAGACCCCTTGTGAGACCATATGCTGGTGCGGTTGGCCTCGGGTTCCTTCTGATGCAGGACAATGCCAGACCTCATGTGGCTGAAGTGTGTCCGCAATTCCTGCAAGATGAAGACATTGAAGCTATGGACTGGCCCGTCCGTTCCCCAGACCTGAATCCGATTGAGCACATCTGGGACATCATGTCTCGTTTCATCCACCGTGTAGTGACATTAATTCTTCCTCTGTTCTCTGTTGGTCCCTTCTTCATGCTGTGTTTTTGGGAGAAATTAAAGAAGTTGTCTACTACTTGGACAACCCATTGTCATCCACCACTCTTGGCCCTGATAAAATAGAAAAGCTTATACTCTCCTCCCATGCTGGTGCCTTTCCTGCAGTGTCGGCACTCGCTCTCCCCGAGGCTCCCGTGCTGTTGTTGTGACCTCGGCGCCCAATCAGCGCTGGCGTCACTGCCTCCGCCTCCTGTCGAATTGAACATGAAAAGGAAGTCAGAGATCAGCCGCAGCCCGGACTTCCTCTTCATGTTTGATTTGTCCGAAGGCGGAGACAGTGACGCCAGCGCTAATTGGGCGCTGTGCTCACGTGTCACAACTACATGAGAGCCCCAAGACCGCGAGTGCTGACACCGCTGGAACAGTGCCGGCACGGGAGGAGAGTATAGGCTTTTTTATTTTATGGGGGTCATTAAGGGCTTAAGAAAGAAAAGTAAGATTTTGAATATTCCTTTTTATATAAAGAAGTGATGCTATTAATGTAATGGGTGTACAAATTAATTTAAAAAGTAATTTTATAATTATTTGCTCAGCTTTGAATGAAAAAAATAACATTTATTTTTCAGGTTTCGCCCTATTAAAGGGAGACAGGAGGAGCTGAAAGAAGTCATCGAACATTTCAAGAAAACCGAACACTTGGATAAAACCTTCAAAAATCTGGTATCCGGAGACTGGGCTCGTCATTATTTTCTGAACAAAAATAAAATGCAAGAGAAGCACTTCAAGGAACATGTAGGTTCTCCTTTCCCTACAAAAAGAAACTCTTTACTTTTATATTGTGTAGTTTAGTTTAAAGGGATTGTCCACTACTCGAACAACCCCTTCTCAATCCTCATGTTGTCCCCTTGTAAAATAATAACGCTCATACTCACCTCTGGCTCCGTTCCAGCAATGACTGCACTGGTTCATCCGGGGATCACGTGACATTGTCATGCAATCCCTGCGGCTTGTGTCACACAATCGCCGGGAGAGCCAGTGCCAACAACTGCTGGAATGGTGTCGGCACCAGAGCAGAGTATAAGTATTATTATTTTATAAAAGGGGAACATAGGGTTGGCAGAATGGTGGACAACACCTTTTTATTTATTTATTTTTCTGGGAAGCCTAGCAGGGAAGAGATATTACACGCTAGAAAATCAAAGATGGGCGGATTGACTTGCGGGACTTTGGTCCATCGGCTAGGTCAGTAGTTTCTGGCCCTGAGGCTCGCAAATCTTTTACCTTTCAGATCCCTCGCTCACCTTTTGATTAGTTAAAGCTGGCACGGCGTGACACACTGATGACGTTGTGCCGGCCTTGGCTAATCAAACGCTGCGCCGGCTATCCCAGAAGGTAAGAGATTTGCGAGCCTCCTGGCTGACCTGGCCAATAAACTGGAGTCCCGCGAATCGATCCGACCAATCTCTAATTACAGCACTTGCTGTAACATATTATCAGATTATATTTAGGGAGGGTATACAGATTTATTATGCGTTTTATGTAATTTATTTGTATTTCCTAATTCCTCAGGTGTTCATCTACTTGAGAATGTTTGCAACTAGTAGCGGGTTTGAGATCTTACCTTGCAACAGATATTCTTCTGAGCGAAATGGAGCAAAAATAGTTGCAACTAAAGAATGGTATGACTCGTCCCATTTAATTTTCTTACGTGTATAGAGTTATAATATGCCTTAGATTTTCATATTTTTTTTTTTTTTACATTTTTATCTTTTAATAGGAAACGTAATGATAAAATAGAGCTTCTCGTGGGCTGCATAGCCGAGCTGTCCGAGGCAGAAGAGAATATGCTATTGCATCACGGGCAAAATGATTTTAGTGTCATGTACTCCACCAGGAAAAACTGTGCTCAGTTGTGGCTTGGCCCAGCTGCTTTCATTAACCATGGTACGTTTTAGGCAAACTATACAAATCTCACTTTACCTGCATGTAAAAATCGTGGATACGAGATGACATCTTATGCGGATAGTGTGAGTGTAATTTTTGTGTCCTGTAAAATATTATTGTGGAGAGATACAGGTCGCACGCTGAGCAATTCAATGTCGAGACGACCGTAAGATTCCTGAAATAATATGACCTGCATCTCACCACAACTAAATTATGTTATATTGAAAATAAGACTTATGTCAGCTGTAATAATACTGTTCATTGTTTCTTTTTCAACACCGACAGATTGCAGACCCAACTGTAAGGTAAGAAATTCTACATGTACATATGGACTTTCTATATAATTCATAGGAAGGGAAAAAAAAAAGAAATTTCTGCTTTCATGTTGCAGTTTGTATCAACTGGCCGTGACACTGCTTGTGTAAAAGCACTGCGTGATATTGAGCCCGGGGAAGAGATTTCATGTTATTATGGGGATGGCTTTTTTGGAGAAAACAATGAATTCTGTGAATGCTACACATGTGAAAGGTATGTGTTTTTTGTTTAATTTTACCGTTCTGTCACAATCATTTAGGGAAAATATATGTTTAACAGTCATCCTGACATGGATTTTCAAAATGATTACACCAGCCTCATCAGGTCTAAAAGATGCATTCTCTTCAGAATTCACCATAGGTGTTCGGTTAGCTTCAGATCAGGAGACACTTGGCCACTGAATCACTGTCACCCCTTTCTTTTCAGAAATCCAACAGATGTGTGTGTTGGATCATTATCATGTTGGAAAAGTGCAGGTCTACAAAGGGCAGGGAATCATGGCAGCATCTTCTCTTTCAATATAGAGCAATTACATCTGTGAATTCATGATACCATCAATGAAATGTAGCTCCCGACACCAGCAGCACTCTTGCAGCCCCACGTAAGGACAATGCCCCCACCATGTTTCACTGTAGGCACCATGCATGTTTCCAAATTCATTTTTCTAAATGGATGGTGCCTACATGAATTCACAGATGTACTGCTCTACATATATTGAAAGAGAAGATGCTCCCATCACTCCGTTCGCTTGGTAGACGTGCACTTTTCCAACATAATGATCCAAAACCCACATCAGTTGCATTTCTGAAGAACAGGGTGAAAGTGATTCAGTGGCCAAGTGTCTTCTGGTCTGACCCATCTGAAACTTCTATGGGGACATCTGAAAAGACAAGTTGTCATCATGCTCCATCCAGCATCCAGGCTCTTAAAGAGCTTGTTTTTGAAGAATAGAAAAAAATGTTGCGATATGTCGCCAACTTCATCAATCCATGCCTATCATTTTATATTTTCTTCAGCACAGTAAGGAGTTTTCTGCTGGAGACAGTTGTCTAATAGCCACACACAGGACTGGGAGGAGAGGGAGGATATTGTCCCAATAATAAAATTAGTGTCACCTAAACAAATAGAAGCCATGTTTCGGAAAACGTTGTTGTATTTCAAAGTAATGAAAGATGGAGACCAAAGGTCCTAGTGGCCAGTTTGATAGAAGATAGCATTGTCTGAAATAAAGCAGGTATTGACTTTGGTGAAATTGGAATGTCCAAAAATTGGGCACTAAATTACCAGAACTGTGTGCTATTTGTAAACCTCCACCTGTTCAGTTCATGCAAATTGACTTGCAGGACTCTGTCCAGTAATCTGGGGCACTAGACAGGAGCCTTGAGAGCCACCTGACTCTTCTGTTGATTAGCCGGCCTGGCGTGATATTGTTCCAGTATGACTGTGCCAGGCCGACTAATCAAAAGAAGAGCCGAGGATGCCGTCAGGTAAAAGCGGTTCTCAGGTCTCCCATCCAGTGACCACAGATCAGATTACTGAGGTGGCCATTAGACCCAGGTCCTGCGAATCAATCTGGACCAATACTAAACAATATGTTACCAGCGAAGATGCAGTTACCAGTGTTAAAAAATCCTTTGTGTATTTTGAAGAGAATGAACACATTTTAGTGAAGGCCTGTCTTTTTTTTTTTTTTTTTTTTTTTTTTTTTTTTTTTAAATGGCATTAAAAATGCTACTATGAAACCTTGAAGGGGGTATTCCCATCTCCAAGATCCTATCCCAATATGTAGTAGGTATAATAATAAGGTTAGGCAGTGCCTCCGATTAGAAGTTTATTATAGTTCTTCTGATACACTCTGTTGTTTACCTCATGTAGGGCATTGCAGTAGCTTGGGTATCCATGGTTACGACCACCAAGAGCTGTCTGAGTAGTTGTAACCATGGATACCGACGCTACTGGAATACCCTGCATGGGGAAAGCGACATAGCGAATCAGAACAACTATACTAAATTTCTAATTGGAGATATTTGCTAAGATTATTAATAATACACCTACTATATATTGGGATGTGGATCTTGTAGATGGGAATACCCCAGAAAGCCTTTAATTATAATCTTATTTTTCACCAGGAGAGCGACAGGTGCTTTTAAATCACGTGTTGGACTTAATGAGCCGACCCCTGTAATCAACAGCAAGTACGGACTAAGGGAAACAGACAAACGTTTAAACAGACTCAAAAAGCTCGGCGACAATGGCAAAAATTCAGACAGCCAGTCAGTGAGCTCCAACACAGACGCAGACACATCTCAGGAAAAATCATGTAAGTTTCTTTTACTCTAGTAATATCATTAAATGCTCGAATTGTTCCAGGGCTTCCAGATTTCCAAATCTTGGTTAAAAAAAATAAATAAATCTTGGGTTTTATATGAATAAAGCTTAATCTTTGTGTGAAATGAAAAAGTTTACAATTTTCAATTTTTTTTCATTTCAACAGATTTAGTTTTGGTCAGTTTTAAAATGAGAACAATTGTAAAGGGCAGATACAATTTGTATCCAGTCTAAGGCTAGAAAATTGTTCAACATGAAACCTTTATGTTGTCTGTATTATTGCATTAAGAATTGTCTAATAATGAAGTGTGTGATAATGTGACATTGTTTTTTTTTTTTATCTTGGTAATATGTAAAAATATTGCGATGGGTATCTTTAACTTTTTTTTTTTGTTTTTGCTGTTTAGCAAGAACTAGAAAATCCTCAGTTGCTGTAAAGAAGAATGGGAAAAGCAGAACCTTAAGACAGTCCTTGTCAAGAATTCCAGTTTCATCCTCTTCTACCTCATCCAAAGTCACTCACATAAGTAATTCCAGGGTACCAAAGAGACTGAGAAAGCCTGTAAAGCCTTTACATTCTAAAATAAAGATCCGAAATCACTGCAGACGACCAGAGCAAAGAAATGCTTCAAAAAAGCTTGAAGTGGGTAACCTTGTCCTCCGAGAACCTAAAGTAGTGCTGTATAAGAATGAGGCCATCACAAGGGATAAACAGAGAGACGGACTGGCGAAGTTAGAAGAAACTACCGGTTGTTTAACTAGACACGCGGCTAGAGAGTATAAACTGAATTCAATGAAAGGTGCTCACAGTGAAAATACATGTACATATATCACACGAAGTTCGATGAGAACCAGAAACTCCGTTGAAGCAGATTCTAAGCTCCCACCAAATACTTTGGATGGCTACAGAAATGGAAACGGTGGGAGCATAACTCAGCTGCACAGAACTGAAACTAAAAGTCAGTCTGTTCATAAGAACGAACTTGATCAGGAGACCTCAAAAAGACGGGACAAAAGATATCAAAGAAACGGGTTATGTAAGTCCAAGAGAAGCCGACACTTGAAACGCGTTACAACCACAGAAATGTCAAACTCTGATTTTGAACCCTCTAAGACAGAGAACTCGTGCGACTTAGTAAGCTCGCACTGTGACTCAGGTGTAGACCACGTCGTCACCGACAGTTCACTTCATTATAAGGACATGAGTAACTCTTCGGAAGACTGCCCCGTGGTCTCGTCACAAATGAAGACAAAGGAACACATAAGAGTGGTCAAAAATAAAAAGAGCAGAAGGATCACCAGATACGACGCACAATTGATTCTCGAAAATAGCACTGGAATTCCGAAACTAACCCTCCGCCGACGTCACGACAGCAATAGCAGTAAGACGGAGAAGGAAAACGACAACATGGGCTCATCAAAAATTAGCATTAAACTAAGCAAAGATCCCGAAAAGGACAAGAACAGTCTGTATGTAGCAAAACTAAACAATGGTTTTAACTCAGGATCCGGGAGCAGCTCTACGAAACTAAAGATCCAGTTGAAGAGAGAAGAAGAAGCTAGAATGCCTTTTCCGGAGGAACTCCATGAAAACGGAGTGTATTGTAACGACACGTTGTCTCTTGTGGAAACGAGAATGGAAATGGACGATTACGATCGTTACGAGGAAGAGAGCTTGGAGGAATCTTCCGAAGAAGAGGACGACGAAGACGACGACGAGTATGATGATGAATTCGAGGATGACTTCATTCCTCTGCCACCAGCAAAGCGTTTGAGACTTATTGTAGGAAAAGACTCAATAGACATTGATATATCTTCGAGAAGGAGAGAAGATCAGTCTTTAAGGCTCAATGCGTGAACAATATTTCTTTTTTTTTTTTTTTTCTTTTGACCAGAAAGTAATTTGTATTCATTTCCTTTATGAAAGATTCCATTGAATTATTCCCTAACTGTAAATTTTAGAGACTGCACTTCTTCTGTATTGTTAGTCCACTCAAAATTGTAGAAAGTGTACAGCAAATTGACTTGTTTTCTTTTTCTTTTTGTTTTTTTACAGTGCTTTTTAACAGTCTTCTTACGTGCAATTTTGAGTTTAAACAACAAAAAAAAAAATAGAAAAAAAAAAGTGGGTACTGTTGTATATTATCGTGGGCAGAAAATGTATATAAGTAATAAATTTTCCACACATGACCATAAATAAATCTAACCTGGCTACCCAATCATACTTGTTTCAGATTATACAGCATCGTAAAAATTAAAAAAAAAAAAAAAAAAAAAATTAAAAATCTCAGCACATTAAATGTCTGGTATGGTTTTATCACCAGCAATGTATTTGCAGCTTAGAAATTTTATTTGCTCTGTCTCCATTTGTTGTTTTGTCAGAAGTCTAACTGTAATACTATCCTTTTTAAAGTACTGTCTGTGGCCTTTTGTTGGTAGAAAAATGACAAAATTCAGAATGGTGTTTTTTGCTTATCTTTTCGGCACATTAATGTACAGGGGTTAGCCGTATGCAGAATATAAGTTTGGATATGGTGTATTTATTGCTTGATGTATAAATAAAAACACAACACTTGTATTTAACACTTTTCAACAATTTTTAGATAAAATTGTTCTTTGCAAGAATAATTGGTGCTTATTTTTTCATGGATAAAATGCTGTGAAATAAAAAAAAAAAATGTGATAAGGAAGACTTGTACCGGTATAAATGAAACTGTCATTTTATTTCTATAATTTGTTTTTTTTTCTGTTGCACTTTTTTTTTTGGGCAGCTCCATCCAATTTAACTTTTTTAGAAATGTCATCTGGCGGTTAGGGAATGAAAGGTATGTTTTCTTCATACTTGTGTATATTGTATATAATCCTGTAAATATGTGTGGTGTTAGGATTTACACTTCTGCCATTTAAGTTGATTTACTAAAACAAGTTTTTAAGTTAAGTAATCATGACAATAAAATAGGAAGATCTAAAATGAAAAAGTTTAATCAATGGGGTTTTTTTTTCATGCTTTCTCTGTCGGATAATTAAGATTATTTAGATACATCTACTTTTGATCAAGACAGTAAAATTGTAAAAAAAAAATTATATATAATTTTTTTTTTCTCAAGCTTGCTACTCTTTTGCACACTTAAAGAAGCACTCCTCCTCCCATCAAAGTTTTTAGCCTCTTAATATATTGCAGTCATCATATCATATAGCACTGTGTACTTACAATTGCTCATCTTGCCTTTCTACCCAGATAATTCTTCTATTTTCCATTAGGTCTATGACATCATGTGATTAAAAACTGATTGGCTGAATCCTTCTAAGCTCTATGTAGAAACAGGAGGTCAATTTTCTCTGCACAAGTCATGAGTTACTGCAAAAGTCCCTGGCAGGGGGGAGAAGCGGAGCAGCTGAGTCAAGAGATGAAGAGGGGAATGAGAAATGCAGGGACAAGATACTTCTTTTCTATATAGAAAAGAAGTATCTGGGTAGAAAGGCAAAATGAGCAATTCTAAGTACACAGTGCTCTATACTATGATGATTGCAATATATTAAAGAGGATAAAAACTTTGCCAGGAGTGCTTCTTTAACCTACCAGTGTTTTCATGACCCCCTCTCATATGGCAGATTTTCAGCAGAGATTTTTGCCATATATACACAATGCAGAAAGAACCTCATTCAGACATAGGCAAAGTTCTACATCAAATCTGACATGTTTAAACATGCCTTCAAACAGTAGAAGCTGCTTTAAAGGGAATCATATTACCAGGTTTTTCTTATGTAATCTGAGAGCAGCATGATGTGGGGACAGAGATCTTGGTTCCGGTGATATATCACTTATTGGGCTGTTTGCTGTCATTTTGATAGTTACTGTTTTCTCTGTTGCAAATCTCAAATGCTGAGCCCTGTATAACCCTGCCCCCACACCACTGATTGGCTGCTTTCAATGTACAAGGAAAGCAGCCAATCAGTGGTGTGGGGGCGGGGGGACTAAAAAGCACAAGACACCTAGTCCTATAGTGATGATCTTCTTCTGCTAAAACACTGATTTTATTTAAACAAAAACACAGCCCAGTAAGTGACACATTGCTGGAATCAGGCTCTGCCCCTATATACTGGTCTCAGATTACATAGGAAAAACATGCTGACAGATTTATTTTAATCACAGGACTTTACTAGTTAGTTTACCATTGTATAAAGAAAGATTAGTCAACATTTCTAATTCTTCATTTTGATGGAAATTGTATAAGTTAAAAAGTTGCATCTTGAGTTGAGCAAGCGTAAAGATCAGCCTGACCCTGATCTAGTAACCATGTTGGTAGTCCACAGTCCTGCAAACATGATGTCACACCTGTCCTACCACTCAGAAGAGACTCTGGGGATGTGGGGCCGGCAGGTGGAGGTAAGCAGGGCCCTGGTCCGGCAGCCACGGATATCTGACATAGCCACTGCACCTGAGGCCTGCACTTCTTTTTGCTCAATTCTAGTTGCATCTAAACTTTCAACATTTGTAAAGTACTATCTTATTCCATTAAAAAGTATATCAGCAAGGAGTATCTCTGTATTAGATCAATTAAAATCTAACTTTTATTACCATTAAGTAAAATGGAGGCTTGGCCTACATAAATCACACATATAATATAGTGAAAAAACATAATGCACATTAAGGTGCACAGATAAGCCAGTGCAAATAATAAAATTGGTTTGGTCTTCCCCTTATATCAGGATGAGGCCGTCCATGGATTCAGGAAGGGACTATGTCCAAACAGGTATCCCTAAGCTCCCGGTTGTGCCCCATGCCAAAGTGTGGTCCTCTCCCACTAAAAGTGTCCCTAGTTTTCCCTTCCGACGCGTTTTTTGTCCACCTATAGTGGGGGACTCTGCAGGGGAGGATAGGGGTCCAGTATTTTTAAGAACCCTTATAAATATTAAGAAAGGGGTTACAGATAGGGGCCTATGATAACAGGACACCCTATAAGCCGGCAGAATGCTGCGCGGCAAAGTCTGAGATGTGTCTGCGGGAGGAGTTGACATTTGACCGCATCGTATGCTGGTTTGCAGAGGGGAACCACCAGACTGGATAGTCACAGCGGGAGGTTCTTCAAAGGAGATGCCTACTAGTAGCGTAATGATGACATATTCCCCTATAGTTGTGTGACTCTCACAGCCCAACCCTGAGAGATGGGGGTACTCGGAGCCGGGTCAGATGTTGGGGGATGTAGCCATGGCCTGGACCCGTTCCGTGCCCAGGGCAGTCACATTAAAAAATGTGTAATGGGCTTTCAGAGTTGGTGTTAATCGAGTGGTTGTATTGACTACGCCACCTGTGGTGTCTGGTGATTTCCCCCACCAGCGCTGCGTTCAGTCCTCTGAGGCTGGATGTAGTGGCAGCCGGAGATGATACTACTCCCCACAGGCGGAGCAGGGCCTCAGGGCAGAGAGAACAGGAGGATGGGAGTCGTAGTGGAAGATGTGGTACGGTGTAGTGCGGTGCTGCGTTGCAATAAGAAACCGAAGGCCATAGGGGTAGTCTTCCAAGCTTTACTCACGGTAGTATGCACAGCTGCAAGGCTTCTCCCTGCTCCTCACGGCGCGCTGCGGCCACCAGGACCGGGGGTCCGACAACCTCCGGGTAGTTCAGGTGCTTTGGTCAGGACCCCGCACCAGAGTGTTCCTAGACTTTCCCACTAGGTCCTCTCCTGTCCGTATGTGGTGCGTGTACTAATGCCGGGTCTCCCTCTGGACTATGCACAGAACAAGGGTACGGGTGGCGACTCCACTCCGTTACCCGATGGGATCCACTGAGCCTCCGGGCTTCTCCGACTGAGACATAGAGTAACAAAGTCAGATATCGGGGGCCGCTACCCCTCTTGCAGCAGGAATCCCTCTGACTAGGCCAGAATAGCGAGGACAGGTGGCGTATACCGCTCCGTCTGCATCCCCCTGGGATCCTTTTGCCTGCGGAGCTTTACTCCTAAGCTCCCCTCCAGGCCTTCTTGGGTAGGGACCTTGACAGGGTAGAGACAGCCGTTAACTCTTGTCTGCTCCTCGCCTCAAGGCCAGTGCACGAGGACCGTGTCCCCAGCAACTGCAGATTCACACAGAAAGCCACGTTCAGTGATGAAGATCACAATCAAAGACCATAAGCCCAAGATGGCTGTTTATTAAATATGAATTTTTGTTGTGTAACCTCTGTGTCTTACCTCACCCACTACTACGTTCCCCCTTATTTTGGTTCCCCCATCTCCACTTATCCCGGCTCGGGCAGTACCCTGGTGCCTATAAGCCCCCCTCAGGTGGGAGAGGTGTGGTGTTGGATACAGAGTTGAGGTCCTGACATTTGCACCATTCTTACCTCGAAGGAGAGATACCACACCTCATTAAAGAGATGCAGTACCCCTGTGGCGACCGAACCCTCAGGGGCGCCACATAAACATATAGCTATTCCCAAGGGATCGCACTGAGAAGCGTGACTAAGGGGGTGAAGGGGCATTTAATAGGCAAGGCCTATTCCATGAGCCCAAAAGGGTACAGTTCCTATAGGCCCAGGACGATCAATGTTGATGGCCCATAACTGGGACATAGTAGGATGACTCAATAGGGGAATGATGCCATAGATGGTATCAATGGGAAGAGTCACTGAGTTGACATCACATCAGTGTCTTAATGGAACCCCAAGTGTGGGGTAAGACAGATAACCTAGAAAGGTAGAGGCATATAGGTAAGACTTCCATCCATTAACCTGTAATGGTCACAGGTGAACCTGGATCTTGGGTTGTGACCCAGGTAATGGGAGGGGAGTAAATACTTATGGTTCCATCTATAAAGGTACGTACATAGGGAACCAGAAACTTGGTTTGAATGGCGAGTGAAGATTGTTGGTGTCCTCATATCAAAGACCCATAGATAAGAAAATAGATAAAAACATGTATAGTATATTCCATAAGGTAACAGACTTAAAGGGGTTTTCCCACAAACAAAAGTTAATTTTAATCAATAGATCTTGGAATAATAATAATTTCCACAATTGGATGTGTTTAAATAAAATGTTCCTGTGCTGAGATAATCTTATAAATGTGCCCCTGCTGTGTACTGTGTAATGGCTGTGTCTGACCGTACAGGGACATGGTCTGATCATAACACAGCTCCTGGACAGGATGAGGGGGGATTATACAGACATTACAGCACGGGATCGCAAATGATTCTTTCTTTGAAATAAAACATTGTTTAAAAACAGGCAGTGAAATGTTTTACATCACAAAAAGAATCAGCTGCGACCCCGTGCTGTCCTGTCTGTATGCTCTTTTGCGTCCTCCCCTGCCCAGGAGATGTGGTATGATCAGACCATGTTCCACCATGTTCCTGCAGGGTCAGACACAGCCATTACACAGTACACAGCAGGGGCACATTTATAAGATTATCTCAGCACAGGAACATTTTATCTAAACTCATCCAATTGTGGAACTTATTATTATTCCAAGATCTATTGATTGAAATGAGCTTTTGTTCCTGGGAAAACCCCTTAAAGTCCAATGACAACTGTATCATTGAAAATAAGAGCTAAACTGTAAACTAAAGCAGATGAGGATTGTTAGTATCCAACCATAAAGGAGGTATATACCCAAATTACATCTACAGGGTAATAGTCTTTTTTGGTCTAGAGCCAGCCAGGTCATTAGAGAAATGAACTAAAACTGATCTCATTTAGACCTGTCAGAGTAGATGTACGGAGTCGAAATATTCATTTAGTTTCCCTCTGCAATAATAACTTATCGAAATACCCCCCCCCCCCCTCCTTCTAGGTGGTCTGATAAGATCAATACCCCTGAATTTGATGACCATAGGGTTTCCCCCATGTTCTAAGTTCACCTATCCTCCGTCTTATTCCATTAACAAGAGATGAGAGATCATGTTGTTAATCTGTAAATTTTAAGACTAATCAATAATGTTACAGCAGCTCAAATTAGCAGCATTACTGTGCGGCTGCTCACATCAGGCGTGACTTGGATAATTCCAAATGCATCATGTTAAGAGAATCCTCCCTACGTTATTTTTTTATTTATTTTACGTATATAGCACCCTTAACTCCACAGTGCTTTACAGACATTATCGGCACTGTCCCCATTGGGCCTCACAATCTAGATTCCCTATCAGTATGTCTTTTTGGAGTGTGGGAGGAAACCGAAGAACCCGGAGGAAACCCACGCAAACACAGGGAGAACATACAAACTCCTTGCAGATGTTGCCCCTGGTGGGATGTGACTGTACACTATCAATGTATAATCACTATACCTTATGGTGCTTCCTTTTTTTTTTTTTTTTTTTTCATGTCTTAAAATGACTGATTCAAAGTAATGGGGAGTGCTGTGGAACGTCTGAGCCACGAATCTTCCACTTGTCATTGGTGTGGGATGGCACAGTGCTAATGACAAATGGTTTATGTCCATTGGGGTAAAATGATGCCCTTGTTAATAAAGGCGTACCATGTTGTTATGCTATATTGTAGACATATCAAATCAAGTAAAGATATAGATGGGGCTTTCCACAGCATGTTTAACTTTACACTTATAAAAATGAAACTTCATCTGTTAATTCTCATCTCATTTGGTCAGTTTATCCAGGATCTTCTCCTGGGATGATATGTCCTGTAAACATTGTATGTAATGCTATAGAAGTTTCTGACAATGCAAAGTAGTGTTAAGTTCTGCATAATTTATGAATATCTAGGCAGCATATGTAACAACTGCAAAACATACTAAGGGTCTGTTTTGTCAGACCAACCAGTGACACGATATAACCACCAGTATATTCATAAACTTTTAGCAATTGGCGGTTATTTGAAAGCCTGTGTAAGGATGCGCACCGAGCCGTCTATACTGGATGCACACCAAACTGTGTACACTAGATGCGCACCGAGTCATCTATACACGCACTGAACCACCTATACTAGATGCGCACTGAGCCACCTATGTTAGATACGCACCGAGTCATCTATTGTCACGCCAGGTGTGGGAAAGACTTAGTGCAACACAAAGGGAAAGGGAGCCCAGACTCTAGGGAACAGGGGGAGTGGAGACCACCTAGGTTAATCCAACGTCACCCTGTCTCCCCTAACGTCTCTGTTTTGGCTCTTAAGTTGCTGCACGCGTACCTCGCCCTGACTTTCCCTGGCGTTAGGCTCAGGCTAGGGAAGGGAGGGGATGAGCACTAGTTGATCTCCACTAAACACTACTGTATAGACAACAAGGAAGGACAAACAGGGAAATTGCTTAGCTTTAGATGACTCCAGACAAATGAGCAGATGTCCTCAAGCTCCAGAGAGGACAAAATACTGCTCTTGCTAAAGCCTTCACAAGGAGTAATGAATATCACCGGCACCTCCCTCTAGAACACACCAGGTATTTATACACCCAGGCCAGGGTGTTAATTAGCCAGATGGAGGTAGTCATTGGGTCCTAGAGGCAGTCTCTAAGAAGATGTCTGTAATGCCAAACGTAGAGATCTGCAACCAACTGCAGGGCAACTTGTCACTTCTGACACACCCATGACATCTACACTGTGTGCAGAATTATTAGGCAAGTTGTATTTTAGAGGATTATTTTTATTATTGATCAACAACTATGTTCTCAATCAACCCAAAAGACTCATAAATATCCAAGCTTAATATTTTTGGAAGTTAGAGTGGGTTTTTTTTAGATTTGGCTATCTTAGGAGGATATCTGTTTGTGCAGGTAACTATTACTGTGCAGAATAATTAGGCAACTTAATAAAAAAACAAATATAATCCCATCCCACTTGTTTATTTTCACCAGGAAAACCAATATCAGTGCACAAAATTTAGATATAAACATTTCTGACATGCAAAAACAAAAACCAACAAAAATTAGTGATCAATATAGCCACCTTTCTTTATGATGACACTCAACAGCCTTCCATCCATAGATTCTGTCAGTTGCTTGATCTGTTTTCGATCAACATTGCGTGCAGCAGCCACCACAGCCTCCAAGACACTGTTCCGAGAGGTGTACTGTTTTCCCTCCCTGTAGATCTCACATTTTATGATGGACCACAGGTTCTCTATGGGGTTTAGATCAGGTGAACAAGGGGCCATGTCATTATTTTTTCTTCTTTTAGACCTTTACTGGCCAGCCACGCTGTGGAGTAGTTGGATGCATGTGATGGAGCATTGTCCTGTATGAAAATCATGTTTTTCTTGAAAGATACCGACTTCTTCCTGTACCACTGCTTGAAGAAGTTGTCTTCCAGAAACTGGCAGTAGGTCTGGGAGTTGAGCTTCACTCCATCCTCAACCCGAAAAGGTCCCACAAGTTCATCTTTGATGATACCAGCCCATACCAGTACCCCACCTCCACCTTGCTGGCGTCTGAGTCGGAGTGGAACTCTCTGCCCTTTACTGATCCAGCCTCTGGCCCATCCATCCGGCCCATCAAGAGTCACTCTCATTTCATCAGTCCATAAAACCTTTGAAAGATCAGTCTTAAGATATTTCTTGGCCCATTCTTGACATTTTATCTTATGTTTCTTGTTCAAAGGTGGTCGTTTTTCAGCCTTCCTTACCTTGGCCATG
The DNA here is from genome assembly GCF_046119375.1 of Phyllobates terribilis. Taxonomy (NCBI): domain Eukaryota; kingdom Metazoa; phylum Chordata; class Amphibia; order Anura; family Dendrobatidae; genus Phyllobates; species Phyllobates terribilis. Next base: position 109,438,256 of record NW_027362773.1, read on the forward strand.
TCCCTGAGTAGCGCACACATTGTGCTTTTTGATACTCCAGTAGCGTGCAGCTCTGAAATATGGCAAAACTGGTGGTGAATGGCATCTTGGCAGCTTCACGCTTGATTTTCCTCAATTCATGGGCAGTTATTTTGCGCCTTTTTTGGCCAACACGCTTCTTGCGACCCTGTTAGCTATTTGCCATGAAACGCTTGATTGTTCGGTGATCACGCTTCAAAAGTTTGGAAATTTCAAGACTGCTGCATCCCTCTGCAAGACATCTCACAATTTTGGACTTTTCAGAGCCCGTCAAATCTCTCTTCTGACCCATTTTGCCAAAGGAAAGGAAGTTGCCTAATAATTAAGCACACCTTATATAGGGTGTTGATGCCATTAGACAACACCCCTCCTCATTACAGAGATGCACATCACCAGATTTACTTAATTGGTAGTTGGCTCTCAAGCCTATGCAGCTTGGAGTAGGACAGCATGTATAAAAAGTATCATGTGATCAAAATACTCATTTGCCTAATAATTCGGCACACAGTGTATACGCGCACTGAGCCACCTATACTAGATGCGCACTGAACCACCTATATTAGATTCGCACCGAGCCACCTATACTAGATACGGGTGATCGGCAGCCTGTTTAATGCCCCTTAATTTTGTTAATTAATAAAGATTGTAATAATAAGAAAAAAAAAACATTACCAACTTATTTAAAAAAAAAACACAAAATGTAACACAAAACCTGATTAAACAATAGGTCACTTTCTGAAGATCGCTTCCCTTTAGAGAAGACCTTTCACCCAGTTTTTCATGTTGAGCTGGACTGTGACTAGGGCTGAAAGTCTGAAACGCGTCACTCAGTGAATACTTTCTCTTGTATTTTTATATGGCTCATGTATTATTTTAACAAAGAAGGAAATAAAGTGGGTTTTATTTGCTGAAGTTGTCTTCCCCTATCTCTGAATCTGGTAATTCAGACTTGGTGAAAGCAATACAGTAGGAACAGGCTGAGCAAGAGATTACACCTCAAAATATTGGTTGATAACCCAGTAGTGTAGTAAGGCTATGTGCCCACGATGCAGAAATGCTCAGGATTTTTTCTTGAGTGTTTTTGCATCTCCCTGGCAGAAAAAAACACATGCGGATTGTACATGCGGATTGTACATGCGTTTTCCTGCCAGGGACATGGGGATGTACTTCACTTGCATTTCCGCATGCGGGTGGACAAGTACTTTCCAAGCGATTTTAGCATCACTTGGAAAGTGCTTGACAACTTGGTCACACTATATAAATCCATGCAAAAGGCATCGATTTATATACTGTGACTGAAAGAATGTAAAAAAATAAAAAATAAATCTATACTTCCCTTCCGATGGCCCCCGCAGTCTTGCTGCGCTCCTGTACTGGCTGCCGGCAGATCGCGGTACACTGTACTGAAAGACCTGCCGTCACATGACTGTGACGTCACCGCATTTCCTTCAGTCCTGCGCGATCTGTAGGCAAGCACAGGGAAGGAGTCCAGGGGCCTTTGGAAGGTGAATATAATCTTTATTTTTTATTTTATTCTTTTTTTTTTACAGCTTTTAATGGTACCTGGGTCCGGAGGAGAGTCTCCTGTCCTCCACACCCGGGTACCATCCGCACATTAGAACGCGACAATTACGCAAGTACAGATGCAGTCTTGCGGAATTGGCACGTTCTAATACAAGTCAATGGCGGCAAAAACGCAGCACTTTCGCAAAATAATTGGTAGTGCTGCGTTTTTTTCAGCAAAGATAATCCGCGGCGGAAATTTCCGCAGCATGTGCACAGCACATGCGCATTATCATTGGGGGACATGGCAGGCCTTCTACCAAGCGTTTTTTAAGCGTTTCTGCAGCGTTTTTGCCGCTGCAGAAATGCTTAAAAAACGCATCGTGGGCACACAGCCTAAAATAGTCTATAGGAACACAAATAAATTAGGACCCCAGACAGTGGCATACCCCCTATGGTGGTCAGCCATGTGACTGGTGAGATGGGAGTGTGGCTGTAATCACGCCCCGGCACTTTGAGTGACAGTTCGCTCTGCACACACATGTTGCAGACAGTCTGTCACTCAAAGTGCCGGGGTGTAACTAAAGCTGTGCTCACAGTATACTGAGCAGTAATCACTCTCTTGTACCATCTACGGTGACTCGGACACAACCGTTACACTTTTAGGAAGTTGACTGCACAGGGATTTAACGCAGTGGATTAACCCTATATCTGCAGGTATATAGTGTTTATGGTGATGACAGATTCTCTTTAAAGGGCTTGTCCGGGACTTTCACTATGATGGGCTATCGTTAGGTCATCAATGTCTGATTAGTGGGGGTGAGATACTCGGCACCCCTGTCGATCAGCTCGGCGTCGGCAAGAAACTGCTCAGTTACGAAGATGCACAGCTTCTCAATGGAATAGTGGCCACGGGCCGGGTACTGCATATCCACCCCCTATTGATTTGAATAGGTGGTGGAAATGCCATACTGGGCCGTGGCCACTATACAGTCTGCGGACCTGTGCTGTGCAGCTCCATAACTGAGCAGTTCCAGCCGACTCCAGGAGCAGCTGATCGGCGCAGGTGCTGGCTGTCGCTCCCCGACCGATCAGACATTGATCACTTATCCTAAGGATAGGCAATCGATCCTAAAGTCCCGGACAGCCCCTTTAATGTCATATCTGTAGTACTGATAATGCACCACTAGGTGTCAGGCACATACTTTCAATAATCACTAACCCGTTTTCACTTCTAGTTCCATATGAGAGCGGTGAGCATCCTGCTGTACAAAAATATCAAACAATTTGATAAAAATTTATTAGAACCGCAGATTTGTTGTAAATAAAGCAGTAATTTAAAATGATTCAGATATTCAATATTGCCATACATTCCAGAGTCAGGAGTGATGCCGCATCCTTGTGTAAGATGTGGCGGACTAGCTGCAAAAGGGATCAAACGCAGTCAGATGCCCGATGACACCAACGCTCGGTTCAAGCAGGTCTTCTCCTGTTCTTTATTCTTAGTCTACAAAATAAATGCAAAGTCTTTATATCCAGAAACAAAACACAAATTAACCCCTGCTCAGATGAGCACTAATTAGACATCAGCTTCCCTGACATTTTTTTAAGAAATTGGTGACCCAGTGATAGTGTAGGAGAGTCTGGGTGTGTTAGATGCCTCTCCACTATTAACCCCTGGGCTTGATGCCAGCTGAAATGACACAGCTGACATCAACCTCTAAAAATATTACCCCGATTGCCACTGCACCAGCGCAATTTTGAAGAGGCGGGCAAAGTGGCAGAATTGGCGCATCTAATGTGATGCGTCAATTTTGGGGCGTCTGTGAGCTGGTATTTTTAGGCTGGGAAGGAGCCAATATCCATGGACCTTCCCAACCCAATAATATCAGCTGTCTGCTTTACCTTAGCTGGTTATCAAAAATAGGGGGGACCCCCATGTCATTTTTTTTTTTAAATTCTTTATTTATTTAGTTCCCAGCAGCAACCTGGGAGTCAGAGATGCATCCAGGCATCTTCCCCTTGCTACTCCCATTCCATTTGAGTACCGTTTCCATCAATTTCAGCGATTTTTTTCCTGCCTCCCCTGCCCTCCTTGTTAGGGTCTCCTGGAAAAATGCTTGAGGTTCCCATTAACTTCCATTATACTTGTTACTCGAGTTGAGCCTGTCCGAGCGTCCGACCTGCTCGATTCGACCACTCGAGCGTTTTAGTGCTCGATCATCACTAATAAGGATTTATCTTGCCAGAAGGCGTCTGTGCTAGAGCCTCCGTTATTGAAGACTACTAGTCTCCAGTTGGTGCTATTGGTGTGAGATAACACAAGTCCTTTTTTCTCGCTAGAGGACTAGAAAAACAGCTGCCATTTAGTCTAACCCCAGCACTGATTGGCAGCTTACTGCCTATGCACAGTGTACACAGAAATCTGCCAATCAAGGGTGTGGGCGGGGTTATACAGAGCTCAACTGCTAGATCTACAGAAGATAAATCTGTGATTTTATCAAAACTGCAGCAGGCAGACTAGCAAGTGATACATCGTTGGAATGAGGGCCTCTGCCTCTATATCATGCTTCTCCCAGACAGAGTAGCAAAAATTTGGTGACAGATTCCTTTAAGTCAATATTCACCTAAGCTCTCCTGAAAACCCAGATATTTAAAGGGTGAATTGTGCTGAATGATATGTAGGGGCTCATTAAGGAAATACACTTAAGGTTGATTTGGAAACAGGACAGAGTTTTGCAAAATAACTGATAAGTAAAAAAGAAATATGACCAAATGTTTCAAAAATACTTATAATAATGGGAATAGCTTTTGTAGCATTGCTAATAATAGTACATTTATCTTCCCCTCGGCCAGTACATATCCAAAACCATCTGTCTTCTCACATCTAATAATCAAAACAAGAGGCTCAATGGCTAGGGCAATAAATTTATGTTGAAAACCAAATTTCCTGAAGGCTATTGTTGCACACTTGTTCCTGGTCCGGGCTTTGCTCACCTTACCCCGTTTTGCTGAACTCTGTTTTGCTGCAGGTCGGGCTTTGCAAGTGGCCAGCGTGCTCCCATGTGATCATCTACTTACGTTTATATAAGGCCTACCAGGACACACACCTGTGACTTGGTATTAAGACTTTCTAGTTGCACAGGAGGTCTGTCTGCTACCTGTTCCCGGTCTTCCAGGACCTCTGCTGTGTCTGCCTGCAACTTCCAGTACCTCTGCTACCTCTCTGCGGTCTCCAAGATGTCTCCTATCTGCCTGCAGCTTCCAGTACTTCTGCTACCTGTCTGCTGTCTCATAGACCTCTGCTGTCTGCAGTCTCCAGGACATCTCCTGTCTGCTACCTGTTCCCAATCTTCCAGGACTTCTGCTATATGTCTGTGTGCGACTTTGAGTACCTCTGCTACCGGTCTGCGGTCTCCAGGACATCTCCTGTCTGCCTGCGGCTTCCAGTACCTCAGCTACCTGTTTCCAGTCTCCTGTCCACTTGTCGTCTCCAGGACCTCTGCTACCTGTCTCCCACATGCCTCACCTACCTGCTACACCGACACCTGTGGCCCATGTGTCCACCAGGACCTTGGGCTTGGAGGATCCACTTCACCAGGTAAGCCTAACAGCTATGTTCACACGTCATGTTTTTGCCACAAAAAATGGACCATTTTATTGTCCCAAAAAAGCGAATGAGATTTCTGAAGTCTCATACACGTTACAGATTTTTTCCTTAAAGATTTGAAACAGTTTCAAATCTGCAGCATGTCAATTCTTTTAACATTTTTGCTGCATTTTTCACCCATTCTAATGAATGGGAAAAAAACTTATCAAAAAGTGTGTATTTTTCGCAGCGTTTTTCCTGCCAAAACATCAGTATTTGCTGCAGATTTTTCTGCCCACACCGCTGAAACGGTGCCAGCACGGGAGGTGAGTATAGGTTTTTTTATTTTATTGGGGGAAAACATTTAGATCAAGAAGGGGTCGTCTAAGTAGTGGACAACCTCTTTAAAGCGTGTTTTACTTTTAATACTCTATTTGCTTTTAGACTTGTTCTTATCTTTGATACATGGCCCTTTGTGTACATCCAAATGTCAGGACTCATGTCCTGTTCCTATTTATAAATAAATGATTCACTTTTCGACACTTCCCCTATAAAGCACACAGGTCCCTGTTTGCATTCGGAATTTCATGTTTTGCAATAACAATATTGACTTGGCCGTGTCAAAATCGCTAATATCTATAGAGTCACGCTAGAGATGGAGCCTTGTCCTAAATCAAGGTTACAATTGACAGTTTTATACAGTGAAAAAAAAAGGATGAAAAATAGTTTGGAACAATATTAAAAATGACTATGTTAAAAAGAAACCAAGGATATGTGTGAGGTTTTGTATTTTTGGACACTCGTTCTTCAGCCTGGTTCTTCCAGAGCTAAATTGTCATCTATTTGTGGGTCTTGGCCACTGATATTAGCTTTCATCCCAGCTGGCCAAATATCATGAATATTTGGCTTGCTGTCAAAGTGTGTTATCTGAAGGAAGACAGTTAGAAAATGTCAGAAGCCCCAGATTCCTTTGGGGAAACCAAAACATAGAACATGTGAAAATCCTTCTTCTTACATTCTGTAATACGAGCTTGCATGTCCCAAAGAGAGTATCTTGTGACAGTTCTCTTAAAATTGCTTAAATGGAGATCTCCTTTCTTTGAAGAGAATCTGTTACCAGATTTTTACCACCTAAGCTGAGAGCACGATAATGTAGAGACAGAGACCCTGATTCCAGCGATGTATCACTTACTAGGATGCTTAGAATAGTTGCGATAAAATCAATGTTTTATCAGCAGGAGATTATCACTAGAGGACTAGTAAACCTGCTGCCAGGTAGTCCAACCCCGCCCCCAACACTGATTGGTAGTTTTCTGTGCACACTGTCTGCCAATCAGTGGTGTGGGCGGGGTTATACAAAGCTCAGCATTTAGAGAACTGGGAAACCTACAGGAGATAAAACAGTGATTTTATCAAAATAACAGCAAGCAGCCCAGAAAGTGACACATCGCTGAAATCAGGGTCTCTTTCCCTACAATATGCTGCTGCCAGATACGGTAGCAAAAACCTGGTGACAGATTCCCTTTAATGTAATCACATGCACTTCACTTTATTTTACTATGATCTTTTATCTTACCTTGAGCATTTCTTTTATTATTGTATCCAATGATGGACAATTGGTCACAGACTGCAATAAAGAGCTCTAGTCTTCATCATGAATATTACATGCACACCTTCAGGCCCGGCGTCAGCACCCAGGCAAGTGCCAGGGCCCAGAGCAGGTGGAGATAGGGGGCCCATCCAGCATGAAGCATTATATGGAGCCCATACAGCATGGAGCATTATAAGGGGCCCATACAGCATGGAGCATTATATGGGGCCCATACAGCATTATATGGGGCCCATACAGCATGGAGCATTATATGGGGCCCATAGAGCATTATATGGGGCCCATACAGCATGGAGCATTATATGGGGCCCATACAGCATGGAGCATTACATGGGGCCCATACAGCATTATATGGGGCCATACAGCATGGAGCATTATATGGGGCCCATAGAGCATTATATGGGGCCCATACAGCATGGAGCATTATATGGGGCCCATACAGCATGGAGCATTATATGGGGCCCATACAGCATGGAGCATTATATTATATGGGGCCCATACAGCATGGAGCATTACATGGGGCCCATACAGCATTATATGGGGCCCATACAGCATGGAGCATTATATGGGGCCCATACAGCATTATATGCAGCCCATACAGCATGGAGCATTATATGGGGCCCATACAGCATGGAGCATTATATGGGGCCTATAGAGCATTATATGGGGCCCATACAGCATGGAGCATTATATGGGGCCCATAGAGCATTATATGGGGCCCATACAGCATGGAGCATTATATGGAGCCCATACAGCATGGAATATTACATGGGGTTAGAAGAACTAGACAGAAAAAAATATACCCAATAAAAATTAACTTTTAATTAATTACCATTAAAAGTGTCCTTAATAGTCCAAATGGGACACATCATAGCTAAACATATCAGATAAAAACATATGGGGGAGAGATAATAAGGATACCAGGATATACAGACAAGCTTGCCCTATATGGCCCTTATAAGGTAAATACCCTACCTAACAGCGGAGTGTTTTCACCCTAACGAACGGTTTGGTGTCCTCGCTCCACGAAGGCTGTCCCTTGTCTGACCCTAAATCTGCCAAAACAGACACTCAATTAATTTCACAGATATTGACCAAAATCAGTCATGTCATAATTGACATGCTAAATATTTATGTTAATGGGGGAAGAAGTGAAAAAACAGAGGGAAATATATCCCATAAATATTTATCAGTAGGATCATAGCCAGTCCTCCACCATTAGTGCACATAGGTGGGAGCCATACAGAAAACCACACAAAAACCCCCAAACATTTAAAACAGATATAGATTGGTCAAAATTTAGCGAAAGGAATGGACTTATCTGGTCTCTAGTCCATCCGAAGGTCCCAGCAGGCGTCTTAGATAGTAATTCTTTAAGCCCCTCAATAAGTGACTGTATGGTTACAATATAAATTCACAGTTAAGACTTCACAAAGAATTTCCGATCAATCCGGGCTCCCACTTTCCTGGTCCTTCAAGGTGGTGTAGACCCATAAGCAAAAGTGTCCCTTAGAAATAGTCCCAACGCGTTTCACCCCCTCCTCAATCTGGGGTTCATCAGGGGACAGAAATTATCAGAGGAGAAAGACCATAGTTGGTGCACCGATAATAAGTGCTTCAATCCTGTAGTATAGCCGTGCATGGAGAGGCACACAGCACCATATATTTATACCTCCTCACCCAATGATGTGCGCCAATTGATTCAAATTCCCCCGGAAGATCTCAATTAGTTGCGGTCATTTCCGGAAAAGTGCTGAACGTGGAACGCAGACTGCGTTCCATGGTTTGTGTACGCCCATAGTTGCGCATAAATCTTATGTCACTTCCGGTCGCGTACTCATGAGCATTTCCGGTATCATCCTACACATGGAACGCAGATGCGTTCCACTGTTTATCTATACACACATTCGCGCATTAATTTGCCTACAGTCACTTCTGGTTGCGCAATCGCAGTTATTCCCAATGCTACCCTGGACGCAAGCTGCACACTTCAGTCTAACACCCCATGACTCAACCTGTGACGCATATTACGACACTTCCAAAAACACCATGGATATGAACCGCAAGCCTCCGTTAATCGGGAGACCGCTCACATAAGAATGGAGAATATTAACTGACAGTACATCTTTTTAGAAAAGGCCCCATAACAATAAGGTATTAAATATGTAAATGACGGTGTCAGTATACATACAATAGTCTCTCTCTTTCAACAATAAGGTATTAGATATGTCAATGGTAGTGTCGGTATACATCTAATGGTCTCTCTATTTTCAACAACATAATAGTCATTGGATGAAGGTCGGTCTCACTTTTGACTAAGTGGGAGAAGGAATCAACAGCTTCATCCCTTAGGTTTATGCAAATCCTTTTGGAGGAGGAAAGGGTTACTCTTGAAAAATCTGTGGGAATATTGAAAGAAAAAATAGAGGGAGCTCTAAAATTCAAGTCTCTATCAGACTTTTCTATGAGGGAGGAAGCGTTAAGGGTATCAATAGAAAAATATCAACTTATTTTGAAGGATAGAAAACATAAACGTTTCACTAGGGATTTGGCTGATTTTAGGGAGTAACGAGCTTATCCAGCTCTAAACAATAGACCCGGTACAACGACAGATATCTCTTCTTCGGACCTAGAGTCCTCTGATAGTGAGCGTACCCCAAGAGAAACCTCTAGATCATTTAACGGATCAAGGGGACGGGGGAGAAGGGGCTATAATAGGAGATAGCAAAACAGGGAACATTTGGGTCAAGGACCATCTTTTTCTTCATCTCCCTCTATGGGCTTACCCTCTACCTCAACTCCCTCTTTTTTAGAGAACAGGGATGCTCGCTACCATCTGCGAGAAAGGACGGTGAATTACAATCGATAGGGAAAGAGAGAATATCATTTAGGTTGAGTGTTGGTCATGATAGTAGTATTATAAATTTGTCATCACATACCCTCACAGGGATTGAAAGAAGAGTTTGGGGGACGGGTCTGTCCTTTGTGCCCACAACCCGGTTTGATCCCTTTGTATGGGTCAAGGATGTTCACCTTTTCCTGAGAAAGTTGAGATGGAAAAAGTTTTTTGCCCTCAATGATAAAATTAAATGTCAACAACTGGGTATCTCAATGGAGGATCTTCAGGATGTTCATGTATTGTATGAACTTGCGGATGAGGGCACCCGGGCACCAGGGGAAGGTCCATTTTCGGATTTAAAAACCAAGAGTGTCAAAATGCCACCTATAGGGGAGATCAGTAGCATCGACATCTTTTCGTCACTAGTCACTGAGGAGATTAGGAGAATCAACCCCAGGATACCTAGGGTTGACCCTAATCTCACTTTTGATGAACAGAGAGCATTACAGGAACTAAATAATGATACCTCCCTTGTCATTAAGCCATCCGACAAGGGAGGGAATATAGTACTCATGGATTGTGACCAATATGTGTCGATGTGTATGGGTATCCTCTCGGACACTACAACCTATCAGGTACTACAGAAGGACCCCACATCGAATTTTACTAGAATACTATCTGATATTTTACAACAAGCTAGAACGGATGGATTAATTTCATCAAGTGAGTTTAGCTTTCTCCTTCCGAAATTCCCTGTCATTGCAACTTTTTACACCCTCCCTAAGGTGCATAAGGGTTACCCTCCCCTGAAGGGGAGACCAATTGTTTCAGGGATAGATGCATTAAGCCAGAATTCAAGTATTTATTTGGATCGGATGCTTAGACCGTTTGTTACAGCTTTACCGTCGTACTTGAGGGATACAACAGACCTAATAACTAAGCTGGACGGTATTACGGTTGATCCAGGTACCATACTGGTTTCAATCGATGTAGAGGCTTTATACTCCAGTATTCATCATGCAGCAGGTCTGCTGGCAGTGGAAAAGTTTTTGGGCACTAGGGGAAATCATTTGATCCCACACAATAGATTCATTCTCCAATTACTTGATTATGTCCTGAGGCATAATTTTTTTCTCTTTCATGGCAAGTTCTACCACCAGCCCAGGGGCACGGCAATGGGGAGCCCCTGTGCCCCCACTTAGGCCAATTTGCTCCTGGGCTGGTGGGAGGACACTGTGGTCTTTGGGGACGGGGATGTCGTCGGAGGCCCACATATACAATTTTGGGGCCGTCTGCGTTCCACATTCAGTACTTATCCGGAAATGACCGCAACTAATTGAGATCTTCCGGGGGAATTTGAATCAATTGGCGCACATCATTGGGTGAGGAGGTATAAATATATGGTGCTGTGTGCCTCTCCATGCACGGCTATACTACAGGATTGAAGCACTTATTATCGGTGCACCAATTATGGTCTTTCTCCTCTGATAATTTCTGTCCTCTGATGAACCCCAGATTGAGGAGGGGGTGAAACGCGTTGGGACTATTTTGGACTATTTCTAAGGGACACTTTTGCTTATGGGTCTACACCACCTTGAATGACCAGGAAAGTGGGAGCCCGGATTGATCGGAAATTCTTTGTGAAGTCTTAACTGTGAATTTATATTGGAACCATACAGCCACTTATTGAGGGGCTTAAAGAATTACTATCTAAGACGCCTGCTGGGACCTTCGGATGGACTAGAGACCAGATAAGTCCATTCCTTTCTCTAAATTTTGACCAATCTATATCTGTTTTAAATGTTTGGGGGTTTTTGTGTGGTTTTCTGTACGGCTCCCACCTATGTGCACTAATGGTGGAGGACTGGCTATGATCCTACTGATAAATATTTATGGGATATATTTCCCTCTGTTTTTTCACTTCTTCCCCCATTAACATAAATATTTAGCATGTCAATTATGACATGACTGATTTTGGTCAATATCTGTGAAATTAATTGTGTGTCTGTTTAGGGAGATTTAGGGTCAGACAAGGGACAGCCTTCGTGGAGCGGGGACACCAAACCGTTCGTTAGGGTGAAAACACTCCGCTGTTAGGAAGGGTATTTACCTTATAAGGGCCATATAGGGCAAGCTTGTCTGTATATCCTGGTATCCTTATTATCTCTCCCCCATATGTTTTTATCTGATATGTTTAGTTATGATGTGTCCCATTTGGACTATTAAGGACACTTTTAATGGTAATTAATTAATTAAAAGTAAATTTTTATTGGGTATATTTTTTTCTGTCTGGTTCTTCTAATGCTGTATACCCTCTTTTTTGCTGACTTGGTTTGGCTTGGTTCACTTTCGTTTTCTATAACATTATATGGGGCCCATACAGCATTATATAGGGCCCATACAGCATGGAGCATTATATGGGGCCCATACAGCATTACATGGGGCCCATACAGCATGGAGCATTATATGGGGCCCATACAGCATATGGGGCCCATACAGCATGGAGCATTATATGGGGCCCATACAGCATTATATAGGGCCCATACAGCATGAAGCATTATATGGGGCCCAGCCTGCATGGAGCATTATACGGGGCCCAGCTTGCATGGAGCATTATACGGGGCCCCTAGAGCATTATATGGGGCCCATACAGCATGGAGCATTATATGGGGCCCATACAGCTTTATATGGGGCCCATACAGCATGGAGCATTATATGGGGCCCATACAGCATTATATAGGGCCCATACAACATGGAGCATTATATGGGGCCCAGCCTGCATGGAGCATTATACGGGGCCCATACAGCATGGAGCATTATATGGGACCCATACAGCATTATATGGGGTTCATACAGCATGGAGCATTATATGGGGCCCATACAGCATGGAGCATTATATGGGGCCCATAGAGCATTATATGGGGCCCATACAGCATGGAGCATTATATGGGGCCCATACAGCATTATATGGGGCCCATACAGCATGGAGCATTATATGGGGCCCATACAGCATTATATAGGGCCCATACAACATGGAGCATTATATGGGGCCCAGCCTGCATGGAGCATTATACGGTGCCCATACAGCATGGAGCATTATATGGGGTCCATACAGCATTATATGGGGCTCATACAGCATGGAGCATTATATGGGGCCCATACAGCATTATATGGGGCTCATACAGCATGGAGCATTATATGGGGCCCATACAGCATTATATAGGGCCCATACAGCATGGAGCATTATATGGGGCCCAGCCTGCATGGAGCATTATATTATTATTATTATTTATTATTATAGCGTCATTTATTCCATGGCGCTTTACATGTGATAGGGGTGTACATAGCAAAAACATTTACATAGTCTTAACAAAACGAGTCAGCGACTGGTACAGGAGGAGCGAGGACCCTGCCAGCGAGGGCTTACAGTCTACAAGGGATGGGTGAGGATACAGTAGGTGAGGGTAGAGGAGGTCATGCAGTAATGTGGTGGAGCGGTGGTTACTGCAGGTTGTAAGCTTGTCGGAAGAGGTAGGTCTTCAGGTTTCTTTTGAAGGCTTCCATGGTAGGCGAGAGTCTGATGTGTTGGGGTAGAGAGTTCCAGAGTAGGGGGGATGCACGGGAGAAATCTTGTATGCGATTGTGGGAAGAGGAGATAAGAGGGGAGTAGAGAAGGAGATCTTGTGAGGATCGGAGGTTGCGTGCAGGTAAGTACCGGGAGACTAGGTCACAGATGTATGGAGGAGACAGGTTGTGGATGGCTTTGTATGCCATGGTTAGGGTTTTGAACTGGAGTCTCTGGGCAATGGGGAGCCAGTGAAGGGATTGACAGAGGGGGGAGGCTGGGGAATAGCGGGGGGACAGGTGGATTAGTCGAGCAGCAGAGTTTAGGATAGATTGGAGGGGCGCAAGAGTGTTGGAAGGGAGGCCACAGAGCAGGAGGTTGCAGTAGTCGAGGTGGGAGATGATGACGGCATGCACTAGTGTTTTTGCAGAGTCTTTGCTGAGGAATGCACGGATCCGGGAGATATTTTTGAGTTGGAGTCGGCAGGAAGTGGAAAGGGCTTGGATATGTGGTTTGAAGGAAAGATCAGAGTCCAGGGTTACCCCAAGGCAGCGAGCTTGTGGGACTGGGGAGAGTGAGCAGCCATTGACGTTGATGGATAGGTCAGATGGGGGATATGAATGAGAGGGTGGAAAGATGATGAACTCTGTTTTATCCATGTTGAGTTTTAGAAATCTGGCAGAGAAGAACGATGAGATGGCGGACAGACATTGTGGGATTTTGGTTAGTAGGGAGGAGATATCGGCTCCAGAGAGGTAGATCTGTGTGTCATCAGCATAGAGGTGATACTGAAAGCCGTGAGACTCTATGAGCTGTCCCAGACCGAAGGTGTAGATGGAGAAGAGCAGGGGTCCTAGAACTGAACCTTGGGGGACACCGACAGATAGGGGGCGAGATGAGGAGGTGGTGCGTGAGTGGGAGACGCTGAATGTCCTGTCTGTTAAGTATGAGGAGATCCAAGATAGGGCTAAGTCTGTGATGCCAAGAGATGAGAGAATCTGTAGTAAGAGGGAATGGTCCACTGTGTCGAAGGCAGATGACAGGTCCAGAAGGAGGAGGATGGAGTAGTGTCGCTTGGATTTGGCCTTTAGTAGGTCGTTGGTGACTTTGGTCAGGGCAGTTTCAGTTGAGTGGTGTGGTCGGAAGCCAGATTGCAGGCGGTCGAAGAGGGAACAGGAGGAGAGGTGGGAGGACAGTTCAAGGTGGACATGTTGTTCTAGTAGTTTTGAAGCAAAGGGGAGAAGTGATATGGGGCGGTAGCTAGTCAGAGAGGATGGGTCAAGGGAGGGCTTTTTGAGGATGGGTGTGATTACAGCATGTTTGAAACATGAGGGGAAGACACCGGTTGTTAGTGACAGGTTGAAGAGGTGGGTTAGGGTTGGGATGAAGACTGTGGTAAGGTTAGGGATGAGGTGGGATGGGATTGGGTCAAGTTTGCAGGTGGTGAGGTGTGATTTGGAGAGTAAGGAGGAGACTTGACCTTCTGTAATGGTGGAAAAGTGGGGTTTGGAGGAGGAAGGTTGAGTAGATATGAGAAGGGGTTGTGCGGATTTTGGGCAAAAGCTTTGTCTGATGGTGTCAATCTTCTGCTTGAAGAATGAGGCAAAGTCTTCAGCTGAGATGAGAGAAGAGGGAGGAGGTGCTGGGGACGAAGGAGAGAATTGAAAGTGTTAAATAGCTGTTTAGGGTTGTGAGACAGGGAGGATATGAGAGATGAGAAGTAGGTTTGTTTTGCTGTAGTGAGTGCGGACTTGAAAGTAGTGAGGGATTGTTTGAATGCGATGAAGTGTTCGATGGAGTGAGACCTTTTCCATCTTCGCTCCGCAACCCTGGAGGCCCGTCGCAGTTCTTTAGTAAGTTTGGTGTGCCAGGGTTGCCTGTTGATTGTGCGAGATTTGGTGTGTGTGAGAGGGGCGATCGAGTCCAGAGCTGCAGCTATTGTGGTGTTATATGAAGCGGCAGCAACATCTGCATTGTGTAAGGAATTTGTGTCTGTGAGAGGGAGGAGGGATTCAGAGAGTGAGTGTAGGTCAAGGTGTTTGAGGTTTCTGCGAGCATGTGTAAGTTTAAGGAGTGGGGATTGTGCACCTGGAGAGGAGAGGGTAGAGAATGTGAGGAGGTTATGGTCAAAGAGAGGGAGGGGTGAGTTAGAGAGGTTAGATAGGGAACAGAGGCGGGTGAAGATGAGGTCCAGTGTGTGGCCATCTTTATGAGTAGCTGCCGAAGACCATTGAGCAAGGCCAAAGGAGGAAGTGAGGGATAGGAGTTTAGAGACAGACGAGTGGGAAGTGTCGATGGGGATGTTGAAGTCACCCATTATGATAGTGGGGATGTCAGTGGAAAGGAAGTGAAGCAGCCAGGTGGTGAAGTGGTCTAAGAAAGTGGTGGCTAGCCCTGGGGGTCGGTAAATGACAGCCAGTTGGAGGTCAGAGGGGGAATAGATACGCACACAGTGCACCTCAAAAGAGGGGAGTGTAACAGAGGGTGGCAATGATATTTGGGTGAAAGCGCAGGTATCTGACAGGAGAAAACCTACGCCTCTGCCATGTTTGCCATTGGGGCGGGGGGTGTGGGAAAGGTGGAATCCGCCATATGAAAGTGCAGCTGGGGAGGCTGTGTCAGAGGGGGTGAGCCAGGTTTCGGTGATGGTGAGGAAGGAAAGTTTGTTAGTAATGAAAAGGTCGTGGATGTAGGAAAGTTTGTTGCAGACAGAGCGAGCGTTCCATAGAGCTCCTGTTAGTGCAACTGAGGAAGCGGGTATTAGTTGGATGGGTATGAGGTTAGAAGGGTTGCGACAGTTTGTGGAAGGTCGTGGATAGGAGGCAGAAGTAACTGTGGGGATATGGTGAGGAGGACCAGGATTTGGAGAGATATCTCCAGCAGCGAGGAGGAGCAGAGAAAGTGTTAGCAGGTGGGAGCAGGAGAGAGCATGAGGTGGCTGTCTGTGTTTGGAGATCCAGGATTGAATGTTGAGGAATAATTCGGAGGAGGAGGTGAGATGAATGGGGAGGATGGAGGGAGAGATGAAAAGTTCCTTACTAGGTGTAGGGATTTGAGGGGTTAATAGAAAGTGGAGGACTATAGTGGGAAAAGTGAGCGCTAACAGAAACATAGTTAATATAGAGTAAGTTGTGAAAGTGTTGGTTACCTGACTCCTGCCCTGACTAAATGCCTCTGAAGTAACTGCCACTTATCTCCGAAGCCACTTTGCACAAGAAGACGCGTGCACAATTATATGGGGTCCATACACCATGTAGCATTATATGGAGTCCATACACCATGGAGCATTATATGGGGCCCAGCCTGCATGGAGCATTATACGGGGCCCATACAGCATGGAGCATTATATGGGGGCCAGTATCCTGTATGGAGAATTATATGGGGGGCCAGTATCCTGTATGCAGCATTATATGAGGTCCATTATTCTGTATGGAGTATTATATGGGGCCCATACTACGTACTGTATGGAGGACTATACTGTCCATTCTGCACTGTGCGCTTCGAGGATTCACCGGTTTCTGAGCTATTGTAGAATTTACAATAGATATATCTCATGTAATGTAAGAAGTGAAATCTATGGAATTGTACTATATATATATATTTCTCTGCCTTATGAATCGTGGTATGTGTTAAAGGGGCCCACTGAGACTCTTTCGCCCAGGGCCCACGAAAACCTGGAGCCGGCCCTGCACACCTTTACTAAACTATTCTTGTCCTTTGTCACCTTTGTGACTTTTTAGCATTTGACAATTGCTCCTCAGTCACCTCCACCTAAGGATCTAGTGGATCTCTTGTAATGACCCTTAAAACATACCTGCCATTTACCAAAAAAAACCTGCAGGAAAGAACTTCCTCACTGCCTTCATGCCTTAACAAGTTTAAACTGCTTTGGGGGGGGGGGGGAGTCTAATCTGTGCTCTTTCACTTGCCATCCACTGTCTTTTTGAGTCAGTGGTTCCTCTCCATCAGCATTCTGCCAGAACTATAGTTGCTTGAACTTTCCTTCACTTCTCAAGATGACTTGATGATAGAAGCGGACAATGGTCTGCAAGGCAACAGAACACAGCACATAGGGTATTAATCAAGACTAGCTAGAGCTGGGATGTGTGGACACATGCCCAAATTAGTCCAAGAGGCATCACACTGACTTAGGAGGGATCAAATAGTGTCCTGTGAGTGATATAACCAGCAGGCACTGATCACTTAGTGACCTGGCGCTACCATGCAAGGATGCATGAGGATGTTTCAAGTGCGTGAAGTGGTAATAATATATGTGACGCTGTTTGTGATATATAACTTGGCGAGCAAACTCTGTTCCTTAGCATTGCCTATTGGCATTCGTCACTAGATTGACCTAATAGGCCATGAAAAACAAATATTGGCCATGAGTAGTTAATGTTGCAGATGTTTTTCTGAAACTAACTAGAGGAAGAAAAATCTAGGAGCTGTCCCATGTTCTCCGCAATGTGGTCATACAGAACAGCCACAACTTTGTTAGTAAAACAGTACTGCCCAAACCACGAGCAGCATGAATCAGAGTCTGGCATGATTGCAGCCAGGAATGTTTTTTTCTAAAAAAAACATAGTGTGAAGATCCGGCTTCTCCCTCCACCGCTCTAGTTAATTAACAGGTCTCACCCAGTGTACAAACACATGGGAGCAACCTGTCAATCACCTGGAGCAATGCGGGACAAGCTGACCGGGGAGCGCAGGCAGAGACTAAACTACTCTGGCAACACTCATGGTCTGATCCTTAGGCCACAGGCCCACTATCAGTATTCGGTCAGTATTTTTTCTCAGGAGTGGGAGCCAAAATCAGGAGTGGGTGATAAATGCAGAATTGGTGACTTGTTTCTATTATACCTTTTCTCTGATTGTTCCTCACCTGGTTTTGTCTCCCACTCCGGAGAAAAAATACTGACCTAATACTGACCAAATACTGATAGTGGGGCTGTGGCCTTTGAGGAAAAATAAATGTAGAGCAGAAAGAGCTTGGTACTCTGTGGAAGCTGGACTAAGGCAGAGTGAAATTCCTCGCCCCGGCACTTGAAGACCAGAAGAATCATGGACACCTCGTGTTTAATAGGCCCCTCAACCTCATCACATTATCTAACGCCTAGTAATAGGACTCACGCATTTGCTGAAATTGTAATGTAGCGCCCCGAGGGTTCGGTCGCTACAGAGGTATTGCACCTCAACCAGAGGTGTGATATTCCACTCCCGGGTAAGGATGGAGTGCGGACCGGGACTCAGTTAGCTGCATGCATCACACACACCCCATTTCCGGGGGACAGCTCAACGGTGTTCCCATTAGTACAGTAATGCAGGCACGACAGAACATGTCCCTGGCTGGAGTGGGGAGAGGGGAAGAAAACCCAGTGATGTAGGAGCAGGAGGGGACGGTTTCTGGGCTTAGGTAGGAGCTCATTGGTTGCTTGTCACCTGAGCTCGCACACTAGGGGAGGGTATATAAGGTGGGCATCATCTTGGTTCAGGGAGAAGAAGTTCAGTTCAGTGGAGTACAGTTCAGTGAGAGAAGGAGTTCAGCCAGAGAGGGCTGACAGGGAGCTGTGGCTCAGTCTGGGCCCAGCTCCACGAGGCAGGCCTAGAGTGAAGGCCGGAGCCAGAAGGAAGGAACAGAAACAGAAAGGAACAGAAACAGAAAGGAACAGCAAAGAAAGAGAAGTACCCAAAGTGTAGAAAGGCCCAGAGACACGAAGGCAGAAGGAACCCTAAAGACCCAGGAGATTACGGGTGACGGGTTGGCAGAACAGGGTACCGGATCCCAAGTTGGTGGAGGTGACTAATCCTTAACCAAGAACCGGTGGTCGTGATCATTTACTGGTGCGACTCCTCACTACACCTACTAGGAAGGCACACCACATAGGGTCAGGGAAGTGGACACCCAGTCCTCCCAGGAGAAGACCCGAGGCAGCTGGACAGAAGTAGTGTCACTGGTGGGGCACGGCTGACGAAAGGATAGAAGGGAGTCCTGTGCCACACTCCGGAATTGCCTGGGGGGTTGATCGAGCCCCCTGCCTTGTGGAAGCAGCACGGCTCAGGCGGTCCTATCTGTGCACAAGTGACCTGGATGAGAACTGTGAGTAAAGAACCTGAACTGCAACACCTTGTCTCTGTGCTTTCTCACCGCGTCAGCACTACTAGAACTGGGACGCCCCGCACCACAACCACCATCATCGCTCTACACTGCACTGAGGCTATACTCCTCCCGTGGGGAGTTGTACTACACTCTGCTGCACCCACAACACCAGCCTCAGCGGTCTGCCCTGCAGCGGCGGTTCATCCTGACCGCAATCCACGGGTGGCGTAGTCGGACACTTAATCATAAAAACCACATAGATAGACTGCCACTGGTTTGACCACCCTGAGCCACGGGACCGGGTCGCCGCCACGGTGACTACAAACCCCAGCATCCCACAATAGGTTCCCCACGCGGCCCAGGGGGCGAGTCAGTAACATGGCACGGGACTAGGTGTGCGTCTGCAGCACCCCAGAACACTACATAAAAGATGGGGGGGGTGTCCTGGCTGGATGTGTGGACTTGTGTCGTAGGGACGGTACGCCTGTGCAGGCCACTTGATGCCGAACAACAGGGCCTCTCCTGCTTCTGACTCCATTTTCCTCACTGGTCCATTGCCGACCTCTGCAATCCACCGCTCCTTGGTGTTAGGGGTCTCCCCCTCGGAGGTGGGGACTGCTCTCATGGTTGGTGGAGAACCTACCAGCAACTGGGCCCGTAAGGCTTCCAGTTGCTTGGCCCTTCCGCAGGCCATGAACCAGGCAGTTTGGATTCACGCCGCTTCCAACCTTTCCTTCAGGGGGTCCGGTGACTTTCTCCACCAAGCCACCCGGTCTCACCCCTTCCTCCGTTGGGGTCGCCAGCTGCCGCACCTCTGCACATCCTATCTTTGGGCCTTCTCGGGCCATCGCCAACTCCCACTCCCCCAACACGGGCCTCTGCACTGTCATCGCACACTTCTGCTCTCTCATTGTTCGAAAATGGCGCCGTCCCACTCACCGCTCAGCGTCTTGGATCCGCGTCCCACTGGGTGGGGTCTCTCTCGGCTCACCATCCCGTTTTTTCCACACCTCCGCCCGTTTTCTGCTGTCTCTCTGCAATGGGTAGGCCTTTTCTCTCCACTTCACCCTACAAGAGCGAGCACCTCCCATGGCGGGCTGGCACTTCCGGGTCTGACACTCCCTCTTATAGGCATAACCTTTGGAGGACTGGACAGATTTTGCGCCCTTTTACTTCCACTATGCCCACGACGCACGGGACCTCCTTTTTGCGTTGTGCCACTGTTCGCCATCTCATAATTCGTGCTTGGCGCCATTTTAGACCGCGTAACAGTAGCCATCTTCCACGTAACTGGAGCCTTCCCCGCATTGTTCAGATCTTCCTGAGGTAGAATTCGATCATGCCGACTACGCCAAGTGTAACGTGACACTGGGTGGGAGCCGTGGGCGAGGTCCGTGTCTTCTGCACCCGGCACGCTACATAAAAGTCTAGATCCTGGCTTTGTGTGTAGACTTGTGTCATAGGGGCGGTATGCCTGTGCAGGCAGCATAATGCTGTTGACTTTGGCTGGCCAGGACTTGATGTTAACCAGTTCATGACAGGAGACCACCAGTTCTTAACAAATGATGCATTACTAAACATCCATTGCGTGGCAACTATGTATACAGGATAGGGGGTACACAACTTCTCGCACGTTTATTCATTAATACAGAGCATCTCCATACACAGTCTTGTTACTTCCTTGGCCTCGCACATTCCTACCTCCACTGGTCTCATTTCCTTCACCACCATCTAGCTTAGCACCACAGTACAATCCGCGAAAGTCATTTCCGCTACCGCGGTTCCGCTTCTTATACTCCTCGTAGATGAGAGGATTTGCCAATAGGGCCAGACTCAGCTTCAAGCTCTCTGACACTTAGGGAACTCCCGCTTGGGGCACTCACTTTGTCTCTCATTCTATTCCATCCTGGCCGGTTACCTTTAAGAGCTACAAGCTACTCGGGGGCTGTGCTGCTAGCCGAACCTTCTTCAGACCCTTCTCACTTGGTCACTCTGCTTTCTGATCAGTCCTTTGAGCTTGGACTGTCCTTCTCTCTGCATCTCTGTAACTCTCTCTCTGTCTGTTCCTCAAGATCACGCTAACTCTGTCCTGGTCTCCTTTCTCTCTTGTTACAGAACACCCACTGCATGCTGCCTTACTGTGTACTCAGACCAAACGTCTGCTCTAGCTACAAGCTAGGCCCTGTCTGAGCTTCTCTGTCCCTAGACCTTTACCCCTCCCACTATGGGCAAGTCCTAACACTTAACTATATCTCACCTTACTCACCGTCTGTTGGTGGGCAGAATTCAGCTTCCTCACAGCACAGTGCAAAACATTACAACACACCGCACCACAATAACAAATGACATTATACACGCTACACTTTACATTATACACAGCACTGAAGTCTTCAAGGGGGAACAGGGCAATATGTCCATCTCCTTACAAAATCTTATCCACTTTGGGGATTCCGATGTGGATTCTGTCTGGATTTTCACCACATGTGAACAAGCCCTACCCTAAGGTACATTAAAAGTCGCGGCCAAATCAAGCGAAAGGGCACATGTGAATAGAGTAAGTCACTGCCTCCTGAATGGTAGCCATATGAGTAGCTGTTCATAAGTATTTTACACCCTGTGCTCTGACCCCTATATAACATTATTGCTTGTGTTCTCGTACTGAGAACTAATTTTTGAACCCAGAACTACGGAGCAATATGGATCTCTGTATGTGTGATTATACTAAGAAGCTGATGAAGAATGCCACATTTTACATGCCTCTCTATGGCAAGGATAAAAACTTTATGAACCTCTATGGATGCTGTATTACATTTCTGTATGGCTTCTTTGTTCCAGAGATAAGAAGTAATACTGATCCCAGCTGCTCTGTCTTGGCTGAATGCTGCATTTGTTGTACTTCTACAGTTGTGGTCAACCCTATTGACACATCCCTAAATTTTAAAAGGGGTAGTCCAGGCTTGGGGTTCTAGTCTGCAGTCATTTGTGAACCCTCACAGTACGCAGTGTGTGCACTGTCAGGATTCTCTGGTACCGGCGACAGAAGTGGGCACCCAGGTGCTTAACCGACTAGATGCGTGCGGCCTAGATCAATACATGAGAATTGCGCAAGGGCTGACACGTCTAGTCGGAATGTGGCTGTAAGTATGCAAATCGCATACTTGTGGTCACATGAACGCCTGCTTCTGGAGAATCCTGACAGCGTGTACTGTGCACGCTGTGAGGATTCACAAGTCTGTAGTCACAAAGAGTGACTGCAGACTTGAAGCCCAATCAGTTTTCATTTTTACATTTCTGTTTTTTCCTCCCCTTCTTCTAAGAGCCATAACTTTTTTATTTTTCCGTCCACATTGCTGTATGGGGGTTTGTTTGTTTGCAGGACGAATTGTAGTTTTGAATGACGCCATTTTTTTTTTACCATTCAATGTACTGAAAAATAGGAAATAAATTCCAAGTGTGATGAAATTGGGAAAAAAATGCAATTCCGCCATGGTCATTTTGGGGTTTTGCTTTTACGACATACATTCTGTAGTAAAAGTTACTCCGGACCACGGATCTCCAGGTCAGTATGATTACAGCGATACCAAGCTTATATCGATTTTTTTTTATTTAAGTGGAGAGAAAAAATTCAAAATTTTGGGAAAAAAAAATTTTTAGTTTGTGCCGTCATTTTCTGAGACCCATAACAATTCGGTTTATCCGTCGATTGAGCAATGTGAGGGCTTGTTTTTTGACAAGCAATCCGGACTTAGATCTCCCTGACAATCTGCCTTCAGAGATTATTGTAAATGAAAGTGGGCATTACCAGTGTGAGACATGTAGATCAGGAGAGTAGACTATCAGTCATTACATGTCTCACACAGGAAACGCCCCTTTCATTTATAATAATCTCTAGAGGCAAATTCTCAGGGAGATCTATGTCCGGCCCATAGATCTTAAAAACTCATTTACATATTAAGAGAAAAGTGGATTTCTCTGGATTAAGACATCAGATCCCAGATATAAAGGTATCATTTTATTCAGCTTCCTATGACCTACATGCCCATATAGACGGCTTAGGAGGGTAGATCCTACTGACAGAATTACTTAGTGTCTGCATAACAAAACTAAAAATGCATTCTGGTATTCCTGGATTTATCGTCCAAAAGTATTTCAATATGCAGCCTACCACCATGACAAGCATACTTCCTTTTTTTATACTTAGCTTGTCAGCGATATTATTAGTAACCAGAACTCTTTATACTATGCTTAATTTCAGAAAACTTATGAGATTGCTGACACAGAATCTAAAAGAGGAAATGAGCTGAGATTTCCGGAGCAGCACAGAGAAACAAAAGTAAATGGTAGATAATTAATTAACCGTTGTGAATATCACTATAGAAAGAGATGGATATTATTACCCAATGCAAAACATGTCATCATGGAAAGTCCACAGAGAATCCTGAGCCACGTCCCTTTGGTAAAGACCGTGAAAATCAGCACTAAATAATATCTCTTCAACCGTATGGCGGATTTAAAAAAACATGAACAATGAATACTTGGGGAAGCATTGGGAGTAAAATAAGAGCATTACTACAACATGGGGACCAGGAAGGGGCATTCCTATAAGATGGGACTACGATGGAGACATTACTATAAAATGGGACCAGGATGGTGATATTAGTATAAGATGCGACCAGCATGGTGATATTAGTATAAGATGGGACCAGGATGAGGACATTAGTATAAGAAGGGGACCAGGATGGGGACATTACTCAAAGATGAGGACCAGGATGAGGCATTACTACAATATGGGGACCTGGATGGGGACATTACTACAAGAAGGGGACTGGGATGGTGCATTACTACAAGATGGGGACCAGGATGGGGCATTACTACAATATGGGGACCTGGATGGGGATATTACTTCAAGAAGGGGACGGGGATGGGGCATTACTACAAGATGGGGACCAGGATGGAGCATTACTACAATATGGGTACCTGGATGGGGACATTACTTCAAGAGGGGATGGGGATGGGGCATTACTACAAGATGGGGACCAGGATGGGGAGTTACTACAAGAAGGAGACCAGGATGGGGCATTACTACAAGAAGGGGACTGGGATGGGGCATTACTACAAGATGGGGACCAGGATGGAGAGTTACTACAAGAAGGTGACTGAGATGGGGCATTACTACAAGATGGGGACCAGGATGGGGCATTACTACAAGAAGGTGACTGGGATGGGGCATTAC
Source organism: Phyllobates terribilis (assembly GCF_046119375.1). Classification (NCBI taxonomy): domain Eukaryota; kingdom Metazoa; phylum Chordata; class Amphibia; order Anura; family Dendrobatidae; genus Phyllobates; species Phyllobates terribilis. The sequence goes on from NW_027362773.1 coordinate 109,462,712, forward strand.
TACAAGAAGGGGACCAGGATGGGGCATTACTACAAAAAGGGGACCAGGATGGGGCATTACTACAAGATGGGGACCAGGATGGGGCATTACTACAAGAAGGTGACTGGGATGGGGCATTACTACAAGAAGGGGGCCAGGATGGGGCATTACTACAAGAAGGGGACCAGGATGGGGCATTACTACAAGATGGGGACCAGGATGGGGCAATTACTACAAGATGTTTGCCAGAATTACTATACGGTGCTAATTGTAAGACAAAATTACTAAATGTTGCCAATAGGGAAAAAAAAGGTAAAAAGGTAAAAAAATAAATAATTCAAAATAAATCATGAAAAAATATTTTGGCACTAAAAATGCTGTTTTATACATAGTGGCTTGAGAAAGTATTCACCCCCCTTGGCATTTTACCTATTTTGTTACATTACAACCTGTGTTTAAATAGTTTTGTAATCTGATTTGTGTGTGATGCATCAGCGATAAATAGTCTAAGTTGGTGAAGTGCAGTGAGAAAATATAGGCATAAATAAAATTTACGGGATCAAATAACTAAAAATTGGCAAGTGCATATGTATTCACTCCTTTGGCTATGAAGCCCCTAAAAAATTTCTGGTGAAAGCAATTACCTTCATAAGTCATTGCTTAGTGACAGGACGTCCCCCTGTGTGCAATCTAAGTGTCACATGTCTGTCAGTATATACACTTTACCTTTCTGAAAAGTCACAGAGGCTGCAACACCATTAATAAGGCTATGTGCCCACGATGCAGAAATGAAGCAGAAAATATCTGCAGCATTTCTGCATCTCCCTGGCAGAAAAAAACGCATGCAGATTGTGCATTGTGCTTCCTTTTTTCTGCGGAATACATGGGGATTCACATGCGTATCCACATGCGTTTCCGCATGCGGATTGACAAGCGCTTTCCAGGTGATAGCATCACTTGGAAAGTGCTTGACAACTAAGTCACACTATATAAATCCATGCAACCGGCATGGATTTATATAGTGTGACCGTAAAGAATGTTTAAAATAAAGCTATACTCACCCCCGATGCCCCGCCGTGTGCTGCAGCGCTCGTTCCTGTCTGGTTCCTGGCTGCCGGCATATCGCGAGACACAGCGGTGAAGGGCCTGCGGTCACATGACTGTGACGTCACCGAAGGTCCTTCAGCGCTGCGGGCATGCAGAGAGAAGCCGTCGGAAGGTGAATATAAACTTTATTTTTTATTTTATTCTTTTTTTCACAGGTACAATGGTACCCAGGTCTGGATGAGAGTCTTCTCTCCTCCAGAACTGGGTACCATACGCACATTGAAACGCATATAATCCGTGAGTACAAATGTACTGACACGGATTATGTGCGTCTCAATGCAAGTCAATGGCGGCCATTCCGCTGCGTTTCTGCAAAATTAATGAACATGCTGCGGATTTTTCAGCGCCGCAGAAACGCTGCGGAAAAATCCGCAGCATGTGCATTGACATTGCGGAATGCCATTGAGGACCATGTGGTGCGGATTATCAAGCGTTTTTGATGTATTTCCGCTGCAGAAATTCCGCAGCGGAAACGCATGAAAAACGCATCGTGGGAACGCAGCCTAAGAGGCACCACTAACCAAACAACACCATGAAGACCAAGGAGACCTCCAAATAAGTCAGGGACAACGTTGTTGAGAAGTACAAGTCAGGGTTGGGTTATAAAAAATATTCCAATCTCTGATGATCCTCCGGAGTACCATCAAATCCATTATCATCAAATGGAAAGAAAATGGTATCACAACAAACCTGCCAAGAGAGGGCGCCCACCAAAACTCTCAGGGCATTAATCAGAGAGACAGAGCAGAGACCAAAGATAACCCTGAAGGAGCTGCAGAGTTCCCAAGCAGAGACTGGAGTATCTGTCTATATGACCACAATAAGCCATACACTCCATAGAAGGGGTCTTTATGGAAGAGTGGGCAGAAAAAAGCCTTTACTTACATACAAAAATTGTAAGGCTCGTTTTGAGTTTGCCAAAAGACATGTGAGAGACTCCCCAAATGTATGGAGGAAGGTGCTGTGGTTATATGAGACCAAAATTTAACTTTTTGTCCACCAAGGTAAACGCTATTTCTAGCGCCAAACCAACACAGCTCATCCCTCCAAGAACACCATCCCCACAGTGAAACATGGTAGTGGCAGCATCATGCTGAGGGGATGTTTTTCGGGAGCAGGGACAGGGAAAATGGTCCGAGTCAAGGGGAAGATGGAAGGTACGAAATACAGGGATATTCTTGAGTAAAACCTGTTTCAGGCTGTCAGTGAGTTACGACAGAGGTTCACCTTTCAACAAAACAATGACCCAAAGCGCTAAGATTTCTCATTTATTTCTATTTTCTAGAGCAGTAATGCTATTCAAATTTCATATATTTCATGTTCGCATACTTAGCGTCGCAGAGTGCTACTTCGTTTGTTAGTATCAGTGATTTGAGACTGGGACGGAGGTTCACCTTTCAACAAGACAATGACCCAACCAAAGCATACTGCTAAAACAGCACTTGAGTGGCTTAAAGGGGTTGTCCGATCAAAAGTGATAAGTCTGCAGTCAATCTGTGTGACTGCAGACTTATGAATCCCCCAACGCAGGCACTGTGCGCTGCAGGGATTCGCCGGTATGAGACCCGGGACCAGAGGGTATGTACAGTACAGACCAAAAGTTTGGACACACCTTCTCATTTAAAGATTTTTCTGTATTTTCATAACTATGAAAATTGTACATTCACACTGAAGGCGTCAAAACTATGAATTAACACACGTGGAATTATATACTTAACAAAAAAGTGTCAAACAACTGAAAATATGTCTTATATTCTAGGTTCTTCAAAGTAGCCACCTTTTGCTTTGATGACTGCTTTGCACACTCTTGGCATTCTCTTGATGAGCTTCAAGAGGTAGTCACAGGAAATGGTCTTCCAACAATCTTGAAGGAGTTCCCAGAGATGCTTAGCACTTGTTGGCCCTTTTACCTTCACTCTGCGGTCCAGCTCACCCCAAACCATCTCGATTGGGTTCAGGTCTGGTGACTGTGGAAGCCGGGTCATCTGGCGTAGCACCCCATCACTCTCCTTCTTGGTCAAATAGCCCTTACACAGCCTGGAGGTGTGTTTGGGGTCATTGTCCTGTTGAAAAATAAATGATGGTCCAACTAAATGCAAACCGCTGCAAGATGCTGTGGTAGCCATGCTGGTTCAGTATGCCTTCAATTTTGAATAAATCCCCAACAGTGTCACCAGCAAAGCACCCCCATACCATCACACCTCCTCCTCCATGCTTCACGGTGGGAACCAGGTATGTAGAGTCCATCCGTTCACCTTTTCTGCGTCGCACAAAGACACGGTGGTTGGAACCAAAGATCTCAAATTTTGACTTATCAGACCAAAGCACATATTTCCACTGGTCTAATGTCCATTCCTTGTGTTCTTCAGCCCAAACAAGTCTCTTCTGCTTGTTGCCTGTCCTTAGCAGTGGTTTCCTAGCAGCTATTTTACCATGAAGGCCTGCTGCACAAAGTCTCCTCTTAACAGTTGTTGAAGAGATATGTCTGCTGCTAGAACTCTGTGTGGCATTGACCTGGTCTCTAATCTGAGCTGCTGTTAACCTGCGATTTCTGAGGCTGGTGACTCAGATAAACTTATCCTCAGAAGCAGAGGTGACTCTTGGTCTTCCTTTCCTGGGGCGGTCCTCATGTGAGCCAGTTTCATTGTAGCGCTTGATGGTTTTTGCAACTGCACTTGGGGACATTTTCAAAGTTTTCCCAATTTTTCGCACTGACTGACCTTCATTTCTTAAAGTAATGATGGCCACTCGTTTTTCTTTACTTAGCTGCTTTTTTCTTGCCATAATACAAATTCTAACAGTCTATTCAGTAGGACTATCAGCTGTGTATCCACCTAACTTCTGCACAACACAACTGATGGTCCCAACCCCATTTATAAGGCAAGAAATCCCACTTATTAAACCTGACAGGGCACTCCTGTGAAGTGAAAACCATTTCCGGTGACTACCTCTTGAAGCTCATCAAGAGAATGCCAAGAGTGTGCAAAGCAGTCATCAAAGCAAAAGGTGGCTACTTTGAAGAACCTAGAATATAAGACATATTTTCAGTTGTTTCACACTTTTTTGTTAAGTATATAATTCCACATGTGTTAATTCATAGTTTTGATGCCTTCAGTGTGAATGTACAATTTTCATAGTTATGAAAATACAGAAAAATCTTTAAATGAGAAGGTGTGTCCAAACTTTTGGTCTGTACTGTATATGTTATACATACCCCCGGCCATTCAGTGTCGCCTCGCTCCATACATTTGTATGGAGCGAAGCCACGTCCTGTCTAGTGACGTGGATGGTCAGTGGACGCGTCCGACTAGAAGGCGCGGCCTCGCTCAATACAAGTGTATGGAGAGCAAGGCTGCGCCCACTGGCTGGGGGTATGTATAACACATACATACCCTCCGTTACCAGGTCTCATACTGGCGAATCCCCGCAGCACACAGTGCCTGCGCTGGGGGGATTCATAAGTCTGCAGTCACACAGAGTGACTGTAGACTTATTACTTTTGACTGGACAACCCCTTTAAGGGGAAACATGTAAATGTTTTGGAGTGGCCTAGTCAAAGCCCAGACCTTAATCCAATTGAGAATCTGTGGTCAGACTTGAAGATTGCTGTTCACCAGAGGAAACCATCTAACTTGAAGGAGCTGAAGCAGTTTTGCCTTGAGAAAAGGGCAAACTGTGGCAAGATGTGGAAAGCTCATAGAGACTTATCCAAAGCGACTTGCAGCTGTAACTGCCGCAAAAGGAGGCTCTACAAAGTACTGACTTTAGGGGGGTGAATAGTTTTGCACACTGAAGTTTTCAGTTATTTTGTCCTATGTGTTGTTTGTTTCACAATAAAAAGAAAATTAAATGTTCACAGTTGTAGGCATGTTCTGTACATGAACTGATGCAAACCATCAAAAAAACGGTGAAATTCCAGGTTGTGAGCAAAATACGAAAAATGCCAAGAGGGGTTGAATGCTTTCGCAAGCCACTGTATAAACTAAAATAAACAAAAAAAGTGCGCATTTATTATCGCCATATCTATAACTACCCAAGCTATAAAACTGTACCATAACCCATATGTTGAATACCATTTAAAAAAAAAATGAAATAAACAGGGCAAAAATGTTAACAAAAATAATCAAAAGGTGTATAGAAAAAAATGGTATCACTAAAAATGGCACTTTGTCCTGTAAAGAATGCCCTCCCCCCCCAAATTCTAATTTTTTCTATGTTGGGCATATACACCCAGCCGAGTTTGAGACCCCTGATTTACATCATGGCTGATGGTGCCAAAATGTGTATGGGCAGCTGTAGATTTTTACTAAGTGCAGCATGACGTCAGCAATGCATTTCTCCAAATTCCAGGAGATTCCATACAATACAACAATAAAGTGTGATTTTTGGCTTTATTCTAAGCCTTTTTAAGCTTTAGATTGTTGCCAGGCTTGAGAAGGTCACAGATGAGGGGCATGGTCAGCTCTTGGACTTTGATCTTACACTAGTAGTCTGTGACAAAATTCCTCAAATTCCTGTGGAGGGTGAGGCTTGATATCATCAATAAAATGTCTTTGTGTGTAATTTGTATACCACGTGTATCTGTGGGTGTTTATCTGTGTATGTATATATGTTTATGTACCGTCTATCTCTGCGTAAATTTGAGCTTATGTATCTATGTGTACCTATATTTACTTGTACATATACATCCAGGGGTGCCAACCTACGGTTCAATTTTTTTCTGATCAACTGGACCAAAATGGATGGCCCCAAATTTTGGGGGATATTTGCTACGCCCCCTAAAAAAACATACCCAAGATAAAGATCACACGCCCTAAGACATAAATAAGAATACTGTAGATACTGAGAATTACACCCAGTATACAGGACAGGAGAAGTGGTACTGTGCAGTGTATATATACAAAATAATACAGATTCTGAGAATTATACCCAGTATACAGGACAGGAGAGGTGGTACTGTGCAGTGTATATATACAGAATAATACAGATACTGAGCATTACACCCAGTATACAGGACAGGAGAGGTGGTACTGTGCAGTGTATATATACAGAATAATACAGATACTGAGCATTACACCCAGTATACAGGACAGGAGAGGTGGTACTGTGCAGTGTATATATACAGAATAATACAGATACTGAGCATTACACCCAGTATACAGGACAGGAGAGGTGGTACTGTGCAGTGTATATATACAGAATAATACAGATACTGAGCATTACACCCAGTATACAGGACAGGAGAGGTGGTACTGTGCAGTGTATATATACAAAATAATACAGATACTGAGAATTACACCCAGTATACAGGACAGGAGAGGAGGTACTGTGCAGTGTATATATACAAAATAATACAGATACTGAGCATTACACCCAGTATACAGGACAGGAGAGGTGGTACTGTGCAGTGTATATATACAGAATAATACAGATACTGAGAATTACACCCAGTATACAGGACAGGAGAGGAGGTACTGTGCAGTGTATATATACAAAATAATACAGATACTGAGCATTACACCCAGTATACAGGACAGGAGAAGTGGTTCTGTGCAGTGTATATATACAGAATAATACAGATACTGAGCATTACACCCAGTATACAGGACAGGAGAGGTGGTACTGTGCAGTGTATATATACAAAATAATACAGATTCTGAGAATTATACCCAGTATACAGGACAGTAGAGGTGGTACTGTGCAGTGTATATATACAGAATAATACAGATACTGAGCATTACACCCAGTATACAGGACAGGAGAAGTGGTACTGTGCAGTGTATATATACAGAATAATACAGATACTGAGAATTATACCCAGTATACAGGACAGGAGAAGTGGTACTGTGCAGTGTATATATACAAAATAATACAGATTCTGAGAATTACACCCAGTATACAGGACAGGAGAGGTGGTACTGTGCAGTGTATATATACAGAATAATACAGATACTGAGTATTACACCCAGTATACAGGACAGGAGAAGTGGTACTGTGCAGTGTATATATACAGAATAATACAGATTCTGAGAATTATACCCAGTATACAGGACAGGAGAGGTGGTACTGTGCAGTGTCTATATACAGAATAATACAGATACTGAGAATTACACCCAGTATACAGGACAGGAGAGTGGTACTGTGCAGTGTCTATATACAGAATAATACAGATACTGAGAATTATACCCAGTATACAGGACAGGAGAAGTGGTACTGTGCAGTGTATATATACAAAATAATACAGATTCTGAGAATTATACCCAGTATACAGGACAGGAGAAGTGGTACTGTGCAGTGTATATATACAGAATAATACAGATACTGAGAATTATACCCAGTATACAGGACAGGAGAGGTGGTACTGTGCAGTGTCTATATACAGAATAATACAGATACTGAGAATTATACCCAGTATACAGGACAGGAGAAGTGGTACTGTGCAGTGTATATATACAAAATAATACAGATTCTGAGAATTATACCCAGTATACAGGACAGGAGAAGTGGTACTGTGCAGTGTATATATACAGAATAATACAGATACTGAGAATTATACCCAGTATACAGGACAGGAGAAGTGGTACTGTGCAGTGTATATATACAAAATAATACAGATTCTGAGAATTACACCCAGTATACAGGACAGGAGAAGTGGTACTGTGCAGTGTATATATACAGAATAATACAGATACTGAGAATTATACCCAGTATACAGGACAGGAGAAGTGGTACTGTGCAGTGTATATATACAGAATAATACAGATACTGAGAATTATACCGAGTATACAGGACAGGAGAAGTGGTACTGTGCAGTGTATATATACAAAATAATACAGATTCTGAGAATTATACCCAGTATACAGGACAGGAGAGGTGGTACTGTGCAGTGTATATATACAAAATAATACAGATTCTGAGAATTATACCCAGTATACAGGACAGGAGAAGTGGTACTGTGCAGTATATATATACAGAATAATACAGATTCTGAGAATTATACCCAGTATACAGGACAGGAGAGGTGGTACTGTGCAGTGTATATATACAAAATAATACAGATTCTGAGAATTATACCCCGTATACAGGACAGGAGAGGTGGTACTGTGCAGTGTATATATACAAAATAATACAGATTCTGAGAATTATACCCAGTATACAGGACAGGAGAAGTGGTACTGTGCAGTGTATATATACAGAATAATACAGATACTGAGAATTATACCCAGTATACAGGACAGGAGAAGTGGTACTGTGCAGTGTATATATACAAAATAATACAGATTCTGAGAATTACACCCAGTATACAGGACAGGAGAAGTGGTACTGTGCAGTGTATATATACAGAATAATACAGATACTGAGAATTATACCCAGTATACAGGACAGGAGAAGTGGTACTGTGCAGTGTATATATACAGAATAATACAGATACTGAGAATTATACCCAGTATACAGGACAGGAGAAGTGGTACTGTGCAGTGTATATATATAAAAAATAATACTGATTCTGAGAATTATACCCAGTATACAGGACAGGAGAGGTGGTACTGTGCAGTGTATATATACAAAATAATACAGATTCTGAGAATTATACCCAGTATACAGGACAGGATAAGTGGTACTGTGCAGTGTATATATACAAAATAATACAGATTCTGAGAATTATACCCAGTATACAGGACAGGAGAAGTGGTACTGTGCAGTGTATATATACAAAATAATACAGATTCTGAGAATTACACCCAGTATACAGGACAGGAGAAGTGGTACTGTGCAGTGTATATATACAGAATAATACAGATACTGAGAATTATACCCAGTATACAGGACAGGAGAAGTGGTACTGTGCAGTGTATATATACAGAATAATACAGATACTGAGAATTATACCCAGTATACAGGACAGGAGAAGTGGTACTGTGGAGTATATTTATACAAAATAATACAGATTCTGAGAATTATACCCAGTATACAGGACAGGAGAAGTGCTACTGTGCAGTATATATATACAAAATAATACAGATTCTGAGAATTATACCCATTATACAGGACAGGAGAAGTGGTACTGTGCAGTGTATATATACAGAATAATACAGATACTGAGAATTATACCCAGTATACAGGACAGGAGAAGTGGTACTGTGCAGTGTATATATACAAAATAATACTGATTCTGAGAATTATACCCAGTATACAGGACAGGAGAGGTGGTACTGTGCAGTGTATATATACAAAATAATACAGATTCTGAGAATTACGCCCAGTATACAGGGCAGGAGAAATGGTACTGTGCAGTGTATATATACAAAATAATACAGATACTCAGAATTACACCCAGTATACAGGACAGGAGAGGTGGTACTGTGCAGTGCATATATACAGAATAATACAGATACTGAGAATTACACCCAGTATACAGGACAGGAGAAGTGGTACTATGCAGTGTATATACAGAATAATACAGATACTGAGAATTACACCCAGTATACAGGACAGGAGAGGTGGTACTGTGCAGTGTATATATACAGAATACAGATACTGAGAATTACACCCAGTATACAGGGCAGGAGAAATGGTACTGTGCAGTGTATATATACAGGTTAATACAGATACTGAGAATTACACCCAGTATACAGGGCAGGAGAAATGGTACTGTGCAGTGTATATATACAGAATAATACAGATACTGAGAATTACACCCAGTATACAGGACAGGAGAAGTGGTACTGTGCAGTGTATATATACAGAATACAGATACTGAGAATTACACCCAGTATACAGGGCAGGAGAAATGGTACTGTGCAGTGTATACATACAATATACTATTGATACTGAGAATTACACCCAGTATACAGGGCAGAAGAAATGGTACTGTGCAGTGTATATATACAGAATAATACAGATACTGAGAATTACATCCAGTATACAGGACAGGAGAAGTGGTACTGTGCAGTGTATACATACAAAATAATACAGATACTCAGAATTACACCCAGTATACAGGACAGGAGAAGTGGTACTGCGCAGTGTATATATACAAAATAATATTGATACTGAGAATTACGCCCAGTATACAAGGCAGGAGAAATGGTACTGTGCGGTGTATATTATACAGGGTGGTCCAAAAGTAGGTGGACAGAAAGTGTAATAAGGTTATGAAGGGGGAGATTTATCAAACAAAATCCAGTAATTTTAGATAACATTATTTGGAGTGATGAAGCTTCTTTCAAATTATCCGGCCATATTAACAGACATAATTGTATTTACTGGTATAATGAGAACATGCATTTAACATTAGAGCAACAACTAAATGAGCCTGGTGTCAATGTTTGGGGTGGTATTTCAAGTTTTGGTGTTTTAGGACCAATATTTTTTGATGGAAGTCACAGGAGAGAAGTATCTCGAAATTCTAATGAATCAAGTTGTTCCCCAGTTACAGCAACAGCCTAATTCAAATGACCTTTATTTCCAACAAGATGGGGCCCCGCCACATTATTCAAGAGTAGTCCGCGAGTATCTTGATGAAACATTTCCTAATAAATGGATTGGCCGAAGAGGCCCACTTGATTGGCCGGCACGTTCACCAGACTTGACCCCAATGGATTTTTTTCTTTTGGGGAGTACTCAAGGACAAAGTTTATAGTCAAAAACCAAAAAAGCGTCAGTGATTTGAAAAATTACATAAGAGATGCATTTCAAGAAATTAATACCCAAAGAGGCTCGTGCAAAAAACTTTGTCGAAGCGTAAGAGGCGACTTCAAAGCTGTGCAAATTGTAATGGAAAACAGTTTGAGCACCTGCACTGATAAAATTTAAGGGCTTTTATATTATTGTTCAGAATAAAATTTAATTGTCAATGTTATGCTTGCGTTAGTAAATATAATTTTATATATAAATCAAAATAAATGTTATTATTTTCTGGCCACCTACTTTTGGAACACCCTGTATATAGAATAATACAGATACTGAGAATTACACCCAGTATATAGGACAGAAGAAATGGTACTGTGCAGTGCATACATACAGAATACAGATACTGAGAATTACACCCAGTATACAGGACAGGAGAAGTGGTACTGTGCAGTGTATATATACAGAATAATACAGATACTGAGCATTACACCCAGTATACAGGACAGGAGAAGTGGTACTGTGCAGTGTATATATACAGAATAATACAGATACTGAGCATTACACCCAGTATACAGGACAGGAGAGGTGGTACTGTGCAGTGTCTATATACAGAATAATACAGATACTGAGAATTACACCCAGTATACAGGACAGGAGAGGTGGTACTGTGCAGTGTCTATATACAGAATAATACAGATACTGAGCATTACACCCAGTATACAGGACAGGAGAAGTGGTACTGTGCAGTGTATATATACAGAATAATACAGATACTGAGAATTACACCCAGTATACAGGACAGGAGAAGTGGTACTGTGCAGTGTATATATACAGAATAATACATATACTGAGAATTACACCCAGTATACAGGACAGGAGAGGTGGTACTGTGCAGTGTATATATACAAAATACTACAGATACTGAGAATTACACCCAGTATACAGGACAGGAGAAGTGGTACTGTGCAGTGTATATATACAGAATAATACAGATACTGAGAATTACACCCAGTATACAGGACAGGAGAAGTGGTATTGTGCAGTGTATATATACAGAATAATACAGATACTGAGAATTACACCCAGTATACAGGACAGGAGAGGTGGTACTGTGCAGTGTATATATACAGAATAATATAGATACTGAGAATTACACCCAGTATACAGGACAGGAGTAGTGGTACTGTGTAGTGTATATATACAGAATAATACAGATACTGAGAATTACACCCAGTATACAGGACAGGAGAGGTGGTACTGTGCAGTGTATATATACAGAATAATACAGATACTGAGTATTACACCCAGTATACAGGACAGGAGAAGTGGTACTGTGCAGTGTATATATACAAAATACTACAGTTACTGAGAATTACACCCAGTATACAGGCCATGAGAAGTGGTACTGTGCAGTGTATATATACAGGTTAATACAGATACTGAGAATTACACCCAGTATACAGGACAGGAGAGGTGGTACTGTGCAGTGTATATATACAGAATAATACAGATACTGAGAATTACACCCAGTATACAGGACAGGAGAAGTGGTACTGTGCAGTGTATATATACAAAATACTACAGATACTGAGAATTACACCCAGTACACAGGACAGGAGAGGTGGTACTGTGCAGTGTATATATACAGAATAATACAGATACTGAGAATTACACCCAGTATACAGGACAGGAGAAGTGGTACTGTGTAGTGTCTATATACAGAATAATACAGATACTGAGAATTACATCCAGTATACAGGACAGGAGAAGTGGTACTGTGCATTGTATATATACAGAATAATACATATACTGAGAATTACACCCAGTATACAGGACAGGAGAGGTGGTACTGTTGAGTTTATATATGCAGAATAATACAGATACTGAGAATTAAACCCAGTATACAGGACAGGAGAAGTGGTACTGTGCAGTGTATATATACAGAATAATACAGATATTGAGCATTACACCCAGTATACAGGACAGGAGAGGTGGTACTGTGCAGTGTATATATACAGAATAATACAGATACTGAGAATTACATCCAGTATACAGGACAGGAGAGGTGGTACTGTGCAGTGTATATATACAGAATAATACAGATACTGAGAATTATACCTAGTATACAGGACAGGAGAAGTGGTACTGTGCATTGTGTATATATATACAGAATAATACATATACTGAGAATTATACTTAGTATACAGGACAGGAGAACTGGCACTGTGCATTGTATATGTACAGAATAATACATATAGTGAGCATTACACCCAGTATACAGGACAGGAGAAGTGGTACCGTGCAGAGTATATACAGGGCAGGAGAAGTGGTACTGTGCAGTGTGTATATATATACAGTATATATATATATATATATATATATATATATATATATATATATATATATAAACCAGAGAAACCTGACCAGCACCTCCTAGTGTGAACTGGTGCCAGCTGCCATAACTATAAAATATATCAAAAGAATGCAGCAGCACTCCATATGGCCAAGATACGTCTTAACAATGAAAATAATGAAAATATTAGACCTAAACTGTTTTGCTCAGCAACAAGTACTTACAAAAATGAAGGTTTTTAGGGCATAAATTGGCCAATTCATGTGTGCCCATCAACCATGGCAAGGTAACCTCCCCCTGATGGGTAACTACTAGTGTTGAGCGAGCACTAAAATGCTCGGGTGCTCGAAGCTCGGGCCGAGCTCGCCGTGATACTCGGGTGCTCGACCCGAGCAATTAGCCCAATGTTAGTCTATGGGAGACCCGAGCATTTTTGCGGCGGCACCCCCGGCAGTCTGTAGAAAGCCTAAAGAGTGCCCAAAACGATAGTGATAGTGCTCAAAAGACATGGAGACAGCATGGGCATCACCCCAGGAAGCATTTCTGACCCCCAGGTCACTGGTGTCAACAACGTGGTCAGAGGTATTAAGCCACTTTTAAGGGCTCACAATAAAACATTCAAAAATGAAACTGAAACGTTTTTTCTGTGAAATATGTTAAGGAACTTCCTTTTCAGGGTAAAGACTTGTGTATAAGGTAAAATAAATAACCAAAAACAAAAATACTCCTCTACACCTTGGGCTATGTTCACAAGTAGCATTTTTTTATGCGTTTTTGCACTTTAATATTGCTTTCAACCGTGACAAATGCATTCACTGGGAAATGTAATTTTAACATTTTACAATCTTATCTGGCCATGTGCTGTGTGATACATGCATACAGTGCTGAAAAGACATGGGAACAGCATGGGGAAGACCCCTGGAAGCATCTCTGACACCCAGGTCACTGCCTAAAAGTGTGCCCATCAGAAGTGATCCTTGCCGCATCAGAAGATGCAGACTTGCAACTATCCCCGTGCAAGTCCTTGTCCCAGGACAGTGCTCAATTGTACCTCCCCCATTCCTTGCAATGCAAGTGCAAGTATGCAGCCTGCCACCCACCCACCCCCAGGCAGCAATACCATACTGCTAGCTTGCACTTGAAATGGGGCCTTTTAGTTTAGAGGAGGCCGAAGCTGGCCACTACCTCATGGCTGCTTCGGCAGCGAGGTATCCATACTCAGTCCCCAGCCGCCCAGAGGCCGGGTGTACACGCTCGGACCCCAGCAGCAATACCATACTGCTAGCTTACTTGCACTTGAAATTGGGCCTTTTAGGCATGTGGAGGCAGACGCTGGCCACCATGTCATGGCTGCATCGGCGGCCTGGTATCCATACTCAATCCCCAGCCGCCTGGCGGCCGGGTGTCCACGCTCGGTCCCCAGCCGCCAGGGGGCGGCCGGGTGTCCATACTCGGTCCCCAGCCGCCCCGCTGTCGGGTGTCCACACACGGTCCCCAGCCTCCCCTATTTCTCCTGGGAACTTCCCCCACACTTTTCTTAGCCTGGCCTGCTTTAGGGCAGCATTGGACGAGCCTACCAGAGAACCAGACTCCTCCAGTGGGCCCTGGCTTCTCCATCAGGGGAGTTCAGAGTGCCAAGGTGAGGAGCATGATGATGATGATAGAAGTTAGCATCTGCTTTGCTTTCTTGGAATGCAAGCGTAAGTGTGCAACCTGCCACCCACCCACTCCCAGGCTGCAATACCATACTGCTAGCTTGCACTTGAAATGGGGCCTTTTAGTTTGGAGGAGGCTGAAGCTGGCCACTACCTCATGGCTGCTTCGGCAGCGAGGTATCCATACTCAGTCCGCAGCCGCCCGGCGGCCCGGTGTCCACGCTCTGTCCCCAGCCGCCAGGGGGCGGCCGGGTGTCCATACTCGGTCCCCAGCCGCCCCGCGGCCGGGTGTCCACACACGGTCCCAAGCCGCCTGGGGGCGGCCGGGTGTCCATAAATGGTCCCCAGCCACCCCTATTTCTCCTGGGAACTTCCCCCACACTTTTCTTAGCCTGGCCTGCTTTAGGGCAGCATTGGACGAGCCCACCGGAGAACCAGACTCCTCCAGTGGGCCCTGGCTTCTCCATCAGGGGAGTTGAGAGTGCCAAGGTGAGGAGCATGATGATGATGATAGAAGTTAGCATCTGCTTTGTTTTCTTGGAATGCAAGCGTAAGTGTGCAACCTGCCACCCACCCACCCCCAGGCTGCAATACCATACTGCTAGCTTGCACTTGAAATGGGGCCTTTTAATTTGGAGGAGGCCGAAGCTGGCCACTACCTCATGGCTGCTTCGGCAGTGAGGTATCCATACTCAGTCCCCAGCCGCCCGGCGGCCGGGTGTCCACGCTCGGTCCCCAGCCGCCAGGGGGCGGCCGGGTGTCCATACTCGGTCCCCAGCTGCCCCGCGGCCGGGTGTCCACACACGGTCCCAAGCCGCCTGGGGGTGGCCGGTGTCCATAAATGGTCCGCAGCCGCCCCTATTTCTCCTGGGAACTTCCCCCACACTATTCTTAGTCTGGCCTAGTTTAGGGCAGCATTGGACGAGCCCACCAGAGAACCAGACTCCTCCGGTGGGCCCTGGCTTCTCCATCAGGGGAGTTGAGAGTACCAAGGTGAGGAGCATGATGATGATGATAGAAGTTAGCATCTGCTTTGTTTTCTTGGAATGCAAGCGTAAGTGTGCAACCTGCCACCCACCCACCCCTAGGCTGCAATACCATACTGCTAGCTTGGTTGCACTTGAAATTGGGCCTTTTAGGCATGTGGAGGCAGACGCCGGCCACCATGTCATGGCTGCGTCGGCGGCCTGGTATCCATACTCAGTCCCCAGCCGCCTGGCGGCCGGGTGTCCACGCTCGGTCCTCAGCCGCCAGGGGGCGGCCGGGTGTCCATACTTGGTCCCCAGCCGCCCAGCGGCAGGGTGTCCACACACGGTCCCCAGCCGCCTGGGGGCGGCCAGGTGTCCATAAACGGTCCCCATCCGCCCCTATTTCTCCTGGGAACTTCCCCCACACTTTTCTTAGCCTGGCCTGCTTTAGGGCAGCATTGGACGAGCCCACCAGAGAACCAGACTGCACCGGTGGGTCCTGGCTTTTCCATCAGGGGAGTTGAGAGTGCCAAGGTGAAGAGCATGATGATGATGATAGAAGTTAGCGTCTGCTTTGTTTTCTTGGAATGCAAGCGCATGTATGTAGTAGTGGCTAGGCCTGAGGTGGTCAGCGTTTTGGCGCATATCCTACCTCCTCCGAGGATTGCTGGATGTTTTCCTGCTACTATCCCAGTTCTATGACTCCCGTTAAAACAAATCTTCAGGTGATGAATGATGGATGAAGTGGTGGCAAAGGAGAAAGAGCAGGAGGAACAGGGACCATTCACATCAATATCAGGCCAGTCAACCACACATGTCTTGTAGGATATGTTTCTGTACCAAAAGGAGCGGTTTGGCTACACAGTTAGAGGGCATGCAGTGAGTGCAATGCCTACCAAAAATTTCGAGGCACTCCAATGCACCTTCGAAGTGACATGGAGGTCAGAGGGCCTTAACTAAACTGTTTTTTCCATTTATAGCAACTGGGTCTCCTGTGCACTGTTGGCCTAAACAGTGAATGGAAGGCTTTCCAAAAATTATGAGGAACTGTAATGCCCCTTGAAACAGACGTGGATTACAGCATACTAAAAACCTTCTACCCATAATTGGGGAGTGGGTCTCCCTTAGTGTTCACCTATGCATTGAAAAGCAAAAGCTGACTAAAATTAGGAGGAAATGCAATGCCCGTTGGAAGAATGGTGGAGGTCGCAGTGCAATAAAAAGACAATATCAATGCCCCTTGGAAAAGTGGTGGAGGTCTCAGTAGCTTAACAAGACGGTTTTAATGCCCCTTGGAAAAGTGGTGGAGGTCGCAGTAGCTTAACATGACGGTTTTAATGCCCCTTGGAAGAATGGTGGAGGTCGCAGTGGAATAAAAAGACAATATCAATGCCCGTTGGAAAAGTGGTGGAAGTCGCAGTAGATTAACAAGACGCTTTTAATGCCCCTGGGAAAAGTGGTGGAGGTTGCAGTAGCTTAACAAGACGGTTTTAATGCCCCTTGGAAGAATGGTGGAGGTCGCAGTGGAATAAAAAGACAATATCAATGCCCCTTGGAAAAGTGGTGGAGGTCGCATTAGCTTAACAAGATGGTTTTAATGCCCCTTGGAAGAGACGTGGAGGTCGCAGTAGCTTAACAAGACGGTTTTAATGCCCCTTGGAAGAGACGTGGAGGTCGCAGTAGCTTAACAAGATGGTTTTAATGCCCCTTGGAATAGTGGTGGAGGTCGCAGTAGCTTAACAAGACGGTTTTAATGCCCCTTGGAAAAGTGGTGGAGGTCGCAGTAGCTTAACAAGACGGTTTTAATGCCCCTTGGAAGAATGGTGGAGGTCGCAGTGGAATAAAAAGACAATATCAATGCCCCTTGGAAAAGTGGTGGAGGTCGCATTAGCTTAACAAGACGCTTTTAATGCCCCTGGGAAAAGTGGTGGAGGTTGCAGTAGCTTAACAAGACGGTTTTAATGCCCCTTGGAAAAATGGTGGAGGTCGCAGTGGAATAAAAAGACAATATCAATGCCCCTTGGAAAAGTGGTGGAGGTCGCATTAGCTTAACAAGATGGTTTTAATGCCCCTTGGAAAAGTGGTGGAGGTCGCAGTAGCTTAACAAGACGGTTTTAATGCCCCTTGGAAGAATGGTGGAGGTCGCAGTGGAATAAAAAGACAATATCAATGCCCCTTGGAAAAGTGGTGAAAGTCGCAGTAGCTTAACAAGACGCTTTTAATGCCCCTGGGAAAAGTGGTGGAGGTTGCAGTAGATTAACAAGACGGTTTTAATGCCCCTTGGAAAAATGGTGGAGGTCGCAGTGGAATAAAAAGACAATATCAATGCCCCTTGGAAAAGTGGTGGAGGTCGCATTAGCTTAACAAGACGGTTTTAATGCCCCTTGGAAGAGACGTGGAGGTCACAGTAGCTTAACAAGACGGTTTTAATGCCCCTTGGAAAAGTGGTGGAGGTCGCAGTAACTTAACAAGACGGTTTTAATGCCCCTTGGAAAAGTGGTGGAGGTCGCAGTAGCTTAACAAGACGGTTTTAATGCCCTTTGGAAGAATGGTGGAGGTCGCAGTGGAAAAAAAAGACAATATCAATGCCCCTTGGAAAAGTGGTGGAGGTCGCAATAGCTTAACAAGACGATTTTAATGCCCCTTGGAAGAGACGTGGAGGTCGCAGTAGCTTAACAAGACGGTTTTAATGCCCCTTGGAAGAGACATGGAGGTTGCAGCAGCTTAACAAGACGGTTTTAATGCCCCTTAGAAAAGTGGTGGAGGTCGCAGTAGCTTAACAAGACGGTTTTAATGCCCCTTGGAAAAGTGGTGGAGGTCGCAGTAGCTTAACAAGACGGTTTTAATGCCCCTTGGAAGAATGGTGGAGGTCGCAGTGGAATAAAAAGACAATATCAATGCCCCTTGGAAAAGTGGTGGAAGTCGCAGTAGCTTAACAAGACGCTTTTAATGCCCCTGGGAAAAGTGGTGGAGGTTGCAGTAGCTTAACAAGACGGTTTTAATGCCCCTTGGAAAAATGGTGGAGGTCGCAGTGGAATAAAAAGACAATATCAATGCCCCTTGGAAAAGTGTTGGAGGTCGCATTAGCTTAACAAGATGGTTTTAATGCCCCTTGGAAAAGTGGTGGAGGTTGCAGTAGCTTAACAAGACGGTTTTAATGCCCCTTGGAAAAGTGGTGGAGGTCGCAGTAGCTTAACAAGATGCTTTTAATGCCCTTTGGAAGAATGGTGGAGGTCGCAGTGGAAAAAAAAGACAATATCAATGCCCCTTGGAAAAGTGGTGGAGGTCGCAGTAGCTTAACAAGACGATTTTAATGCCCCTTGGAAGAGACGTGGAGGTCGCAGTAGCTTAACAAGACGGTTTTAATGCCCCTTGGAAAAATGGTGGAGGTCGCAGTGTAATAAAAAGACAATATCAATGCCCCTTGGAAAAGTGGTGGAGGTCGCATTAGCTTAACAAGACGGTTTTAATGCCCCTTGGAAAAGTGGTGGAGGTCGCAGTAGCTTAACAAGATGGTTTTAATGCCCCATGGAAGAATGGTGGAGGTCGCAGTGGAATAAAAAGACAATATCAATGCCCCTTGGAAAAGTGGTGGAAGTCGCAGTAGCTTAACAAGACGCTTTTAAAGCCCCTGGGAAAAGTGGTGGAGGTTGCAGTAGCTTAACAAGACGGTTTTAATGTCCCTTGGAAAAATGGTGGAGGTCGCAGTGGAATAAAAAGACAATATCAATGCCCCTTGGAAAAGTGGTGGAGGTCGCATTAGCTTAACAAGACGGTTTTAATGCCCCTTGGAAGAGACGTGGAGGTCACAGTAGCTTAACAAGACGGTTTTAATGCCCCTTGGAAAAGTGGTGGAGGTCGCAGTAGCTTATCAAGATGGTTTTAATGCCCCTTGGAAAAGTGGTGGAGGTCGCAGTAGCTTAACAAGACGGTTTTAATGCCCCTTGGAAAAGTGGTGGAGGTCGCAGTAGCTTAACAAGACGGTTTTAATGCCCTTTGGAAGAATGGTGGAGGTCGCAGTGGAAAAAAAAGACAATATCAATGCCCCTGGAAAAGTGGTGGAGGTCGCAGTAGCTTAACAAGACGGTTTTAATGCCCCTTGGAAGAGACATGGAGGTTGCAGCAGCTTAACAAGACAGTTTTAATGCCCCTTGGAAAAGTGGTGGAGGTCGCAGTAGCTTAACAAGACGGTTTTAATGCCCCTTGGAAAAGTGGTGGAGGTTGCAGTAGCTTAACAAGACGGTTTTAATGCCCCTTAGAAAAATGGTGGAGGTCGCAGTGGAATAAAAAGACAATATCAATGCCCCTTGGAAAAGTGGTGGAGGTCGCATTAGCTTAACAAGACGGTTTTAATGCCCCTTGGAAGAGACGTGGAGGTCACAGTAGCTTAACAAGACGGTTTTAATGCCCCTTGGAAAAGTGGTGGAGGTCGCAGTAGCTTAACAAGACGGTTTTAATGCCCTTTGGAAGAATGGTGGAGGTCGCAGTGGAAAAAAAAAGACAATATCAATGCCCCTTGGAAAAGTGGTGAAGGTCGCAGTAGCTTAACAAGACGATTTTAATGCCCCTTGGAAGAGACGTGGAGGTCGCAGTAGCTTAACAAGACGGATTTAATGCCCCTTGGAAGAGACATGGAGGTTGCAGCAGCTTAACAAGACGGTTTTAATGCCCCTTGGAAAAGTGGTGTTCGCAGTAGCTTAACAAGACGGTTTTAATGCCCCTTGGAAAAGTGGTGGAGGTCACAGTAGCTTAACAAGACGGTTTTAATGCCCCTTGGAAGAATGGTGGAGGTCGCAGTGGAATAAAAAGACAATATCAATGCCCCTTGGAAAAGTGGTGGAGGTCACAGTAGCTTAATAAGACGGTTTTCATGCCCCTTTCAAGAGACGTGGAGGTAGCAGTAGCTTAACAAGACGATTTTAATGCCCCTTGGAAGAGACGTGGAGGTCGCAGTAGCTTAACAAGACGGTTTTAATGCCCCTTGGAAAAGTGGTGGAGGTCGCAGTAACTTAACAAGACGGTTTTAATGCCCCTTGGAAAAGTGGTGGAGGTCGCAGTAGCTTAACAAGACGGTTTTAATGCCCCTTGGAAAAATGGTGGAGGTCGCAGTGGAATAAAAAGACAATATCAATGCCCCTTGGAAAAGTGGTGGAGGTCGCATTAGCTTAACAAGACGGTTTTAATGCCCCTTGGAAGAGACGTGGAGGTCACAGTAGCTTAACAAGACGGTTTTAATGCCCCTTGGAAAAGTGGTGGAGGTCGCAGTAGCTTATCAAGATGGTTTTAATGCCCTTTGGAAGAATGGTGGAGGTCGCAGTGGAAAAAAAGACAATATCAATGCCCCTTGGAAAAGTGGTGGAGGTCGCAGTAGCTTAACAAGACGATTTTAATGCCCCTTGGAAGAGACGTGGAGGTCGCAGTAGCTTAACAAGACGGATTTAATGCCCCTTGGAAGAGACATGGAGGTTGCAGCAGCTTAACAAGACGGTTTTAATGCCCCTTGGAAAAGTGGTGGAGGTCGCAGTAGCTTAACGAGACGGTTTTAATGCCCCTTGGAAAAGTGGTGGAGGTCGCAGTAGCTTAACATGACGGTTTTAATGCCCCTTGGAAGAATGGTGGAGGTCGCAGTGGAATAAAAAGACAATATCAATGCCCCTTGGAAAAGTGGTGGAGGTCACAGTAGCTTAATAAGACGGTTTTCATGCCCCTTACAAGAGACGTGGAGGTAGCAGTAGCTTAACAAGACGATTTTAATGCCCCTTGGAAGAGACGTGGAGGTCGCAGTAGCTTAACAAGACGGTTTTAATGCCCCTTGGAAAAGTGGTGGAGGTCGCAGTAACTTAACAAGACGGTTTTAATGCCCCTTGGAAAAGTGGTGGAGGTCGCAGTAGCTTAACAAGACGGTTTTAATGCCCCTTGGAAAAATGGTGGAGGTCGCAGTGGAATAAAAAGACAATATCAATGCCCCTTGGAAAAGTGGTGGAGGTCGCATTAGATTAACAAGACGGTTTTAATGCCCCTTGGAAGAGACGTGGAGGTCACAGTAGCTTAACAAGACGGTTTTAATGCCCCTTGGAAAAGTGGTGGACGTCGCAGTAACTTAACAAGACGGTTTTAATGCCCCTTGGAAAAGTGGTGGAGGTCGCAGTAGCTTAACAAGACGGTTTTAATGCCCTTTGGAAGAATGGTGGAGGTTGCAGTGGAAAAAAAAGACAATATCAATGCCCCTTGGAAAAGTGGTGGAGGTCGCAATAGCTTAACAAGACGATTTTAATGCCCCTTGGAAGAGACGTGGAGGTCGCAGTAGCTTAACAAGACGGTTTTAATGCCCCTTGGAAGAGACATGGAGGTTGCAGCAGCTTAACAAGACGGTTTTAATGCCCCTTGGAAAAGTGGTGGAGGTCGCAGTAGCTTAACAAGACGGTTTTAATGCCCCATGGAAGAATGGTGGTGGTCGCAGTGGAATAAAAAGACAATATCAATGCCCCTTGGAAAAGTGGTGGAAGTCGCAGTAGCTTAACAAGACGCTTCTAATGCCCCTGGGAAAAGTGGTGGAGGTTGCAGTAGCTTAACAAGACGGTTTTAATGCCCCTTGGAAAAATGGTGGAGGTCGCAGTGGAATAAAAAGACAATATCAATGCCCCTTGGAAAAGTGGTGGAGGTCGCATTAGCTTAACAAGACGGTTTTAATGCCCCTTGGAAGAGACGTGGAGGTCACAGTAGCTTAACAAGACGGTTTTAATGCCCCTTGGAAAAGTGGTGGAGGTCGCAGTAGCTTATCAAGATGGTTTTAATGCCCCTTGGAATCTGGTGGAGGTCGCAGTAGCTTAACAAGACGGTTTTAATGCCCCTTGGAAAAGTGTTGGAGGTCGCAGTAGCTTAACAAGACGGTTTTAATGCCCTTTGGAAGAATGGTGGAGGTTGCAGTGGAAAAAAAAGACAATATCAATGCCCCTGGAAAAGTGGTGTAGGTCGCAGTAGCTTAACAAGACGGTTTTAATGCCCCTTGGAAGAGACATGGAGGTTGCAGCAGCTTAACAAGACGGTTTTAATGCCCCTTGGAAAAGTGGTGGAGGTCGCAGTAGCTTAACAAGACGGTTTTAATGCCCCTTGGAAAAGTGGTGCAGGTTGCAGTAGCTTAACAAGACGGTTTTAATGCCCCTTGGAAAAATGGTGGAGGTCGCAGTGGAATAAAAAGACAATATCAATGCCTCTTGGAAAAGTTGTGGAGGTCGCATTAGCTTAACAAGACGGTTTTAATGCCCCTTGGAAGAGACGTGGAGGTCACAGTAGCTTAACAAGATGGTTTTAATGCCCCTTGGAAAAGTGGTGGAGGTCGCAGTAGCTTAACAAGACGGTTTTAATGCCCTTTGGAAGAATGGTGGAGGTCGCAGTGGAAAAAAAAGACAATATCAATGCCCCTTGGAAAAGTGGTGGAGGTCGCAGTAGCTTAACAAGACGATTTTAATGCCCCTTGGAAGAGATGTGGAGGTCGCAGTAGCTTAACAAGACGGTTTTAATGCCCCTTGGAAGAGACATGGAGGTTGCAGCAGCTTAACAAGACGGTTTTAATGCCCCTTGGAAAAGTGGTGGAGGTCGCAGTAGCTTAACAAGACGGTTTTAATGCCCCTTGGAAAAGTGGTGGAGGTTGCAGTAGCTTAACAAGATGGTTTTAATGCCCCTTGGAAAAATGGTGGAGGTCGCAGTGGAATAAAAAGACAATATCAATGCCCCATGGAAAAGTGGTGGAGGTCGCATTAGCTTAACAAGACGGTTTTAATGCCCCTTGGAAGAGACGTGGAGGTCACAGTAGCTTAACAAGACGGTTTTAATGCCCCTTGGAAAAGTGGTGGAGGTCGCAGTAGCTTATCAAGATGGTTTTAATGCCCTTTGGAAGAATGGTGGAGGTCGCAGTGGAAAAAAAAGACAATATCAATGCCCCTTGGAAAAGTGGTGGAGGTCGCAGTAGCTTAACAAGACGATTTTAATGCCCCTTGGAAGAGACGTGGAGGTCGCAGTAGCTTAACAAGACGGATTTAATGCCCCTTGGAAGAGACATGGAGGTTGCAGCAGCTTAACAAGACAGTTTTAATGCCCCTTGGAAAAGTGGTGGAGGTCGCAGTAGCTTAACAAGACGGTTTTAATGCCCCTTGGAAAAGTGGTGGAGGTCGCAGTAGCTTAACAAGACGGTTTTAATGCCCCTTGGAAGAATGGTGGAGGTCGCAGTGGAATAAAAAGACAATATCAATGCCCCTTGGAAAAGTGGTGGAGGTCACAGTAGCTTAATAAGACGGTTTTCATGCCCCTTACAAGAGACGTGGAGGTAGCAGTAGCTTAACAAGACGATTTTAATGCCCCTTGGAAGAGACGTGGAGGTCGCGGTAGCTTAACAAGACGGTTTTAATGCCCCTTGGAAGAGACATGGAGGTTGCAGCAGCTTAACAAGACGGTTTTAATGCCCCTTGGAAAAGTGGTGGAGGTCGCAGTAGCTTAACAAGACGGTTTTAATGCCCCTTGGAAAAGTGGTGGAGGTTGCAGTAGCTTAACAAGACGGTTTTAATGCCCCTTGGAAAAATGGTGGAGGTCGCAGTGGAATAAAAAGACAATATCAATGCCCCTTGGAAAAGTGGTGGAGGTCGCATTAGCTTAACAAGACGGTTTTAATGCCCCTTGGAAGAGACGTGGAGGTCACAGTAGCTTAACAAGACGGTTTTAATGCCCCTTGGAAAAGTGGTGGAGGTCGCAGTAGCTTATCAAGATGGTTTTAATGCCCTTTGGAAGAATGGTGGAGGTCGCAGTGGAAAAAAAAGACAATATCAATGCCCCTTGGAAAAGTGGTGGAGGTCGCAGTAGCTTAACAAGACGATTTTAATGCCCCTTGGAAGAGACGTGGAGGTCGCAGTAGCTTAACAAGACGGTTTTAATGCCCCTTGGAAGAGACATGGAGGTTGCAGCAGCTTAACAAGACGGTTTTAATGCCCCTTGGAAAAGTGGTGGAGGTCGCAGTAGCTTAACAAGACGGTTTTAATGCCCCTTGGAAAAGTGGTGGAGGTCGCAGTAGCTTAACAAGACGGTTTTAATGCCCCTTGGAAAAGTGGTGGAGGTCGCAGTAGCTTAACAAGACGGTTTTAATGCCCCTTGGAAGAATGGTGGAGGTCGCAGTGGAATAAAAAGACAATATCAATGCCCCTTGGAAAAGTGGTGGAGGTCTCAGTAGCTTAATAAGACGGTTTTCATGCCCCTTACAAGAGACGTGGAGGTAGCAGTAGCTTAACAAGACGGTTTTAATACCCCTTGGAAGAGACGTGGAGGTCGCAGTAGCTTAACAAGACGGTTTTAATGCCCCTTTGAAGAATGGTGGAGGTCGCAGTGGAATAAAAAGACAATATCAATGCCCCTTGGAAAAGTGGTGGAGGTCGCAGTAGCTTAAGAAGACGGTTTTCATGCCCCTTACAAGAGCCATGCAGTACAGCATATTAAAAACATTATTCCCATTGTTGTGGGTCTTTGCCTATGCCTTCCAAGCAAAAGCTGCCAAAAATTAGGACGGAGGAACTTGCAATGCTGGCAACACGGACCACGGTCACCCTGGTGGTATAGTGGTGGTGGAGGCTGAGGATAAGGAGAAGAGCAAAATACAGCCGAAATGAGGAAGCGTATACCCATGTGTGGGTGTGAAGTGGTGCATGGGAATACACCTCCCGAAATAACACAGTGGATTTGACTTTATGTTACTCTGCTGTCATTTGGTGGTGATGAGAAGTCTGGCCCAATCCAGCCCTTGTTCATTTTGATAAGGGTCAGCTTGTCAGCATTGTCAGTTGACAGCGAGTGCGCTTATCAGTTATAATTCCCCCAGCGGCACTAAAAGCATGCTCCGATAACACGCTAGTGGCAGGGCAGGCCAGGACCTCCAAGGCGTACAGAGCGAGTTCATTCCAAGTGCCCAGCTTGGATACCCAATAATTAAAAGGCAAAGAGGAATCATGGAGGACGCTGATACGGTCGGCAAGGTACTCCCTCACCATCTTTTGAAACTTTCCACTCCTTGTGAGAGTACCCCGCGCCTCAGGGCCTGTAAGCTGGGCGGGTCTCAGAAAACTGTCCCAGAATGTTGACAGTGTTCCCCTGCCTCTGTTTGATTGGAGTTGCGTCTCTCTCGCCTGTACGCCTTGGTTGGTCAACGAACTGTGACCTCTGCCGCTAGCGTGTTCAGATGGGAATTTTTTTAACAGTTCTGCAGCAAGGGCCTTCTGGTACTGCCACATTTTTGTAGACCTCTCCACCTGAGGAATAAGAGAGTGAAAGTTTTCCTTGTAGCGGGGGTCTAAAAGTGTCACCAACCAGTAATGGCTGTCACCCAACATTTTGACAATGCGAGGGTCACGGTTAAGGCAGCCATGCGTGCCAGACTGGTAACGGGCAAGACTTCCGTGTCCTCACCAAGATGACGACTGACCATGCTCTCCTCCTTCTCCTCCTCCTCCCCCCTGTCCTCAGGCCACCCACGCTGAACCGACTGTATGACAGTTGTACAGGTACTACCGTCTACAGCGCATGATACCAGCTCCTGTTCTTCCTCCTCTCCCTCATTGTCCCCCAATGCAAGTTGGGATGAGATGATGCTGGGCTGTGTGTAATCACCCATTACGGCTTCTTGATCCATCTCATCATACTCTGGCTGCAATGCCTCCTCTTTAATTCTCTGCAGAGAGCATTGCAAAAGACAGACAAGTGGGATGCTGACGCTAATGATGGCGTCATCGCCACTCACCATCTTGGTGGACTCCTCAAAGTTTGTCAGGATGGTACATATGTCAGACATCCAGGTCCACTCCTGAGGTCTTATGTGTGGAGTCTGACCTGAATATTGACGGCCTTGCTGCAGCTGGTACTCCACAACTGCTCTCTTCTGCTCACAAATCCTTTGCAACATGTGGAGGGTAGAGTTCCAACGTGTGGGGACATCACACACCAGTCGGTGTGCCGGAAGCTGCAAACGCTGCTGCAACACAGCAAGGGCGGCGAAAGCTGTAGCCGACTTCCGAAAATGAGCTGACAGGCGGCATACTTGACGAGCAGATCTGGCAATTCGGGGTACGATTTTAGAAACCGCTGAACCACGAGGTTAAGCACATGAGCCAGGCATGGTACGTGTGTGATCTCGCCTCGCCTCAGAGCCGCCACCAGGTTACGGCCATTGTCACACACGACCATGCCTGGATGTAGGTTCAGCGGTCTCAGCCACAGATCTGCCTGCTCTTTCACAGCTGTCCACAACTCACAAGCAGTGTGAGGTTTATCACCTAAGCTTATGAGTTTCAGCACAGCCTGTTGTCGCTTGGCTGAGGCAGTACTTCAGTGCTTCCAGCTTGTAACTGATGTGGTGATATCTGAGATGGAGGCTGAACATGAGGAGGAGGAGGAGGATGATGCGCAGGAGCAGTACACTGTGGGAGCAACTCTGACTGACATAGGGCCCGCAATCCTCGGTGTGGGGAGGATGTGTTCCGTCCCAAGGTCCGACTGGGTCCCGGCTTCCACTATGTTTACCCAGTGTGCCGTCAGGGAGATGTACCGTCCCTGGCCACAAGCACTTGTCCACGTGTCCGTTGTCAGGTGGACTCTCCCAGTAACTGCGTTGTTGAGGGCACGGCAGATGTTTTGGGACACGTGCTTGTGTAGTGCGGGGATGGCACACCGGGCAAAATAGTGTCGGCTGGGGACCGAGTACCGAGGGACGGCCACCGCCATAAGATTGTGGAAGGATTCCGTCTCCACCAGCCTAAAAGGCAGCATTTCCAGCGCAAGCAGTCGTGAAATGTGCGATTTTAGGACTGTGGCCTGTGGGGCGTTGGCTGCAAATTTGCGCTTTCGTTCAAAGCTCTGGGATATGGACAATTGAACGCTGCAGTGGGACGTGGACGTTGATGCTGTTTCTTGAGAAACTGCCATAACAAGTGAAGACTGAGAGGAGGGGGCATCTTTGCAAGCAGTATGGACAGGGGATTGCCTTGCACGCACAACAGGGGGTTCTATTACACGCACAACAGTGGAAGAAGCAGTGGTGACACCCGCTGACACTGGTCGTGGACCCTGGGGTTCACCTCACAAAGTCGGGTGCTTTGCTGCCATGTGCCTGATCATGCTGGTGGTGGTCAGGCTGGTAGTTTTGTCACCCCTGCTGATGCTGGCATGGCAGGTGGTACAAATGGCCTTTTTTGGGGTTATCAGCAGAGTCTTTAAAAAAATTCCAGACTCTGGAAGACCTACCGGTTGTACTGGCAACGTCCCTCGTGTTGGTGTTACGGGGAACTGTTGCCCGCCTTCTGTGTGCGGCCACCACACTGCTTCTTCCTGCCTATTGGGGTACTCTGTCTCCCTCCCCCTGTGTGCTGCTGGCCTCGCTCTGTGTGTCCTCCTGCCACGTTGGGTCAGTTTACTAGATCATCCACCACCTCCTCCTCTTCCACTTGCGCACCACGATCCTCCTCCTCACTTCGTGGCAATTGTGTCTCGTCATCGTCCACCTCTTGTGACAAATTGCCAGCGTCGACTTCCTGTGGCCGTGGCTGTTCAAATATTTGGGCATCGCTACATGGGATCTCCTCTTCCACCACTTCAAGCGGCACAAATATGGAAATGGACCAGTGAACAGCTCTTCAGAGTGTCCAAGTGTGGGATCAGTTGCTGTCTGACGACACTCGGCATGGTGGGAGGAAGGAGCATCAGGGTGAGGAGGAGTATGCGGTCGAGACTCACGGCTTCTAAAACTTGACCGTGTGGAAGACAGACCGGAGGTGGTGGTGCCCAGGTAACTGGAAGTATTATCTGCTATCCAATTAATAACCTGTTCACACTGATCAGTTTGCAATACTGGTGTTGTAGTGTGCTTCCCTAGTAATTTGGTCAAGAAGTGGGAGCGAGAAGATGTGGCTGTTGGTTGTGGCACATTTTCACCTTGGCCACGGCCCCGTCCTCTACACGCACCATCACCAGAACGTCCAGTTCCACGTCCCTTGCCATGCGCCTTGCCCATAGTAAATGAAGTAAAATAGCTTACATTCGCACTATCAATGGAAAAAGGGTAATAAAAAGGAGATTAGAACCATGGAAGAGGAAAACCACAGTTCTATTTCTGTGGCCTACACCAGACTCTTTTAAACAGATATATTGGTGTCTGACCAGTCAGGGAGACACTATTACAGTTTTTTTTTAAGGCAAAAAATGCCAAAAGCAGGATAATACAGAGATTTGACCCGTGGAACTGCAAAACCACAGTTCTATTTCTCTGGCCTACACCAGACTCTTTTAAACAGATATATTGGTGTCTGAACAGTCACAGACACACTCAATTTTTTTTTTGGGGGGGGGGGAATACCAAGAGGTTAATAAGACGCGTATTTGTACAGTCTGACTGAGGAAAAAAATATATACAGGATTTAGATGAAAAAAAAGGAATTTTCCTGGCCCCTGAGACCGGGGTGATAAGTCTAGCAATTTGACTAACAGGAGCACACAGGACTGTAATGCAGTGTTTGCTGGTATAACCACTGCATCTCCTATACAGCCTGCCTGATATCTGTGATGGATATTAGTCCTGAGAAGGACTGTTTATTTGATTTGGCAGGCTTTAGAGACCCTACACTATTTCGCACTACATATCTCTCCCTAACTCAGCAGCACTCTCCCTACACTGTCTGATCCGGAGCGACTGTGTCCAAGATGGCGGCGCCCGGTTTTAAATACTCGAGGTGACGCTGCGCGGCCAGCCAATCACTGTAATGCCCACAAACAACATGGCAGCGGCATTCCAGTGACTGGCTGGCAATCCCTGCATGTTCATTGGCTCTGTAAAGAGCGCCAAACGTGCAGGGCGGAAACCCGAGCTCCCGCCCGAGTAACCCGGAAATGCTCGGTGCTCGCCGAACATCCCGAGTAGTGAGATGCTCGGGCGAGTACCGAGCAGTGTCGAGCATGCTCGCTCAACACTAGTAACTACTCTGCCTAACATGCCACTTTTGGCATACATACAGATACTGAGAATTATACCCAGTATACAGGGCAGGAGAAGTGGTACTGTGCAGTGTATATATACAGAATAATACAGATACTGAGCATTACACCCAGTATACAGGACAGGAGAGGTGGCACTGTGCAGTGTATATAGAGAATAATACAGATACTGAGAATTACACCCAGTATACAGGACAGGAGAAGTGGTACTGTGCAGTGTATATACAGAATAATACAGATACTGAGAATTACATCCAGTATACAGGACAGGAGAGGAGGTACTGTGCAGTGTATATATACAGAATAATACATATACTGAGAATTACACCCAGTATACAGGACAGGAGAAGTGGTACTGTGCATTATATATATACAGAATAATACATATACTGAGAATTACACCCAGTATACAGGACAGGAGAGGTGGTACTGTGCAGTGTATATAGAGAATAATACAGATACTGAGAATTACACCCAGTATACAGGACAGGAGAAGTGGTACCTTGCAGTGTATATACAGAATAATACAGATACTGAGAATTACACCCAGTATACAAGACAGGAGAATTAGTACTGTGCATTATATATATACAGAATAATACATATACTGAGAATTACACCCAGTACACAGGACAGGAGAGGTGGTACTGTGCAGTGTATATATACAGAATAATACAGATACTGAGCATTACACCCAGTATACAGGACAGGAGAGGTGGTACTGTGCAGTGTATATATACAGAATAATACAGATACTGAGAATTACACCCAGTATACAGGACAGGAGAAGTGGTACTGTGCAGTGTATATACAGAATAATACAGATACTGAGCATTACACCCAGTATACAGGACAGGAGAAGTGGTACTATGCAGTGTATATACAGAATAATACAGATACTGAGAATTACACCCAGTATACAGGACAGGAGAAGTGGTACTGTGCAGTGTATATATACAAAATAATACAGATACTGAGAATTACATCCAGTATACAGGATAGGAGAAGTGGTACTGTGCATTATATATATGCAGAATAATACATATACAGAGCATTACACCCAGTATACAGGACAGGAGAAGTGGTACTGTGCAGTGTATATATACAAAATAATACAGATACTGAGAATTACATCCAGTATACAGGATAGGAGAAGTGGTACTGTGCATTATATATATACAGAATAATACATATACAGAGCATTACACCCAGTATACAGGACAGGAGAAGTGATACTGTGCAGTGTATATATACAGAATAATACAGATACTGAGAATTACACCCAGTATACAGGACAGGAGAAGTGGTACTGTGCAGTGTATATATACAGCATAATACAGATACTGAGCATTACACCCAGTATACAGGACACGAGAGGTGGTACTGTGCAGTGTATATACAGAATAATACAGATACTGAGAATTACACCCAGTATACAGGACAGGAGAAGTGGTACTGTGCATTATATATATACAGAATAATACATATACTGAGAATTACACCCAGTATACAGGACAGGAGAGGTGGTACTGTGCAGTGTATATAGAGAATAATACAGATACTGAGAATTACACCCAGTATACAGGACAGGAGAAGTGGTACTGTGCAGTGTATATACAGAATAATACAGATAATGAGAATTACACCCAGTATACAAGACAGGAGAATTAGTACTGTGCATTATATATATACAGAATAATACATATACTGAGAATTACACCCAGTATACAGGACAGGAGAAGTGGTACTGTGCAGTGTATATATACAGCATAATACAGATACTGAGCATTACACCCAGTATACAGGACACGAGAGGTGGTACTGTGCAGTGTATATACAGAATAATACAGATACTGAGAATTACACCCAGTACACAGGACAGGAGAGGTGGTACTGTGCAGTGTATATATACAGAATAATACAGATACTGAGCATTACACCCAGTATACAGGACAGGAGAGGTGGTACTGTGCAGTGTATATATACAGAATAATACAGATACTGAGCATTACACCCAGTATACAGGACAGGAGAAGTGGTAATATGCAGTGTATATACAGAATAATAAAGATACTGAGAATTATACCCAGTATACAGGACAGGAGAAGTGGTACTGTGCAGTGTATATCCAGAATAATACAGATACTGAGAATTACACCCAGTATACAGGACAGGAGAAGTGGTACTGTGCATTATATATATACAGAATAATACATATACAGAGCATTACACCCAGTATACAGGACAGGAGAAGTGATACTGTGCAGTGTATATATACAGAATAATACAGATTCTGAGCATTACACCCAGTATACAGGACAGGAGAAGTGGTACTGTGCAGTGTATATATACAGCATAATACAGATACTGAGCATTACACCCAGTATACAGGACACGAGAGGTGGTACTGTGCAGTGTATATACAGAATAATACAGATACTAAGAATTACACCCAGTATACAGGACAGGAGAAGTGGTACTGTGCATTATATATATACAGAATAATACATATACTGAGAATTACACCCAGTATACAGGACAGGAGAGGTGGCACTGTGCAGTGTATATATACAGAATAATACAGATACTGAGCATTACACCCAGTATACAGGACAGGAGAGGTGGTACTGTGCAGTGTATATATACAGAATAATACAGATACTGAGAATTACACCCAGTATACAGGACAGGAGAAGTGGTACTGTGCAGTGTATATAGAGAATAATACAGATACTGAGAATTACACCCAGTATACAGGACAGGAGAAGTGGTACTGTGCAGTGTATATACAGAATAATACAGATACTGAGAATTACACCCAGTATACAAGACAGGAGAATTAGTACTGTGCATTATATATATACAGAATAATACATATACTGAGAATTACACCCAGTACACAGGACAGGAGAGGTGGTACTGTGCAGTGTATATATACAGAATAATACAGATACTGAGCATTACACCCAGTATACAGGACAGGAGAGGTGGTACTGTGCAGTGTATATATACAGAATAATACAGATACTGAGAATTACACCCAGTATACAGGACAGGAGAAGTGGTACTGTGCAGTGTATATACAGAATAATACAGACACTGAGCATTACACCCAGTATACAGGACAGGAGAAGTGGTACTATGCAGTGTATATACAGAATAATACAGATACTGAGAATTACACCCAGTATACAGGACAGGAGAAGTGGTACTGTGCAGTGTATATACAGAATAATACAGATACTGAGAATTACACCCAGTATACAGGACAGGAGAAGTGGTACTGTGCATTATATATATACAGAATAATACATATACAGAGCATTACACCCAGTATACAGGACAGGAGAAGTGGTACTGTGCACTGTATATATACAGAATAATACAGATACTGAGAATTACACCCAGTATACAGGACAGGAGAAGTGGTACTGTGCTGTGTATATATACAGAATAATACAGATACTGAGAATTATACCTAGTCTACAGGACAGGAGAAGTGGTACTGTGCATTATATATATACAGAATAATACAGATACTGAGCATTACACCCAGTATACAGGACAGGAGAAGTGGTACTGTGCAGTGTATATATACAGAATAATACAGATACTGAGAATTATACCTAGTATACAGGACAGGAGAAGTGGTACTGTGCATTATATATATACAGAATAATACATATACTGAGCATTATATCCAGTATACAGGACAGGAGAGGTGGTACTGTGCAGTGTATATACAGAATAATACAGATACTGAGCATTACACCCAGTATACAGGACAGGAGAGTGGTACTGTGCAGTGTATATATACAGAATAATACAGATACTGAGAATTATACCTAGTATACAGAACAGGAGAAGTGGTACTGTGCATTATATATATACAGAATAATACAGATACTGAGCATTACATCCAGTATACAGGACAGGAGAGGTGGTACTGTGCAGTGTATATACAGAATAATACAGATACTGAGAATTACACCCAGTATACAGGACAGGAGAAGTGGTACTGTGCTGTGTATATATACAGAATAATACAGATACTGAGCATTACACCCAGTATACAGGACAGGAGAGGTGGTGCTGTGCAGTGTATATATACAGAATAATACAGGTACTGAGTATTACATCCAGTATACAGGACAGGAGAAGTGGTACTGTGCAGTGTATATATACAGAATAATACAGATACTGAGAATTATACCCAGTATACAGGACAGGAGAGGTGGTACTGTGCAGTGTATATATACAGAATAATACAGATACTGAGCATTACACCCAGTATACAGGACAGGAGAGGTGGTACTGTGCAGTGTACATATACAGAATAATACAGATACTGAGAATTACATCCAGTATACAGGATAGGAGATGTGGTACTGAGCAGTGTATATATACAGAATAATACAGATACTGAGAATTACATCCAGTATACAGGACAGGAGAGGTGGTTCTGTGCAGTGTATATATACAGAATAATACAGATACTGAGAATTATACCCAGTATACAGGACAGGAGAGGTGGTACTGTGCAGTGTATATATACAGAATAATACAGATACTGAGCATTACACCCAGTATACAGGACAGGAGAGGTGGTACTGTGCAGTGTATATACAGAATAATACAGATACTGAGCATTACACCCAGTATACAGGACAGGAGAGGTGGTACTGTGCAGTGTATATATACAGAATAATACAGATACTGAGCATTACACCCAGTATACAGGACAGGAGAGGTGGTACTGTGCAGTGTATATATACAGAATAATACAGATACTGAGAATTACATCCAGTATACAGGATATGAGATGTGGTACTGTGCAGTGTATATATACAGAATAATACAGATACTGAGAATTACATCCAGTATACAGGACAGGAGAAGTGGTACTGTGCAGTGTATATATACAGAATAATACAGATACTGAGAATTACACCCAGTATACAGGACAGGAGAAGTGGTACTGTGCAGTGTATATATACAGAATAATACAGATACTGAGAATTACATCCAGTATACAGGATATGAGATGTGGTACTGTGCAGTGTATATATACAGAATAATACAGATACTGAGAATTACATCCAGTATACAGGACAGGAGAAGTGGTACTGTGCAGTGTATATATACAGAATAATACAGATACTGAGAATTACACCCAGTATACAGGACAGGAGAAGTGGTACTGTGCAGTGTATATATACAGAATAATACAGATACTGAGAATTACATCCAGTATACAGGATAGGAGATGTGGTACTGAGCAGTGTATATATACAGAATAATACAGATACTGAGAATTACACCCAGCATACAGGACAGGAGAGGTGGTTCTGTGCAGTGTATATATACAGAATAATACAGATACTGAGAATTACATCCAGTATACAGGACAGGAGAAGTGGTTCTGTGCAGTGTATATATACAGAATAATACAGATACTGAGAATTACACCCAGCATACAGGACAGGAGAGGTGGTTCTGTGCAGTGTATATATACAGAATAATACAGATACTGAGAATTACACCCAGTATACAGGACAGGAGAAGTGGTACTGTGCAGTGTATATATACAGAATAATACAGATACTAAGCATTACACCCAGTATACAGGACAGGAGAGGAGGTACTGTGCAGTGTATATATACAGAATAATACAGATACTGAGCATTACACCCAGTATACAGGACAGGAGAAGTGGTACTGTGCAGTGTATATATACAGAATAATACAGATACTGAGCATTACACCCAGTATACAGGACAGGAGAGGTGGTACTGTGCAGTGTATATATACAGAATAATACAGATACTGAGAATTATACCTAGTATACAGGACAGGAGAAGTGGTACTGTGCATTATATATATACAGAATAATACATATACTGAGCATTACATCCAGTATACAGGACAGGAGAGGTGGTACTGTGCAGTGTATATACAGA
This sequence comes from Phyllobates terribilis, assembly GCF_046119375.1. Classification (NCBI taxonomy): domain Eukaryota; kingdom Metazoa; phylum Chordata; class Amphibia; order Anura; family Dendrobatidae; genus Phyllobates; species Phyllobates terribilis. The sequence continues at coordinate 109,498,383 of NW_027362773.1, forward strand.
ATAATACAGACACTGAGCATTACACCCAGTATACAGGACAGGAGAGTGGTACTGTGCAGTGTGTATACAGAATAATACAGATACTGAGAATTATACCTAGTATACAGAACAGGAGAAGTGGTACTGTGCATTATATATATACAGAATAATACATATACTGAGCATACATCCAGTATACAGGACAGGAGAGGTGGTACTGTGCAGTGTATATACAGAATAATACCGATACTGAGAATTACACCCAGTATACAGGACAGGAGAGGTGGTACTGTGCAGTGTATATACAGAATAATACAGATACTGAGAATTATACCTAGTATATAGGACAGGAGAAGTGGTACTGTGCATTGTATATATACAGAATAATACATATACTGAGCATTACACCCAATATACAGGACAGGAGTAGTGGTACCGTGCAAAGTATATAATATACAGGACAGGAGAAGTGGTACTATGCAGTGTATATATATATATAGAGAGAGAGAGAGAGAATAATACAGATACTGAGAATTATACCCAGTATACAGGGCAGGAGAAGTGGTACTGTGCAGTGTATATATACAGAATAATACAGATACTGAGAATTACATCCAGTATACAGGATATGAGATGTGGTACTGTGCAGTGTATATATACAGAATAATACAGATACTGAGAATTACATCAAGTATACAGGACAGGAGAAGAGGTACTGTGCAGTGTATATATACAGAATAACACAGATACTGAGCATTACACCCAGTATACAGGACAGGAGAGGTGGTACTGTGCAGTGTATATATACAGAATAATACAGATACTGAGAATTACATCCAGTATACAGGATAGGAGATGTGGTACTGTGCAGTGTATATATACAGAATAATACAGATACTGAGAATTACATCCAGTATACAGGACAGGAGAAGTGGTACTGTGCAGTGTATATATACAGAATAATACAGATACTGAGCATTACACCCAGTATACAGGACAGAAGAGGTGGTACTGTGCAGTGTATATACAGTACAGACCAAAAGTTTGGACACACCTTCTCATATAAAGATTTTTCTGTATTTTCATGACTATGAAAATTGTACATTCACACTGAAGGCATCAAAACTATGAATTAACACATGCGGAATTATATACTTAACAAAAAAGTGTGAAACAACTGAAAATATGTCTTATATTCTAGGTTCTTCAAAGTAGCCACCTTTTGCTTTGATGACTGCTTTGCACACTCTTGGCATTCTCTTGATGAGCTTCAAGAGGTAGTCACCAGAAATAATTTTAACTTCACAGGTGTGCCCTGTCAGGTTTAATAAGTGGGATTTCTTGCCTTATAAATGGGGTTGGGACCATCAGTTGTGTTGTGCAGAAGTCAGGTGGATACACAGCTGATAGTCCTACTGAATAGACTGTTAGAATTTGTATTTTGGCAAGAAAAAAGCAGCTAAGTAAAAAAAAACGAGTGGCCATCATTACTTTAAGAAATGAAGGTCAGTCAGTGCGAAAAATTGGGAAAACTTTGAAAGTGTCCACAAGTGCAGTTGCAAAAACCATCAAGCGCTACAAAGAAACTGGCTCACATAATGACCACCCCAGGAAAGGAAGACCAAGAGTCACCTCTACTTCTGAGGATAAGTTTATCCAAGTCACCAGCCTCAGAAATCGCAGGTTAACAGCAGCTCAGATTAGAGACCAGGTCAATGCCACACAGAGTTCTAGCAGCAGACACATCTCTACAACAACTGTTTAAGAGGAGACTTTGTGCAGCAGGCCTTCATGGTAAAATAGCTGCTAGGAAACCACTGCTAAGGACAGGCAACAAGCAGAAGAGACTTATTTGGGCTAAAGAACACAAGGAATGGACATTAGACCAGTGGAAATCTGTGCTTTGGTCTGATGAGTCCAAATTTGAGATCTTTGGTTCCAACCACCGTGTCTTTGTGCGACGCAGAAAAGGTGAACGGATGGACTCTACATGCCTGGTTCCCACCGTGAAGCATGGAGGAGGAGGTGTGATGGTGTGGGGGTGCTTTGCTGGAGACAGTTGGGGATTTATTCAAAATTGAAGGCATACTGAACCAGCATGGCTACCACAGCATCTTGCAGCGGCATGCTATTCCATCCGGTTTGTGTTTAGTTGGGCCATCATTTATTTTTCAACACAACAATGACCCCAAACACACCTCCAGGCTGTGTAAGGGCTATTTGACAAAGAGGGAGAGTGATGGGGTGCTACGCCAGGTGACCTGGCCTCCACAGTCACCAGACCTGAACCCAATCGATATGGTTTGGGGTGAGCTGGACCGCAGAGTGAAGGCAAAAGGGCCAAAAAGTGCTAAGCATCTCTGGGAACTCCTTCAAGATTGTTGGAAGACCATTTCCTGTGACTACCTCTTGAAGCTCATCAAGAGAATGCCAAGAGTGTGCAAAGCAGTCATCAAAGCAAAAGGTGGCTACTTTGAAGAACCTAGAATATAAGACATATTTTCAGTTGTTTCACACTTTTTTGTTAAGTATATAATTCCACATGTGTTAATTCATAGTTTTGATGCCTTCAGTGTGAATGTACAATTTTCATAGTCATGAAAATACAGAAAAATCTTTAAATGAGAAGGCGTGTCCAAATTTTTGGTCTGTACTGTATACAGAATAATACAGATACTGAGAATTACATCCAGTATACAGGATAGGAGATGTGGTACTGTGCAGTGTATATATACAGAATAATACAGATACAGAGAATTACATCCAGTATACAGGACAGGAGATGTGGTACTGTGCAGTGTATATATACAGAATAATACAGATACAGAGAATTACATCCAGTATACAGGACAGGAGAAGTGGTACTGTGCAGTGTATATATACAGAATAATACAGATACTGAGAATTACATCAAGTATACAGGATAGGAGAGGTGGTACTGTGCAGTGTATATATACAAAATACTACAGATACTGAGAATTACACCCAGTATACAGGACAGGAGAAGTGGTACTGTGCAGTGTATATATACAGAATAATACAGATATTGAGTATTACACCCAGTATACAGGACAGGAGAAGTGGTATTGTGCAGTGTATATATACAGAATAATACAGATACTGAGAATTACATCAAGTATACAGGACAGGAGAAGTGGTACTGTGCAGTGTATATATACAAAATACTACAGATACTGAGAATTACACCCAGTATACAGGACAGGAGAAGTGGTACTGTGCAGTGTATATATACAGAATAATACAGATATTGAGCATTACACCCAGTATGCAGGACAGGAGAAGTGGTATTGTGCAGTGTATATACAGAATAATACAGATACTGAGAATTACATCAAGTATACAGGATAGGAGAGGTGGTACTGTGCAGTGTATATATACAGAATAATACAGATACTGAGAATTACATCAAGTATACAGGATAGGAGAGGTGGTACTGTGCAGTGTATATATAGAGAACAGGAAAAGTGGTGTTGTGCAGTGTATATACAGGATTTATATATATAAAGGATTTGGATTTAGCAGATAATTTGAAGGTAAGATTAGAGTCTGTTATCGGTCAGTGGGATGAGAGTCAGGTGTAAGTGGGGACTGGAGTCTTCTTGGAGTAGAATAGTCTAGATGTGTTTGTTCGGGCTCAGGAAGCAGAGCTAGAAGCTAAGCATTAGCAGTCTAAACAGAGCACAGCCGATCTGACAGGACAGGTGGACTCATGGGGGAGGGACACAGACAATGCGCCAGATGCTTCCCCTTTCTCCTGAGTCCATTGATCATAACTATCAGCAAAGCCCCCATACACACAAGATGGCAGCCGGCAGAAAAATGCTTCGTCCATCTCTCACATACACAGGAGCGTTTGTTCCACTGGGCACTCGTGCGTTTGTTCTCTATGAGAAAGCCGCTGACAGAGGTCTCTGCCGGGGTCTTATTTCCACGAGAACAAAGTGATCGTCAGTCTGAAAAGGGACATGCCCGATCCACATCTTCCCTAAGATGTTGTTTGTATGTAATATGCAGACACAGTGAAAAATAAGGGGATGTCATGTGAGCGCCGAAAGACACCGCACCAACACTGCAGGAACGGCTCCGGAGCGGCAGGTATGTATGAAGCATTCTTGTTTTATGATGTGAAGCTATTAAGAAATGGTTGACCAGTGGTGGACATCCCTTTTAATATAAGTAAAAATCAATTTTCCCTTTCTAAGGAATATTTCCATATCGTACATTTATGGCATATCTGTGGGATATGTGCCCGAAAGATACAGATCGCGCTGCTGGCACTCGGACAGGGCATGCACAACTAATCTCCAGATTTTTTGTATAGCAGTTTGAATGCAAGAAATCCATTGCACACACTGTGTATTTGTCGCCCCGTGCACGTATCAGACATTTATGGCATATACTATGGCAGACGGGACAACCCCTTGAAATTTCACCTACAAAATAAAAAGATGCCATTTAATGGGGCGTGATGGGCAAACTTGGTTCCCACCATGGTGCCTTCATTTTACAAAAATGTAAATCCGGCAAACATAATTAGTATTCTGTTGTGTTCCCTTTCTCCCATGGGTCCACTAAAATTATAGGATGAGCTTAAAGGGGTTGGCCAGATGAGGTATTAGGTATCCACAGGAAAGGTCATAATCATAACTTGTTGATCAGTGGGGGTCCGACCACTGGGACTGATTGGCATAACGGGGCACATTTATCCCCTTTAGTATAGGGCTGCATTACGCCGCTCCATTGTTCCTCACTCTTAAAGGGGTTGTCAGGATAAAACAAGTTGTCACCTACTCATAGGATAGGCGATAACTTGCTGATCGGTAGTTTTCTAATACTCTGGGACCTGCACTGATCAGCAGAACAGGGCACTTTTTTTCCCTTTAGTATGGGGCTGCGCATGCTCCATTCATCCTGTAAGGGGCTGGCCAGGCACTTTTATCCCCTTTAGTATGGGGCTGCGCATGCTCCATTCATCCTGTAAGGGGCTGGCCAGGCACTTTTATTCCCTTTAGTATAGGGCTGCGCATGCTCCATTCATCCTGTAAGGGGCTGGCCAGGCACTTTTATTCCCTTTAGTATGGGGCTGCGCATGCTCCATTCATCCTGTAAGGGGCTGGCCAGGCACTTTTATTCCCTTTAGTATGGGGCTGCGCATGCTCCATTCATCCTGTAAGGGGCTGGCCAGGCACTTTTATCCCCTTTAGTATGGGGCTGTGCATGCTCTATTCATCCTGTAAGGGGCTGGCCAGGCACTTTTATTCCCTTTAGTATAGGGCTGCGCATGCTCCATTCATCCTGTAAAGGGCTGGCCAGGCACTTTTATTCCCTTTAGTATGGGGCTGCGCATGCTCCATTCATCCTGTAAGGGGCTGGCCAGGCACTTTTATCCCCTTTAGTATGGGGCTGCGCATGCTCCATTCATCCTGTAAGGGGCTGGACAGGCACTTTTATTCCCTTTAGTATGGGGCTGCGCATGCTCCATTCATCCTGTAAGGGGCTGGCCAGGCACTTTTATCCCCTTCAGTATGGGGCTGCGCATGCTCCATTCATCCTGTAAGGGGCTGGCCAGGCACTTTTATCCCCTTCAGTATGGGGCTGCGCATGCTCCATTCATCCTGTAAAGGGCTGGCCAGGCACTTTTATTCCCTTTAGTATGGGGCTGCGCATGCTCCATTCATCCTGTAAGGGGCTGGCCAGGCACTTTTATCCACCTTAGTATGGGGCTGTGCATGCTCCATTCATCCTGTAAGGGGCTGGCCAGGCACTTTTATTCATTTTAGTATAGGGCTGCGCATGCTCCATTCATCCTGTAAAGGGCTGGCCAGGCACTTTTATTCCCTTTAGTATGGGGCTGCGCATGCTCCATTCATCCTGTAAGGGGCTGGCCAGGCACTTTTATCCCCTTTAGTATGGGGCTGCGCATGCTCCATTCATCCTGTAAGGGGCTGGCCAGGCACTTTTATTCCCTTTAGTATGGGGCTGCGCATGCTCCATTCATCCTGTAAGGGGCTGGCCAGGCACTTTTATCCCCTTTAGTATGGGGCTGTGCATGCTCCATTCATCCTGTAAGGGGCAGGCCAGGCACTTTTATTCCCTTTAGTATAGGGCTGCGCATGCTCCATTCATCCTGTAAAGGGCTGGCCAGGCACTTTTATTCCCTTTAGTATGGGGCTGCGCATGCTCCATTCATTCTGTAAGGGGCTGGCCAGGCACTTTTATTCCCTTTAGTATGGGGCTGTGCATGCTCCATTCATCCTGTAAGGGGCTGGCCAGGCACTTTTATCCCCTTTAGTATGGGGCTGTGCATGCTCCATTCATTCTGTAAGGGGCTGGCCAGGCACTTTTATCCCCTTTAGTATGGGGCTGTGCATGCTCCATTCATCCTGTAAGGGGCTGGCCAGGCACTTTTATCCCCTTTAGTATGGGGCTGTGCATGCTCCATTCATTCTGTAAGGGGCTGGCCACGCACTTTTATCCCCTTTAGTATGGGGCTGTGCATGCTCCATTTATCCTGTAAGGGACTGGCGAGTGCTCGGCTCTTTCCTGCAGCCCCTTACAGGATGAATGGAGCGGCGGTGGAGCATGCACAGCCCCATACTAAAGGGGATAAAAGTGTCCGTTTCTGCCGATCGTTGCAGGTCCCAGAATTTTAGAAAACTACCGATCAGCAAGTTATCGCCTATCCTATGACAACTCCTTTAAGAGGACCTATCGCTGATCTGAGGCTGCCCTAAAATTTTAATTAAATCCCTAAAACCCCCTGAAAGGACCCGATTTGTTAGCAAAAACTCGAGTCCGACCTTCCGGACATGCAGAGCGGAGCCCAACACACCTCCGCGGCCCTTTTGTAGTGAAAGCATGAGATTTTTCTCTTTCACTGTGAAAGAGGCCGTAGAGGGTTGTGGGGTCTCGCTCTGCATGTGGGGACCCCACAGTCCGGAAGGTTGGACTCAACTTTTGCTAGGAAATCGGGTCCTTTCAGGGGGTTTTAGAGACGCTTATGTCTACAACTTATATTTAGAAGAATCCCCAGTCTGGGGTAGGTTGTGTGTATAAAAGAGGTCAGGGACCCTGACAAATTCCCTGTAAGGGACCCCATTATTCCTGATGGAGCCCTAAGACTGTGGTGGCACTGTCTGACTAGTCTTCTGTGCCAGTCCCTGATGTCTGGGCTGTAGCCACACAGCTTCTTGGCAGACGTGTGTCTGTAACCATAGAAACTGCAGCTGTGACTAAACTGTCTCGGGGTGTAATACCTGCGGCGGCCGCACGTGTCACCAGGGCAACCACGAGCTCGCGCTGCTCCCAGGACCCGGACTGCGGGCGCTGATCACAAGGCAGCGCTGGTGGGAGGAGCCCTGAGAGGAGGCTTTGTGACGTCACGCACCGAGTCTATATAAGGGAGCTCTCCGCTGAATGACTTGTTATACGAGAGCTAGTAGTGAAGAGCGCGGTTCAGCTCCCGTTATAAAGTGTTTTGTACTGTGACCGAGCCCCGTGCACACTCCGCCGTTACCGCTCCGTTCTCTATCAGCCATTCGGGGACATTTGTATATTTCTCTTATATTTCTACCAGGATGAAGACGAAATTCTCCTGCGCGGAGGAGCAGCCGAGCTCTCTGGGGTTACTGATCAGCTCGGCCGGGGGACTGGTGACAAACCAGAGACTCGCGGAGTCCGTGGTGGCGGAACCCCGAGACAAGGACGAGGAGAACAGCCGGGCCAAGGAGGACGAGCCCGAGCCCCGCACCAGGCGCAAGGCTTACCGCTGGTGCAAGGAGTTCCTGCCAGGGGCGTGGAGGCGTCTGGAGGAGGAGCGCTTCCAGATCAGCGTTATACGGTGGGTGGTGCTGAGGCCGGCGGCGGGGATCACTGCGGCCAGCTCCCTGTAGTGCTGCCCCCTCCTGAGACTGTGACTGCAGCTCCCTGTAGTGCTGCCCCCTCCTGAGACTGTGACTGCAGCTCCCTGTAGTGCTGCCCCCTCCTGAGACTGTGACTGCAGCTCCCTGTAGTGCTGCCCCCTCCTGAGACTGTGACTGCAGCTCCCTGTAGTGCTGCCCCCTCCTGAGACTGTGACTGCAGCTCCCTGTAGTGCTGCCCCCTCCTGAGACTGTGACTGCAGCTCCCTGTAGTGCTGCCCCCTCCTGAGACTGTGACTGCAGCTCCCTGTAGTGCTGCCCCCTCCTGAGACTGTGACTGCAGCTCCCTGTAGTGCTGCCCCCTCCTGAGACTGTGACTGCAGCTCCCTGTAGTGCTGCCCCCTCCTGAGACTGTGACTGCAGCTCCCTGTAGTGCTGCCCCCTCCTGAGACTGTGACTGCAGCTCCCTGTAGTGCTGCCCCCTCCTGAGACTGTGACTGCAGCTCCCTGTAGTGCTGCCCCCTCCTGAGACTGTGACTGCAGCTCCCTGTAGTGCTGCCCCCTCCTGAGACTGTGACTGCAGCTCCCTGTAGTGCTGCCCCCTCCTGAGACTGTGACTGCAGCTCCCTGTAGTGCTGCCCCCTCCTGAGACTGTGACTGCAGCTCCCTGTAGTGCTGCCCCCTCCTGAGACTGTGACTGCAGCTCCCTGTAGTGCTGCCCCCTCCTGAGACTGTGACTGCAGCTCCCTGTAGTGCTGCCCCCTCCTGAGACTGTGACTGCAGCTCCCTGTAGTGCTGCCCCCTCCTGAGACTGTGACTGCAGCTCCCTGTAGTGCTGCCCCCTCCTGAGACTGTGACTGCAGCTCCCTGTAGTGCTGCCCCCTCCTGAGACTGTGACTGCAGCTCCCTGTAGTGCTGCCCCCTCCTGAGACTGTGACTGCAGCTCCCTGTAGTGCTGCCCCCTCCTGAGACTGTGACTGCAGCTCCCTGTAGTGCTGCCCCCTCCTGAGACTGTGACTGCAGCTCCCTGTAGTGCTGCCCCCTCCTGAGACTGTGACTGCAGCTCCCTGTAGTGCTGCCCCCTCCTGAGACTGTGACTGCAGCTCCCTGTAGTGCTGCCCCCTCCTGAGACTGTGACTGCAGCTCCCTGTAGTGCTGCCCCCTCCTGAGACTGTGACTGCAGCTCCCTGTAGTGCTGCCCCCTCCTGAGACTGTGACTGCAGCTCCCTGTAGTGCTGCCCCCTCCTGAGACTGTGACTGCAGCTCCCTGTAGTGCTGCCCCCTCCTGAGACTGTGACTGCAGCTCCCTGTAGTGCTGCCCCCTCCTGAGACTGTGACTGCAGCTCCCTGTAGTGCTGCCCCCTCCTGAGACTGTGACTGCAGCTCCCTGTAGTGCTGCCCCCTCCTGAGACTGCAGCTCGCTGTAGTGCTGCCCCCTACGGAGACTGCAGCTCGCTGTAGCGCTGCCCCCTACGGAGACTGTGACTTCAGCTCCCTGTAGCGCGGCCCCCCTCCGGAGAGTGCGGCTGCCGCCCCCCTGTAGCGCGGCCCCCCTCCGGAGAGTGCGGCTGCCGCCCCCCTGTAGCGCGGCCCCCCTCCGGAGAGTGCGGCTGCCGCCCCCCTGTAGCGCGGCCCCCCTCTAGTGACTGGGCCGGCTGCTCTCCTACGGAGATGCTTTGTTCCACTCATCCTCATTTTGAAAAAATCTAAAGTTCTCCAAAAACTCCCCAAAAAAGTAGTGTTTCCAGAAGCAGGTTTTGAATGCAATAAAATATTCTGTGTGCAGTCGTTAGTCCCTGATACACGTTAGATTAAGGTTAGCTGAACCTGCTGATATCAACGGGTTCGGCCAACTGTCTTAATGTGTATGGGGGTGCCGGACGACTGGTCAGGAGGTGTCAATTGTGCATGTCTGACTTCGGAGTGCCTATCATTGATCTGCTGGGTATGGGCGAGTCGGCAAAGATGGCCGGCCTTACAGTTGGTCTTGGTAGCATTGGATCCTTTCTGCTGAGTGTGACTGTTGTTCGTTCTGCTCCAGTAATCATGTAAAGGGTTAATGGACAAAATATATCAGACAGTTCCCTAATTCAGAAGACCGATGTGATTGGTGATCACCATACGGTGACGCATACTATTATCTGGTGGATTGTTAGAGTTTCGGTACTTTTCCACTATCTGAATGCCACCACTATTAATGTCTGTGCTTGTCCAGGTAATGGAAAAGTCCCGCGTTCTCACCCTTCTCTTAGTGGGATACATGAAGAAGAAGAATTTTATTTCTATAGCACCAACATATTCGTCACCACTTTTATTCAGGGGGGACTTGTACAGACAACGAGACATTAGAGTAACACTTAATTCAACTTCTAGTACTTCTTGTCTTCCTGGGCGGCCGGTCACCTGTTGTGTAACACCACGGGTCTGAATTGCACCTGCAACGTGATGTCATTGAGACCCTACACATGGTGAATGTCCAGCGCACGGGCAGCGTTTCGGCAAGGAGTCCAATGATAGATGCAGCAAAGGTTATCACGACTCTCATCACACGGTCTTGATGACTTGTCACAAGTTATCTCCCACAAGAGGATTAATATGACCTGACATGAGTCACTGACTTGTGCAATGTTAACTTAGCGATGAATTTCACTTTTTTTTGTGCTGTTATCTGAGTCATTGTAGTCTTTTCTGATCTGTATGCTCACCCTGCGCCTTTCCAATGAATAAAAGGTTAGTCTTTATCACTACTCAGTGCTATAAACCTGCCAGTCTTTTCCTGGAGGGGGTCAGCCTCATATTATGCAGATCACAGGACTCCTTTCAGACGCACCGGCCGCACAGCAAGGCTCATTTTGTGTTGGAGGCTCCGTTGCACGGTCAGTAAGCTGGTAAAATGTCAGCCGCCCAATCAAAAAACAAACAGATCCCATTATATTGTATAGGGTATTTTGGCTACCGTATGTACCAGTCATAGGACGGGCGTGTTTTTTTGCCAAAGTTATTTTTTTGTTTTCGCTTGCCAATCTGTAGTGATGACTTGCCGATTGGGGATCCGATAGACTGAGGAAGGGATTCTGCAGAGCCCTGGCTGAATGAAGCATTGTCTGGACATGTGCATCCTCCTTGCTCCGTTTATTCTCCGTGGGATTATCGGAGATTGCCGAGTTAAGCGCCCTGCATTTTTTCCAGCCGTCCCATAGAGAATGAATGGAACGGTGGCTCATAAGTTCAGCGTCTGCTTCTTTCTCTTATTCAGTGGGTATCTAGAAGTCAAGCCCCCACCAGACAGGAAGTTTTCTCTTATCCTATGGTTAAAGTGATAACCTCTAAAGATGTAAATAGCCATTAAAGAGGTTGTCCAGAACTGTAACATTGATGATATATCCTTAGGATAGGTCATCAATGTCTGATCGGTGGGGATGCGACCCCCCCCCCCCCCCCCCCCCCCCGCCAGCCAGCTTTTCCTGGTGTCTGCGGTGGCTGAAACTGTTCAGTTGCGGACCGTCTGCAGAATAGTGGCTGCGGCTGGGTACTGCACAGCCGCCCACTAATGATTTGAATAGGGGGCGCATGTGCAGTTCCTGACTGCAGCCACTATACAGTTGATGGAGCTATGCTGTGCAGTTCCTGCTGCCGCTGACCAGTGGGGGCACTGGGTGTCACACGCCCACTGATCCTTTGATCAATGTTAGTCCCGGACAGCCTCTTAGGCATACACATTAGATGTCTGTCGGCAGAATGATTGTTTGGCGGTAGCCATCTCGGCCATATGCAGGAGCGCTCTTTTGGCCGAGCGCTCCAGAGTTCTCTAGTAGAGAGCGGTCCTCAGACTTTTCCACCGGTGGCTTATCTCCGGCAGACATCTCATCAGTCTGAAATTGGCCATACCGGATCCATGCTTCCCCCAACAATAAATTGTCCGGGGCACCAAGACGTATTAGACTGTCTCCAGAACCCGTTGATAGCTGCGATGGGTTCTGGCAACTTTTTTTTTTCTTTACCCACCAATTTGGTCGGTGAAAATAATCACTAGTCTGCACTGCCTCATTGGATAACATCGGTCCCAGTGCTGTCCGTTTTTTGCTCGTGTGAACATGGCCTAAGCTTTAGCTGCCACTTACAGGCTTGGCCACCTCCCTGCTGTAGAAAGTCCAGTTCCTCACTTACTAGGCATCAGTTCCCAATCTGCTCGTGGGGGGAAAATCCCCTTTGTTAGAGTTCCTCTTCTAACTTTCCTTTTGCAGTTGCTCTGTGTAGTTCTCCTTTAGGAAAACAGAAGTGACCTTGTAGACCGGCCCTGCACGTTACACATTTACATTTTCAGCAAACACTGTTTGCATTGAATGTTTGGGGCGTAGCCGACCTGTGATGAGTCCTCATGGTTGTGCTCGGATTTCTCCAGGAGATGGCTTTCTACAGACCATGGATTGATTGGTTACTAAAAGCCAGCAGTGACTAGTGTTTACCAACAGATTTATTTCATCCACTGCTAAATAAGAGTGTCAGCCCTACAGAAGATCCCAGTGACCCGATTTGTGTACAGGTCGGTAGTGCTGCTAATTCTGAGTACAGCCGGAGTAATCCCACGTGGTGAGCAGATTAATTAGTTACTATCATGACGAAGTCTCTGTGTTTGCACAGGAAAATCTCCCCCACTTTTTGACTCTGGGTCTTTATTGTAGCGCGCACTCATCAAAAAGGGCTAAATGGCGTGCCTATTGTGTGCAAAAGGCTCCAGGAGCAAGTCATTCCAGTTATTTCAGGTATTGCCCAGGTTAGATCTGAATGCAAAGCATACCAGAACTGTAACCACTTGTGACCAGGAACAATAATGAATAAAACCGTAGTGTCTGAATGCTGGATGATAACGCCCTATAGGAACTGGCCCACTGCCTTTTTTACTTGGGTTTAAAGGGAACCTGTCAGGTCCAAAAAAAAAGAATGCTTTTTGCCTGGAGATATGGGATTAATTTGCAAAAAAAAGTGTTAAAATTCTGCCCTCTACTGAATCAGCAGCTCCAGGGAGAAATTGAGGTTATATCTTCCCTGCAGCCGCTCGCTTCCAGTAATTGGGGCAATGCAGGGGCTCTAACTGTACAATGACCATGGCAGCTGTAATCGCTCGTATGCTGCTTCCTCCGTCAGCTTGGTTGCAGTTACTCAGATCCTGGGCCAGTTTGCTGTTTTGACAACACTACTTTATTCAAAGCGTTTCCCCAGTTATGTCAGTGTTCGACGTGAACAGTAGTTTAATTCTTCTCAATGGTCAAGTTGACTCTTGTAGCAAAGACCTTGATGACATTTTCCCTTTTTATAGGTATCTTAACTACACCTTTTACTTCAAGCACAGATGAGAAGTGATCCACTTATGTTTATTCATAAAATCGGTACTTTTATATCAGAACTTAATTCAATATATTATTACACTATTTAACAAGTGACATTACTATATACCAGATTTTCAAAAATTAACTTTTTTAACCCAGTAAAAAGAAATCTAACCCAAGGGCTGGCATATAAAAGTTAACTTTTTTATTACAAATTATTAAAAACTTACACTGGAGGGACACCAAATACCAAAAAAGTCCATGCCTTGTACATTAAAAGAATATCATAGCAGGTTATACCACTTTTAGAGTAGATCCCATCTACTTTCTTATTTCCCTTACAAGTGAAGGGAGTGATACATGCATTATATCCGATTTCCATTGTCCTTGACCATAATTCAATGCACAGATATTATAATGAAAAGACTGGGTGTAGTGTTTTGCGCTCACTCATCTACCTCGATATTGTGGAGCAGCAGAAATCCGGATTCATTCATATAGGGTTTCATATAAAATATGATGTATATAGAATATATGTATTTATAGTATTATAAATCTTCAAAAACAATGGGTATAAATTGGATCGGATGACTGCATGTTTCCGCTAGCATGGGGAGCATTGTCCTAATCCTATTAAAAGTAGTACACATTAACAAAAAAGATATATTTTATGATTGATTTGCTCAAGTGAACATGAACTAAAGATAAATCGTAAATAAAGTGACAGTGCTTCTGTCTAGGTAAACCTGCACATCATAGGAGAGATAATAATCTCATTTCCAATAAAGTGTATTTGTGCTAATAACTATAGAGTCCTAGGTTGACTCATGGAAAAGGTGCATACAGCATCAAAACGTCATAGTGGTAACATTAGTGCATGCAATTTGATGTTATAGGAAAGGGTTTTTTTTGTACCTGCTAGATGTTGTAACTATAGTGTGGCGAGAGTATTTGGCTCCGTCCCTTTGCCCTGACGCGCGTTTCGTCCAGCTTCTTCTGGTGAGGGAGCCAAATACTCTCGCCACACTATAGTTACAACATCTCCTAGCTGGAAAAAAAACTCTCCTATAACATCAAATTGCATGCACAAATGTAACCCTTAAAACTATGACCTTTTGATTCTGTATGCCGGGGTCGAGGACAATGGACATCGGATGTAATGCATGATCTACTCTAAAAGTGCTTTATAACCTGCTTTGATAATCCATTAATGTACAAGGCATATACATTTTGGTATTTGGTGCCCCTCCTGTGCAAGAACCTTTTCTGCTTTTAATAATTTTTAATATATCTAATAAAAGATTTCACTTTTATATACCAAACCTTGGGTTATATTTCTTTTTACTGGGTTAAAAAAAAGTTAATTTTTGAAAATCTGGTATATGGTAATGTCAATTTAGTTTAAGAAAAACCCTTTCTATTTTTTTCCCCTCGGTAGATTACTATGTAAAGTCTGGGACGTACTTATGTTAAATTATTTGACAAGTGTCCGATCTACATCTTAAGAACATGTCTTTGAATGTGTTGAAACTTACAGCCTGTTTTTATTCATATTTAACAAGTAAACTGGAAATTAATTGGATGAAGGTATAATGTATGTTCATATTAACAATGTGGCTTCAATTTATAAAATCCATGACTCCTGATTAAAAAACAAAAAAAAACTTTTCAGGTTCCCCCAAAATATTTTATTCTTAATGTTGAAATTCAGAACTTTATGCCACTTTTAAGTGTGAACCAAGCCTTAAAGGGGTTGGCAGGTTATCAATACCTGATGGTCATCCATATTGGATCAGTGGGGGTCCGGACACCCTCTTCCCCCACCAATCAGCTGACACAGGCTGTTAATGTAAACACATTGAACAGAACTGCAATCCGCAGCTTGTTATTGGGTTATGGCTGCTGCTGGAGGCTGAAGATCAGCTTCTGTTAGAGGAACTGATCTTCAGTATCTGACAGCAGAGAATAAGAGCGAGGTCGCTAATATCTGATGACCAGTTAACCACCTTTAAGGGCCCGCTTGCATATTGGTGAAAATTCAGCTGAGTCTGCCAGTATTGATGGGACTGGCCGGCTGTTTTATGGGTATGGAGACCTCTTGAAGGACCTGGAATGTTGTATCTCCCCATTTTTGTTCTCGACTTTTCCCACTGACAACACATGAGCTCTCAGTGAAAGACCGAATGAGGGGTTGGAGGAATAGTAGTTGGCTGATCAAAGGTTGTATGAGTATCTTTAGTATAAGACAATATTCAGCCCCCTTGTGTAACCCGATTGTCTCCTTTTTACTTTAGCGGTGGCCTCAGTAACATGCTGTTTCATTGCTCATTGCCAGAAGATGTGATCTGTGTGGGCAATGAGCCCCGGAGTATTCTTCTGCGGATATACGGCGCCATCTTGCAGGTGGGTGAAATCGTCAGATAAGTTGTGCATTTTGTGTCGTGTTATTTATCCTATTAGTGTCTATTTTGCCAATATCACCAGAAGGACATTAAGCAGACTTTAAACATTTGCTATTCGTGTTCTTTCCGATTTGTACATCTTGAGCAGTCTTTATACAAAGTGAAATCTTCTCGGACATTATTGCACCTTGATTTATCAGAAATTTCTGGTAGCCAACAGAAGTATGTTTTTTTCACTGCTGCGAATCCTGACCCCAATATCCTATCCCAATTCTTCATCCACCCCCAGATAAGCAATGGCTTATCCAATGCAGCACGATCGTTAGACCGGGCAATTCATGCACTTTACTTCTAGTTATAGGAAACTTCTGATATGTCAACATTTTTTCTTTGTCCCCATCTGGGCTCCAAGACCCCCCAACTTTCACTAGAGTGAAGTTACTAAAGTGCTTGATAGATTGATGACCAGCTTCGGCTTCTGACGACTTCTTTGTGCTGTAATCCTGACAGGCAAGAGACATTTTATATTTTACGGACAGTCTTCAGCTCTTTAAAGGAATTCCAAAAAAAGCAAATGGAATGGAATAGCCTGGGCTCTTTAGTCGATCAATTAAAGGGGTTTAGACACTGATGAAAGCACAATGTCTGAGCAAAGCTCACTCAACCTCTAATCCCTGCCAATCTCTATAACTAAAGGGAATTGGTGTAGTAAAACATCTTGCCATATCTTCTGCTGTTGGCGCCATATCTTCTGCTGTTGGTGCCACTTCTGCTTTCTACAGAATTTGCATGGATGGCCATAGTATATAATGGTTGCCTAAATAAAGAGCTGACGAGGACTAAGAGCTGGCACTTTTCTTTTAGTGTTATTCAAAATTAGAACCCCACTAATCCAAGCCATGTCGCACCAATGTCTCACAGGACCCTTTTTAGACAGCCAAATTCTAGCAGATTGTGAGGAGGTCTCTGTGCTCAAAACATCCAACATATCGGAGGTTTTCTGTATCCTGAGGCTTCATACATTTATGATGGGCTGTAATTTAAAGGAAACCTGATGAGAGGTTCATGCTGAATCCGAGACTGGCTATAGGTTTTACTCAAACGCAGCTAATCATCCGAGTCGCATTGTCCCTGGACGGCTTTCTAAAATATATATTTTTCTGAAACACTGCAACGTTTCGGAGTAAAACATGAACCTTGGATTCATGCTGCCTGATGAATCTCATGTCAGGATCCCTTAAATAATAATAAAAAAAAAAAAAAGCTGCATTTGCTATATGGTCAGACGATCTTTTGTTAACAATCGTTGGCAGAGGTGATCATTGTGTGCTTTTCAGATTCAGTGTTTCCAGCTGATGGTCGGCGTTGTAATTCTGAAGAAATGGCTGGAGACCGTAGATTGGTCATGCCACCAGGTTTAGAGGTAAATGCCCCCCCACTAAGCCTTTGTATCTTACGGGTAAGTTGAAGAGATTTCCTTTACAATAGAGAAGGTTGATGTTCCACCAAATGTGGACAACACGTGGATGAGTTTATAAGAGCCCATGAGTCATCCATCCGCCCCTTATCTCCTAGCGGTACATGGTTGTCCAATCCATTAATAATCTTCTATATGGTCGGTAAAGGAGTCAATTGGATTCTGCAATATTTAGACTTGGGTTTATAAATGATTTATTAAATAATCACATTTGGCTTTGTAAACCCATTAGTCGATTTTCTGTTTTGACGTGAGAAGCTTTTAAGGTTATTGACATTGGCAGCTTCTCTTATTTACCGATAGGTTCTTTCCCCAGTCGGTCATAATCAAAGTCCAAACCAAGAGAGCCATGTGGCCCGGACTTTGATACCGTCAGTAAAATTCCTACCGGGGTTAATCAGCCGTCTGCACTTGAATCATTCCCTTCAGTAACACGCCCAGGTACAGCCGTAGAAATCAATGCCTGCCCGGTTATCTGTCATTGTCTTTGTGGGTTCTCGGACATTGACTTTGAGCTCTGACCTGCCATTAAAAAAGAAGTGTGAGGACGAGTCACTCATGCTATAAAAGTTATGCAATTTCGGTGAATGGTGGCTACATGTCCAAATATCATTCATTAGATGGGTGACATAAGGTCAGCCATGATCTAGATCAGACGTTCCCAACTTGTTTTTAGGTTGTGAGACAGTTGTTAAACCGCCCTAATATTTTTAAAGGTGTTACCCTGTGAATGAACTTAATTTTTAAAAGTTCTCAGAGAGGATAAAAAAGTAATATTAATTACTTCCCCCACCTCCCTCAGCTCCTGCTTAGCCAATCACTGGTCTCAACGGTGACACGCCTCAGCCACTGATGGGCAGAAATTCTTTCTCAGCCAATTTGGCTGAGGCCAGTGATTGGCTAAGCAGGCCTTTCCGCCCATTTGGCTGAGGCGTGTCACCGCTGAGGTCAGTGATTGGATGATCAGTCATTTCAAAGCAGCACCATGAAGTAGAGACAAGTGCAGACAGGGCAAGCAATGGAACAGGCGCTGCAGTCGTTTAATGAGATTAATAATAAAAAATGAATAACAAATATTTACTATAAGTATTTACATTATTATTTCTATTATATAAAAATAGTATTTTTTATGTATTTATATTATATTTTTTTATTAAATAAAGTAATAAAATTAAATATAACATATTTTATTTTGTAGTATTTTAGTTTATATTTTATTATTTAGTATCTATTTTATTAAAGCACAATTAACGCCAGGGTGTTCTATACATATGAAAAAAGTTACATACATATATAAAATAAAGCCGAGGGGGGGGGGGGGGTACCCTGGCATTAAATTTTTTACTTTAACCAGTCTGATCCCTTAAAAAAAAAAAAAAAAAAAATTACCAGACAACCCCTTTTTAAAAGAAGAAAAAAAAAACTATTAAAGTCAAAACTATCACTTGGATATAATTTGTATGGAGTCTGTCAGCACAAAATGACTGTTCAAACCATGCATAGGCCCTTGTCAAACAGTTCGGTGCAACTTTTACCTACTGATTATGCAGTAGTCTCCGCCTTTCTCTTTCTTGATTGACAGTTTTTTTCTTCACAAGGGTAAAGAGATGGAAAGCAAGTAGGTGGGAGGAGGGGGCACTGCACCGCTTGGCCACACAAAGGACCACCTTGTCCCTAGTGCATATCAATGTATATATACAAACTATATGTAACTGCCAACATTTGGGGAGCTAAACTCCAGTGGCTTAAGAGTCACATGCTGCTCACAAGCTACCGGTTAGGAACCGCTGATCTAGATCTGGTGACTGTTTCCCCAAGACCTTTATGGTAAATATTTTGAAAATTTGAATTTCAAAAAGTTAAAATAAAGTGACGTAAAGTTCTCGTGTTCTACAGCCACCGCATTCCGCCGCCTCCTCTGATGTCCTGCTCTGGTGTATTATGCACCATGCCGACTCGATAAACAAGTTCTAGAGTAAATATTCGGCAACACCGAAAACATAATCCTATCCTCTGCCCATTTGCTTTTCTTTTTTTTTATTTTAATGCTGAAGTTTCTTTTGCTTATGCCATATAATTTGGGTTAATACCAAACTATCTAAGTAAACCATGCACATTCAATTTTTTGATTTTTTTTTTGTTGGCTTCACGTCTACCTAACAAGTTTTACTGTTTTCAACACCATTTAAAAAAAAAAAAATGGCTGTCCTGTTCTCCCGTAGAAGCATGGCAGCCGACTTGTTTAAGAGACCTGTGGGGGAAAAAAAATGAAGGATGACAATGTCCTTTTCTACTTGAGATGCCGGGCAAATATCTATTTTTCTTTCACACTAGGAATTAGGTATAAAGACTACGGACTAGATCTTTTTATATCAAGAAACCTGGTGATGAAAACTGTTGTGGCTGGTAATGCTCAACTTTACTCTTGATAGTATGAAAGCCCTAAGTAGTTTTATTTATTTTCATATACAGTGGTGTGAAAGTGTTTGTCCCCTTCCTGATTTCTTATTCTTTTGCAGGTTTGTCACACTTAAATGTTTCAGATCACAAAACAAATTTAAATATTATACAAAGATAACACCAGTAAACACAAAATGTAGTTTTTAAATGAAGATCTTTATTAAGGGAAAAAGAAATCCAAACCTACGGGGCCCTGTGTGAAAAATTGATTCCTCATCCCCCTTAAACATAAATTAACTGTGGTTTATCACATCTTTGGGAAGCTGAGTTCAATTTCACTAGCCACACACAGGCCTGATTACTGCCACACCTGTTCTCAATCAAAAAATCACTTAAGTAGGACCTGGGTTACAAAGTGAAGTAGAGCAAAAGATCTTCAAAAGCTAGACATCATGCTGCAATCCAAAGAAGTTCAGGAACAAATGAGAAACAAGGTAATTGAAATCTATCAGTCTCGAAAAAGGTTATAAAGCCATTACTAAAGCTTTGAGACTACAAGGACCCTGTAGGTTTGGATTTCTTTTTCGCTTAATAAAGACATTCATTTAAAATCTGCATTTTGTGTTTCCTTGTGTTATGTTTGTCTAATATTTACATTTGTTTTGTGATCTGAAACATTTAAGTGTGACAAACATGCAAAAGAATAAGAAATCAGAAAGGGGCAAACACTTTTTCACACCACTGTATCTAGCAGATTTTTTATTGCTTGGTATAATGTTGAACACAGTTTTATGTTTAAGTTGAGGTGTTGGAAATTATTATATTATTGCTATTATACTAATTTTCTACTAATGTTCGAAAGTGGCACAGTATATTGTGCATTATTAAATGCCAGTGTTTAAAAAAAATTAAAAATGACCACTTGTAGCTTGGTTTTCTGGCATTATTTCCAGGTGTTTGTTGGGTGGGTTTTGCGGGTGGAGACTAATCATTGCTGGGGCAGGGTGTTATACCTCTTTAGTTGTATGTGCATGTGTTCTTTGCTGCAGGCGTACCCATGCCATCGTGCCTTGCACACTCTGGTTTCCAGGTGACAGACACGATCCACGGTATAGTATGCAACCTCAGAGTCAGAGCATTATGTTTTAAGCTTTTTTTTCATTAATTTCCTATGCAATGATATATTATGCATGCATCAGTCTGTTCTTTTATATATGCTTTATGGACTAGCTGTGCCTCAAGGCCGAAATGAACTAACGAGGCAATTCTCTGTTTTAATAGCTCCTAAATTAGAAATTTCTTTTTACAAATTTAATCCAGGCCTTATGGCTATTAGTACAAACTCACGACTGTGAAAATGGCGTCTTATTCCTTAACGTGTATATGATGGGACTGTAATGGAAATCTGTATAATAAATAAAATTAAATAAAAATGGCCCAAATGAGTGACCAAAAATGTAAATATGGCCCTAAACTTTATATATAGTACAGTGAAACTTCTCAGAACAACTTTTAAAGGAACATGTCCACAAGTTTATGCTGCCTGATCTGGTTTCGCTGCCATAAAATCCTTCATCAGGTGCAGTGGGCAGGGCTTGAGGAGTTGGAGTGCAGACATGACTCCAGTTTAAAAATAAAATAATAATAAAACTAAATATAATTTTTCAGTTATTAATATTGTGTAATTAACTTTCATAGGAATTTAGAAAAGTTTGGGAATTTTCAGAATATAAATGTTTTACGTTCGATCAATCTAAGGCCCCTATTTATCAAAAATCAACGATCTAGTGATACCATTTTACTCCAGTAAACCTGCTGACCATTTATGAAGGAGTTGAATGCCGGAGTCGGGAGTGTTGGTAAAGTAGGAGTCAGGACGGTATCTTACAACTCTACAGATCTGGCAATTGGAGACTTGGACTGGAGTCTCTTCCATTGTGTGCGCCCACATCCTTGATATTTATGGGCTCCTGGCTCCCCTCGCCTTTCAGTGGCCACCTATTCCCTTTGCCCATTAGCTGCTCTTTAATACCAGTGCTGGGCCTCCCATTTTGGCTGATAAAGTGAGATTTTATGACAAAGTAATTTCCTCTTGCCGAACGCTCCTATTAAGCAAATGCCAATTGGCTACATACTAGCCCATCGGTTGTCATTTAATAGTGTGTTCAGACCCCACTCCCCATGTGCACCGAATGATTAATAGATTGTTTTGTGCTCGTAGAATGCCATTATTCTCGGCAGCACATGTCATGTACACAGAACGTGTTGCCCCAAAAATTTTTCTTTTTTAAGCTTGCTTAAAAATCATTTCACCCGCTGAACAGACGTCTTGCTCGTTTGTTGGGTGATCGGTGGCCTCTTTAGACAGATTATCACTCAAACTGCATTTACGCTGGGGGATACACAAGGTCAGACAGCATAAACCTAGCGACAAATTCCCTGTTCAAAAATAGTCCCACCCAAAAAGATCAAAAACTGAAAAATCTCTTCTCGATAAAGGGGTGGTGTTTTGGAGAAGTTTCATTGTAGATGAGAAACTTTCTTGATTCTATCCTATTCAGGAGAGTTGTTTTGAGAATGGCTTTGTCTTTCATTATATAGTCCTTTTGCATGGAGCACAGATAAATCTATAGGCTTCAAGCCACTTTTGAAAGGCCTAAAATAGAATAAGGGCTCTTTCAGATGACTCTGATAATCGGTCCAATCTTGGTTTGCAATGCACGGACTGCCCGTGTCTCCCAACCCCGAGCTATCAGGGTCGGGAGCCACACGGCCAGTTCGTGCATTGTGATCTGAGATCTGACCGATTATCACGGTCACCTGAAGGATACCTAAAAAGTAATTGTTAGGACTGCCTCCATTCAAGCCTGGCTTAGTTCATTTTTGGTTCTGCACAAGCCTCCATAAAATACCAACTCGGCTTAGAAACCAGGTTTCTAGCTTGTCCGTCCTTTTAGCTAACGTCATCTATTTTCTATAGAAGCGTCCAATAGATGACCAATACTGCCCTTCCCATTGCAGTATAAGCCCTTTACTCATCAATTTCCCATTAATATGATCTGGTTCTTCATTCACCTATTCCCAATTCAGCCCTCCTGAACCAGTGTTACTTTACTGTTTGAGCCAAGATCGATGACTTGTTCTTGGTCGTCAACAGAATGAGCCAAGATCGATGACTTGTTCTTGGTCGTCAACAGAATGAGCCAAGATCGATGACTTGTTCTTGGTCGTCAACAGAATGAGCCAAGATCGATGACTTGTTCTTGGTCGTCAACAGAATGAGCCAAGATCGATGACTTGTTCTTGGTCGTCAACAGAATGAGCCAAGATCGATGACTTGTTCTTGGTCGTCCACAGAATGAGCCAAGATCGATGACTTGTTCTTGGTCGTCCACAGAATGAGCCAAGATTGATGACTTGTTCTTGGTCGTCCACGGAATGAGCCAAGATCGATGGCTTGTTCTTGGTCGTCCACGGAATGAGCCAAGATCGATGGCTTGTTCTTGGTCGTCCACGGAATGAGCCAAGATCGATGGCTTGTTCTTGGTCGTCCACGGAATGAGCCAAGATCGATGGCTTGTTCTTGGTCGTCCACGGAATGAGCCAAGATCGATGGCTTGTTCTTGGTCGTCCACGGAATGAGCCAAGATCGATGGCTTGTTCTTGGTCGTCCACGGAATGAGCCAAGATCGATGGCTTGTTCTTGGTCGTCCACGGAATGAGCCAAGATCGATGGCTTGTTCTTGGTCGTCCACGGAATGAGCCAAGATCGATGGCTTGTTCTTGGTCGTCCACGGAATGAGCCAAGATCGATGGCTTGTTCTTGGTCAGCCACGGAATGAGCCAAGATCGATGGCTTGTTCTTGGTCAGCCACGGAATGAGCCAAGATCGATGGCTTGTTCTTGGTCAGCCACGGAATGAGCCAAGATCGATGGCTTGTTCTTGGTCAGCCACGGAATGAGCCAAGATCGATGACTTGTGCTCTGTCGTCAACAGAAGTAATAGTTTGGCCCAATTTTACCATATTAATCGCCCATACTATTATTCCTTTCTGCATGAGATGGACGTCACAAAAAGCCTGCTTTCTGATCTATTGCCTATAGTTGGTTTTAGCCAATTCTTCCTGGGTAAAGTATAAGAAATGTTGTTCTCTCTGTTGCCCGTTACCCTTTACCTTCATGTGTTTCCATACAGGAATATTGTACAGAAAGGTATGTCTTGTCATGTCTGACAGCTGACTGTAGTAGCTTCTTAAAGATTAAAGGGTACTGGTCATATTGTCCAATCTGCGGACAGCACGGTATAGAGGAGGAGAAGCTGAGCAGAATGATATATAGGTTTGTGGGAAAATATTCAGTATAAACTTGTATTTTAGTCATGGTTTGTAAGCAGGAGTCAAGTGGGCTGTCAATGAATAAAATGAGTCCAGTGGGTGGTCCAACTTAGAGATTGACAGTCAGTCACTGAATAAGACTACCCACTGGACTCATGCTTACAAACAGGGATGTCAATGAATAAAATGCAAGTCCAGTGGGCGGTCCTACTCAGAGGTTGACTGTCGATCACTAGTAGGACCACCCACTGGACTCCTACATACAAACACCAAGGGTTTCAATGAATTTAACTACAAGTGTTACTGAAATTTGTCTCTCAAACTGATACGCCTCTCCTGCTCTATAACATCCCGCCTGCAGATCAGAGACGATTTTCAAAATGACTGGTCCCTTTAAATTTCAACAAAGCCGAGTACTTAACCATAAAGAGCAATAATGTATGTTGGGATGTATTTCATATGTAACATCACTTTATTAATATGTCAGTCTACCATTATGGCTGACTATATACTGTAGGGCAGGTTACAGGCTATATGCTTGTATATTGGGGCTCACTTTTGGGGAGACCTCCAGGAAGACCTGTCCATATAAATTGTGCCAATTGAAATTGGCGTATATTCAGACACTGTTTGCGCTTGCTGATGTGTTTGCGTTGACGAGTTACTTGCCATTTCTTGTTCGTTAAATGACTTCATTGTATTTTTAACAGATGTCTTGTAACAAAGGGGAGAATCAGGAGACCCAAAGGGAGAATTTCTTCCAGGTGAGTTTCGCAATGAGTGATCTTCAGAGGCACTGACCATTTCAGAGCCATAGGACTTTTCAGATGGGTTATACCCCAAAACAATCCTAAGAGCAAACTTTAGTTAATTGCATTTTTTGAAGGAAATTTTGATTGTATTTTATATTTTGCTTACAAAATGAAAAATATCTTTTTTTTTTTTTGTTTGTTTTTTTGTCGCATGAACGATTATCAGGCTTTTGGTTATTGGGTTAATTTCAAAGCGGGAACGAAAGAAGTGATCACATCATCCTTTCCAGATATGGTTTTCTGCTCCGTTATAGGAGCATAGTCCATGATCCATTACTGACGGACTCCAGCTCCCAATGACTGGACAGATCCGGGTGTGAACAGCGCTTTATTTCATGGTTCACTACAGCAGAAATGATGTGATGCGCTTATTTTTTTCCTACAAGCTCCCTGATTTATGAAGCGTGAACACCCTGGCACATTAGCACAATGTATATATGCGAGCACACGCATTGCCGCTCAATTTACTTCTTATTGGTTGACTGAAGAGATCATAGTTCAGGTGTTTATATTTTTTTTAAAGTGGCGTGTGAAGAAAAGTGTCGAAACTGTGGAAAATCACTGCAAGCCGCAGCCGCTTTAGAGATGCAAAATACACACTTACTAAAAGTAATCCAATTAAAGCACTTGCGTCTATACAAACTACCTGGCCACACACAAAAAATGGCCACTAAAACCAGAACCTGTCCATAAAATTCCGCACAATTCTGCATCTGGTGGTGAGCGGGGTCAGTGACATCACGTCTACTGATACTTACCAAGTGACACACGGCTCAGCGGAGGTGATGTCCCCAGCGCCACTCACCTCCAGATGCGGAAGTGTGACGACCTCTCCTGTATTCTCTATAAAAAGCTGCTGCCAGATAAGTGGTGGCAGCTTCTCAGGGATAACAAAAGGACTCGACATTCCGAAATCGGGCATGCTGTATCCTTCTCCTCCCCTGATATCTGTTTTTTTTTTGGGGGGGGGGGGTCCCCATACATATTAGACTGTTGACTGAAGATGTTGATACCTGTAGGTTCGGCCGATTTTGGTCTAATGTGTATGGGAGGACCTTTCCTCTATACAATAAAGTTCCTATCATTAATCTGCTTCTGTTGATTAACTTAAAGGGAATGTGTCACCAGGTTTTTGCTACCCCATCTGAGCGCAGCATAATGTAGGGACAGAGACCCTGACTTCAGTGATATATCACTTACTGGACCACTTGCAGCAGTTTTTTTTAAATCCCTAACTTATTTTCTGCAGATCTAGCAGAGCTCTGAATGCTGAGCTGTGTATAACCCCGTCCACACCACTGATTGGCTGGTTTCTGTGTACACTGTGCATAAGCAGTGCCAATCAGTGTGAGGGGGCGGGGTTACACAAAGCAGGAGGACTACATGGCACAAGTCACCTAGTCCTCTAGTGGTGATCTCCTGCTAAGTGATTTTATCAAAACTACAGCAAGCAGACTGGTAAGTGGCCTCTCTGGAATCAGGGTCTCTGCCTCTGATCTCAATTATATATATATTTTTTTCTGATCAGGGTGCTGCAGCCATGGTAATGGAGAGTGTGATGTTTGCAATCCTGGCAGAAAGATCTCTCGGCCCCAAGTTGTATGGAATCTTTCCACAGGGACGACTGGAGCAATTCATTCCGGTGAGTTCAGCGAGGATGTCGCGTTTTCTTGGCTCGTGATGAGTTGTATAATTCTGGATGTGATAATTGTGTAACCGCTGTCTGTCAGTGACTCGCTTATCACATGCCAGAAACTGCTGCTCAGTCCTTTGGCCCAAGTGTCTGCTTTCCATGCCGTCAGATGATTTCCCTTGGATCACACCTCCTTGTCTTATTCAGAGTCAGGAGACTAGAAGTCTACACAAGCCAAGTACAATTAATCATATCCATTGTCCATCACCATCAAACATTGTTGTTTTTTTTTAATAAATACATTGTGTAACTCAGTTTCTTAAGACCTGAAATCTGACCCCAAAACAATAAATTCTCCATTTTCTAGTTGCCTGGGGAGAAAAAAAAAATAATAATCCTGTCGACTTTTATGATTTTTAGAGTCGAAAGCTGGAGACTGAAGAACTGAGTTTTCCAGATATATCGGCTGAGATCGCGGAGAAGATGGCCCGTTTTCATGGCATGAGCATGCCATTCAATAAGGAACCCAAGTGGCTTTTTGGAACAATGGAGAAGTAAGTTAAGGCCAGTTTAGATTTTTGGGAACGGGAGTTTGTAAGAACACTCGTTTGCCGATCATCAGCTTGTGTAAAAATGCTAGCGATCGCCTGATAAACCAGCGACGCACTTGTTGGCTGAATCATTCATGCTGGCATTAAAAGTATCCCTGTCGGTAGCACATCGGTGTAAACAGATGTGCTGCCGATAGCAATTCCAACTAGTCGGATTGCCATATGTAGAGTCTGGAAGGAATTTTTCCTCTAATATGGAGCAATTCGTGTCTGCCCCATAGTTTTTTGCCTTCTTCTGGATCAACTTGTTAGGCTGAAGTCCATGGAGTTCAACCTTAAAAACTACTTCTGTGCGCATAGGATAGTTTCAATCTCATTACAGGGGTTCTCAAAAAATATATATATTAAAATGGTTCCCAGTCATGTAAATGGCCCCTGGGCTACAGTCTAAAGAAATGTCGCTCCCGAGACCTGTGTCTCAACTGCCAGAGGAGCTGTATCATAAGCAGATGTACCGGAGCTGCTGGAGATGGGCTGTGACACGAGAAGAAATAAATCTTCTCTGCTGACTGAGCCTCAGTCCTCTGCGCTCAGTCAGCCAAGGTGAAGATCTATTTCTTCACCTGTCTCAGCCCTTCTCTGACAGGTGTAAATGGACTTTAGCATCTTCCTGGGCCACACCGAGCGTGATCAACTAATCTTTTCCACGGCAGCTCCTAATTTCAATGTCCTGGATGAGGATACAAGGATAGAATTTTTTTTTTTTTAGCAGAATATTTTAAGTTTTGTGAACGGTCTACACAAACTACATTTTTTTTGTGGGTTTAGCTGTGTATTTAGAGCAGTAACAAATCCATGTGAATGTTACCCTGGGGATGCAAGTTAAATGTTAGCATCAGTACATAAGTAGGAAAAATACTATATACAGTTTACTCAACTGTTCTAAAATTCTTCGCAAGGAATCAGGTGCCATTTTTTCCCGGTAAGCTTTCTCCTGTGCTCGTCTTCGCATATGGGACAGTAATGCATTTTATGTGACAGTGGGGGACGGGCGAGCGACAGCTGCGGAGCATGCTTATCTAGAAGTAGGTTCTAGTACTGAACATTGTGTTCTTAGAGCTTACTGTAAAACCAAAACTGACATCATATGTTATTAGTTTAAGGTACTGCGGAAATATTCTTACTTTTTTTTTTCTTCCACTCAGGTATTTGAAGCAGGTCCTGAAGATTAAGTTCACAAGAGAATCCCATGCCAAGAAGCTGAACAAGTTTTTAAGCTACAATCTTCCTAAAGAAATGGCTAATCTCAGGTATTTTCTTAAGTAAATGTCAGCGAAAAGATTCAGTAAATCTTGTATTTTATTCAATGAAATTCCTGATGTTTATATGTGTGTCTGGCGAGTGGTCCTACTAGTGATTGACAGCTATCTCTGCAGACACATTACAGGGAAGACTGTCGATCACTGAGTAGGACCGCCCACTGGACTCATTAGGACCGCCCACTGGAGTCTGAAATCCCTGTGTTTTGTATGTATGAGTCCAGTGGGTGGTCTTACTAGTGATTGACAGCTATCTCTGCAGACACAGTACAGGGAAGACTGTCAATCACTGAGTAGGACCACCCACTGGACTCATTAGGACCGCCCACTGGACTCTTATACAATCACCAGGGATTTCAATGAATAAAATACAAGTTTAACGGAAACTTTTCTGGCAAAAATGATCAGTCTGATCAGCTCCTTCTCTATAACAACTCCCCTGCAGGTTAGATACCATCACCATATAACAGGACCCCTTTAAGAAAAATCAGCCGGTTTAGGTGAATGCATGCTAGGTTAATCAAGATTTTTTTTTTTTCTCCCCTTCAGGTCTTTGCTGGAAGCAACTCATTCTCCTGTTGTATTTTGTCACAACGACTGTCAAGAAGGTAAGACGTCTGATGGTATTTCTGCTTTTACGTTCAGTTCTAAGCTGGAATCGGGGCTGTTTTAGATGCAGATTCTGCTGCTTTATTTTAGCCACAAATGGAGAAATTTAGATCTGGCCTGTACATGGACTCCCCCCGTAAATGTACACGTTCAGCTTGGCTGAGCTTGCATGTTTATTTCAGTGGAAGTAAAGGGAAATGCCACTGACGTGTGCTAACACGGAAGAACTGGTGGACCTCAGACACTTTTGTTTGTCATAGTATCATAGTTTTAAGGTTGAAAGAAGACACAAGTCTATAGAGGTCAACCGATAACCTAACATGTTGATCCAGAGGAAGATGCTAATTGCCCATTAAGTGAAAAAGTCCTTCCCAACACCACATACAGTAATCAGTAATTCACTGGATTACTGTCCCATTGTGGGGTCTAGTCTCCATAATCTGTAATATTATATTTATAAAGAAAAGAGTCCAGGCCCTCCTTGAACTTTTTTTTTTAGTGAATTACAACATGTGGCAGAGTTCTGTGGTCTCGCTTTTTGTACAGTAGAGAATCCATAGTGTCACTGCTTGTGCAGTAAAGAATCCATGGTCTCGCTGCTTGTGCAGGAAAGCATCCAGGTTCTCGCTGCTTGTGCAGGAAAGCATCCAGGGTGTCACTGCTTGTGCAGTAAAGAATCCATAGTGTCGCTGCTTGTGCAGGAAAGCATCCAGGGTGTCGCTGCTTGTGCAGGAAAGCATCCAGGGTGTCGCTGCTTGTGCAGGAAAGCATCCAGGGTGTCGCTGCTTGTGCAGGAAAGCATCCAGGGTGTCGCTGCTTGTGCAGGAAAGCATCCAGGGTGTCGCTGCTTGTGCAGGAAAGCATCCAGGGTGTCGCTGCTTGTGCAGGAAAGCATCCAGGGTGTCGCTGCTTGTGCAGGAAAGCATCCAGGGTGTCGCTGCTTGTGCAGGAAAGCATCCAGGGTGTCGCTGCTTGTGCAGGAAAGCATCCAGGGTGTCGCTGCTTGTGCAGGAAAGCATCCAGGGTGTCGCTGCTTGTGCAGGAAAGCATCCAGGGTGTCGCTGCTTGTGCAGGAAAGCATCCAGGGTGTCGCTGCTTGTGCAGGAAAGCATCCAGGGTGTCGCTGCTTGTGCAGGAAAGCATCCAGGGTGTCGCTGCTTGTGCAGGAAAGCATCCAGGGTGTCGCTGCTTGTGCAGGAAAGCATCCAGGGTGTCGCTGCTTGTGCAGGAAAGCATCCAGGGTGTCGCTGCTTGTGCAGGAAAGCATCCAGGGTGTCGCTGCTTGTGCAGGAAAGCATCCAGGGTGTCGCTGCTTGTGCAGGAAAGCATCCAGGGTGTCGCTGCTTGTGCAGGAAAGCATCCAGGGTGTCGCTGCTTGTGCAGGAAAGCATCCAGGGTGTCGCTGCTTGTGCAGGAAAGCATCCAGGGTGTCGCTGCTTGTGCAGGAAAGCATCCAGGGTGTCGCTGCTTGTGCAGGAAAGCATCCAGGGTGTCGCTGCTTGTGCAGGAAAGCATCCAGGGTGTCGCTGCTTGTGCAGGAAAGCATCCAGGGTGTCGCTGCTTGTGCAGGAAAGCATCCAGGGTGTCGCTGCTTGTGCAGGAAAGCATCCAGGGTGTCGCTGCTTGTGCAGGAAAGCATCCAGGGTGTCGCTGCTTGTGCAGGAAAGCATCCAGGGTGTCGCTGCTTGTGCAGGAAAGCATCCAGGGTCTCGCTGCTTGTGCAGGAAAGCATCCAGGGTCTCGCTGCTTGTGCAGGAAAGCATCCAGGGTCTCGCTGCTTGTGCAGGAAAGCATCCAGGGTCTCGCTGCTCGTACATATCTGGGATGGGGATATTTACCTACATTCAGTGGCCAGGACTATGGAAGCAGCAGAGAGGGGACTATGGCTTTTGGTTTAATGACTTACTCCTGTACATCAGTCCTACCAGTCCTCGTTTTTTTTTTTTCAGTGTTTCTTTCGTTGTATTTTCAGGAAACGTCCTATTGCTGGATGGAAGGGAGAATTGTGAAAAGCAGAAACTAATGCTGATAGATTTTGAGTACAGCAGTTACAATTATAGGTATGTGAACATTTTATTTAGGAGTTAATAACAGTATAACATGGTGGTTTATGACTATTCATAGCATGAGGTCTTGTGATCATTAGCGAGAGATATCCGGGGTTTTTTGGGTAAAAAAGAGAGATTAGTCTCCCTATGTGTATGGGGTTTCCAAGATTTGAAAGAGTAGATGTAGCACTGTTGCATTGAGTTCTTCCATGACGTCGGAGCTGCACTCTGCTTTAAGCTGCTTAGTGTCAAAGATCTGCGATCAGGCAGGTGGTGGTGATCAGATTACAGCTCTGCACGGCTGTTATCCGGGCTATCATCATCCGCAGCACTTTTATTGCTGTTTATAGCCCCGGGCTTCAAGTCAGCTCACCCATAAAGGAGTCCTGAGCACGGAGAACCAGCAGAGCCGCAGGAAAGCCAACCAATAAAGGAAAAATCCAGCTTCCAGAATCCCATAAAACTAGAAAATTGATTCAAATATTTTAAAAAAGATGCAGTATTTTCATAATTATCACAGCCCCAAGTGAAGAAAGTCCTGAGCAGACGCGTTTCAGACCATCCAGTCTTTAATTGCTAATGATTAAAGACCGGACTGTCTGAAACGCGTCTGCTCAGCACTTTAACCACTTGGGGCTGTGATAATCATGCCAATACTGTATCGTTTTTTAAATATTTGAATAACTTTTCTAATTTTATGGGATTCTAGAAGCTGGATTTTTCCTTTATCGATATTACCCTAATGGCAGAGGTGATCTGTGGGGTTTAACACCATCCTTCTTTTTTTTCTTTTTTTTTTTTTTATATCTTGCATTTCTATTCATTCAGGGGATTTGACATTGGAAATCATTTTTGCGAATGGATGTACGATTACACCCACGAGAAATTCCCATTCTTCAAAGCCAATTTCTCAAAGTATCCTACAAAGAAGCAGCAGGTAAGTGTTTTATGGCTTTTTTTTTTTTTCCTGTTCCATAATTGACACATAGTCAAATGAATGTAAGAATACCATTTACTGAGTAATATAAATAAAAATAGACTGACAAATACAAAGAGGAAAAAATTGCCCAGAACAACAGGCACCAGGGGATCAGCTGGTACACAATCACAGTATAGAATACAAAACATATCAAACTTTCCTGAAACTCATGGATCATGTTTTACCCATATATAGTGAGAATACTTTTATTAAGAATGGGTTATATCATGCAAAGTGCAATAAATATACTCCCAACTAAATATTCAGAGCAGCAAATTCACAAATGTACCACGAATAAATTATAAAGAAAGTATCAAGTGCTCATGTGAAAGGCCTGAATGTTGGCGAAAAGGTAATAATATTTAAGGGGCAAACATGGGCCCATTTGTATCACCCCTCCACACAGATTCCATGTGTCATCATGTAGAAGAAGATGGTAGAGTAAAATGAAGTACCTGCCAATCCCACAATGTCCGCAGAGATCCGACGCGCGCTTCGCCGATAGGCTTTCGCGAGGATGTCCTCGTGATGCAGCAGTCTGTTCAGAAGAAGCTGGTGGAATCCTGAGTATTTTCTGAAGACTCGAGTGTTTGACTTGTCGTGTTTTTGTTTTTCTAGCTCCACTTTATATCAAGTTATATAGCGGAGTTTCAGCCCGGCTTTGAAAACCTGAGCAATGAAGAAAGAAGTAAAGTGGAGAACGAAATGCTAATAGAGATTAACAGGTGAGTCTGGTCTGACGCGCACTTTATATACCTTTTTTTTTTTTTTTTTTTTTTTTAAAGAAATTGTACCCCAAAAGGCTGAGTTCGGGGAATCTGGGTATTGGGACCTCCGGCAATTGGCTTCAGGATAAATGGGGAACTGTCAGCAAGTGCTGATATATTTGGCAGTGCCACCACTTGAAGAGCAAAGTCTTATATGCATATGGGGTCTTTGGAGGAAAAAACTCTCCAAAACTCCTCAAAACTTTGTTTCTGCTTCGGAAACTCTGCAAAAGACTCGCATACTGTTAGCGTTCCTATTGAATGTAATAGTCTCCCTATGTAATGTACAAATAACTCACGGAAAAAGCATGATGTATCTCAATATAAGTAATTAACTCAGTATATATAAAAATATAGCCCATGCTACTAATGTTCTTTGGACTGTAACGGACTGATCGTCATATAGAACATGTATAGAAGAAAACCCTGCAGGGTAGTGACAATCAGAGTCCAAAATATTTGAAATTGACAATGTTTATTCAAAAGTAGAAAAATCGGATGGGGGGAGTGGGGAAACACATGTGAACGTTTGACATGCAAACAAGGTGCGCAAGGAAGGGGCAATGCCAATTATGGCAGATGTCCATGTTAATATCACAAATAGTAATGGATGTCACAGTATCAACACCGCATGTCTCTCAATGAAAGGAAGAATCACCATACAGATATGTGATAAAGTATGTAGCATAAAGCATACTCAAAAGTGCATTACCATGCAGAGCCCCCAGTGCACAAGCACTCCACCCTGACGTGCGTTTCGGACCTGCCTGACAATGCTTCATTCATTATCTATGAGACTTCTGGAAATAGCGGACAGCTGTACTTGGCGATCTCTGGCAGTCATGTAGACCGTGAATGGGATGGTGATGCGCATGTGGGACCATTGCTTCAATCAAATCGGGCACTACTGAGCCCATTTTTGTGTTTGATCAGGGTCCAAGTAGTATGACCAGTGATCAGAAAGTAAATTCCATTCTTGGTTTAACTCTTTTAAAGCAATGTAGCATCCAGTATAATCATTGCAGGACTCCTCTGCCTACACAAGTAATCCAGTGCAGTATGTTATGTCTGAGTGTACGCTGCAGATACCGAGATACAGAATAATACCTTATTCCCTGTTAATGTTTTTGTGCAGGTTTGCCCTCGCATCTCATTTCTTCTGGGGCCTGTGGTCTATTATTCAAGCAAAAATCTCCGCTATTGAATTTGGGTACATGGTGAGTATAAATTTTGGAATAGTGCATGGCAATATAGCGGGGCACTGTAGAAACATTACTGTCGCGTTTAGTGTGATTGACAGCTGTGTCCTGACATCACACACTTAAGCTGGCGACATATTAGAACTTTTTATTTTTGTAAAAATATTTGATGGCTCTTGTAGCAAGGTGACCCAACTGGTGTAAAATGCATACGTACATGCGGAGTAATTCGCTGATCTATAAATGACTTTTGCGATATGCGAGGCTATAAGATCTGTTAGTCAAGAATAACAAGTACCCTGAAGTGACAATTAGCAGAACAATGCTATAACAACCTCTCACAAGTAGCAGTCCCTTTCTATCTGAAAATCCATTAATACCTTCTCGTTGGGTCATGTGATCACAAGATGGCTCTTCCCAGCCGGGCAGTTGCTCTCTGAAGAGGGGGTCACCATCTTAGGATAATAGAAACTGTAAGTTTGCCACACAGGGAAAAGCCCAAACTTCTATCACAAATACTGCTGATGATTACTCAGCTTTTGTTGCACATTCTATCACAAATACTGATGATTACTCAGCTTTTGTTGCACAGTTATAATGTAGGTGGTCACAGTTTATCTTTTGACAGAAACTATTAGATTATCTAGAAGAACATAGGGGAAAGAATAATCGCACTATCCCCACAGCAAGCAGAGATTACTAAAGATGGGTCGATTTGCAAGACCCGGGACCACCTACTTGCTGATGTCCTCAGCTCCTACAAATTGGAAGATGCGCCTAGGGCTTCTGTGGGTAGGAGGTGGATCACAGGGAATGCCGACGCCGCCTCTGGGACCAGGGTCCTTAGAATCTATCTCCTCTTTAGTGTTGATTAGTGATGAGTATGTTTGGTTAACCCTTTCGGCAAGTATACTCGGACGAGTACCGAGTATCTTAAGTGTAGTCAGTGACCTGTTTGAATCACTCCCGTGTGCATGATTTGCGACGGTTTGACAGCTTTAATACATGTGAGGAATGCGAAAGAAGCAGGCATTCCTCACATGTATTAAAGCTGTCAAACCGTTGCAAATCATGCACACGGGAGTGATTCAAACATATCACTGAGCACGCTGAAGATACTCGGTACTCGTCCAAGTATACTTGCCGAAAGGGTTAACCGAACATACTCGCTCATCACTAGTGTTGATGCATCTTGAGATTGATAGCAGGGCATAAAGGAATTAAATGTGCAGGGTCAAATATGGCAACCACAATGGAGACTGAACTTCATGGAAATAAGTACATTAGACCTACAAGAACTGCAGAATGTGACAGTCGGGTCAGCGATGGAAAAATTAAACTGATGGATGGCGTCTTTAAATCAAACAGTTTTTATCATTTGCCCACTATTGCGTAAAAAGGGGAATTTGCATTAGAATAACAAGAACAAGGAAAAATCAATGATAGTTATTTTTAAAAATAAATGTAGTAAATATAAAAAAGTAAATATTTTAAAATGTTCCAGCACACTCTATTAATATGAATCTAGGTTATATTTGCTGAGTAAATATCTTTGCAACAATAAGAGGATAAACCTTTTGCAGAGGATGATGGATTACTACTTATAAAAACAATGGACTTGTCCGGGTGCAGTCATCATAGAGGATGGTGCAAGCAATGAGTTATGGAGGATTTGTGCCTGCACGGGGGTCATGGTTTTGGAGGCCTAACTCCAATAGTCTATAACATAATGGGGAGTAGCAAAAACAAAGACATTATCAAAAATGTGATAAAAACACAAGTAACCTAATCTCAAATACTCATCGTGGGGACATACGGTCACACCCAAGCTCTTTCCACTTTTTAAAAAGTTTTAAAGCCAGGTTTGGCATTAAAAATGTCAGCATATTTGGCGAAAACTAATGAATCGGGCCATAGACCTGGATTAATATACAGATAGAAAATAAGGAAAATATACTTATTAGCTTTCCTTAAGTGCATGGAAGGAAAAAAAAAAACTGGGATGGGTGAGGCACAGGAGCCATAGAAAAAATATCTAAAAATATATCATTTAAAATTTCACATTTAATGAAAAACAGTTAAAAACCTATTAAGGGGGTATGAGAAAAGGAGGCATAAAAAATTAGAGGGGTTGATGCGTTTCGAACCACCATGCTGGTTTGAAACGCGCATCCCTTTCTCTAATTTTTGATGCCCTGTTTTGTAATCCCCCTTTAAGGTTTTCATTTGTTTTTTCATTAAATGTGACATTTTAATCTATATTTTTTTCTTTTGGGATTGTTGGATTTTTCCTATTGCTCTTATTAATATACAAGTTGTAACATAAACCATGGAAAACTAGTGATATATTGTTCGGACTTGTCATAACCCTGTTTTTGTTCCTTTTCCTAAGGAATACGCCATGGCGCGGTTCGACGCCTATTTCCTCCACAAGAAGAAATTAGGACTGTGAAATTTGGACGACTGGAAAATCACCCAGCTTTAATACTTTTTTTTTTATACCATGTTCTCCAAATCATCCTGCTCCAGAGGAATCGGTGACGCCAGGCATTTACTTTAGTGTCCTGAACCCATAATTTTGAGTTAATATCTTCTGGATCGCGCACAATCGAGCATCCATCGATTTCTGAGAATGAAATCTATCAATTCATCACACTGGGGAATATCTGACAAACACATCAAAGTTGGCAGGAATAGCCTCTATATAATTAGTATGGTGGGCTCCCCTACTGCCCTGAAAGAAGGATCGGACATGTTGGATTTCAACATGCCCTCCCTTTTTTATTTTTTTATTTTTTTTTTTAAATAAAGAAAATATGCCCAATGTTAATGTGTAAGAGGGAGGTCTGGAGGAATAGATGTTGCCCGAACAAGTTCTCCTCTGACCACTCTCCCAAGGTGTAAGGCCAGCTTAAGAGTCCCGAGATCTGCGGATGACCTCATCGCCTCTTATGCTGACACTTGTGAATTGAATGGAATTATTATTATAGTTTTATTTTTTTTTCACTGTAATGCAATTTTGTCATGATTGTGGAACAAGTGTTATTCAGTCTCCTTTAAAATTGTGAATGTAAATATTGTAAAATTGTAAAATATCTTGTACTAACTTGATCATGATTTTTTTTTCTACATTTTAGTAGGGGATCTCGCACACATTCTTGCTTTATAGCAGCACGTAATAGATCCTGCTGTGTGCGCGGCTGTACCAAGAAACGGGTAGTCGGATGTCTTGCAAGTTGAGACTGACAGTTATAATGAAAAATTTGCTACACACTAAACAGATCTTTAATTTTAGACTCTTGACTTGTAGGATGTTATTGGCTTGTTACTAATCGCGTGCAGGTTATTATATAGTAATCGTATTATCTGTGCAGATGTGCACACTTACTGTACGGAGTGTGCCCACTGCATGCGCGCCAGATGCTGGCTGTACAACACAGCTAGGTCTGATTGCAACAGTTTTTGCACATGCAATTTTTGGAGCAGAAACCCCTCAAAATCTTGGCGTTTTCGCAGCGAAAACTCTGCAAAAAGGCTCCATGTGTGCACACTCTTAGATGCCACTGTCGATTGCGACATCGGCATTTAGGCGGTTATTGGGTAAACAGTGCCAATGGGTTATCATGGCATCTGGAATCCTACTGAAGGCCCCTTCTCTGCCTTGCCAGTACACCTATACTTTTGGTTGGGCCCAACAGAGCGTCAATTGTACTATACACTGCAATACGTATTGCTGTGTACTGTGTAGGCAGTCAAACGACTGGAGGTGGCCCCCAGGAGACTAAAAAGGTTAAAATTGGCCGGACTAAAAAAATATTTATCCCATACAGTAAACTGACAAAACGGGGGATGGGGAGAATTGAAATGAGAGTGCAGATTTTTGTTTCTAACACCCACCCCCCCCCTTCCAAAAAAAATAAAATAAAAATAAAATAAAGTTATTTAAGCTCCTAAATATTTTTATTGGGAACAGACTAAACTTAGTCGGCTGTAAGCGTACACTGGTATATTGGGGCAGGACATTGCCGTGATCCTGTCGGTTTTCCATTAGGTAATAAAATGGCTTATAGGACACGGGGCTGGCCCGAAATGGGTCAAATCGGCATCAGAATGTATTTTTATTTATTTATTTTTTTAACTACCTTTGACAGTCGCTTGTGCGGTCTACCGGTCTGTTTGCTCTTTTTTTTAGTCATTTAGACTGGCTTGAGAGAACCGAAGGCAAATGATTTGATGTCAGTGCTAAAGTCCAAAAATCAGGATGCAGCCCCCTACTAACATCACTGCCTCAGGTCGGGCACTCGGCAGGATGATAGAATTATGGATAGAGATTTCGATGTTGGTCAGTATTACATTGTTAGACAGTGTCAATGGTTTGGTTTTGTTTTTTTCATTTTTACATAAACTGTGAAATTTACATTTTATTTGTAAATGATTTGATTCTTTAAGTGTCTGTTCTTTTAATGAACCTCTCTTTGGGGTTTTAATGATGCAGCTAATTACAGAAATACTGTGTATTGATATTAACGTACTAAATTGATTTTATACTAAATTGATTTTAACAATGTGTGTAACTTCCTTTGTTTTCTTAGGAGTATAAAAATCCAATCCGTACATGGGAGACTTTAAATGGAATCTATCAGTGGGTTTTTGATATGTAATCTGAGGGCAGAATGACCCAGGTTCCGGCAATGTGTTGTGGTTTCATTAAAATCAATTGTTTTATCAGCAGGAGATTATCACTACAGGACAAGGTGTCTTGTGCCTCCTCATGCTCTCTGTAACCACTCCACCACCACTGATTGGCAGCTTTCTGAGTACATTGACAAAAAACTGTCATTCAGTGTTGTGGGCGGGGTTATACAGAGCTCAGCATTCCAAGGAAACTGCAAATCAGTGGTGTGGGCGGGGTTATACAGAGCTCAGCATTCTAAGGAAGCAGCCAATCAGTGGTATGGGCGGGGTTATACAGAGCTCAGCATTCCAAGGAAGCAGCCAATCAGTGGTATGGGCGGGGTTATACAGAGCTCAGCATTCCAAGGAAACTGCAAATCAGTGTTGTGGGCGGGGTTATACAGAGCTCAGCATTCCAAGGAAGCAGCCAATCAGTGGTATGGGCGGGGTTATACAGAGCGCAGCATTCCAAGGAAGCAGCCAATCAGTGGTGTGGGCGGGATTATACAGAGCTCAGCATTCCGAGCTCTTAGGTCTGCAGCAGAGAAAACTGTGATTGTATCAAAGTGACAGCAAGCAGCCCAGTAAGTGACACATCACTGGAATCGGTGTCTTGGCCCCTATATTATGCTGCTCTCAGATTATATGGCAAAAAACCTGCTTATTGATTCCCTTTAAGTTCTGCATAAAGCCAATGGGCAGACATTAGCCCACACTTGTTACTGTGGTTGTGCCATAAATCTGGCAGAAGTTGCACCTTCTTTTTGGTGCAAATTCATAAATTTGTCCAAAAATGTATTTGCAATGAAAAAGTCTCTAGAAAAGAGGAGAGTGCACCAAATTTATCATTTTCAGGCGCTAGTTTTTAGGGGCAAATTAAAGTAAGCCAACGAAGAGTTGGCAAAAGTAAGAACTTGCGTGCATCATGTGCTAAATCGATCACTCCGCTCGTGCCATGGTGATACATTTTGCCGCCTCTTGTAACTGCCAGTTCCATTTTTACCTGGTCCACCCAGTAAGACGGCGTTGGGAAATGTGGGCCATTGTATACAGGGAACATGCAGTCATTTCAGTGCTGGCTCGGTTTGGTAGGAGTACCAGGCGTCATGTATGTGTATTACAGGTATGTGATGTTTGCTGCCCTCACTAATGTGAATTATTATACTGTGACTTACTAAAAC
The DNA here is from genome assembly GCF_046119375.1 of Phyllobates terribilis. Lineage (NCBI taxonomy): Eukaryota > Metazoa > Chordata > Amphibia > Anura > Dendrobatidae > Phyllobates > Phyllobates terribilis. The sequence goes on from NW_027362773.1 coordinate 109,537,954, forward strand.
AATCTGTACGAAGTTTCATTTTGGAGTTTGTTTGCACCAATGTATTCATGTCCATGTTCTCCAGGGTTGTTTAAAGCTGGAGAATGGTAATTGTTCTTGCCTCCTCTTGTGATCTGTGACAGAGACTATGGGTATGGATGTGGCGGTGTAAACGAGCCTCCGATTTTATTTACTGTCAATATACAAAATTCCTGATTTGCAGAAACGTTTCATTTTTATGTATTCACTGTATGTGTAATGCAAAGCACTTTTTATTGTTCATGAAATGTAAAAACTGTATTTTTTATATTAAAAATATATTGATGTCTATCGGGTCTTGGTTTAATTTTATTTTTTTATTTGAAAAGAATTGTGTATTTTACTTCAAACCCTCCATGCCACATTGAATTCAACACTTCTTGTAGCAGAGCAATTTTCTTTTTAAATGACCTAGAATTAAAGGGATTTTCTCAATTTGTTCAGGAGCGTGCAGCTCCCCAGCCTCCTACTTGCCTCGGGGGGGCGGGGCAATGTGCTCCTGATCATTGACATTTCACACCAGAGGTAAAGTTGTCACTGGTCCAAATGGTCTGTTCTGCAAAGCTGCATTAAAAGGGGCAGGTGCCAGCTTCAGAGCATAGGAAAGGGGCTTATACGTGCATGCTACTTGCCTATGAGACTGGCCACTGCTGATAAGCTTCAGAGGTGGTCAGTAACACAGACAATGAGCAATAAATAATAAAATTAGAAATCCCTCCATTCTTGAGAACAAAGGCCTATTTTTAATAAGGATAATTGCAAAGTTTCTTGTTTTTGCAATTTTACCCATTTTAAAGATGAGAATAACCCTTTAAAGTACCACTCCAGTTTTGTTTTATTTCACCACTAGATAGGCATCAGTAATGTGTGTAGTAGAATACCAGCTCCTGTCTTCTGCCGTTCCCAGCACCGCTCCAGTCATCTTCTGCACCATGTGACCGGAGTTGTGACTTGCTGGATCGCTCTAGTTTATGGATGGAAAGTCCCTTCTCAGTGTAAGTCTGAGGCAGTCAGACTTGCATAAAGAGTAATAGTGACTGTTACAGCGACTTCCAACCAGTCAGGGCTGCGATCACAAGATGGCAAAGAGGGGCCAGAGCTGCGCTGGAAACTAGAAGATGGCCGGCAGTAACGTTTCTCCTTGTGGAAAATGACAAGCCAAGCCTGGCATGCAAAGGTGGGGAGACTTTTTAAGCCTTGCAATGCTCCTCTGGGAAATTAAATATGCCAATTGTCTCTTCAGAGAGGAAGAGGACTAGAACTCTAGCGCCATCTATTAAAAGGTAGCAATCCTAAAAGTCAATATCGACCCTTTAACGAGCCTTGTCACATGACTTAGGATAAAAAGCCAAACCAGAATCTCAATTTGCAGACACTGTGTTTCGGGGTGTTGCCCCTCATCAGTGCAAAGTATGGGATCTGATTTCGCTAGGTGAGATGCTCTGGACTTAAGTCTTAAGGGGTAACATTTCTCCTTGTGCAGAGTGACCAGTCAAGCCTGGCATGCCAGTGAGGAGACTTACTGTATAAGCCATGTATGCTCCTCTGGGAAATTATGCAAATCATCTCTTCAGAGAGGAAAGGACTAGAACTCTAGCTGCTTCCAATAGGTCGTGCATGAGTTCTAGTCCTCTTCCTCTCTGAAGAGACAATTTGCATAAGTATTTTACTACACACAGGGAACATGTTACCAATATCTATACAGTGGTGAAATTAGAAAAAAAAACTGAGTAGCACTTTAATGCTTGAGCGTATCTTAGTGGTCACTGTGCTGTCCGTGTGACCATGGTTGGTCAATGACAGCATGCACTAGTCTCATCCATTTTAGCAATGAGATGATGCAATTTTACACTTCAGAGCGTCGATACAGCCTGTCCGCAATATGGATGAGCGCACGAAGCTGCACATTGACCCAGTAACGTCCAGTTTGTGGTCAAAAAGTAGCGCTAGGAAACAATCTATGAAGGCATTTTGGGTATCGCCCAAATATACAGGAACCTTGGTGCTTTTGCAAGGTGTGACTGCTCTGAACTGTTGCAGTCTGCACAGGCCTATAGGCTTGAGCACCGCTGCGGGGAGACGATGACCAGACGAGAGGACGCGGTATGTGCCGCGCTCAGCATCTCATTCCAGAAGCCAGATGCTGGTAATTCTGAGTGTCACCCTGTGATCTGGTCACATCTGTTATCATTTGATGACATTTCCTGAGTCGTTCTTTCGCTAATACTGAAGATCGGTAAAAAAGGGAAGCCTCTTCAACTTTGTTTTTGTTTTTTTTCCTTTTTGGCAGATATTCAAACTTTCTCAAGTCACTTTGAAGAACAGTAAAAAGCACTTTTTTGAAAGATGTCCTGTCACGTTGTATAAGTTTATCCTGTGGGTCACCACAATACCAAATTTATTTATTTTTACTTTTTATGTTTTAATTGCTTTTACACGATAACACTTAAAAAAAAAATTCTTTTGTCTAGCCATGTTCTGAGAGCAATATTTTTTTTTTTTTTCGTGGGAGGCGGACTCGTTTTCATTGGCATCAATATTGATACTCAAGAAAGTGTTTTGCAAGGGTAGATACTAAACAAAAAATAATTTTATCGTTCACTGTGCGTGTCTTGACTGATTATATATATATATATATATATATATATATATATATAATTTTATTTGCTATACACATTTTGTATGGAGTAAAGCTTTTGCTTTTATTTAACATTTTTATTAATTTTTTTCTATTAATTTTGGGACCATTTGATTGTTTCAGTAATCCTGTGCACTGCAGCGTGTTGTACCTTTATTAAAGGTAGGGGCTATTGGACATATACAGATGGCAGACCCAATAGTCTTTAGATCACCGGATTGTAGGAAGAATTAGTTCTCCAGTAATATTTTGCAGAGGGATTATAGGCAGCCATCCTTTATTACCACTTACTGGAAGCTGTTACTATTGGCTGCATAATGTCCGTTAAAGTTGCTTTGTGCGAACTACATTACTCTAGCACTTTCAATGCTTGGGGGGTGAGAAGTTAATAATGCTTGCTATTAAAGTTGATCACTTATTACAAATCCATCTGTCTGCCTTTATAGATCTTGACTGGAGCAGTGGTATGCATGATGAACTTTAGCTCCTTTCTTAATCCTCCACCGTGGTGGTCATGCATTGAGTAGGAGCAGGGAAACTCTGGACCCCCCTGTTCTGCTAGGTAGTAATCATTCAACGTTGTAATCCCCCTCGTGGGGAATGAACGGTTTGTAGATTTGTACAGTTCTTGTAATGAATACCACGATCTTCAAGTCTCGAGAGCAGTATCATCATGTAGCCTTCGTCTCAGTCTTCTAACAGATGGTCTCACATTATTCTTAGGCACCATCTGGTCTAGTAAAGGATTCACAGTAACCATGCCCTAAAGCAGTAAAACCTATTTACACAATCACATTTATACCACTACTTTTTAAAGATGGTATGAGGTCCTTCTAGTGAATTGTGACCTTTTTTGGCCAAATAATTATATCCGGACAGAGCATTATTCCAGAAGTTGTAGCACTGGCCTTTTGTTCATAGGCAAGCTTTGGGCTGACCATACACCAAATCTTAAAAGTCCACCTAAATAGCTGATTATCACCATTTTGACATCATTGTTTTAAAGTTGCATGTAGTGGCCATTAGACATCTTTCTGTTGAAACAGTGATGTTAGATTTTTTTTTCAGCATTGGGCTAAAACAAGACGTTGCTCTGTTTTGTTTTGTTAACCAAGGTACAATGGAGCATGTGGTCTTGGCAATTTTTGGATTTTCCATAAGTCAATGGAGAGAGCCACGCACACATTGCCACATTTCCATTAACATTGGTCCTCTCCTCGCTCTAGAGACCATTGGGAACCACATTGATAGGCTATAAATGAAATATGTGAATGTTCCATAAATGTACTGGATAGATATATAAGGTGGCAACACATTGCATAAATGGTGGGTACCACCGAACCATTTCAGAATCACCAGCCTATCAAATGTGTTTTGGGCGGCTGTCCACCTATGACCGGAAAAAATAGGGTCAAGCCGGTTTGACAGATGATCCTTTTGTTCTTGGAGATGAGCCATTGCCAGACGTGTCTTGTGGTTAATTCTCCTCTCCCCATTTACAACACATTCATACTCTACTGAGCAAGTGTGTGTATTGCGGGTGGGGAGGTTGATCGGTATAGGTATTGGTTGAATGCTTGCGCAGTTAACTGCAGTTCCTCCTGACCTCAACATATGCATGTATTGCTGGACTATCAAAGGCGTATGACCACCTATAGTCTCACCCTAGTGGTCTTAATGAGCAACAAAGAATTCCTCCTGGCACACCATCCATGTATATATTAAACGTGCTACCTCTTTCATTTGGTTGACTTCTTTCTGACTGGTGAGAGCTACCATGATAAAATTGAGTCCTTTAGAAGTTTCTTTTCTAGAATCTTGCACTTTGTTCTGGACATTCCTGGCCAGTTAAAAAATACCTGATTGTGTTTTTTTGTTCTCCTATTTTGACAAAAATTCTTTATGAAAAAGACACTGACTTCATACCCCCACAACCCCAAAAACAAGTTAACTGCTCTTGGTGAACATACTAATCTAATATGTCATTGGATTGTCGTGTTCTCTAAATTATCCACAAGTTAGCAGGTTTTAAACAACTATGCATAGCCATAAAAAACATGAGCATAAAGGGATGGGACACCAATCCACCTTGGGTATTGCCCCCCCCCCCCCCCCCTTATTTTTAGCCACTAACTGTCCAAAGAACACAACAATAAATTAGAGAAAAAGACAGATAAAATGAATTTATATATTTTCACTAGTTCATTAAAGTAGATCAGTAAAGGTTTATATAGAGACAGCATACAAGGTGGATGCAACACGGAATATACAAAAGTCTGTATCACCCTATGCAAGTGTTAAGGGCGGGAGTAGAATATGATGGAATGTAAGCTCAAAGCAGTACGAGAAAAAAATATACACCATATCAGAAAAAAAGAGACTGTTCATTGTCTCCATTAAACTATTGCAATATGCCCTTATGACCTAATGCATCTCACATCATCGTGGTTGATGAGACGGAGAAAATAAGATTTATCTCCACCTATAACCATGAATGGCCGAGCATGCGTCAGATCCTGGCCAAGCATTGGGACATTTTGATGACGGAGCCTTCCCTGAGAACTTCTCTTGGGGACCGCCCAATGATGACCCCCAAGGGATCCAAGAATCTTGGCGACCTCCTAGTGAGGAGCCACTATATCCCTGAAAAACACAATCTATTTGGTTCGAGGGGACCTACAGTGGGCTGCTACAAATGCGGACATTGTCTGGCCTGCCCCAATGTCCTCTGGTGTACTTCATTTATTTCAGCGGACGACCAAAGGATCTTCGACATAAGACACCATGTTTCCTGTAGTACTTCAAACGTGATCTACTATGCTGCATGCAGTTGTTCTCTAATTTACGTTGGTTTGACATCAAGGGAATTCCGGGTTCGCGCCCGCGAACATGTCAGGGACATTGAGGCGGCCAAGACGACACCAGACCCCTCTGTATTAAAGACTATTCCACTCCATTTTAGGGATAAACACAATTGCGATCCCCATTCCTTGTTGGTCCGTGGGATTGATGTACTGAATTTAGGGATACAGGGCGGTAATATTAAGAAACTTCTTGCACAGCGGGAGGCCCAATGGATTGTGTGACTAAATACGGTCGCGCCCTTCGGCCTAAATGAATCCCTGAGCTTCTCCTCCTATTTGTAATTTAAATTGGTATCCTCCTTGATATATCCCCATCCAGTCAATGGTGGTCTGAGTATATTTTAATTGTTTTTAATTTTGTGCTGCAGTGTTTTTTTTACTTATTTTGTTTCTTTTTCTCTTCTTGTCTCTTACTTTTGTTTTCATTTCTAGCACTCTGCAGGACTTTGAAACCTCAGCACGGCCCATCGCATTATAAATGACAGTTTTTCTAATTGCATATATACTGTGCATTACTATATCGTACTGTTTGTATTTATTTTGCCATGTGATTTTAATATGTATCATGTGTGGTGTTTTTTTACCGGTATGTTGATCCTGCATTTCCACCTTTCAACTATGTGTTCTTGATGGATATGTGGCGTGCATGCGTCCCGCGGTGACCATCCCTTGGGTTTGGATTGGCGCGGCGCGCATGCGCCGCAAACACATACCCACATCATCATGTGATGCGGGTGACGTACTTCCGGTTGCCGCGGCCGCGCTTCCGGTGCTCACCTGCACACATGAATGCTCACGGCATATATATGGGCCTCACCCCCCCACACTCCATACCTTCTACCCTTGACAAAGCGGACTGCTGTACCGCGAAACGCGCGTCGGACATTGTCTTACCCTCATCACCTTTCCTCCATCCCTGGTAAGCAACTCGGCAGACATTGTTAAATTTATCGGGAGGTTGTTTTGTATTATACAGGTCTGTGCATTTAGCTCAGTGTCCCTATATACCATCTATTTATTTCTGACTCAGTCTCTGACTCCACCGCTTTTGCACTTTGCCCCCTGTATTTAGAACTTGGGCCACTGTGTTGTTACAAAATGGCCATTTATGTATTTACATTAGTCACCACGATGATGTGAGGTGCATTAGGTTATAAGGGCATATTGCAATAGTTTATTGGAGACAATGAACCGTCTCTTTTTTTCTGATATGGTGTATATTTTTTTCTCGTGTACTGCTTTGAGCTTACATTCCATCATATTCTACTCCCACCATTAACCCTTGCATAAGGTGATACAGACTTTTGTATATTCCGTGTTGCATCCACCTTGTATGATGTCTCTATATAAACCTTTACTGATATACTTTAATAAAATGAACTTATATATTTTCACTAGTTTATCTGTCTTTTTCTCTAATTTATTAAAGTTAGCAGGTTTGTATATACCAACAAGACTGTTGAGTTTCGATCAGGAGACCTGTGGCCGGTCAAGAAACTCAGGCGTCTGAAATTGGCCTTACCCTTACATATATTGACTATATGTAATAATGCGTTATGCAACCCAGTGCATTACTTTAAAAAAAAAAGATAATAGATTTCATCTGCCCATGCAGCCCGCTAAGCAAGGCCTGACTTTAGTATACTGAAAGTAACACTTAGGCTGCGTGCCCACTATGCGTTTGTCAAGTGTTTTTGCCGCGGGATTTCCGCAGCGAAAACGCTTAAAAAACACTTGGTAATACGTGCCCCATGGTCCCCAATGATAATCCGCATGTGCTGTGCACATGCTGCGGAATTTTCCGCTGCGGATTATCATTGCGGAACAATACGCAGCATGCCCATTAATTTTGCGGACACGCAGCGTAATCGCCGCCATTGACTTGCATTGGACCGCGTGACATCCGCATCACTGCATCTGCACAAGCGGATATCACACGGTTCAATGTGCGGATGGTACCCAGGTCTGGAGAAGAAGAGACTCTCATCCAGACCTGGATACCATAGTACCTGTAAAAAAAAAGAATTTAAAATAAAAAATAAAGATTATACTTACCTTCCGATGGCCCCCGGTCTCCACAGCGATGCGTGCGGTGTGTTGGGCGGCTCACGGTGGTGTGAGGACCTGACATGACGTCATTGCAGGTCCTTCACACCACCGCGAGACACCGGGGAGACCGGACGGAGCGGAGAAGCAGACTGCGGGCCATCGGAAGGTAAGTATAATGTATATTTTTTATTTTTCACCATTCTTATTCTTTTTTTTTAACTATTACTTGGTCACACTATATAAATCCATGCCGGTTGCATGGATTTATATAGTGTGAACAAGTTGTCAAGCACTTTTTTAAGTGATGCTAAAACCGCTTGGAAAAGCGCTTGATAACCCGCATGCAGAAATGCATGCAAAAACGCTTGACAAACGCTTCTACCTGGCGGGAAAAACGCATGTAAAATCCGCATGCGTTTTTCCTGCTAGGGAGAAGCATAAAAAATATGCAGCATTTCTGCATCGTGGGCACATAGCCTTACTGTGGATTTTAAAGTTGATCGAATATTTTAAAATTCTAATTCTCCTGCTCTAATTTTTCAAAAAAATTGCCATTACTGTTAAGCCTTTAATTGCCCAGAAAAGATGTGTAACTATCTGATGTCTCATTGATCTGTATTAAACCGTTTTCTAGCGCTTTAATTCAAACAGCCTTAGAAATGGCAGTGACCTCAAAATATCTGGTTAGGGGCAAACTGGTATCAGCTAACAGGCTGTTTAACAACACACTACACTATCAAACGGTCCAACAATTATACTTTTTGGGGGCAGATGCTACCTTGCTGCTGTTCATACGCAGAGGCAGGTCATAGGGATTATCTTTCGCCATGGCTTTTTCCTATTTGGGGAGTATCAAGAACTTTGTTCCTAGCTAAGGACGAAATATTAGCTTCTTAACAAGGTGTCAAAATCTCTCACTATTTTGGTACTCAAGCCATCCAAAAAATGATCCTTTTATGTGGGGAGCAGAAACAAGTGTACTGTTTTTAAAGGGAAAAGGCAATGGCGTCTCCATTAGGAACAAAAAGTTGTTTTTGCTTTATTTTTTGGAGGTGGGGAGAGGGTGGGGAGAGAATCAGCAACAGGTTGGCTATTTACAAGATCATGGAACAATTACAATGGATTTTTAGCAAATCATCAAAAAGTTATCCCTTCATTTGGGGAACTGGAATAGGTAAGCTATTTTCAAAGTGAAAAAGCAATGGCTGGTCAACATGAAAAATTATCCCTATTTTGAGAGCAAAAGGTATGCTTTCCAGTAGAAGTATAGTATTACATAATAGCATTATCTGAGAAAATAACGTTACCCCAATCCTTTGCAGTCTAATCCCTGTACTTCCTGCAAAGTTATTTTCTCTGATGATGCCTCCTTCAGACTGTTTCAGACTTCTGAAAGAATGATTGTCCAGAGAAGAAAAGGGGAGCACTTCCATGCATACTGTCATGCCAACAGTAAAGCATCCTTAGGCCATTCATGTGTGGGGGCTTTTCATTCATGGAGGGGGCTCACTCAATTTTGCTTGCAAATATAGCTATGAATAAAGAATGGGATCTAAACCTCCTCCAAAAACAACTTATGCCAACGATCCAGGAGCAATTTGGTGAACAATTCTTTTCACAGCATGATGCAGACCATGTGACAAAGCAAAAGTGATTCCTAAGTGGTTCAGTGAGCAAAACATTGATAGTTTGGGTCAGGAAATGCTCCAGATCTCAATCGTCAAAAAGCGAGAAGACAAGGTGATTTATTCTAGGATTTGGCCCAGAAACTGATATCCAGCTGCCTGGACAAAGGGCAGAAATATTGAAAAATAAGTGTCAACACTGTAAATATTCAATCTTTGCATAAACTTGATATATTTGTCAAAGTTTAAAAAGTTACGAAATGTTTATAATTGTACTTCAGTAGCCATAGAAATATCCAACTATATCTAAAAACACTGAAGAAGCAAATTCTGTGAAAACCAAAATTTGTGTCAATCTTAACGCTTTTAGCCATAACTGTAGGCTTTAACCCCTAGGCCATAACTGCTGCTGCTTTCCCTGTCTGATCTTTTATAGTGGCTGTGATAAGTTCCCCTTGATTGCTTGTGCTAGACCATGTGATATAATAGATGCAAGGCTGACAACATGTGAGTCTGCTTTCTGGTTGATGCAATGTGTGAAATGGCGCATGGCAGTTTTTTGGGTGATTTGCACAAACTGTTAAAATTCACTGGATCCTGCGAATTTCATGATCAACTCAGTTCAATCCTCTTTAGTGGATGCACATAGCTGAAATTACATGTTGAACGCTTCTTCTGGGGTCAATGTTTAGCTGTAGAAGAGCTGGCTGCAGGCATACGTGCTGATTTTCCTGTATGGAAGTTACGGAAATAGCTGAGGAAGCAAACTATTATCAATATTAAAAAAAGCTAAACGGAAGCTTCCTGTTTCAGATGCGGTGAAGTTTTGCAATTTTCACTTTACTCCTTTAAAGGGGCAGTGAGTCAAAGCCTGAGATTACACAATGTATTTTTTTAATGAATATTATATAGAGTGAAAGAAAAAATCCTAACCCTATATTTCCGTTTAGGGTATATTCCTTGGCTTGCTGAATAAAAGTGCATGAAATTTCCCTAAGTGAACTATGTTAAACTCTTCACCTACACAATTACTTCTGACGTTCGTTTAAAGGGGCTAATCAAGATTAGAAAAACATGGCTACTTTCTTTCACAGTCTGTGCCACACCTGATTGAAGTGAATGCAGCTGAGCAGTACGACACACAACCCACTGTGGTGGTGCTATTTTTGAAAGAAAGCAGTCATGTTTTTTTGATCTTGAACAACCCCTTTAAAACACCTAGGCAGTCCAGATATGGTTCTGCAAGAATGTTTTAGATATTGTGCAGCTGCTGTCAGAGACAGCCAGATTCCCCACAGAGAAGACAGAGACGGTTTATTACTCTATCTGCCTTCCTGATTGCTGTATACAGTCCAGGAGGTGATACTGGTGTTTTCACCTTCTATCCCAGCGATCACGTGATCATTGGGTGCCAGGAAAGTGCTGGGGTTTTTCTCAGATCCAGATCAGCTCTACAGTGCACTAAAAAGTTTGAGGTTACCCTATAACTTGGGCTAAAATTCCAGCCCCAGTTAATGGGAAAAGCAGCAGTAAAAAAAATGTTGAAAAGTTCCCCCCAAAGGCCTTATGATGGACACAATAAATAAAGACAAAGCAGGAGAAAATGAATTGCACAAAAAAGTCCACCACTAGTCCAACTACATTTTATGGCCCCACCCACAAAAATAAAAATATATCCCATGTATAAAAATAATTTTGGAAAGCTGAACACATTTTAATTGTATGACACCTATTAAATTATCTCTTAACTAAAACATAGCATCCAAAAAAGGGAGAAGAAAGAGAATCTGAAATTCGTGCCAATATAGATGTGGCTGACATTTTGGATACAGATTCTCTTTCTTCCACCTTTTTTGGATGCTACATTTTAATTGTATTTTAGTGCCATTTGTGCTATTAAAAGAAGTTGAAAAATTAGATGAGTGAAGGAATTTGACTTGAAGTGAATTTGTATGAAATATTTAGGAATTTGTGAATTACAATGGCTTGTGATTTCTTCAGACTAATCGATTAAATATGGCTGTTGCCATTTTATACATTGTAGGAAGTTGCATCAGCCACTCAAGGACCATATGAACGTGGGTGGGCTTTCCTACAATGCTTTGCAACTATCATAAATCATGCTATGACCCAACCAATCAGGAGGGACTATCAAAGCCTGTATAAAAGTCGAAGCAGGGAATGTAGGAGCCATTTTGTGATGAATCTGGATAGTGAATGGATGTCACAGCTTAGCCACAGAGATAGAGAGAGAGAAAGCCATAAAGCACTGAAGAAACTGTACAAATAGTGTGTGATAGCAAAACAGTGAAGAAGGTCAGTGTGAGGAAAAGAGAATAATATCATAATGTTTTTAAGGGTAATTGGAGGCAGAGCGGCAGCAGGAGCCACGCTGTGGTACAGTGTGCAGGCTGTTGAAGAGACTCAATGGTCACTGCTCCCCACGCACACAGTCCCGGCACGGGGAGCAGTGACTATTCCGGAACAGCACTTCACTATGTGAGGGCGCATGGCAGGGACGCCATGTGCGCCCTGCCATGCGCGGCTCATACAGTGAGAGTGTCGGCAGCAGAGCAGGACAGTGCTGGAGGAGAGAGGAGGTGAGTATGATTGTTCATTTTTTTCGTGGGCAGCGTGATGGGCGCTCAAGGGATGCCATACATACCTGGATGGGGGCTCAAGGGGTGTCATGCATACCAGGATGGGGGATCAAGGGGTGCCATGCATACCAGGATGAGGGCTCAAGGGGTGCCATGCATCCCAGGATGGGGGCTCAAGGGGTGCCATGCATACCAGGATGGGGGCTCAAGGGGTGCCATGCATGCCAGGATGGGGGCTCAAAGGGTGCCATGAATGCGAGGATGGGGGATCAATGGGTGCTATGCATACCAGGATGGGAATGAGGGCCACATATACCAGGATGGAGGATATTAACAGAATTGGGGGACATTACCCCTATACCGGAGTCAGTAGCAGACCCCCTCCCCTATAACACTGCATCATGTCCACATTTTTTCCTTACATTTTTTTTTACCTATTTTCCTCCTCTAAAACCTAGGTGCGTCTTATAGTCCGAAAAATACGGTAATTTTGTTATATTAAATCTACAGATATTTCAATGGTCAGTATCACATATTGGTTTCCACTTTTGAATTATCTTCCTAAAAACTGAATAAAATAATTACAAAGTGACAATTTTATTACTTATTTTTAAATATCAATTACGGCTACTTTATCTGACCGCGTCCGTTTAAAAAAAGTACAAAATTGTCAGAGTAATATCAATTGTTTTAGGTGACATTCTCTGGAGTTCTGTTCTTTTGTCTCTGCATCCTGTGGCTTGACGTAATTGAATGTTGGTTTTTAAATAGAAATTTATCTTTCAAACTATTAAAAAAAAAAAATAACACTGTGTTATTGCTCAAATCCAAGCTGCCCTATGAGAGGCATTACATTCATGCTGTCCAATGCTGCGATGAATTTCAAGAATGCAACAACGCACCGGCCTGGAATCTAATCACAGGACGGATTGTTCTTACCAGACATAAACTTATTAAGGGATTTATATAGAATTCTAGTTTGATGGATATTGTAGTCTCAGAATTGGTTTTGAAGTTAGAAATGTGTTCTGTAGTATAATATTGAGTCTGTACAATATCTATTGTGACAGCAATTTATTGCCAGTACTGACTTTCCCCCAAAACTTTTGATGGTCCATTGACACACGACAGGCTTTAGCAGAAGAGCCAAAACTGATTAATAGTCCTCTGGAAGAATTGGGCTGTATGTTATTGTCTGCAAGTCGTGCTAAAATTGAGGGACGAAACTTCAATGTTGATCTATGGCAATGGTCTCCAACCTGTGGCTCTTCAACTGTTGTGAAACCTCGACCATTGATTGTCTGAGCATGGTGGGAGTTATCATTTGGCCACAGGTTGGAGACCACTGATCTACTGGAAAAGAAAGTTTCAAGGGAATATCTGTCCATAACAAGAAATCCTACTGTGTTGGACATAAATTTTTTTCTTTCTAGGCTTCTATAGGAAAAACCAAGTATCTGCCCTTTTAATATACTGGGTACCAGGGCCGGCGCCAGGTTTTCGTGGGCCCTGGGAGAAAGAGTCTCAGTGTGCCCCCTGATAACACATATCATGATTTATGATGCACAGATACAGCAGAGAAATATATATATAGTACAATGCCAAAGATTTCACTTACTACTTACATTACATGAGTGATATCTATTGTAAATTCTACAACACCATACTGCAGGGGGATTCGGGTGATCTAGGGTCCACAGGTATCACGGTTTCAGTACCTGTAGTATTGGAGGTAAACGTACCCTATCAGTAGAAGCTGTCCTCAGCAGTGTTATGGGTACCACATAGTCCTCTACACAGTATTATGGGTTCCACATAGTCCTCCATACAGAATTTTGGGTACCACATAGTCCTCCATACAGGATAATGGGGCCCACATAGTCCTCCATACAGGATTATAGATACCATATAGTCCTACATACAGTATTATAAGCCCCATATAATGCTCCATACAGTATAATGGGCCCCATATAGTCCTACATGTTATGCACACGCCCGGGCTAAGCGGCGTGTGCGTGTGATTGGTAGTGATTCCACTGGACCGTGCCGGAGAGTGAATGCCTGGAGGGGCGTGACTAAGTATTCACCCGATCCGACCAGGGTCGCACGACGGCATACGACGCCAGTGCACCAAGGAGGAACCGAGCAGAGGGACCAGGTGCTACTCCAGGACAGACCCCGGACACGGCTGTTGACCCACACAGGGGAATACAGGAACAGGCTGGTAGGCTGGCACACAGACTGGTGGGTATAGGCAGGCACGACTGGTATGCAGGCAGGCGGGTATGCAGGCAGGGGGGTAAAGGCAAGCACAGCTAGAGTGCAGACAGGGAGGCACTAGCAGGTAGGAACACAGGCGGGATAGGACCCAGTACACACCGGGACTCAGGAACAATACAGGCAGAGGGTTACAGGCAAGCACTGCTAGAGTGCAGACAAGGCTGAGCAGGGAGGACAGGGCTCTGTTCACACGGAACAGACAGGAAGGGAAAGGCAGAGCCAGACACCCACAGGGTACTTGCAGTGAAGTAGCGAGTGGACCACAAACTCACAAACGGGAGTACAGAGACAACTGGCAGGAGTTAGGTACGAGTTCAGACTCTGCAGAAAAAGGAAGGGAACGGACATAGAGGCAAAAACAGGTAAAGGATAGGAGAGAGTTCAGACTGGAACTGAGTGTACGGAGGAGACCGACACTGCAGCGGGATACAGGAGCGGGTCTGGGAATACTGCCCCCAGAGAGGCGGGACGAACAGGCAAGGAGCGTGTTCAGACAGGACAGACAAGATACAGGAGCGGGTCTAGGTAATCGGCCCCTAGAAGGCAGGAGGAACAGGCTAGGAGCGTGTTCAGACAGGACAGACAAGAGAACACAGAAAGGACTCAGTTCAGACACGGGAACTAATACCGAAAAGCAGGAGACATACAGGACTCAGTTCAGACACGGGAGCTGATACCGCAAAGCAGGAGACATACAGGACTCAGTTCAGACACGGGAGCTGATACCGCAAAGCAGAAGACATACAGGACTCAGTTCAGACACGGGAGCTGATACCGCAAAGCAGAAGACATACAGGACTCAGTTCAGACAGGCCTGGAAATACAGCCTCCAGGAAAGGCAGACAAGGAAACAAAGAACGGGACCTGGCACCTTCAGAGTGCAAGCACACACTGAAGGAAACACTATGCTCAGGCAGGGATAGAAGGGAGCTGCTGAGCTATATACCAAGTGACAGACAGCAATAGGCTGAGGACGCACAAGGGGTGTGACCCACAGCAGGTACAAAAGGCAGGAAGTGATCGGGCGCCGCCCTTAAGCAGCAGAAACAGACACAAACAGACAGCATGGAGGGAAGCCAGAGAGACATTCTGGACAGGAGATCAAGTGCGCCCTCTTGCACAGTGGGAGATGGACCACCATGCAAGGACGCCGCCAGGTATGTTACACTACATACAGTATTATGGGCCCTGTATAGTCCTCCATACAGTATTATGGACACCACATAGTCCTCCATACAGTATTATAGGTCCCACATAGTCCTACATACAGTATTATGGGCCCTACATAGTCCTGCATACAGTATTATGGACACAACACAGTCCTCCATACAGTATTATAGGTACCACATAGTCCTACATACAGTATTATGGGCCCCACATAGTTCTCCATACAGAATAATGGGCTCCACATAGTCCTCCATACAGTATTATGGGCACCACATAGTCCTCCATACAGTATTATGGGCCCCACATAGTCCTACATACAGTATTATTGTCCCCATATATTGGACCATACATTAAAATGAAATAAACACTCACCTCTCCCCATTCCCCCGCTGCTCCGGTCTCTGCAGTCTCCGGTCTTCTGACCCTCTGTACTAATCGGCACAGAGGGCGCGCTGTAGTGACATCATCATGCCCTCTGCACTGGGACATCACAGAGCTGAGACGCAGAGGGGGAATGATGGGAGAGGGAGCGTTAGTGGACCCTCCCTCTCCCATCATTGTTTTCAATGATGCCGAAACAGTTGAAAGTACAATGCGGGGGAGAAGCCCAGTGCCAGTTCTGGCACAGGGCTCCCAAACTCACGGGCCACATGGCGGCCGCATGGTCTGCTGCCATTGGCATTACGCCACTGAGTGCCTCCCCTCATTTGTCCAGGGCATTGGCACTTGACCTGGCGCCCCGGGTGGTGACGCCAGCCCTGCAGGGTACTACAATATGGATTTCCATAGAATTGGAATCGATTTGCCTATCTCTAATATGGGGCACGTAGGTTTAAATAGCAGAGGAACAGGAGAATCAAATCAGGGTCAGTATACAAACTGCTTGGAGTTTAAATAAGGCGTGGTTCTGCCTCATGGGTCAGAGTAGAGAGCTAATTACTGTACACCTGGTGAGCATTTGTTCTGTAGAAACACACACTGCTTGGCTGGCACCACGAGTCCCAACCACACCAATACACTTGGCTGGTCCATGCCTACGTCACCCAGTCAATGCTACCAACACCGCTACGGCTCTGGTGACAGAGACAGATGCTGTTAAAGCAGGAACCGACAGGGATGTAAAAGTTTCCATTTTATGCTGAAGGCAGGGGCGTACATAGGAATCATAGGGCCCCATAGCAGAAGTTCTAATTGGGCCCCCCCTCCCCCCCCAAAAAAAAATGTAAATAATTGTTGGGGGCACAGAAGAGCAGATCTCACAACTTTCCAGCCTTTGCATAGCAATTTTCTTCCCTGCTGAAGTCCTAGATTCCTCTTTCATTGCCCCATAAAATGTGATGCCAACAAAAGTGTCCCCCCCCTTAACATAGTATGATACTCCCATGGTGCATTCCTCCTCATTAGCCTCTACATGCACAGTGAAATGACCCTACTGTCAGGTCTGTGGAGTGGGAGTCGGTATAAAATGGACAGACTCCTAAAATATATAATAAATTGGGTACAGTAGTTCAATGCAGTTTGTGGGGAATATTTTTTTCATAAGAATTTGGGAAAGTTATGAAATGTCCTATAAATGTCTGTCCTATTCCTGATCTAAGGGTCTAGACTTGTAGCTGAGATGAATCTGAGCTACAGTAAATTTATCACTTAAACATGAGCCGTGTATGAGGGAGTCGCAGTTGGAGTCGGTGTCATGGAAATTGAGGAGTCGGAGGTTTGGCTTACTGACTCCACAGCCCTGCCTACTGTACCCCACCTCAACTCCCAGGGCAAAGTATGGTGACCCCAACACAGTATAATCCGCCAACTGTGACTCCCACACAGCCTTCCATGCAGTATAGTGGGCCTACATACAGTATAATGGCCCCCACACCTCTCCACACTCCACTGAGTATAATGCACTCCCCATGGTCCTCCACACAGTATAATGCACTCCCTATGGTCCTCCACACAGTATAATGCACTCGACATGGTCCTCCACACAGTATAATGCACTCGACATGGTCCTCTACACAGTATAACGCACTCGACATGGTCCTCCACACAGTATAATGCACTCGCCATGGTCCTCCACACAGTATAATGCACTCGCCATGGTCCTCCACACAGTATAATGCACTCCCCATGGTCCTCCACACAGTATAATGCACTCCCCATGGTCCTCCACACTGTATAATGCACTCCCCATGGTCCTCCACACAGTATAATGCACTCCCCATGGTCCTCCACACAGTATAATGCGCTCCCCATGGTCCTCCACACAGTATAATGAACTCCCCATGGTCCTCCACACAGTATAATGCACTCCCCATGGTCCTCCACACAGTATAATGAACTCCCCATGGTTCTGTATGCAGTATAATGCAGCCCCCCATAGGGTAAAAGGCAGCCCCCACCATAGGGTAAAATGAAGCCCCAGTCCTCCAGTACTATCAGTACTCACTGATTTACAAAAATAAATAAATACATACTCACCGCTCCTCGTTCCCCGCTGCTTCAGTCTCTGTCATCACCTCAGCAGCTGCCAGCTCCACTGTCTGACAGAGCGTGGAGCGTCATCACCCCACTGCGTCAGAAGCGGAGGAGTAATGAGGGAGATGGAGTGTCATATGACTATCCCTCCTCCATCATTGCTTTCAACCAGGGCCGGCTCCAGGTTTTTGTGGGCCCCGGGCGAAAGAGTCTCAGTGGCCCCTTTAATACATACCAACATTCATGATGCACACATACGGCGGAGAAATGTAGGTATACAACACAGGGCAAAGGCTGCCCCCTCATCCTTCATACATGCAGACATGCACACACACAGTACGCAGACACGCACACAGACACAGTACACAGACATGCTTGCACACACACAGTACGCAAATGTAGAACAAGGCAAGAAAGCTTGTAAAAGAACTTCAACATGACGTTTCAAGGATGGAGCGAGACTGCCATCTACTGGCCAGATACAGTCAAGCGGAACCAAAATATGCAAGGGAAGTTGCAGGGAGAGCAGGTTCAGACGCTGGACCCGATCAGGTGACTTCCAGGAAGGAGTTCCGGGAGATAAGAGGCCAGCGCGCCAAACCTGAGGGGTCTTTGGTGCCAAGCAGCAGAAAGGAGCAGATGTGCTCCCTGCGTCCTGAGAAACCCCGCGTGACAGGCCAAATCCAGAGGCCTGAGAGGTGCTCCAGCCGGGCACCGGTAAAAGAGCTCCGGATCCCTCACAGTTGTGACCCGAGTGCTGTGCCTGCTGAGGAGACTAGGAACCTGATCGCGTTGCTGAGTGAGTTCGCGGAACCCAAGGTCGCCCGCCGACAGACGAGGCCTGGACCCCCCTATCCAAGGCTCGAGAGACTGCCTCCAACGGCCAAGCAGAGAGGAGTTGAGAGACGGTTGCCCCAGGAAAGTCACGCCAGCGGAAGCAGAGGAGCTGCATACGTGAGCAGGGCCGCCACTTCCACTGTTCATCCACGGTACCGGGGACAATTGGGTTTAGGTACTCAGGTTGGGGGGGGAACGGTTGGGGCTAAAGTAGCACAACGTGATGTAATTGAATTTATCCCGAAGAGACTCACGGCCTAGCGGGAATAACCAGTGACCCCCACTAGGGCCAAATGCACAGTTAAAGAACTTGCGTGGTGTCTCCCATGATTGAGGGCATCACCTTACTTTGAGAGACTGCGCCTTACTTTGAGAGACTGCGCCTTATTTTGAGAAATTTCGTATTTTGCTGATATTTCAAACCACTGTTCATTACCCTTGTTGCTAATCCCTTGTTTCAGTATACCTGTTGTATAAAACTGTTTACAAACATCTCTGACTGTCCTCGCCTTGTGTCTCTGTGCGTTGCATTCCGGCACCTGCTTTACACACACATGCACGCATGCACACGGTACGCAGACATGCTCGCACACGGTACACAGACAAGCAGATGGTACACAGATATGCACACATACATATGCAGACAAGCACATACACAGATACGTACATATTTGAACTCATTCTTAAAAACACATAAAACAGACATAAATATATATATACACATGCATACACACTGACATACACACAATACACATTAGAAATATATTTAATATGGGGACTGGGGAATCTGGTGGCAAGCCTCACTTACCTGCCCCTTGTCCTGTGTCCGGTCCAGCTGTGCAGGGCCGCCGGCATGTTTAATGGCCATCACAGGTTCTGGACCATCAGAGGGGCCCACTCGCCGTCGGGGCCCAGACCGCTCCCCCAGCATGTCCACAGAGATGACCTCCGGCAGTGTTTGATTGCCGGCACTTAATCGGGGTCCCCCTCCTGCACGCTCTGCTCCGCCGGCGCTGCTTAATTGCCGCCACTTCATCAGGGCCCCCCCTCCATTGGGGCCTCCCTTAAACAGGGCCCCCCTTCCATCGGGGCCTCCCTTAAACAGGGCCCCCCTTCTATCGGGGCCTCCCTTAAACAGGGCCTCCCCTCCTTCGGGGCCCCCCTCCTGCACCCTCCGCTCTGCTGTTTGATTGCCGCCGCCCGCCGACACTGATTTCAGACATGGCCGCGCGCAGTGCACTGTGCGGTTGTGTCTGCTAGTAATGACGCGGCAGGAGCGACACAAGCACAATTAAAGGCGCAGTGTCTCCCCTGCCATCATTACTACAAGACACAGCCGCACAGAGCAAGGCAATGTCTGAACACAGTGGTGGTGGGCGGCGGCGGCAATCAAACAGCGGAGCGGGGGTTACAGAAGGGGGGCGACTGCTATCGGGCCCCCTCGGCTCACGGGCCCCATAGCAGTCGCGTGGCCTGCCGCCATTGGGGGTACGCCACTGGCTGAAGGAATACTTTAAATGTAAAATACTTGTAACTCACAGTGATATACAGTTCTGCACACGACGAGTTCAACTTTCTCTGCGCTAAAACACGTTTAGGAGTAGTCACTAACATATACTGTAATATTTAAGGAATTTGGTTTTTCACGCTGCATTTTCTTTTACCTTTGACCTACAGTAGCCTATGAGTAAAGTAATAAAGTAACATTGATGTTCTATATGTTCTACCTATAAATCACATCTGTAACCGCAAGGATATTTTTCTTAGGACGAGATGTTAGTTTTACTGAATTCTATAGCATAGGGAATCGGGATTTGAATGAATTATAAGAGGTAATGAAATGTGCGCTGTGCAGGGATGTTTGGATACTGACGTAAGCAGGAATTCAGAATCAGACCCTTTGAAGGCTGGTATTTTAGTCCCAGAAGCAATTTTTTTCCTGGCTCAGTTATATCTGTTACTAACTTTTATTTGTAAGAATCAAATCAATTTATACCAGAGACATAATCCAGATAGTCAAAGTTAAGTCCGAAACAAGGGGGAAGGGGAAGTGCAAAGTGGCTACATTCATAGACGAAGGTG
Source organism: Phyllobates terribilis (assembly GCF_046119375.1). Taxonomy (NCBI): domain Eukaryota; kingdom Metazoa; phylum Chordata; class Amphibia; order Anura; family Dendrobatidae; genus Phyllobates; species Phyllobates terribilis. The sequence goes on from NW_027362773.1 coordinate 109,558,586, forward strand.
TATAATGGCACCTGGACATTAGAAGGACTTCTGGTTTGGGGTGGGAGAATAGATGTTGTGACTATCAAAAGTCCAGAATTATTGACAGCCCACAAAGTTAAAAACAATAAAAATAAATCTTTATGAAAGTATATTGAAAAAAATGGATACAACTTTTACTAAGCAAAGAATAAGCTTCATTTTCACAAACCATTGGGGCTTGTTCACACGCTGCGTTTCTGCCGAGGTTTTTTCCGTGCATGTTTTTACCGTTAAAAAAGACAGAATTTTACAGTGTCAGTAAAGTGAATGAGATTTCTGACATTTCATGCACATGCTGCTTATTTTTTCCTTGCAGATTTTAACCATCATAGCGATTTTTCAAATTGGCAGCGATTGAATTCTTTCTGCGTTTTTGTAGCATTTTTAACCCATTCAAATGAATGGATAAAAAGCGCAAGTAAAAAAATGCATAAAAAATGTGCATATTTTATGCACTGTTTTTCCTGCCAAGTCTGCTTTTCGCTGCAGAAAAAAACTGTTACAAATACTAAACATGTGCACATAACCCTGTCCTCCTTTAAAGCACCACTCCAGCGTTTTTTTTTTGGTGCTGGAGTGGTGCTTTAAGTGTAAGCCACCTGCCCCCGGTGATATACTCAACCTCTGGCGTCTTTACCGGTTTTCAGTACCGCCCTGGTCCTGCGGCGCCATCTTGTGTACGCAGCTTCTGACAGCCAGAGGTCAGAAGCTCCACTCACAAGCTCTGAATACAAGTCTATGAGAGCCAGAACGAGGCTCTCATAGGTTTGTATTGAAAAGTGACCTCCGACGCGCGTCGGCAGGTCACTTTTCACAGGAGACTGGCTGGAGCGGCGGGAAAACCGATGAAGACGGCGGATGGTGAGTATATGACAGGGGACAGGGGACTTACATTTAAAGCACCACTCCTGCGGTGCAATTTTAAAAAACGCTGATGTGGTGCTTTAATGATATACTTGCAGTTGAATGTCCTTATTTTTGTTACCAGTAATAAATTCCACAACCTGAAAAAGGAGAAAAAAAACTCTAATATAATCGTACAAAGGTGAGTTCTTACAGAAGAAGCCTTGATCTTTAAAATGATGCATCACGAAGGAGAGTCTAGCCTCTAAATTCCAGTACTTTTCCAAGCGTGAGAAAAGCCACTCTTACTGGTTTGTTATCAGAAAAAGATAAAGTATTGTTATAAAGGAATGCCTGCAAACATTGTTGCACTGCAACACATTGTATTTCACAGCCCAAGGTCTGTAATATTTTCACAGCAGGCGATATGCAGAAAGGAAACATGACTGTGTCTAGGGGAAAAGTGCAGCTAAAACATCGCACTAGGAGTAGCAACATTCACATGTAAAAGTTTGTGGTCACTGAAGGTATTTCAGCTTGTCTGTGTATGTGACCAGTCCTATTGGGAAACTAGTGACCTATAACTATCTGTTACACAATCCTTGCTGGATATATTTTTCTTTTGTATTTGCTATATTTATACTTTAGAATTGCGTAAAATATGGTTATTATGCTCCAATCAGAGGCCAGCAGTTGATATCTATGTGTCGGCGCAGCGAGTATGACATCATTGCCATGCGCAGATGTCACCTGCCGGCCTCTGATTGGCCGGCGGCTGGCATTGGAAATGCTGTGCTGGGAGACAGTCTCTGTGCGGCAATGCAGCGCTGCTGTCGGCGGCTCCTCCTGGACAGGTCGGGATCGTCAAGGGGTCGGACTCTGTGGTGCCTGCGGGCCACATCTGCAGGAAGGCCGCCGAGGGAACGGAGGACAGGTGAGAATCATCTTTTTTTTCTGTTTTATGTGTGTGAAGAACAGCACAGGGGCCACATAGCCACAAGATGGGGACCTGGATGGGGCACAGAGCCACAAGATGGGGACCTGGATGGGGCACAGAGCCACAAGATGGGGACCTGGATGGGGCACATAGCCACAAGATGGGGACCTGGATGGGCACATACCCACAAGATGAGGACCTGGATGGGGCACATAGCCACAAGAGGGGGACCTGGATGGGGCACATAGCCACAAGAGGGGGACCTGGATGGGCACATACCCACAAGATGGGGACCTGGATGGGCACATAGCCACAAGATGGGGACCTGGATGGGGCACATAGCTACAAGATGGGGACCTGGATGGGGCCATAGCCACAGGATGGGGACCTGGATGGGGCACATAGCCACAAGATGGGGACCTGGATGGGGCACATAGCCACAAGATGGGGACCTGGATGGGGCACATAGCCACAAGATGGGGACCTGGATGGGGCACATAGCCACAAGATGGGGACCTGGATGGGGCACATAGCCACAAGATGGGGACCTGGATGGGGCACATAGCAACAAGATGGGGACCTGGATGGGGCACATAGCCACAAGATGGGGACCTGGATGGGGCACATAGCCACAAGATGGGGACCTGGATGGGGCACATAGCCACAAGATGGGGACCTGGATGGAGCTCATAGCTACAAGATGGGGACCTGGATGGGGCCATAGCCACAGGATGGGGACCTGTATGGGGCACATAGCCACAAGATGGGGACCTGGATGGGGCACATAGCCACAAGATGGGGACCTGGATGGGGTACATAGCCACAAGATGGGGACCTGGATGGGGCACATAGCCACAAGATGGGGACCTGGATGGGGCACATAGCCACAAGATGGGGACCTGGATGGGACACCTAGCCACAAGATGGGGACCTGGATGGGGCACATAGCCACAAGATGGGGACCTGGATGGGGCACATAGACACAAGATGGGGACCTGGATGGGGCACATAGCCACAAGATGGGGACCTGGATGGGGCACATAGCCACAAGATGGGGACCTGGATGGGGCACATAGCCACAAGATGGGGACCTGGATGGGGCACATAGCCACAAGATGGGGACCTGGATGGGGCACATAGCCACAAGATGGGGACCTGGATGGGGCACATAGCCACAAGATGGGGACCTGGATGGGGCACATAGCCACAAGATGGGGACCTGGATGGGGCACATAGCCACCAGATGGGGACCTGGATGGAGCACATAGCCACAAGATGGGGACCTGGATGGAGCACATAGCCAAAAGATGGGAACCTGGATGGGGCACATAGCCACAAGATGGGGAACTGTATCGGGAACATTGCCACAGGATGGGGACATGGATGGGGTACATAGCCACAAGATGGAGACCTGGATGGGGCACATAGCCACAAGATGGGGACCTGGATGGGGCACATAGCCACAAGATGGGGACCTGGATGGGGCACATTAGTACAAGATGGGGACTAGGATGGGGAACATTACTACAAGATATTTGCCATTATTATTATATGATGCTAATTGTAAGACAATATTACTGTATGTGGCCAATTGGGGAAAACAAGATTGTAAAAATCAAATAAATAAAAACAAAAATAAAGCATGAAAAAATATTGGGCACTAAAAATGCTGTTTTATATGTAAACTAAAATAAACACAAAAAAGAGCACGTTTACTATCGCCACATCCATAACGACCCAAGCTATAAAAAATAAACACGACAAAAATGTTCAAAAGGTGTATACAAAAAAAATGGTATCACTAAAAATGTCACATTGAACAAAGAATGTGGCCCCCCAAATTAAATTTTTTTCCATGTGCGGCCCATATACCCAGCCAAGTTTGAGACCCCTGATCTATAAGGAAATGCGGGAGACACAATAGGTAGAGCGTGCTTATCATGTATGGTCCGTCAGTCATTTTAATAAATAAGGGTTATGATTTAAAGTTGCAGGATCCGCTCACCGGCCAGTATCTGTCTAAGTGCAGTTACCAAGTGCTATTGAATGCATGGAGGATGTGGAGATAGATGAATAAGAAGGACCAGATTCAGAGGAAAAATTTGAAGGGGAAGTAGGGGAGAGCTAACTTATTGAAGTGATAGGCCTGTCTAAAGAGATGTGTTTTTAAAGCACGCTTAAAAATGTAGGGGCTAGGTATAAATCAGATCGTCCAGGGTAATGCATTCCAGAAAGCTGGTGCAGCATGAGAGAAGCCTTGGAGACAAAAGTGGGAGGATCAGCTTTTGGAGGATGTTAATTTTATATCGGTAATAGACAGAGATGAGGGATGAGATATAGGGTGGTGCAGAACTGTGGAAAGCTTTGTGTGTGAGAGAGATAAGTTTGTATTGTATTCTTTAGCAGATGGGTAACTAGTGTAATGACTGGCACAAGGTGGAGACATCAGTGTAGCAGCTGGACAGAAATACAATTCTGGCTGCCACATTTAGGACAGATTGGAGAGAAGGAAGTTTGGTTAGAGGGAGACCGATCAGTAGAGAGTTGCAGTAATCCAGACGAGAGTGAATAAGAGCGACAGTAATTGTTTTTTCAGTTTCAAAGGTGAGAAAAGGCCTGGAGATCTTTTTTAGATGCAGGTGACAAGAGCGAGTGAGTGATTGGATATAGGGAATAAAAGAAGTTCTGTGTCAAATATGACCCCAAGACAGCGAGCCTGCTGCTGGAAAGTTATGGTTGAACCACCCAAGGTAATTGTATTATTGGATATAACTAGGTTAGTGGAGGGCAGGGGCGTACATAGAAATCATGGGGCTCCATAGCAGAAACTCTATTTGGACCCACCCCCCCCAAAAATAAATAAATAAATAATTGTCGTGGTCACAGTAGAGCATATCTCACAACTTTCCAGCCTTTACCTGAGTAATTGTCCTCCTGCTTAAGTCCTAGATTCCTCTTTCATTGCCCCCATAAAGTATTCACCCCATGGTGAATTCCTCCACATGCACAGTGTAATGACCCTGCTGTACCCCTCCTCAACTCCCAGGGCAAAGTATGGTGACCCCAACACAGTATGATCCCCCAACTGTGACCCCCACGCAGCTCTCCATGCACATTAATGGGCCTGCATACAGTATAATGGCCCGCACTAGCCCTCCAAACAGTATTATGGCCCCCACACAGTATGATGGATCCACACAAACCTTCACACTGTATAATTGTTTGCATACAGTATAATGGACCCCCACATATTATAATGACCCCACATAGCCTTCCATATAGTATAATGCACTCCTCATAGTCCTCCATACAATATAATGCACTCCCCATAGTTCTCCATATAGTATAATGCTCTCCCCATAGTCCTCCATACAGAATAATGGGCCCCACATAGTGCTCCATACAGTATAATGCACTCCCCATGGTCCTCCATACAGTATTATGGACACCACAATATACTCACTGATTAAAAAAAACCAAACATACAAAACTCACCTCTCCTCCTCCTCGTTCCCCTGATGCTCCGGTCTCTGCAGCATGCGTTCTGAAGTGGCACACATCTCAGTGCAGCAAGCCTCAGTGCAGCAAGCGCCATGCTACGCTGAGACGTCAGACGCCAAGGGAGAATGATGGAGGCGGAATTGTCAGCTGACGCTCCCTCTCTCAATATTACTTTCAACTGTATCGGCATCCATGATGCTGATACAGTCGAACATGCAATGACGAGGGGGGAGGGATAGCCTGGTGCCGGCGCTGGCACCGGGCCCTCCCTGGCTCATGGGCCCCTAATATCAGCCTCGTGGCCTGCCACCATTGGCGGTATACCACTGATAGAGGTGTTACCTCATATGTAATTGTAATCCTGCCTGTGATGCACTCACCATTATCTTCCATAGAATATAATGCACTCCCCATGGTCCTCCATATAATAAAATGCACCCCCCATGGTCCTCGAAACAATACAATGCACCCCCCATGATCCTCCATTCAGTATAATGCACCCCCATGGTCCTCCATACAAAATAGTGCACTCCCCATGGTCCTCCATACTAAATAATGCACACCCCATGGTCCTCCATACAGTAAAATCCACCCCCATGGTTCTCCATACAATATAATGCACCCTTCATGGCCCTCTATACATGTATAATGTGCCCCCCATAGTCCTCCATACAATATAATGCACCCCCATGGTCCTCCATACAAAATAGTGCACTCCCCATGGTCCTCTATACTATATAATGCACACCCCATGGTCCTTCATACAGTATAATGCACCCCCATGGTCCTCCATACAATATAATGCACCCCCCATGGTCCTCCATACAATATAATGCACCCCCATGGTTCTCCATACTATATAATGCACACCCCATAGTCCTCCATACAGTATAATACTGCCCCCATGGTCCTCCATACAATATAATGCACCCCCGTGGTCCTCCATACAATATAATGCACCCCCCATACAGTTTAATGCACTCCCCATAGTTCTCTATGCAGTATAATGCACCCACATGGTCCTCCATACAGTATAATGCACCCCCCATGGTCCTCCACACAATATAATGCATTCCCCATACTGTATAATGGCCATCAGTCACTGATTTAAAACAAATAAATACAGTACTCACCTCTTCTGCTTCCACCTGATTCTCCGGTCTCCTGAGCCTGTGGTGTGAAGCGCCGCACATCTCAGGACAGTGGGCATGCTGTAATGATGTCATTGCACCCACTGCTCTGAGACATCAGGCACCAAGGAAGTATGAAGGGTGGGTGGAAATGCCTGCTGATGCTCCCTCCTCCATCATCATTGCTTGGCCGTCAGCGCGAGCATTGATAATGGAGGAGGGGGCATCAGCAGGTGCTTCCACCCCCATCATTCTGTGCGGGCGGCCAGGAAGTGGGGTGCTAACGGACGGAGGCTGGGTCAGGTTCAGGGAGGGCCCGGAGTGGTGAGGGGCCGATGCGGTGAAGGCCCGGTGCGGGTCCCCCTGGCTCACGGGCCCCATAGGAGTGGTGTGGTCTGCCACTATTGGCGGTACGCCACTGGTAGAGGGAGGAAACACAAGAAGTTCAGTTTTGGAGAGATTCGGTTTCAGATAGGAGGACATAATGGTATTTTACATTAAGGCACGGGTGATGTCACACCTTACAATCAGATCGTGTTACCACTGGCCTACAGTCATATACAATTCTGAATGAATTACTTTCACAACACATAATACCTAGGATGTGGACTATTGGGGAAAAAATGTCAGGGTGGAGTCATTTCAAATGTCTCAAAATGTTTGGAATCTTAAGGGCTTTAAGCACTTTACGTTTCAGGATATATTTGCACGTCAAAAAAGATAAAAAATATAGGTATAAAATTTTGTATATTCAATTTTTATTATGTTCATCCCTCCTAGTTATAAATTCTTCTGTCTTTAATTTTTATACCTAAAAATAGACTTTGTTCCGTATTGAATTGAATATTTTTCCAATATTCTAGGAACAGTGTTTGGCAAGAAGTAGGTAGAATTGTATTGGCCGTGAGTATGTAGAAATAGTATTTGGCAGGGAGTAGAAAACGTCAATTATGCTAAAAATCCGTCTAGTCAACCGTCTGTTGTATTCTCCTTTTATCTTATCTAGAACAGTTTGACAATATATGTAAATTAAAAACCGAAAAAAATGATCCGAGGTTGTTACGGATCCGGGTGGTGGAACCTCTGTGCTGCGGTGCAAGGAGGGACCCAGAGGGGCGTAACTAAGTATCAACTCGGACCGACCTAGGTCGTACGGCGGCTAACGACTCCATGACCAGGGAGGGACCGAGCAGAGGGACCAGGTGCTACTCTGGGGACGACCTTGTAAGAGAGCAGGTGACTCCCATGGGTCAGATGGCTGAGACTGACCGATACTGCAGATGGGCACAGCAGGCAGGCTGACGAGAGATCCGGGTAGATGAACTGGCAGAGACAGCAGGCGACAGGTGGGAGCCTCTAGGTAGGCTGTCAGGCGGTCACAGCAAGTGACGGGAAGGAGCCTCCAGGTAGGCTGACAGGTGGTCACGGCAAGTGACAGGCGGGAGCAGAGACGCCGATGCTACAGGGGTATAATGGCCAGTGTGAACATGCTCCTACATGTTGCATGTATACCAACTTATACTCCGGCTCATTTTTCTCCCTTTTTGTTTTAGGGTGTGGCCCCCTTTCTTTGAGCTGGGCATTGCATTTATATAGCTTCCCATAGCTGGGTGTCCACAGTCAGGCTCCGGTCCTGCTCTACCCTTATTCACATTGAGGTCATTTTTTGACACATGGTAAGGTTTTAATATTAGAGACAGTATAGGACTGCCCCGATTTGGGTACCCCTTGTCGTGGTGGGATGGCTTTTATGCTTATTTTAAATCAAAAACAGTGTGTACTAAGTACAATATGTTATTTATATGGGCGCAGTCAGACGGCCGCATTGCTCGCTCAAGGATTGCATCGCAATCCTCGGACTGGCCGTTGGCTATCCTCACCTGAGTGTGGCAGCATGTATTTCTATGCAGCTGTCACGCTTGGGTGAGGAGAACCGATGTCCAGTCCGAGGATTGCGATGCAATCCTTGAGCGAGTAATACGGCCATCTGTCTGCTACTAGGGAGGAGAAGAAAAGTAAAAAAAAACAGGTCTAGATAGAAGTGTTCTATTTAAAGATGCACCAAATTTCTAACATTGTGCAACGCTTTGATACGTTTGGAACAAGCACAGATGACTTTAAAAATTCACTTCTTGATAATTTTCCCTAAAATCTCTGCGATAAAGTAAAAAAAAAAAGATAAAATAAAGTAGAAAACACAAAACACCAAACAAATCTTTAAAATACATAGATACACAATATGGGCTGTAAAGGTATAGATTTATTTTAGGTCAACAATAAACAAAGTAAAAAAAAATAAGGAAAGTGTTTTTCTTTTTTTGCTTGCCTCCCCAAAAATTTAATTTAATAAACATTAAACTTTATTATCTGCATAAACCAAAATGGTTTGTGTAGAAATGATCTCATCTTACTAACGTGGATACAAAAATAAAAGAAGGGCATTTATTCTGCAATCAGGGATGAAAAATAAAATAAATTGGTTAATAATTTCTAGAGGATGAAAACAACGCACAAAGCGAAACGTGGTCATCTGTAACTTTGGCTTGAACGCTTAGAGATAGAGCGTCTTTTGCAATCCGTATGTCTTTGTACTCTGAGCTTCCGCTGACAACTAGACATTTTCTAGATGCTTAATCACAAAAAAAGAACAAAAACATGAGATATTGCTTATATCTTCTAGTCCGCCATTAGATGGTGTGATCTATTTTTCAAAAATATTGCCTCATACGAGAATCATAAAATGGATACTGAAGGTCACACAAATCTTTTAAATACTTTGTAATATTGCAAATCTTTTACTAAACAATATTTTCTTTGAAATTTTTTTTATTGATTTTTCCAACGCAAGATTACAAGGACAGCTTGAACTTTAAAGTATATTATAAATATGAGTAACAGCGATAGAAGCTAATATCACGCAAGGCGAAATACAGTGAAATAACCATAAGATTCAGATCTGGAATAATGGGGCCACCTTGGGTTGCATCCACAGATTAGCCGCTGGCCAGAGGAGCGAGCTTGAGGCAAGAGTAGTCAAACGAGCCGGGGAGGAGACTGAAGGGAGAGAATCAAGTAGACAAAAAAGACGGTTTGTACATAGACTGGCCGCGGTTCTCGCAACCTGAATGCAACAGTCTGATACATGTCTATGAGGCTGTGAAGTTTGGGTCAGTAGACCCCCTGCCAGTCTGTGCATCATGGTCCCGACCATGTTCCCTGGGCCAGTCTGTGCAACATGGTCCCGACTCTGTTCCCCGGTCAGTCTGTGCATCATGGTCCCGACTGTGTCCCCCCGGCCAGTCTGTGCATCATGGTCCCGACCATGTCCCCCGGCCAGTCTGTGCATCATGGTCCCAACCGTGTCCCTCAGCCAGTCTGTGAATCATGGTTCCGACCGTGTCCCCTGGCCAGTGCCTTATTCTCTATACGTTTTGTGCCTCTTTTTAAGTTGCCTTCCTTTTCAAAGTATTTTTTTTTCTCAACAACTTATGCAGATGCATTAGATAGATCCAAGAAATGCAACTTTTTTTTCTTCTTACTCTAGACTAGTGTTTCCCAAACCCTGTCCTCACGGCCCCCCACAGGTCATGTTTTCAGGATCTTCTTAGTATTGCACAGGTGAGAGAGTCCCTGATGCCTTGATGATACTTCAATCACCTGTGTAATACTAAGGAGATCCTGAAAACATGACCTGTGGGGGGCTGTGAGGATGGGGTTTGGGAAACACTGCTCTAGACTAAGGTTCATGGCTGAATTTTCAGTTTGGTGATTTATTAGACAAAGTGCAAGTTTGCGACTTTTGGTGCTGAAAAGTCACAAAAAACAGTTGAAGGCAAAAATAAAGACAATTTTTAATTTGCACCATTTTGTTGAATTAATTTGCAAAAATCATCAGTAAATACAACTGGACAAAAAAAAAAAGAAAAGTAATTTCAAGAAATTGAAAATGATGAATCTGGTACATGATGTTCACTGTACAGAAGTCGTTGGGAATAAAATATGTGCCGTGAATGCAAATAAAAAATGGACATGTGCTTTTTCTTCATCTTTTTTTTTCGAGCATGTGTCTGTGCAATGTAAATATTAGCTGTGAAATTGGTTGGAACATATTTTCTACGGTTTGGTTTTCTCAGGGGAAAATAGGGAGCAGAACTCCTGAACTCTGGCTGAGGAATGTGAAGTAAACAGACCACAGTGTGGTGGGAATGTGAGGCCTTTGGGTAATTGAATGAGGCCCGAGCACGATTTCTGCAGCTAAGCTGAAGCTCTGAGTTGATTGTCTAGTACGTCTTGGAATGTTTAGAACTTTCTAGTATGAATCTGAAAGCAAGACTTGGGCTGACAGATTGCTAATTTGCTAACTCTGATTCTTGGCTGTTTACGAGGTTCTGCAAAATTAGAACATTTTTAGAACAAATTAGAGAAACCAAAGAACCAATTAGTTGCTTTAAACCATGTGAAGCCCCCCTTGTGCAGGTCATCGCAGAGTCATCCTCAAGCTTTCAGAATCAGCTGGTCTATCACATTTTCTTTGCTAATTGCTTTCTTCTGAAGTAGGGATTTTTAGCCTGCTTTATATACACAAATTGCATCTTCAAAGAGGAAGAGGACTAGAACTCTAGCGCCACCTATTGGAAGCAGCGATCCTTAAAGTCAATATCGACTCTTTAACGAGCCTTGCAATATGGTTTAGGATAAAAGAAAACCAAAATCTCAATTTGCAGACGCGGTGTTTTGGGGTATTGCCTATCATCGGTGCAAAGTATGAGACCTGATTTGGCTGGGTGAGAGGTTCTGGACTGGAGTCTAAAGGGTAATGTTTCTCCTTGTGCAGAGTGACAAGCCAAGCCTGGCATGTCAAAGTGAGGAGACTTTTAAGCCATGTATGCTCCACTGGGAAATTAAATATGCAATTTGTCTCTTCAGAAAGGAAGAGGACTAGAACTGTAGGCTGCTTCCAATAGGTGGCACTAGAGTTCTAGTCCTCTTCCTCTCTGATGAAACAATTTGCATATTTAATTTCTCCGAGCACGATGCATGGCTTATAAGTCTCCTCACTCTGACATGCCAGGCTTGGCTTGTCACTCTTCACATGGAGAAATGTTACCCTGCTTTATGATAAACTGAGTTAGGATATGTTAACACGTGGCATTTTTGCAGCACTTTTTTCTGCAACCAAAACCTTCACTTTTTTTGCTGCGTTCTTCAGGCAGATTACATGTGTGATTTGTCTACAGTACACACTTGCGTTTTTGCAGTTTTTTGTCCAGCAGCCAAAACCTGCTCTCTTGGCATTAAAAAATGCTGTGTTCAAAGAGCCCATTTTTCAGTGTTTTTGCCTCATTTTTTGCCACATTTTCTAGTTTGGATTACTTGTGTGATTTTCCAAGGGCAGACATACCATTGTTGCAAACCTGTGCAGCCACACATGGGCCCAAAAGGTAAAGGGGCCACTATCACCTCCAAAGCAGGAGGAATTGTGCATTATAATGAGCTATTAGACAGCAAAAGGACCATATATTGTTCTTGCACAGGGACCCTCTTCTGTCTGTGTCCGCCAGGGGATTTGTCTACAGTATCTGTTTAATAAAATGAGTTTTATTCACCTAAAATGCAATGTGTGAACATAAACTTAATAATAAAGTTCGTTTTATTTACTAAAAATGCTCGAAAAAGCAGCACAAACGTTATGCTGCATTTCTTCTATGATTTAGCAGTTTCTCATTACTTTCAATGGGTAAAAAATGTTGCAACAACGTTAAAAGAGTTGGCAAACTGTAGATTTTCAAAAACGCTGCAGCGCTCAAATTCAATCAAGAAAAAAAAAATCTGTGTGTGCATGATATTTCGGAAAGCTCATTGATTTTGCTGGCTCTGTAAAATGTCGTTTTTTTTCTGCCCAAAAAACCCACACCAAATCAACGCTGCAAAAACGCAACGTGTGAACATACACTTAGTCGGCACCACAAGCGCTAAGCAATCCCAAACAGCACCCCTTAGAAATAAGCAGATAACCAACTACCCCCCTGCTGGAAACCACAAGCGATCATTTGTAATCTGGGAGGGAACCTGGCAGAAAGTGTAAAATGTCCCCTCTTTAAAGGTAATGTGTCATCAGAAAATTACCTATTGTATAAATCATGTTTTTATGTGAATGCATTTATATATGTTTTTGTTTTTTTTTATATTTCTTTTCAACAAAAAAAATAACACACTTGTGATGTCACAGCAGCTTATAGCATGAAATACCTGGAAGAAAGGAAACAACACATTAGCTGCAGGCATGCCATGCAATTTCCCAACTGAAGCTAGTACATGTTTACTTTTACTTAACCTTTGTTTTTAGAAAATTCCCTTAATTTTTTTAAAGTTTTTTTTGAATCTTCTCGTTATTTTATTCTGTGGCGCCATCTTCAGTCCATAAAAATTACTGAACAAGATAAAGATTCAGCACCGGACATAGATGTTTCAAATTTTGTATTCATTTTTATTTATCACTTATTTAAAATATCTTTATGACAGGCCATAAAGTTAAACCTGGAAAATGAAGTCATATATCATAACATTCACACAATGTGGATCAATGTTGTGTATCGTAGTGGGAGCATGTCTTCATCTCTCTCCCGTACCCTCCTCCGTAACAACAACAAAAAAAACAGCTAGCAAAAATAATACCATAGTATTTTTTAATTTAATTGATTAGGTGAGGAAAAACATAAATATGTAGCGTCAGATAAAGCTTGTGTAGCAGCACTATTAGGGTATGTGCACAAAATGTCTTTTTCAGGTGGATTCCACCTGAAAAAGCACTAAAAGGAAACGCCAAGAAGAACTCACATTTTCATAGCAATATAAAAATGACTTACAGTGCACATCTTCAATCTTTTTGGACTTTTTTCACCAGGGTTCTCCCTAAATGTGACAACTTTTGAACCTACCCCAATAGCAACAACGGTGTTATCTGCTTGTGAGTTGACCTCTGTAGAAGCAAATCTGCCCCTGGAAGGTTGTGATTTTTTGGCCATACGTCAGGTCCACTCTTTATCACTGCCACCACCACCCCTCCTCCTCTGAGGACATCATATTTACCTCCTTTTCACCCCAATCTGGTTCGCAGGTCGTGTCCAACACACATTCCTCATCGTCATTAAATCTTACCTGCCACATTTCTCAACTTATGAAAAATCATAGGCTCTCTCTTATGATTCCCACCTCTAAATATTTCCCTAGTGCTATTACCCACATGATTGCCAGTGCCCCTTCCACCAGCAACACAGCTATGCATTTCTGTCATGTCCCACTTCCCCAATTGATCCCCCGCGTTATCCCAGTCCAAATGCTGACAGCTCTTATCTAGGTCATCAACAGGAACACTATCTTGAGAACTAGTTTCTTTAACACCCAAAGTGCTGTCACGTCTTTGAAAAGAAAGCTCCTCTTCACTATGGGTCAAACAGAGAAATTACACAATAGAAATAACAATATGGAAATAAACTGTCACGCCAGGTGTGAGTGCAACACAGCAAATCACGCCAGGTGTGAGTGCAACACAGGGGGGAAAGGTAAAGGGAGCCCAGACACTAGGGAAAGGGTAAGTGGTGACCTCCGAAACTGGACTAGCGTCACCCTGTCTTCCCCTACCGTCCCTATACTGCCTCCGCAGTGGTCGCTGATCACGTGCCTCACCCTACTATCCCTGGCGTAAGGCTACAACTGGGGGTGGAAGGAGATGAGCACTAGTCAACCTCCGCTAGCACTCTAAAGACAAAAGGGGAAGACAACACAGGGGAATAACAACTTAGCTTTAGAAGAACTCTAACAGTGCACACGGCCTCAAGACTCCAGAGAGGACGTGGTGCTGCTTCAGCCAAGTTCCAAGTCAGGTATACGAGGGGCGATCCAAAAGTAATGATAATCAATACTAAACACAATGAATATAGTCAAATTTTTTTTTTATTTTTCTACATAGTCTCCTAACAAGTCTATACATTTAGTCCATCTCTTTTCTAAACTTAGAATTCCCTTCGAAAAAAATTCTTGATCTTGACCCTCAAAAAAATCCCCAACCGCGGTTATCACATCGCTATTGTCGTCAAATTTCTTGCCCCGGAGGTGTTCCTTGAGCCAAGGAAAGAGAAAGAAGTCACTGGGGGCTAGATCTGGCGAATAGGGGGGTGTTCCACCAGTTCAAAGCCCGCTTCTTGAATGGTAGACATGGCAACTGCAGCTTTGTGAGCCGACACGTTATTTTGGTGAAACAGCACTCCAGCCTGCAGTTTGCCGCGCCTTTTCTCCTTGATAGCCTCCCGCAATCTTCTTATTTGTTCTGCGTAGTAGGAGCCCATAATAGTGGCTCCCTTCTCCAAATAGTCCACCATAATAATTCCTTCAGCGTCCCAAAAAACGGACGCCATAACGTTCCCTGCTGAGCTTGACACTTTCAATTTCTTCGGCGTCGGTTCGTTTGCTCGTTTCCATGTCATCGATTGTTGTTTCGTTTCGGGATCAAAGTGGTGGATCCAGGTCTTGTCCATGGTCAAAAACGTGACAAAAAATTCTCCTTGTCTGCTTGGAACTTTTCGAGACTTGCTATTGAAATGTCAACTCGTTTCTTCTTTTGCTCGTCGGTTAACATTTTCGGCAGCCAACGCGCCGAGACCTTTCTCATATGCAATTCTTTTGCAAGGATTCTTTGAATACTGCCATATGAGATCCCTGTGACCTCAGCTACATGCTTGATAGTCACTCTTCGATCGGCCAATACAATTTCTTCAACTTTTTTCTTCATTGAGGGACGTGGATGGGCGTCCTTCACGATGTTCATCTTCCGTCGATGTTCTTCCCAGCTTAAATTCCTTGGCCCAGCGTGCAACTGTGGAATATGGAGGAGAAGAGTCCCCCAATGTTTCCACCAAGTCGCTGTGTATGTCTTTGGTAATCATTTTTTTCAAGCAGAGGTAATTGATGACAGCTCTGAGCTCGTTTTTTTCCATTTTGATGTTCACTCCTCGGCAGTTCCTATTCAAATGAATGTAGCTCCCGTGAATCGTGGCCTATTTAAGTGATTTTTTTTTCCTGGACTAGTGGGTACCCAAGAGAGAAGAAAACATTTTATTTTAATTTCTGTGTGCAATAGAAATAACCGATTATCATTACTTTTGAATCGCCCAGACTAAAGGGAGGTAGTCGCTGGGTCCTAAACACAGCCTCCTATCTAGGCAGCTGTCTGCATTGCCAAACGTGGAGATCTCCTGCAAACCACTGCAGGGCGACTGTCTGTCACCTCTGACACACCCGTGACATAAACTGTGCTTGGACTGAACACTGGCTCAAAGTCCCGGTGTCAACATAAGGGCACAGTCAGTCGGCTGCATTACTCCCGCGAGGATTGTATCACAATCCTCTGACTCTCTGGCGCCTCTCCTGATCTGAGAGTAACAGCATGTACACTCACAAGCAAAATCTTTTTCTTCCTGTATACTACAAAATACAACCTGTTCTCACATTCCCTAATAGCTCAGTGTGTTATTAGGTTGAAGCGTAAGGACACTGGTTCGAATTGAGAAGCACCCATGTAGAAGATTTCCCAAGAAAAGAGAAACTGCATCATCCAGCTCATCGATAGCGGTCTCTCGGCCAAGAGAATTGCCAAACTGCATCATATGAGTGCCATGACAGATGGAAGAATACAAAATGAAATCCGTCCATCCATTCAAAAGCCAAGAGGTAGACGTCCAGGCAAAATATCGGAGGCAACAAGTAGGCTCATCAAAAGGGCTATCAGTTCTGGTGCGATAAACTCGGCAGTGAACGTGGCTCTTATGGTTCATACTAGTGAGATCACCGACATCCATGCAAGCACCGTGTGATGCACGTTACACAAGTCAGGAATGGTGGCTCAAAAAAAGATAAAGAAACCTTGACTTCAATATCGTCATAAGAAGTGTTGGCTCGAGTTTGCAAAAAAGTATGAAAAGTGGACAGTAGAAGAATTGGAAACGGGCGATTTGGAGCGATGAGACGAAAGTCAATAGACTAGACTCTGATTGTTCCAAACCCAAATGCACCTAACAAGGGGAAAAGGAGCTAACAGATCAAGAAATTGAAGGAACTGCCGAGTTTGGTAGAGGAAGCCTGATGATATGGGGTTGTTTCACAGCCAAAGGCATTGGACACTTGACCAGGATCGATGGTGGTCTCAATGCTGAGCTATATGTGAGTATCCAACAAGACAACTTACTTTGTATACTCAAGTACTATGAGTATGAAAAGGACGACATAGTGTTCCAGCAGGATAACGACCTGAAGCATACTTCGAGATTGGCAAAGAAATGGTTCAATGACAATGAAGTAGAGGTGCTGGATTGGCCCCCACAGTCCCCAGACCTCAACCCAATTGAACACTTGTAAGTAGAGTTGAAGAAAAAGCTGTATCCATACCCAAGTGAGGCGACCAGTATGCACCAACTTTAGGAATGAGTAGAAGAGACCTGGGATCAGATTTCGGTCGAGACATGCTTGAATCTGATAGAGAGCATGCCCAGTAGGATTCAGGCAGTGTTGAAAGCCAAAGGTGGATTTACAAAATACTAGCAAAATAATAAAAATTTTGATTTTTATGAGCAAAACTGTGTCACGGGTGTGTCAGTTGTGACAGACAGTCGCCTGGCAGTTGGTTGCAGAAGATCTCTTTGTTTGGCATTACAGAGACCTTCTTAGCTGTTTCACTCTAGGACCCAGCAGCTACCTCCCTCCTGCTTTATTTGACACCCTTGCCTGGGTGTTTAAATAGTTTAACTTTGCTACAGAGCGATGCCGGTGATATTCAGATGATTCCTTATGAAAGCTTGGAGCAAGTGCAGTCTGTTTATTTCCTCTCTGATGCTAAGATGACGTGTGTGTTATCTCTCTGAAGTCGGCTCAAGCTAAGTTATCTTTCCCCCGTGTCTGTCTACCTTGTTGTCTTTAGTTGTTAGTGGGGATCGACTAGTGCTCATCCCTCCTTCCTTATCCAGGGACAAGCACTAGGGAAATACAGGGATAAGTTCCTGTGTGGTGATTGGTGAAGAACCAATATAGGGATGGTAGGGAAGACAGGGTGATATCAGATTAGCCTAGGAGGTCTCCACTCCCCCCTTTCCCTAGAGTCTGGGCTCCCTTTGTGTCACACTTAGTCTTTCCCACACCTTGCGTGACAAACAGTAACAATGCAGTGACATAACAAGAATCTGCATAATTAATCATATGCTAAATAGTTGCAAGTCAAATTTATGTAGGAGATAGTCAAGATGGTTGTCTATAAAATGATGGTAATCTCACGTTCGAAGCAGTAGTGGATGATGAGATATGAAGCCTGAAAGTCAAAAGTTCAAAACATTGTTACCTTTTTGGTCACCAGTGTATTTCTATGCAGCTATAACGCTTGGGTCAGGAGAGCCGACGGCCAGTCCGAGGATAGCGATGCGATCCTCAGGCGAGTAATATGGCCATTTGACTGCTACCCACATTCTTACTCACAGATGATGTTGCATAGGGGATTCCTTTACCCTGTCCATCTGTCCATTGCTACTCTTTCTTGTATCTGACATTTTTAAATGAAACACCACAAAGCCTAAATTTGTTATTGAGTGTTGTGCCTTTCTCTCCTCCTCTGTTTCTTCTTCTTTTCTTTCTTCCTCTCTCCCCACTTCTCGCCTCCCTAACTCTCACCTTTAAGGTGCTCTCTCCTATCCACATTCCCCACAAAATGGCAGCAGAACTTCCTGCTTAGGCTTTTATAGTGGCTACTAGATGGTGGCCCGATTCTAACGCATCGGGTATTCTAGCATATATCTCCCGACCCTCCTTTATAATGCCCCATGCAGGAAGTCACATCCCCCGTATATAATACCCCATGCAGGATGTCACATCCCCCGCATATAATGCCCCATGCAGGAAGTCACTTCCCCCGTATATAATACCCCATGCAGGAGGTCACATCCCCCGTATATAATACCCCATGCAGGAAGTCACATCCCCCGTATATAATGCCCCATGTAGGATGTCACCTCTCCCCCATATAATGCCCCATGTAGGATGTGACCTCTCCCCCCATATAATGCCCCATGCAGGATGTCACCTCTGCCCCATATAATGCCCCATGTAGGATGTCACCTCTCCCCCCCATATAATGCCCCATGTAGGATGTCACCTCTCCCCCCCATATAATGCCCCATGCAGGAAGTCATATCCCCTGTATATCCATCCTCCCATAGTGCCCCATGCAGGTCCCCATGCAGGAAGTCATATCCCCTGCATATCCATCCCCCCATAGTGCCCCATGCAGGTCCCCTATGGCCCCATACAAAAAAAAAAAATGCAATACTCACCTCCCTTCTCAGCTGCTTCTCTGGACTCCAGCGAAGCCGGCATGTTCACGCTGTGCGCTGTGACCGGTCAGGAGAGAGCACGGTGTAAATCGTCACCGCACCCTCTGACCTGAGACGTCACAGAGCATCAGCGGAAGACACAGGAGCTGCTTGCGGAGGCACAGGGAGGGGTAAGTATGACGCCGGTGCCGGGGTCCTGATCGAGCGGGGGGAGGGATGGGAGGAGAGGGGAGGGACGGGAGGAGAGGAGAGGGGAGAGGAGAGGAGGGGAGGGGCGTCACACTTGTCCTCGGGAGATAAGCGGCCGTAGCCGACGATAGCCGCATGTAGGTCAGCGGCGCCTGCGGTCGGGGGACTTATGCTGCGAGTAGCCAGCTACATCTCCCGGCTGCATCGCCGCTGACCTCCGTGCCACACATGAGCCGCTAACGGCCGCCATGTTTTTCAGTAATGCCGCATCGCTGATTGGCCGCGGCCGGACCAATCAGCGACCCGGGATTTCCAGGACAGACAGACAGGCAGACAGACAGAAAGGATAAGACAATTATATAGTAGATGAGTCATTACTGTAACCTATGACCTAAAGCCCCTCTTATTGTCTGTCTGTGCTATAGGGAAGGATAACTGCAAGGCATTTTGAGGAAACCGAAGTCATGTGATCCTTCTTCATCTTCCTATCTGTAACATGTTGGTGGCCATTTTAGGCAACTTGTCCGAACTCAATAAAGAATAATGAATCATTCAAATTGGCCAATTTAGACAAATTCTGAAAAATTTGTGTTGAATCAATTGGCTAAACTCTAGTAAGAAATGTGGAGCCAATTACTAGGATCTCCTCATTTTGGGTCCCTGGCTTCTTTGTGGATGTGGCACATACCTGGATAGACTCAACCAGCTTTAAAACACATAGGCTCAACTGATTATTGCAATTGTGCAAGATTTTTAGCGTGAATACCTCTCAATTAGTGACTTTTTGATTTACGACAAGTTAATTAACTGATTTACGCTTTTTTCAAGTTGCGTTTAGTGGTTTAGTTTGTTTTCTCATTTTTACGTCATTGTGGCTTTCCCACATGTTTTAGACAGAATGATGAAGTGCGACTTTTTTAAAAAGTTGCAAAATGTGGCACAACTCTACTCCAGTCCCACCCCTAATGTGATTGTTAATAATGGAAATAAGAAGACCATACAAAGAGTAACTGCTACTGAAAGTAGATCTATAGAAATTTGGTGCGATGTAATGCACACAAATAGTGCAATGTAATACACAAAATTAAATCAACAGTAAGGAGATAAAGATGCATTATAGTCAGATATACCCAGAGATGAAAATAGAATGTGTCACCTCATTGGCTTCCACCACAGACCTCGACGTGCATTTCAACCCTACTTCTTCTGGTCATTGTCTTTGTATTGTCTTTGTATTGTCTTCTTATCGTCATTATTTTGTGTCTCAGGCTGTGTGCCCACATAGCGTTTTTCAAGCGTTTATGCTGCGGAATTTCCGCAGCGGAAACGCTTGTGAAACGCTAGGTAATCCGCACCCCATGGTCCCCAAGGGGATTCCGCATGTGCTATGCACATGCTGCGGATTTTTCCGCAGCGTTTATGCTGCGTACAAAAATCCGCAGCATGTCATTTAATTTTGCGGAAGTGCAGCGGAACTCCCGCCATTGACTTGCATTGAGACGCACAGAAATCGCGACTGTACATTTTTACAAGCGGCTTCTATGCGTCTCTATGTGCGGATGGTACCCAGTTCTGGAGGAGAGGAGACTCTCATTCAGACCTGGGTACCATTGTACCTGTAAAAAAAAGAATAAAATAGCAAATAGAGTTTATACTCACCTGTCCGGCGTCTTCTCTCTGAATGCCAGCAGCGCAGAAGGACCTTCAGTGACGTCACAGTCATGTGACCGCAGGCCCTTCACCGCTCTGTCTCGCGATATGCCGGCAGCCGGGAACCAGCCAGGAAGCAGCGCTGCAGCCACGCCGGGGCCTCGGGGATGAGTATAGCTTTATTTGTTTTAATTTTTACGGTTCACACTGTATAAATCCATGCTGTTTGCATGGATTTATACAGTGTGACCTAGTTGTCAAGCACTTTCCAAGTGATGCTATCGCCTGGAAAGTGCTTGTCAATCTGCATGCGGAAACGCATGTGAACCCGCATGTGGATCCGCATGTATTCTGCTGGAAAAACGCATGCACAATCTGCATGCACAATCTGCATGCGTTTTTTTCTGCCAGGGAGATGCAGAAATGCTGCAGAAATTTTCTGCTTCATTTCTGCATCGTGGGCACATAGCCTCACACTGGCGTCCTCTTGCTTTTATTGCTTCCTGATTTTTGTTGAGTAGTTGTATAGCTCAATAAAACATTTATTGTTTATATACATTTGTATGATTTTTGATTATTATGCCGTAACACTTATATGATATTTTAGGCTTGTTCTGTGTGCTCTCATTTCTATTGAAATTACTTTTAGTATTATAGGCAGCCAGAAAAACAGATAATTTTGTGCCTTGCGCAAATTTCATGAATCTCGTGTGCCATTTTGATGATTTTGGCGCTAACAAATCAGCAAAAGTCAAAAAAGAAAAGTGCCTTAAAAAAAGATGCAAATGATGAATCAGGCCCATAGTCATGAAGAATTGGCTCGCTAATCTCCATTTATGGCCATATGGTCGTTTTACAGATCTAGACAATGGCACGTAATTATAATTTTATACCAGAAGAGCTTGCATTATTCTCACTTTTCTTTCACATGTTGGGTTCTTGCTGTTTCCACTGGATGTGGTTTCTTTTAGAAATAGGCATTCACTTTCACATTTACTAAGTGATATAAAACCATTATTACTTTTATTCTCCACCACATTGTAAATTAGAAGCCTCAAGATGTATTGTCCCTTTGGACTCTGTGCTCTATCTGTTATTTTTTCAGAATCGGGCTGTGCAAATTTTGAAATGGTGATTACCAACTCCACCAATACTTATGGCGTATTGTCATATTACAACTTTTATATTTTTACTTGATATAGACTATAATTCCTTAATATCTGATTAATTCTAACCTATACCTCTGTTGACTTGTACTGTTATTTCATTTCAGATGCAATTTGGAAAATTTATGCAAAAATTTAGGAAGATTTACGAAAGTTCCCAAGGTAAGATGCATGGTAGAGTTGTCTTCAAAATGGGTTGCAATAATAAAAAATGGGTGCAGGGTATCTGGGGTTTCCCCCATATGTGGAAAACCATATTCTTACAGATTTGTGGTAGTTTAGAAGGCCTATTATAGATTTTGCATTGGAGCTCAGTTTTAAGTTACATCTTTTTTTGGTTCATTATCTAATTATTGGAGATCACTTGTAGTGTACATACTTGAAACTTAATAACTTGGATATTCAATATGTATGAGTCAATTTTTCTACTTCTGTTTTTTTTATAACAAAATATCCCAATAACATATCGTTTGTGGGCACATAGATCCGTCGGGACCGGTTGTGCACCACTGCAAACAAACAACTCCAAAGACACATAGAATAGACAGAAACCACGGAGTCTTTCAAGATATATATAAAGATAAATATAACTTTATTGATTCATACATTTTGTCAACAAATATGAGTAAAAAAGGGGGGGGACATGGACAGGAGGGATATAGAAAATAGCAGCGGGGGTGCAGGCACTACCAGGGAAATGTGTAAGCCTGCAATGGATTAACGGCAGGGGAAAGCTCAGGCTGAAGCTTAATATAAAGCTAGGCAACCTATCATAGCCTAATGGTCGATGACCGGTGTATTTAGCATTAATTGGCCATAGTGGCAATACTAAAATAGAACTTGGAGCAAAAAGCCCGATCAGCGCAAGTAACTCCAAACAATGTAAATGAACAGCAGCATTGCTTACCCTGACTAAGTGCAGCACCCTAGATGTCCAGTGACTGATAACCACTTCCCGACGCGCGTTTCGCATGGAATCTGTGTGGCTTTTTTACTCATATGTGTTGATAAAATGTATGAATCAATAAAGTTATATTTATCTTTATATATATCTTGAAAGACTCCGTGGTTTCTGTTTATTCAGTTTTTTTTAGTAACATTCTTGCACCTGTAAAATTTGCATTTTTATTCTCTATTATGAGTGACTTTTATGTGACTACTAATGCTTCATAATCAAATGATTGAGCTCAGCAGTTAATAAGACACTATGTTCCTTTTTCCTCCCCTTCTTCAAAAAGCCATAACTTTTTTTTATTTTTGAGCCAACATAGTCATATGAGGTTTAGTTTTATGTGAAACGAGTTGTAGTTTGGAATGAAATTTTTCACTTTACCATAAAATGTGCTGAAAAACAGCAAAAAAAGTTCAAAATAGGGTGAAAAATACTTAATTCCGCCACTGTTTTTGAGCTTCGTTTTTACGCTGTTCACTATACAGTGAAAATGCCCCAGTCAGTGTGTTTATGGCAATACCCAACTTACAGATTTTTTTTTTTATTTTAGGGGTTTTCAAACATTCAGAACCTTGTAAAAAAAATGTTTGTGATGCCATTTTCTGAGACCCGTAACTTTTTTTCTTTCTCCATCAATGGAGTTTGCGAGGGCTTGGTTTTTTCTTTTGCCAGTTGTTGGATTTTTTTTTAGTTTGCAGTAATAAAAATAAGAGCAAAACACAGTTCGTTTAGGTTGAAATGGTAACGTGGTGTGGTGATGCGGTGATGTGGACCCTACCTTACAAATTATATTTTAAAATGTAGCTGGTTTTATGTTTATTACAATTGATTCATAGTGAAACTACAGTTCTAACCAGTGGAAAATTTTACATTCTCAGTGGAAAATTTTATAACTGAAATTGCACTCTTCGAGGGTACTTTCACAATTTTTTTATGTTGACTTTTTGCAAAGAAAACAAAATGTAAACCCCCTCCCCACCTTGTTATCAATGTTTTTACTGAGCTATTTTTTAAATGTAATGTTCCTGCAATTTTTTTGTTGCGTTCTCATCATTTAATTTTTTTGTAACTTCAAATCATGTCACTTATTGATCAGATAAATTCAAGATTCTC
Organism: Phyllobates terribilis; assembly: GCF_046119375.1. Taxonomy (NCBI): domain Eukaryota; kingdom Metazoa; phylum Chordata; class Amphibia; order Anura; family Dendrobatidae; genus Phyllobates; species Phyllobates terribilis. Next base: position 109,582,456 of record NW_027362773.1, read on the forward strand.
GTGAGTTGTAATGGAAGAAAATGCAGCAAAAAAAAAACCTCACAAGTGACTTTAAACACATGCGTAACTCTACAAATTAAGAAAATAACAATGGAGGTCAATGAGGGTAAAAAAAAATGGCACCAATTAGGAAAAAATGCCATGCCTAGGTCATGCTGCATTTTTAAAAACTGCAATAAAAATATACACCAGAAAAAAACAACTAAAAAAGGCAGTGACCTACTTTTTTAAACTTTACTATTGACTTCCAACTAATTTCTGGCTGTAGTGTATTTGGCACAAAGAAAGCACTCAAAAAACATATTCTTGGCTTTTGCTTCTAAAATGTGGTGTGTGAAATCACCCTTATAGATGTAAAGTAATTAAATACTAATAGTCAAGTTACTAAATAAACTGAAAGTAAAAAAGTTGCTAAAAAATATGCCAAGAAATGGGGCTGCAGGGTTAAAATATATCTTTATTCTTTGGTCTTTTCTAAAAACATACACATGGTTTCTGCCAGCAAGTGCACACAGGAGAGTTGAACAATATGTATTTATTTGTATTCTTTGCTAAAAATGTACACATGGCTTCTGCCAGCAAGTGCACACAGGAGAGTTGAACAATATGTTTTTATACAGTTTCATTTTAAAGGTGTTCTCCACTACATGGACAGTCTATTTTTAAATGAAGTAGACCCCCTTGTATGATAAAAATACCAGATACTCACCTCCCTTCCCAACACAGTTCTAGCAATGTTGACGCTGGGTCTGTCAGTGTTTATGTGGAATTGTTATGCACCAGGATTGCCAGTGCAGAAGTGAACACTGACCTGATGGTTCCATGGAGGCCCGAACTGGATGCTGGACCACGGTAGCGCAAATTTCGGACATTAGCTCTAGCTAAAACTGTAAGCATCAAGAATTTTCTGATTTAAAGGAAGTTTGCCAGCACAAATTGACTCTTCAAACCAAGCATAGGCGCTTGGAGCACTCTGCAGGTGGCCGAGCAGTTCAGTACACCAACTGTTATGGGCTCAATTCATCAAGAAATTCTGGTGTCAAAACCCATAAAAAGTCGTAAAATTTTTGCCCAAAAATGGTGATTATTTTACGCTCATAACATCCAGCTTTGCCAAAGTGGGCGAAGTTGAAGCAGAACAGGATTTGGCAAAGTTTGCCTGAAATTTTTTTCAGCATTTACACCACAAAAATGCCATAAATTACACTAAAAATGTATGCCAGCCCCTGGTCGGAGTAATGTATCTGAGAGGTGCATGGCGGTTTTAAGACATGTCAAATTAATGAAGAGACGCACATTTCTTAGTGAATTTGGCACATCTTACTCCAAAAATGTGTTAAATCAGCTTATGCAAATCTCTAATTGATTGTATTTCCATTGGCAGAGTATGAGTACAGACTGTCTGTATTTTCCAAAAACATGAAGGAAGCAGTACGTTTACAAAGAGAAGAACTGGGAACAGCACAATATGGGGTGACACAGTTCAGTGACCTCACAGGTATGCTAGCATCATTACTCCGAGATGGTTTGTATCATTTATTCTTTAAATCGCTATTTGTATTTAATGAGATTTCTAATTAGAGATGAGCCAGTTTCTTCCTAGACAAATCGAATTCACCTTGAATTTCACAATAAATTGGATTTGGCAAAATCTTATTTTTTTTTTTGAGATCCAATTATGGATCTATCAAAATTACACCATTTTTCTGGATTCAAAAGTGCTGAGATGTGGGCTAAATTTTTTTTTAAAAAAGAATACTCACCTCTCCCCAGATCTCTGTCAGCTCTCTTCTTGGTCATTCCTGTAAAGTCTTCATTGAGGTCACCAGTCTTCTTCACTCCACGGGTCTTGACAGGTATTGACATTGTAAGGCCTACTGGGTACCATGACATGTGATTGAAGACTGGACCATGGAGCTAGGTGGACGAGGTGATTACTGGGGAGAGGTGAGTATTCATTCTTTCATTCATTTTTCACGCCAAGTTTATTATATCCTGGAATCTCGAATGAGCGTAAGACACAGAATAAATTTGATGCAGATCAAATTTCCTGGCCAAATTCGATCCATCTGCCGAATTGGATTTTCATCAGATTTGCTTCACTATTTCTAATGCATTGATGATATATCCCATGTGCTTGGGACAGTGTCATACATCCTGATTAAAGGGTTAAATGAACATAATTTAAGTGAATTGGCATCTTACCGTTTTCACGTGGTGCTGCGGGCAAATTCTCCCAACTGAACATCTACAATGGATATAAGGCCTCAAGGTCTGCATCTAATCTACGAGCCTGGTGGAAATCCCATATTCTCATTTCTTAAAACCTAAGGAAAACCTCAGGCCAACTATTAAGGAACGTGCACAGAAATATGAAACCCATTCTCTTTAGAAAAAAAAAAAATTCTTTAGCTACAGAAATCTCAAAACAATGATCAAAATAACTAATTGAAAGCCATCTTCCAAGCACCAGGTGGAGCTAGAGAATTGATAATGGTTCTAGTGTAATACTTGTTAGAACCTTGCTCTTAGGTTTTTTTTCCTTTGCTGGTTACATGACCTTGTTGGCCTATTTAATCCTGCTCCGCCCTTCTGGCTTTGCTGGACTTCATTGTATATCTACTTTCTAGCTAGCCTGTGCTCTGTGTCTTGCTCTGTTAGTTTGCTTGGTCTACTGACCTCTATGTTCTATATATTTTGTTTGTTCGTCTGTCTGCTACTATTTCTGTTAGGAGGTGTCCCATATTCCTCCCAGTCCTTAGTACTTGTAGGGATTCCTTCCCCACATCTATAGGTCTCCGTACAGACTAGCTTAGGACTTTAGCAGGTCTGATCGCAGGATCAGGTTCCCTGTTACATCGTAGGGATTAAGCTGAGTTCTATCGTAGGGACAGATCTCCTCTCTTTCCTTAGCTCTGGTAGCAGAACATAACAGTAAGTCCAGCCAGCAAATTCTCTAAGGAAAGATTTTTCTGTTCCATCATGGTGTCGGTTCAGGATTTGGTTCATCGCCTGCAGGGACTCTCTCTGGAGGTGGCCGAGCTCCGTCAGCACGTGAGTAACTGTCCTGGAGCACATTTCTTGGAGCCTAAGGTATGTTTGCCGGATTTATTTTTTGGTGAACACCGAGAATTTTTTTCATTCAAAAATGCTTGCTTATTGTATTTTCGTTTGAGACCTAAGTCCTCTGGGGATGAATCCCAGCGAGTAGGGTTCATAATGTCACTTTTGCGCAAAGAGCCTCAGGAGTGGGCCTTTTCTTTGCAACCTAGTGATACATGCTTCAGATCAGTGGATAGTTTTTTTTCTGCTTTGGGACTATTATATGATGATCCTGACCGTGTCGCATCAGCTGAGACTGAGTTGAGACGTTTAAAACAAGGATCAGGTAATGTGGAAAAATATTGTACTCATTTCCGTCGTTGGTCTACTCAAACAGGGTGGAACGATTCTGCTCTGAAAAGTCTATTTCTTGCTGGGCTCAGTGAAAGGGTTAAAGACCTGCTAGTTGCTTATCCTACACCTGAAGATTTGCAACAGGCTATGCAATTAGCTATACGGGTGGATAGAAGACTGCGTGCAAGGGTTAATGAGAGCAAATCCTCTGCTATGTCAGTTTCTGGTTATGAGAATGTGTGTACTAACAGTGCTGAACCGATGGAGATTGGATCGGTGGCACCTCGCTCTCAAGAAAAAGACCGTCGATTTTTTGAAGGCTTGTGTTTCTATTGCGGAAAATCTGGTCATTTGATTAAAGGCTGTGAGCTTCGTATGAAGAAAGAAAAAAAAATGGTCAGTCATGCCCGTATTGCCTGTTTAAATTCCAAGGGTGTATTTTTAGCTGCTTCCACGATTGCTCAGGAAAAATTAATGGAATTTCGGGTGTTTGTCGATTGTGGGTCTACTCTGAATGTTATTGATGGGGGATTCGTGGAAAGACTCAATTTAAAACCTGAACCTTTATCATCCCCCATTGCTGTGGTTTCTGTGGATGGTTCCCCTTTGAAGAATATTACTCTCAAGGTCTGTGAATTTCCTCTCACTATTAATGGTGTTCACCATGAGAAATTGGATTTGGTAGTGTTGAATAACTTGCCTTCTCCAGTAATATTGGGATTGCCCTGGTTAAAATTTCACAATCCTGTACTGGATTGGTCTACCAGTGAAATTAAATCCTGGAGCCATAAATGTTATGACAAGTGTTGTAATGGGCGTATTGCAGCTTTGGATAGGGGAGAATTGCCTGTTCCTATTCAGGATTTTTGGAGAGTTTTTTCTGAGAAGGAATCGCAGGTTTTGCCTCCCCATAGAGACTATGATTGTTCTATTGAATTTGTCCCTGGAGCGACTCTTCCTAAAAGTCGTTTATTTAACCTTACTATTCCTGAGAGGAAGGCTTTGGAGGAATACATACAGACAAGTTTGGCCGCCGGTCACATTAGGCCCTTTAAGTCTCTCGTGGCGGTTGGATTTTTTTTTGTAAAAAAAAAGGACGGCGGTTTACGTCCTTGTCTGGATTTTCGTGAGATTAACAAAATTACTGTACGCAATCCTTACCCACTGCCATTGATTCCTGATCTGTTTAACCAGTTAATGGGGGCCAAGTGGTTCTCTAAAATTGACCTTAAGGGGGCATACAATCTGTTGCGCATGAAGGAGGGTGACGAATGGAAGACTGCTTTTAACACTCCTGTGGGTCATTTTGAGAATCTGGTTATGCCTTTTGGTCTTACTAATGCTCCTGCATTTTTTCAGAATCTGATTAATGACATCCTTAGACCTTTGATCGGTAAAAATGTGGTTGTGTATTTGGATGACATTTTGATTTATTCGCCGGATCTGGAGTCTCATTGGCGGAGCGTGCGTGAGGTATTACAGTTATTAATGGACAATTCGCTTTTTGCTAAGCTGGAGAAATGTGAGTTCGCTGTACAGAGAATTAGTTTTTTGGGCTACATTATCTCCAGCAAAGGTTTTGAGATGGATCCGGTTAAGGTTCAGGCTGTGCAGGAATGGCCTAGGCCTATTGGTTTGAAATCGATACAGAGGTTTTTGGGTTTCGCCAATTACTATAGAAAATTCATAAAAAAAATTTCTAGCATTGTCAAACCTCTGACTGATCTCACCAGGAAAGGTGCTGATGCGGTTCAGTGGTCTTCTGAGGCCATTGAAGCTTTTGTGTATCTCAAGGAGAGGTTCACCTCTGCTCCCATCCTTATGCAGCCTGATGTTACTAGGCCGTTTTTGGTTGAGGTTGATGCTTCCTCTGTGGGGGTTGGCGCAGTATTGTCTCAGGATAACGGGGATGGATTACATCCCTGTGCCTTTTTTTCAAAAAAATTTTCGGAGACTGAACTGAATTACGATATTGGTAATCGGGAATTATTGGCTATTAAACTCGCATTTGAACACTGGCGCCACTTCTTGGAAGGTGCGGAATTTCCCGTTCAGGTTCTTACGGATCGTAAAAATCTGATATATCTTGATGCTGCCAAGCGCCTGAATGCCCGTCAGGCTAGGTGGGCACTGTTTTTCTCGCGGTTTAATTTCTCCGTTACTTACATCCCTGGTACTAAGAATGTTAAGGCGGATGCCTTGTCTCGCAGTTTTTCTCCCATAGTCGGTGCTGAGAAAGAGGAGAACATTTTACAAGAAGGTGTTGTGATAGCTGCTTTGGACTCCGTTTTGGAAAATGAGATTCTTAAAGCACAGGAGAATGCCCCTTCTAACACTCCTCATGGGAGGTTGTTTGTGCCTGGGACCTTTAGGAGAGATTTGTTTGTTGAGTGTCACGAATCTCGGTTGGCAGGTCATCCCGGAATCTCTGAGACCAAGAGACTGGTGGGTCGCAGTTTTTGGTGGCCTGGATGGCAGAAGGAAGTCATTAAGTGGGTGCGTCAATGTACTATATGTGCTAGATCTAAGTCCTCACATACTCCTGCTGCGGGGTTGCTTTGTCCTTTGGAGGTTCCCAGTGCTCCTTGGACACATTTGGCTATGGACTTTATAACTGACCTTCCCCCCTCTGAGGGTTTTACTGTCATCTGGGTGGTCGTGGACCGTTTTAGCAAGATGTGTCACTTGGTTCCTTTCGTCAAACTGCCCTGCGCTAAAACTCTCGCTAAGGCCTTTGTCAAGGAAATTGTCAGACTTCATGGCGTTCCTACTGACATTGTTTCTGATAGGGGTCCTCAGTTCGTGGCTCGTTTTTGGCGTGCCTTTTGTGATAGGTTGGGAGTTAATTTGTCGTTCTCGTCCGGATATCATCCTGAATCTAATGGCCAGACAGAAAGGAAAAACCAGGATGTTGAGCAGTTCTTGCGTTGTTTTGTGGCAGACAATCAAGAGGGGTGGTCTGAGTTTCTGCCACTTGCTGAATTTGCTCTGAACAATCATACATCTTCTTCTGCTGGTTGTTCGCCTTTTTTTTGTTGTTCTGGGAGACATCCGTCGTTTGGGTCGTTCTCCAAGTTGGGATCTGCCGTGCCTGAGGAGGAGAATTTTTCCGGTGATTTGGAGAGAGTTTGGACGGATGTGCGTGGTAATCTTCAGGAGGCCAACAGAAAATCTAAAGACTACTTTGATAGGAAACGACAGGAGGTTTTGTTCGCTGTTGGTGACATGGTTTGGTTGTCCTCTAGGAATCTGCGGTTGAGGATTCCTTCAAAGAAATTGGGTCCCAAGTTTGTAGGGCCCTTTAAGGTGCTTCAGGTTGTCAACCAATCTGCTGTTAGGTTGGAGGTTCCTACCTCCTGGAGAATTAATCCGGTATTTCATGTCTCTCTGTTGAAAAAAGCTGTTGTATCGGATTGTGACGCCTCTGCCTCTGTTCCTCCGGTGGTGGAGGACGGGGAATATGAAATTTCTCGCATCCTTAACTCTAGACGGTATAGAGGTAGTTTGCAGTATCTTGTGGCCTGGAAAGGCTTTGGTCCCGAGGATAACTCTTGGGTGAGGTCGGATGATGTTTCCATGTCCAGACTTATCAGAGCGTTTCACAGGAGATTTCCTGATAAGCCTGGTCCTAGGGGATCCGGAGGATCCTCTTAGAAGGGGGGGTACTGTTAGAACCTTGCTCTTAGGTTTTTTTTCCTTTGCTGGTCACATGACCTTGTTGGCCTATTTAATCCTGCTCCGCCCTTCTGGCTTTGCTGGACTTCATTGTATATCTACTTTCTAGCTAGCCTGTGCTCTGTGTCTTGCTCTGTTAGTTTGCTTGGTCTACTGACCTCTATGTTCTATATATTTTGTTTGTTCGTCTGTCTGCTACTATTTCTGTTAGGAGGTGTCCCATATTCCTCCCAGTCCTTAGTACTTGTAGGGATTCCTTCCCCACATCTATAGGTCTCCGTACAGACTAGCTTAGGACTTTAGCAGGTCTGATCGCAGGATCAGGTTCCCTGTTACATCGTAGGGATTAAGCTGAGTTCTATCGTAGGGACAGATCTCCTCTCTTTCCTTAGCTCTGGTAGCAGAACATAACAATACTATTCTTTGGGTAACATCATAAATAGTATTTAAAGGAAATCTGTCAGCAGGGTTTTGCGATGTAATCTGAGAGCAGCATAAAATAGAGGCAAATATACTGACTCCAGTGATGTGTCGCTTACTAGGCTGTATGCTATTACTTCCGGGTTTTTTTTCAGCAGGACTTTATCACTACAGGACTAGCTGTCTTGTGTCATTTAGTCAACGTGCTCTGTGTAGCCCCGCCCCAACCACTGATTGACTGTTTTCTGCCTATGCACAGTGCACACAGAAAGCTGCTAATCCGTGGTATGGGCGGGGTTATACAGAGCTCAGCATTCAGAGAATTGGTAAATCTGCAGATAAAACAGTGATTTTTATGAAAACTGCAGCAAGCTGCCTAGTAAGTGATGCATCACTGAAATCAGGGTCTCTGCCTCTACATTATGCTGCACTCAGATTACAGAGCAATACTTGCTGACAGATTCTCTTCAAAGCGGTTGTCCAGTGAAAACAAGTTATCACCTTTCCACAGGAGTCCCTGATTTTTGGGAAACAGACCTCCTTTCTAATCTTAAGCAACCTCTGTAATATGTACTAAAGTGTTATATTACTGTGTTAGAATAAAATGCCCTCTCAATTCTATTCTAATAGCTGAAGAATTCAGGACTAATAACTTGAATATTGCCATGAAATTACCCCACATCAAGCAAAAAACAGCAGTAACTTCATTTCCACGAGATAAAGACTGGAGAAAAAACGGTGTCATTTCTGAAGTTAAAAATCAGGTAAGAATTCCCGACTTATATTATGGAAATGTTATATATTATGATAGAAATACATTTCATAGTTTCAAAGTTTTTAAGGTTGAAGATAGACTTAAAGAGGTTGTCCACTACTTTTACATTGATAGCCTATCCGTAGGATAGGGCATCAATGTCTGATCCGAGGCCCCCGCCGATCAGCTGTTATCGGCCGGCCGGAAGTGCTCACTTGCCGAGCTTGGCCGTCTACTTATAGTGGCCACCGCAGGATACTGCACATCCGCCTCCAATTGATTTGAATAGCGGCAGCCACTATAAGTAGACAGGACAGCTCAGCAAGTAAAGACTTCCGGACAGTGGCAGCCACCGCCGGCGGTACTTATAGCAACTGTTCAGCGGGGGTGTCGGACCTCGGCCAATCAGACATTGATGGCCTATCCTAAGGATAGGTAATCAATGTAAAAGTAGAGGAGAACCTCTTTAAGTAACACACAAAACAGTTTTAATGCAAAATTGAAAACATGAAACAGATGTCAGAGATTCACCTCTTTACTATTTCCTTTGTTATGATCTTGATACCGTTAAACAGTTTTGAGGATTATCTTCAAGACGTAGAAGAGTCAAATACTATATTATACTATGAAAAAGGAATGTTAGATATATACTATGATTATTCCAAGTGAAATAAAAAGGATGCGTAGGTTAATTTGGATGGGTATAACTAAGGGCGCAGTCAAAAGGCCGTATAAATAGGACGGAGATCAGATCGCGGTGCACGGACTGGCTGGCGCCTCTCTTGACATGAGAGTGATAGTTTCATTTATTTCTATGCAGCCATCACGCTCAGGTCGGGAGAGCCGCTGGCCAGTCTGTGTATTGTGGTCCGATCTCGTTCCGATTTATGTGGCCGTCTGACTGTGCCCTTAATAGGATTAGGTGTTCCCAAATGATACCGCATTACCCCTTATGCCTGTTTATGACTGTCACTAATAATCCATAGTATAGATAGAACTGCACGGTATTTCAATGCTCTACAACAGGGGCCCACAAACTACGGCCCGCGGGCCACATGCGGCCCGCGGAGGATTTTTATCCGGCCCGCCGGGCTGTGGGCGGAGGAGAGCGGTGTCAGCGCCCGCCCTTCTCCCCCGCTTGCTCAGGGCCCCGGCAGCCGGATACTTACCTCTCCCCGTGCCTCTGCAGATCCGCTGTCTTCCTGCTGTGCGCTCCCTGTGACGTCTTAGGTCAGAGGGTGCGGTGACGTCTTTCCACCTCGCCCTCCCCTGAGCCGTCACAGGCAGAGCGGGACAACGCCGGCGACGCTGGAGTCCTGACCCGAGCAGCGGCAGCAGGTGAGAAGTGAGGTGAGCATTTTTTTTTTTTTTTATGTATGGAGGCATGGGGCATAATATTAGGGGTGACATCCTGCATGGGGCATTATATGGGGGGTGACATCCTGCATGGGGCATTATATGGGGGAGTGACATACTGCATGGGGCATTATATGGGGGAGTGACATGCTGCATGGGGCATTATATGGGGGAGTGACATGCTGCATGGGGCATTATAAAGAGAGGGGGGTGACATCCTGCATGGTGCATTATAACGACAAGGGAGTGATATCCTGCATGGGGCATTATATGGGGGGGGTGACATCCTGAATGGGGCATTATATGGGGGGTGACATGCTGCATGGGGCATTATATGGGGGGTGACATCCAGCATGGGGCATTATATGGGGGAGTGACATCCTGAATGGGGCATTATAAAGACAGGGGAGTGATATCCTGCATGGGGAATTATATGGGGGGTGACATCCTGCATGGGGCATTATAAGGGGGGAACATCCTGCATGGGGCATTATAAGGGGGGAACAGCCTGCATAGGGCATTATAAGGGGGAAACAGCCTGCCTATTGAGGACCTATGTTGCCTATTGGGGACATTTACCTGCCCATTGAGGACCTATGCTGCCTATTGGGGACATTTACCTCCCCATTGAGGACCTATTCTACCTATTGGGGACATTTACCTGCCTATTGGGGACCTATGCTGCCTATTGGGGACATTTACCTGCCCATTGAGGACCTATGCTGCCTATTGGGGACCTATGCTGCCTATTGGGGACATTTATCTGCCTATTGGGGACATTTACCTGCCTATTGGGGACCTATGCTGCCTATTGGGGACATTTACCTGCCTATTGAGGACCTATGCTGCCTATTGGGGACATTTACCTGCCTATTGGGGACCTATGCTGCCTATTGGGGACATTTACCTGCATATTGGGGACATTTACCTGCCTATTGGGGACCTATGCTGCCTATTGAGGACCTATGCTGCCTATTGGGGACATTTACCTGCCTATTGGGGACATTTACCTGCCTATTGGGGACCTATGCTGCCTATTGAAATACCGGTTGATTTAATTTTACTTGTTCTTCATTTTAAATATTGTATTTGTTCCTGTATTGTTTTTTTTACTTCAAAATAAGATATGTGCAGTGTGCATAGGAATTTGTTCATAGTATTTTTAAAAAATGATATTCTAGCCCTCCAATGGTCTGAGGGACAGTGAACTGGCCCCCTGTTTAAAAAGTTTGAGGACCCCTGCTCTACAATAATGACTGTATGGCACCCACATCCAACAGTGAGACACAAAAAGCACCCACAAGAGAAGGCAGAAATGGTATTTTACTGCTTCTGCCACCTCGATCTCTCTATACAGTGCTCTTATGAGCTCTGTGCCTATAATAATGGCTGCAGCCTGTTCTGCCTAGTAACTGGGGCTGCTATGGTGTACTTTTCTTAAACCCAATTTTGATTGGGCGATCATTCATTTTTTTTAGCTTTCCTTTTTTCCTATCCTTTTTCCAAGAGCAATAACTTTTTTATTTTACTATTAACATATCCATGCCAGGGCTTGTTTTTTTGTGGGCCGAGTTGTAGTCCAATATTCAGATCACCTATCCCAGCAGGTTGGTGGCATGTGCTGAATACAGCTGTATCTGCATCCTTGGTAAATGAAGCAACATTAGTGGTGTAGGTTAGTGTGAAAAAATTGCAGTAAGTGTCCCTTTTTCTGTCTTTTAAAATTGGAAACTAAGGTTTCAGGTCCCAGTTTACATCCTCCCACTCCGGTTTTTGTACTTTCATAAGGTGATTAAAGTAGAATTCTACATTGTTCTTGGTTGGGATGGAAAAATTTAAAAAAATTAGCTTTCTACCCTCACAGATCCTCAGACAAATCATCATTGGAAGAGTCCACTACGGGGTCTCAGGGCACACGTTGGGGAGGCTTGGATCATCTCAGCCAGATGTTATCGTACTTCCTTTTTTAGCCAGTCTTCTAGCTGGAAAGAAACAACAAAATACTCCTACTCTCAAAACTATAAATTTTCTGTGTATATGTAGTAGAGGCGAGAGAGTCTTTAAGAGAACTCTTACATGATGCTTCAAAGATGGAGAGAGACTGCCATCTGCTGGCCAGACACAGTCAAACGGAACCAACATATACAAGAGAAGTTGAAGGGAGAGCAGATTTAGACGCTGGACCCGGTCAGGTGACTTCCAGGAAGGAGTTCCTGGAGATAAGAGGCCAGCGCGCCAAGCCTGAGGAGTTTTTGGCGCCAAGCAGCAGAGAGGATCAGACGTGTTCTCTACGTGCTGAGAAGCCCCGCGTGGCAGGCCTAAGCCAGAGGCCTGTGAGGTGCCACAGCCGGGAGCCGGTGGAAGAGCTCCGGATCCCTTACCGATGTGACCCGAGTCATGTGCCTGCTGCGGAGACTCGGAACCTGCTTGCGGTGCTGAGTGAGTTCGCTGAACCCAACGTCGCTCACTGACAGACCAAGTCTGGACCCCCCTACCCAAGGCTTGAGAGATCGCCTCCAACAGTCAAGCAGAGAGGAGTTGAGAGATGGCTGCCCCAGGAAAGTCACGCCAGTGAAGGCAGAGGAGCGGCATACGTGAACAGGGCCGTCACTTCTACTGTTCACTCATGGTACTGGGGCCAATTGGGTTTAGTACTCAGGTTGGGAGGGGAACGGTTGGGGCTAAAGAAGCTCAAAGTGATCTAATTGAATTTGTCCGGAAAAGACTTTTGGCCTAGCGGGAATAACCGGTGACCCCCACTAGGGCCATATGCAGAATTAAAGAATTCATGTGTTGTCTCCCATGATTTAGGGCAACACATCACTTCGAGAGACTTCGTATTTTGCTAACATTTCAAATTACTGTTCATTACCCTTGTTGCCAGTCCCTTGTTCAGAATACTTGTTACATATATATAAACTGTTTATATTAATCTCTGACTGTTCTCGCCTTGTGTCTCTGTGCGTTGCATTCCGGCACCTGCATTACATACATCTCCTCTTTATGCTTTTCAGGGAAATTGTAATTCATGCTGGGCTTTTGCCGCAGTTGGCAACATTGAAGCACAATGGGGGATTCAAGGATGTCCTAGGAATTTATCAGTCCAACGTAAGTGTCTTTGAGAGAGTTAACTATAATCATATTCTGAGGAGACCCTATAACTTTATGGACTAATTTGTGCCAATGTTTGCCCAGGACAAATACAGGTCCGGCAGTTCCAACCAGTGTCGGTCTGAGGTACCTATTGTCCACCAGCACAAGTGACTGTGGGCACCCAAATATTACCTATTCATTTTTAGGCATCTAGCCATGGCAAGACTGGGAGCCATTTTTAGGCCTTCGAATGCAATGGCAAAATATACAGACAGGTTGGTTAAAGTCTACTGAAAGGGTCTGGTTGTTGAGGTGTGAAGCGACAAGACTGAGCCTACTCCACTTAAACAAGACTCTGGGTCGAGAATAGTCAGTTTCTGGAAAGCCAAGTTTTTTCATAATTTTAGGTTAGGCTGAGATTACTCTGTAGTCAGAGTCTCACAATTCTATATTTTAGTGTCTGGAAAGGACAATGATCCTTTGTACATTTTTTTGTCCAGATAAAAGCAGATATAAAATGCTTCCATGGACCATGAGCCCATGTGCCCCAGATGTAATTCTAACAGTTTTATCACTTTGTTCGAATTTGTTCTATTCTCTTTTATTTTAGAGATTATAGACTGTGGTAATGTCACACTGTCACAGAATACTGGAGGTAGGGGGCCTAAGCTGACCCTAAGCTGGGGCCCTGACTAATCCCTCATCCTGGAGGTACTGTTAAAGGTACAGAGGTCCAGGCCGCCAGCGTAACCCCTACCTCCTGAGGATCCCTGCACCACAGTAATCTAGTCCTGAGAAGGACCCCGATCACAACAATTGGGAACCAGCGATAATATGCCCACACACAGTATTTAGACGAACGAGACAGTACAAGGGAAAAACCAAAACCACCTTGCATACAACTTCAACAAAACTACAACAGAGGGAACACCAACGGGAAAGGAGATAAATGATAAAGCGAGGAAAGGGAAATAACACTTTCAAATACACTTATCTCAGCAACTCCAAACACCACGATCCGCTCTGTAAGTCTGAATGAAAAGCTTTCACCGACACCTCACAAACAGACCTGCAGGAATATAAAGGAGTCTCACTAACGAAGCATTGATTGCAGCTGGGCGAGGCTGGACCTCAGCTAGCCCAGAGAGAGAGAGAATTAACTCCTTCACTGCCGAGAAAACACAAAGCACCAACAAGTCAGCTGCGAGAAGTCAGGCTGTGTACTCGTGACGATCTTCGTGGCAACACACCCGTGACAGGTCCTTGTGATGATGGCTGTAGAGGAGGATTCACATGGGATGCATATATAGCTGTGCAAATGCAAGGTACAGTAGGTAGAAAAGCTCTATTTCCAATTATTACTATGTATACATTCAGACACTCTAAAGTGGATCTGTTAGTAGGATCAACCCTCCAAAGCCGTCTATATGGGCACGTAAGTCATAGGAAGCTAAATAAAATGATACCTTAATATCTACCAACCGATGTCTTATTACAGAGAAATCCACATTTGTTTAATATGTAAATGAGCTGTGGGCTGGACATAGATTTTACTGAGAATCTGCCTCCTGAGCTTATTTTAAATGAAAGGGGGAGATACCAGTGTGAAACATGTAGATCAGGAGAGCAGACTGTCAGTCATTACATGTCTCACACTGGTAACTCCCCCTTTAACTTAAAATAAGTTTTGGAGATAGATTCTCGAGGAGATCTATGTCCGGCCCATAGCTCTTAACAACTCTTTTACATATAAAGAAAAACAAGGATTTCTCTGGAATAACACATTAAGGTATCATTTTATTCAACTTTCTATGACCTACATGCCCATATAGACGATTTAGGAGGGTTGATCCTAATGATCTTAAGATCTGTAGTTAGTTCTCCAAGATGTTTGGAACAACCTCCCTGCCAAGTGCAAGTTGTGACAGAGTCACTGGTATGGTATATGAGGGGAGGTATGTGTCGCACAGGTTGCTGGCCTGTGTGAACTGAAACCAATGGATTTTCTGCCAGCATGTTATATGTGGTGGGTTAACTCACTTAAAGGGCGTGGTTTCAGGGGAATGACATACAGATGGGAGGGACGTCATTCCCTATACCTTCACCTCCGGGTGTGGCTGAGCAACGTTTAAATGTTCATTCCTGTTTTTTTTTCTTTGAGTTGTGTTTGGAGAGGCAAGGTCTCCAGACTGGACAGCCATAGCTCAGGAAGGGAGCTGAAGGTTGGACATAACCTGTGTGTGCGACCCGCACTCACATATATGGACTGTGCTATAGTTTATCTTTTGTTTTTGTGGTTTAGCCAAGTAAGGCTGTATTTATTTTGCTGGAGTGCAGAGCTTTATGCTGCTAATAAAGCCAGCAAAGAAAACCCGGGTTCCTGAGTATACTTCCGGAAGTGGCCGAGCGAGTCGTCCTACCACAAAGTGTACATAGAAGGAATGATGAAGGCAAAGGGTCGTCACACCAAATATTGATGTGATTGTTAGATTTCCCTTTTGTTCATGCACTTTTCATTTTGGTAATTGATAAAAAATAAACTATTAACATTTCTATTTTTGAAAGCATTCTTACTTTTGCAGCATTTTTTCCACACCTGCCTAAAACTTTGGCACAGTACTATATGTTTGATTTTTTTTAAAGCAGAAAAAGAAAAAAGAATTCGACCAGAAAGCCCAGATAGTTTGAGGGATATGAAATGCCATAAATCTTTAGTAATGACCAGGTGATAACAGAGGATTACAAAGAAGACAATATATAAAATCAATTCAAACAGGGGACACACAATCAGGAAAAATAAAAATAAAAAACACATGTAACTTGTGGGAATTAAACATATATAACAATAAAGTGCTAGTGCATCAAAAGTTATACCCCTGATGAAGGCGAGAGCCGAAACGCGAGTCGGGGTGGACGCCATTCAAGAGTGGGATCTATGTACCATTTATAGTGATTGCAATCTGTATATGCATGGGATAATGCACTAGCACTTTATATCTTTGATGAACAAATGGTGTTGCATATGACTTGTATTCCATACGTGATGATGAACTAGAACAGTTTTAAATTAGATCAGTTATTACACTTATGCAGTAATGCTCTTCTACCCATATAGGATACCTATCAATAATGTTTTTTTGCACTTTACCTCACTTGTTTGGATATGTGTGATGTGACTCTTTATGGTATGCAACTACGCATATTTACTGGTGCATTTTTTTGTATATGTGAATGATTTGTATTGCATGCATACACTGTGTTTCAAATTATTATGCAAATAATATTTTCTCAGATTTTCCCAAATTACCTATATGAATTGCAGTCATTGTAATTTTGAGGGTATTCTGTCCTCATGCAAAACAATTGAAGCAGAAACCATCCAAAACCTGACAAATTCAATGGACGAGAGAGTTCAGAAACTCCTTTCGAACAAGGGGTCCTATGTGCAAATGTAACATCACCTAGAATAAAGTTTTGAGTTGAAAACTGTTTGATTTCAGTTTGTAATAACCTGCTAATGCTTATAATTTCAAAAATGACCATTTTTTTGTTGTTTATTAAAATGAAAAGGTTGAAAACTCTGCTGTGCATAATCATTTGGAACATGCATTTTGAGTGCAGTTTGAGTTTTTTATTTTTTTAAATATACTGTTATCATAGGCAGTTTGTACAAAAACCTTTCAATTGTACTTTAATAGTTATTTGACTGGAAAATTACAATGACTGCAATTCATATAGGTAATTTGGGAAAATCTGAGAAAATATTATTTGCATAATAATTTGGAACACAGTGTAATGAAGCATTATCACACCTTTTAAAAAAATAGTGATCAGCCACTACATTTATGTGCAGGTTTGAACATCTACTTGTATAAAATATGGATACATAATTTTTGATGCTCTAGCTCTTTACTTTTATATCAGTTTGTATATAGGACATCGTACAACAGATAGTGTGTTGCGATCCATTATAGTGTGCCCTGATGCCTATTTACTAGTATGTTTTTTGAATATATGTTTAATTCTCACAAGTTACATGTGTTTTTGATTTTGATTTTTTCAGATTTTGTGTCTCCTGTTTGAATTGATTTTATATATTGTCTTCTTCTCTTGTCTATTATCTTGTAACATTTTTTTAAGGCGGTCTAGTCTCTGAAGAGAAATATAAATATCAAGCCGTGAGGAAAGACTGCAGGAAAGGCCTATCACCTGCCGCGTGGATTCATGATTTTCAGATGCTTCCAAAAAATGAGACAGGTAAGAATTCTTACATCAGGATTCTATCATCACAAAGCCAAGGCAAGAATTTTTTTTTCCTAAATCAACCGATGTCATGACTGGAGTACATTTCTGATATAATTCACACCACATTAGTGGCAGAAATGTGCCTCTTTGCTAAACTACACCCAGCTTTAAAAAAGTTATCAGAGCTGATTTCTTGTTTTCAATTAGATAGACAGACAGAAAAAGATAGATAGATAGATAGATAGATAGATGGATAGATAGATAGATAGATAGATAGATAGATGGAGGGATAGATAGATAGATAGATAGATAGATAGATAGATAGATAGATAGATAGATAGATTGATAAATGATAGATAGATAGATATTAATTATGTCTTTATTTTGCAGTAATGACTTCTTATGTTGGTAATGATGGCACATTAACAGTTATAATAAACAATGCATTACTACAGGTAAGTGTATACTTATATACATAATATATATTTGCTGTGTATATATATCTATATACACTGCTCAAAAAATAAAGGGAACACTCAAATAACACATCCTAGATCTGAATGAATGAAATATTCTCATTGAATACTTTGTTCTGTACAAAGTTGAATGTGCTGACAACAAAATCACACAAAAATCATCAATGGAAATCAAATTTATTAACCAATGGAGGCCTGGATTTGGAGTCACCCCCAAAATTAGAGTGGAAAAACACACTACAGGCTGATCCAACTTTGATGTAATGTCCTTAAAACAAGTCAAAATGAGTCTCAGTATTGTGTGTGGCCCCCACATGCCTGTATGACCTCCCTACAATGCCTGGGCATGCTCCTGATGAGGTTGCGGATGGTCTCCTGTGGGATCTCCTCCCAGACCTGGACTAAAGCATCCGCCAACTCCTGGACAGTCTGTGGTGCAACGTGACGTTGGTGGATGGAGCGAGACATGATGTCCCAGATGTGCTCAATCGACTTCAGGTCTGGGGAACAGGCGGGCCAGTCCATAGCTTCAATGCCTTCATCTTGCAGGAACTGCTGACACACTCCAGCCACATGAGGTCTGGCATTGTTCTGCATTAGGAGGAAACCAGAGCCAACCGCACCAGCATATGGCTTCACAAGGGGTCTGAGGATCTCATCTCGATCCCTAATGGCAGTCATGCTACCTCTGGCGAGCACATGGAGGGCTGTGCGGCCCTCCAAAGAAATGCCACCCCACACCATTACTGACCCACTGCCAAACCGGTCATGCTGAAGGATGTTGCAGGCAGCAGATCACTGTCCATGGCATCTCCAGACTTTGTTACGTCTGTCACATGTGCTCAGTGTGACCCTGCTTTCATCTGTGAAGAGCACAGGGCACCAGTGGCGACTTTGCCAATCCTAGTGTTCTGTGGCAAATGCCAAGCGTCCTGCACGGTGTTGAGCTGTGAGCACAACCCCCATCTGTGGACGTCGGGCCCTCATACCACCCTCATGGAGTCGGTTTCTAACCGTTTGTGCAGACACATGCACATTTGTGGCCTGCTGGAGGTCATTTTGCAGGGCTCTGGCAGTGCTCCTCCTGTTCCTCCTTGCACAAAGGCGGAGGTAGCGGTCCTGCTTCTGGGTTGTTGCCCTTCTACGGCCCCCTCCACGTCTCCTGGTGTACTGGCCTGTCTCCTGGTAGCGCCTCCAGCCTCAGGACACTACGCTGACAGACACAGCAAAGCTTCTTGCCACAGCTCGCATTGATGTGCCATCCTGGATGAGCTGCACTACCTGAGCAACTTCTGTGGGTTGTAGAGTCTATCTCATGCTACCACGAGTGTAAAAGCACAATCAACATTCAAAAGTGACCAAAACATCAGCCAGAAAGCATTGGTACTGAGATGTGGTCTATGGTTCCCACCTGCAGAACCACTCCTTTATTGAGGGTGCTTTGATAATTGCCAATGATTTCCATCTATTGTCTATTCAATTTGCACAACAGCATGTGAAATTGATTGTCAATCAGTGTTGCTTCCTAAGTGGACAGTTTGATTTCACAGAAGTTTGATTTACTTGGAGTTATATTCTGTTGTTTAAGTGTTCCCTTTATTTTTTTGAGCAGTGTATATAGAGATCTATATATAGATATACACACACACACAGTATATATATAAATATATTTATTTATGCTAAACTGTAACTAATTTACCCATTTTTCATTTCTCTTTAGCATTACATAAAGGGAATTATACATAATGTCCACAAATCATGTGATCCTGTTAACGTGAACCATGTGGTTTTGATAGTAGGGTATGTTCGAGGTAAAAAAATCTTCCTTCTATTTGTGGAATTATCATGAAATTGATATCTAACCATCAATTCGTTATTACAGCGGCCTTCCGCTCTTTATCGGATTGGAATATTGCAGTTTTCTACATCTGAAATTCATTACATTGTTATGCCTGCAAATAAATAAAATGTACTTGAGCACTGAATTTCCACTTCAGGCAAAGTCTCTCCTCACTTGCGGCAATGGTGGTCTTTACGAGTCTGTGCTATAGGAATTTCTCCAGCGATGCAAATTTATTTGTTTAATATTAAAAAAAAAAAAAATGTCAAGCAATCAAATCGTCCCCCATCTTCTCATTGCAAAAATAAAATAAATTTGAAAGTGGTGTTAAACAATTAGTATTCCGCACTCTCAATAAAGGCCATGATGTTTATTGGTAGTTCATGGTGGGACAAAACGAAAACATAAAGGCAGAGATCAAACCTTTGACTAAATTTTTCATGTTGGACTGGACACACAATGTAATAGGGTTTTTCTTTTTAACCTCTCCCTTGTGGAAATATAAGCAATCAAAGTATTTGGCACCTACTGAGTTAACTTTTTTTAAAGTCCAAGTGGGTGTTATCAGACAGTTTTCACTGGGGGCGTGCACTTCTTCTTCTGCTATTCTCCTTTTTTGCCTTGGACACAAAGTTTTAGTTTATTTTTGATTCTGTTCTATTCTTTCATCCTCTTCTAATTGTATTTTTGATGATGTCTACTTCATTCATCTTTGCTATATAATTTTTTTTTATCTAGAGACAAAAATACCTTATTGGATTGTGAAAAACAGTTATGGCACGGGACGGGGAGAAAAAGTATGTTGGTTTATTATAATTATTTTTGTTTTTTAACCATTACTGTTTTATTAAGTAGATCAGTAATTTCCAACCATTGGCTCGGCAGCAGTTCCAAAAATACAATTTGCTGGAAACCTAATAGTTGTAACAGTAGCAATGAGACATCATTCAGACAGCTGTGATTTTCCTGATACGCAAGAAACGTTCCAAGTTTCATCTGTGCTTTTTGTTCTGATTTCATCAGTGTTTAATCAGTGTCGATTTTTACCATCAGTCAGTGATTCACGTATATGTCTGAATGAGACCTTAGAGAGATACAGCTTAGGAACCAGCCGTATCATAGGTAATTTTTTCTGTAAGCGTTTGACAAGTTTTCTTTATTCCAGAATTCATATAAAGGTTTTGAAAACTTTTTAGTGGTGTTCTTCCATCATTTTTTTTATATTAAGAAACCTATGAAATAAAGCGTAAAAAAAAAACATCAAGGGGTCAAAAAATGCTAAATTTAGTCACTGTGAATTGAATGTCTCTTATGCTCTAGGGTCTGGAGAGACCCCAGGGTATAACAAACATAAGATGTAGAAAAAAATAATATAGGAAAACCCCAACCAATACTCACCTCACCGCTCATCAACACTAGCCGCTGTCCACCGTGCGGTCTTTGGTGCCTCTTCTTTCTGCCGCCATGTGCTAAAATCCTGAGCATGTTCATGTTAGACTTTGACTTCCGGCTGTGACTATGCCCGTGACGTTCCTATGCATGTGCAGAGATGTCTCTGGTCTAGTCACGTCATTGGGTTCCTGTTCATGTCATGACGTTGTTGTGACCTTACAACACGCATGCACAGAAATGTCCTAGCCCCATTCGTAGCCGGAATTCCAACCTTACTACGCGCACGTGAGGCCAAGATTTCAATCAGCGACTAGGCCCAAGAATGCACAGTGACAACCCAAGCCTAATCACGTCCCGGTCTAATGTGAATATTCCCATCGTTTCATCGTGCTTCGGCAGTAAGAAGAGGCGCCGAGGACCATATGGGAGAAAGGTGGCCAAAGAGGTGAGCAATGAGGTATTATTATTTTTTTAACCTTTTGCTGGTCCTTCACGCTTCAGAAAAAAATGTCGTCCAGTCAGCCCTCATTTTTCTGAATTTGCATGGAGCGAATTATAAAAAATCCAAATACTGGTCAATACGGATTTTTTGTAGAATTTAATTCTACTCAAATAAATTTCCTCGACTTAACTGCTCACTATGATTAAAGGGGTTTATCTGGGTCAAAGCTATTATTTATCTATCCTTTAAGTAGGTCATCAATACTAGATCAGTTGAGGTCTAACTCCCTGTACCCCTGATTATTAGCTCAATACTTTTGGTAGTGGCTGTGCCTGGTAAAAGCAGAGGCCAATTCACTTGTACTGAGCTGCTATGTGCAAAATATCAGGCACAGACACTACTACTACTAAAATCACAAGAGTTGGACCCTCACCAATCTGATATTAATGACCTATCTTATGGATAGGCCATCAAAATTGTAGTTTGTGATAACTCCTTATAGACTATAGACAAATCTCCCTCAAATCCTTAAACTGCATTAATTTGTTTATCACCTCTCTCTTTTTTAGGGCTATTTTAGAATGTTTCATGGAAAAAACATGTGTGGCATCACAAAATATCCACTCGCTGCTATAGTGAATTTTAAAAAGTCAAAAACTATACCTTGTCCTCCTAAAGGAAACATATGAGCTCTATCTTAGATTTATATACCTAGTAGATATACCCCAGATGAAGCCTCAGCGAAACCCACTTCAGGTCTGTTTTTCCTGTGTGTGCTTGTATATGATTTTTTTTCATTATGGCTATGTTTTTCATTTACTAATATTTCATTGTTATTTCCATGGCTGATGAGGTATCCATTGTCTCAATACTGGCTGTATTAACAGTTTAATACTTCACTTATTGTTGGCACTTCTCACCTATGTACATTTGCAGTGATTTAATTGATATGGCTACTTAGCCCTTTTCCACTATATTATTTTACATCACACTCCACACGCATTTTGTTTTTTTTTCCATGACGGCCATTTGATTTACAATTTTTTATGGTTCATTTGCCTGGGAGCAATCGGTTTGGCTACTTAGCCCTCTACTACTGTCTTTTATTATGCAATGCTCCACATGCACATATGTTCTCTTCTTGTGATTGCCATCTACAACTTCATCCTCTCATCCAAGTGTATTTCTTTATACCTGATTTGCCTATGGTCACTTTTTTATTATTAGTGATTTTATATTTTTATGCAATAAAATGTATTTTTTGATTTTTTTCTGTCCTGCATTTTTCTTGCTTTTTTTGTGTTACATTATTGTTGATGCCTTAGGATGTACAACTTTAACCGGCAATTGAATATAGAATTATTATTGCCTTATAGAATTATTATACCTAGATACATATATAAAAATGGTATATACTGTTGAGGAAATGAACCAAAATTGTATTTTGAGAAGTTTAGATGTTTCTTTTTATTAAAAAAAATATATACAGTACAGACCAAAAGTTTGGACACACCTTCTCATTTAAACATTTTTCTGTATTTTCATGACTATGAAAATTGTACATTCACACTGAAGGCATCAAAACTATGAATTAACACATGTGGAATTATATACTTAACAAAAAAGTGTGAAACAACTGAAAATATGTCTTATATTCTAGGTTCTTCAAAGTAGCCACCTTTTGCTTTGATGACTGCTTTGCACACTCTTGGCATTCTCTTGATGAGCTTCAAGAGGTAGTCACCGGAAATGGTTTTCACTTCACAGGAGTGCCCTGTCAGGTTTAATAAGTGGGATTTCTTGCCTTATAAATGGGGTTGGGACCATCAGTTGTGTTGTGCAGAAGTCTGGTGGATACACAGCTGATAGTCCTACTGAATAGACTGTTAGAATTTGTATTTTGGCAAGAAAAAAAGCAGCTAAGTAAAGAAAAACGAGTGGCCATCATTAATTTAAGAAATGAAGGTCAGTCAGTGCGAAAAATTGTTAAAACTTTGAAAGTGTCCCCAAGTGCAGTTGCAAAAACCATCAAGCGCTACAAAGAAACTGGCTCACATGAGGACTGTCCCAGGCAAGGAAGACCAAGAGTCACCTCTGCTTCTGAGGATAAGTTTATCCGAGTCACCAGCCTCAGAAATCGCAGGTTAACAGCAGCCCAGATTAGAGACCAGGTCAATGCCACACAGAGTTCTAGCAGCAGACACATCTCTTCAACAACTGTTAAGAGGAGACTTTGTGCAGCAGGCCTTCATGGTAAAATAGTTGCTAGGAAACCACTGCTAAGGACAGGCAACAAGCAGAAGAGACTTGTTTGGGCTAAAGAACACAAGGAATGGACATTAGACCAGTGGAAATCTGTGCTTTGGTTTGATGAGTCCAAATTTGAGATCTTTGGTTCCAACCACCGTGTCTTTGTCCGACGCAGAAAAGGTGAACGGATGGACTCTACATGCCTGGTTCCCACTGTGAAGCATGGAGGAGGAGGTGTGATGGTGTGGGGGTGCATTGCTGGTGACACTATTGGGGATTTATTCAAAATTGAAGGCATACTGAACCAGCATGGCTACCACAGCATCTTGCAACGGCATGCTATTCCATCCGGTTTGCGTTTAGTTGGACCTTCATTTATTTTTCAACAGGACAATGACTCCAAACACACCTCCAGGCTGTGTAAGGGCTATTTGACCAAGAAGGAGAGTGATGGGGTGCTACGCCAGATGACCTGGCCTCCACAGTCACCAGACCTGAACCCAATCGAGATGGTTTGGGGTGAGCTGGACGGCAGAGTGAAGGCAAAAGGGCCAACAAGTGCTAAGCATCTCTGGGAACGCCTTCAAGATTGTTGGAAGACCATTTCCGGTGACTACCTCTTGAAGCTCATCAAGAGAATGCCAAGAGTGTGCAAAGCAGTCATCAAAGCAAAAGGTGGCTACTTTGAAGAACCTAGAATATAAGACATATTTTCAGTTGTTTCACACTTTTTTGTTAAGTATATAATTCCACATGTGTTAATTCATAGTTTTGATGCCTTCAGTGTGAATGTACAATTTTCATAGTCATGAAAATACAGAAAAATGTTTAAATGAGGTGTGTCCAAACTTTTGGTCTGTACTGTATGTTTTGATTATTGTTTATGCAAATCAAAGATATGATTTATGCAAAAAAAATTGGTCTGAAATTTAAGGCTTTTCGCTTTATCAGTTCATATTAAACATTTTTAAAAACAATTTAGTTTTAGGGGAATTTCTTTATATTTTAAGGCTGTGTGCCCATGTAGCATTTTTCAAGCGTATATGCTGCGGAATTTCCGCAGCGTAAACGCTTGTAAAACGCATGTATATCCGCACCCCATGTTCCCCAATGGGATTCCGCAAGTTCTATGCACATGCTGCGGATTTTTCCGCAGCGTTTATGCCGCGTTCAAAAATCCGCAGCATGTCATTTAATTTTGCGTTTCCACAAGCGGAATTGCCTTTGTCCAATGCATAAAAAACGCAAGGCAATTCCGCATGTGGAAAACGCGTGATAAACGCGCGAAAAATGCGCGATAAACGCGTGCGGAATTCCGCATGCGTTTTTCCGGGAGAGGACTTGCATTTATGCAGCAGAAATTTTCTGCTTCATAAATGCAACGTGGGCACATAGCCTAAAGATTTAGTTTGCAATATCGATATTGCAAAAAATAATTCTTCCACTGAATTCTGACAACAGGAAAACACTTCATAGCACTATCGTTAGTATTACAATGAAATGTAACACTTCTCTTATAAAAGTGGAGGCCAATGGCGTACGGTCCATAGAGGCAGACCACGCAGCCGCTATGGGGCCAGTGAGCCATCAGGGCCCGGGAGTCGGGAGATGAAATCCGCTCTGTAAAACTTGTGCATCCTGGGCAGCAGAGGATGACTCACCAGCTGCAGCGCAGTGAAGGAGAGGAGGCTCCGCCCACCAGCTGAGCACAGACCAAGCTTACAGTATGGCCATTGCTCTCCCTGCCCCCTCCCCTGCTCTGCTCTCCCCCTCCTGCCCTGCAATTACACCAAGAGAGCTCTGCAGTCGGGCCCAAGGAGGAGGGGAGGCTACATTATAGAGAAGATGGAAGAACCTGCATCATGTGCAGCCATCTACAGAAAGGGTAAGTGCATGTGCAATGTGTGGTTATAAATATATAATGTCTAATATGTTTGTATAGAAGTGTGTAATATGTCATGTCTATGTATTTGTGTACATATGTGTATGTGATGCCCATGTATTTATCTGTGGGTACATCCATATATTCACATATGCAGGGCCGGCGTCAGCACCCAGGCAGGTGCCGGGACCCTGGACCATCAGAGGGGCTCACTTGCCGTCGGGAACCGGGCCGCTTCCACAGCATTTGTGTAGGACCTCTGGTGCTGCTTGATTGCCGGCATTTCACCTGACATGGCCGTGCGCTGTGTGGCTGTGTGCATCGATCGCCCCTGCCGCGTCATTACTACCAGACACAGTGGCACATCGCACTGGGCATGGCCATGTCAGGTGAAGTGTCGGCAATCAAGCAGCGGCAGAGGTCCTACACAAATGCTGTGGAAGCGGCCCGGGCCCCGACGGCGAGTGGGCACCTCTGATGGTGCAGGACCATGTCTGTGACACGCCAGCAGCAATGCACTGACACATGCCTGAGGAGCTGGATGGGACACAGGCCGGGGCAGGTGAGTGAGGCTTGTCGCCAGCTTCCCCAAACCCCATAATAAAAATAATTCTGTGTGTATGTGTATGACTGTGTGTATATATTTATGTCTGTTTTATGTGTTTTTAAGAATGTGTTCAAATATGTATGTGTCTGTATGCACGTGTCTGCTTATTGTATGTGTGCATATCTGTGTACCATGTGCATGTGTGTGTATGTTTGCTTACCGTGTGCGTGCATGTCTGCGTACTGTGTGTGTGCAGGTGTGCATGTCTGCATACTGTGTGTGTGCAGGTGTGCATGTCTGCGTACTGTGTGTGTGCAGGTGTGCATGTCTGCGTACTGTGTGTGTGCAGGTGTGCATGTCTGCGTACTGTGTGTGTGCAGGTGTGCATGTATGCGTACTGTGTGTGTGCAGGTGTGCATGTCTGCGTACTGTGTGTGTGCAGGTGTGCATGTCTGCGTACTGTGTGTGTGCAGGTGTGCATGTCTGCGTACTGTGTGTGTGCAGGTGTGCATGTCTGCGTACTGTGTGTGTGCAGGTGTGCATGTCTGCGTACTGTGTGTGTGCGCATGTTTGCATATGTGAAGGATGAGGAGGCAGGCTGGGTCCTGTGTTATAAACCTATATTTCTCTGCGTCATGTGACACTCCCTCTCTCATCATTCCTCCTCTGCGTCTGACGGAGCGGCATGATGACGCGCCACACTCTGTCAGACAGTGGAGCTGGCAGCTGCTGAGGTGATGACAGAGACGCGCTGCAGAGACTGAAGCAGCAGGGAACGAGGAGCGGTAAGTATGTATTTATTTTTAAATCAGTAAGTACTGATAATACTGGAGGACTGGGGCTGCATTTTACCCTATGGTGGGGGCCGCATTTTTACCCTATGGGGGGCTACATTATACTGCATACAGGACTATGGGGAGTGCAATATACTGTGCGGAGGACCATGGGGAGTGCAATATACTGTGTGGAGGACCATGGCGAATGCATTATACTATGTAGAGTGTGAAGGTTTGTGCGGGGCCATTATACTGTATATAGGCTCATTATACTGCATAGAGGGCTGTGTGGGGGGTCACAGTTGGAGGATCATACTGTGTTGGGGTTACCATACTTTGCCAGGGCAGTTGAGGTGAGGTACAGTAGGGTCATTATACTGCGCATGTGGAGGAATTCACCATGGGGGTATCATACTGTGTTTGGGGGACACTTTTGTTGGCATCACACTTTATGGGGCAAAGAAAAAGGAATCTAGGACTTCAGCAGGAAGAAAATTATTATGTAAAGGCTGGAAAGTTGTGAGGTTTACATTTTTTGGGGGGGGCAGGGGGGGCCCAGGAGGGGGGGGCCCAATTAGAACTTCTGCTATGGGGCCCCATGATTCCTATGTACGCCCCTGGTGGAGGCAGGTAACACTTGATTGCACCTTCCGTAATAAGTGATACATTGTTGACTTCCTCCTGCCCCTCATTGCATACGTCAGAGCATTCCCACAACACTTTTCTATAGTAGTCAGTATATTTTTATTATGTAGAGGTGACTGTAAACCATATCTGGAATTGCTGATGTAGGACCAGTCCTAGTGAGATGGTGCAAAATAAAGAATTAAACCAAAAAATGATATACAGAAAAACAAACTGACTTTAAAGAATTGAGTGTAGAGAAATATGTTTCTTTATCGTTCAGTATTTGGTCAGTATTTTACATCAGTATTTGTAAGCCAAAACCAGGAGCGGAACAATCATAGGAAAAGTCTAATAGAAACACGTCACCATTTCTGCATTTATCACCCACTCCTGGTTTTGGCTTACAAATACTGATGTAAAATACTGACCGAATAATGAATGTGTGAACGTGGCCTAAGGGTGCATGTAGATTTGACTGATTATAGTAAAGAAACATTCTTAGGAACACTCATTTCCATGAAAATAATCTAGAAAAACAGGATGGCAATCGCCTGATGAATGAATGAACTTATTCGTTGGGAGAAATTATTTTTAAGCTTACTTTTAAATGATCATTCTCGCCAGCACTTTGTCCTGTGTAAACAGGACATGTGCTGGCGAGAACAACGACAGTCTATACTCACAGAACAATCCATTACTGATGAGTTTGTGCACATGGGAAGTGCAGTCATCCTGTGTAAGTAGGCTAATAGAGATGAGTGAATCAATTTGAGTGGAAGTGAATTCTCCTCAAATTTTACAAAAAATCTGCATTCGCCAAAATGTGGATTTTTTTTGTCAATCCGCGCTGAGTCAACTTTGAGGCATTATTCTGAACAATTATGGGCCATCCAAAGGTCCGAAAAATAAAAAATAATTATTCACCTCACCACTGATCTCTCCGGCCCCGTGATGCTGATGACCCCCTATGTGCGTTCTCAGAACCCTCACAGTTTGCCATGACACCTGGAAGTCCCATGAAGCATGAGGATTTCATTGCGATTGATGGGGAATTAGAGGATGTGCCGAGGATTGGACGAGTGGCGATAAGGAGCGAAGGAGCCTAAGAGGTGAGGTGTGTATGAGGATTTTTATTATTTTTTACATATTATGTCTGTTATGCTCTTGCGACTGGAGAGAACCCAGAACATAATAAGGGATATTAAATTTGCAGAGATCAGGCAAAATTTGCGCCAGTTTGCACATTTTTTCCAGGGAAATTAGTTTCTCTGCTAATCGAATTTACCTGAAAAAAATGTGGGAACCGACAAATTCAAATTTTGCCTGATCTGCTCATCTCTATTAAATGACCGCTGATCGGCTTGCAAGTAACCAATCGGGTAATGTAAATGCATCTTTAGTTAGTAAGCCAAGAGTGAGATCAGGGGCAACACAAGCTCTTTCGCCACCCAATGAGAACATTTCTATTTGCGCCCCAGCCCTGCAATTTTTCTGTTTCTGGTTGATAGCATACACTTACACTTTGTAATTTTAAATAAAGTGGCATTTGGGGGTGTTTCTCGACTATATCTATATACTATCATGCACTGCTATAATGCTTATCATATTTTTTTGACTCTTTTTTTAAAAGATTTTTTAACTTTTTATTTTATTGCCACTATGTCCACTGGGGGGAGAGCACTGCATAAAAAATGTATACAGCTGTTGAAGCTTTCAATAAAAGCTGCATCAACAAGTGTTTAGCTCCTTCTAGTGGCTAAATCTGATAGATCGCTTCACATTATTATTATTATTTATTATAGTGCCATTTATTCCATGGTGCTTTACATGTGAAAAGGGATATACATAATAAAAAACAAGTACAATAATGATGAACATTACAAGTCACCAACTGGTACAGGAGGAGAGAGGTCCCTTCCCGCGAGGGCACACAGTCTACAAGGGATGGGTGGGGATACAGTAGGTGAGGGTAAAGCTGGTCGTGCAGCGGTATGGTGGAGCGATGGTTACTGCAGGTGGTACGTTTTTTGGAAGACGTACAATACAGACCAAAAGTTTGGACACACCTTCTCATTTAAAGATTTTTCTGTATTTTCTTGACTATGAAAATTGTACATTCACACTGAAGGCATCAAAACTATGAATTAACACATGTGGAATTATATACTTAACAAAAAAGTGTGAAACAACTGAAAATATGTCGTATATTCTAGGTTCTTCAAAGTAGCCACCTTTTGCTTTGATGACTGCTTTGCACACTCTTGGCATTCTCTTGATGAGCTTCAAGAGGTAGTCACCGGAAATGGTCTTCCAACAATCTTGAAGGAGTTCCCAGAGATGCTTAGCACTTGTTGGCCCTTTTGCCTTCACTCTACGGTCCAGCTCACCCCAAACCATCTCGATTGGGTTCAGGTCTGGTGACTGTGGAGGCCAGGTCATCTGGCGTAGCACCCCATCACTCTCCTTCTTGGTCAAATAACCCGTACACAGCCTGGAGGTGTGTTTGGGGTCATTGTCCTGTTGAAAAATAAATGATGATCCAACTAAACGCAAACCGGATGGAATAGCATGCCGCTGCAAGATGCTGTGGTAGCCATGCTGGTTCAAAATGCCTTCAATTTTGAATAAATCCCCAACAGTGTCACCAGCAATGCACCCCCACACCATCACACCTCCTCCTCCTCCATGCTTCACGGTGGGAACCAGGCATGTAGAGTCCATCCGTTCACCTTTTCTACGTCGCACAAAGACACGGTGGTTGGAACCAAAGATCTCAAATTTGGACTCATCAGACCAAAGCACAGATTTCCACTGGTCTAATGTCCATTCCTTGTGTTCTTTAGCCCAAACAAGTCTCTTCTGCTTGTTGCCTGTCCTTAGCAGTGGTTTCCTAGCAGCTATTTTACCATGAAGGCCTGTTGCACAAAGACTCCTCTTAACAGTTGTTGTAGAGATGTGTCTGCTGCTAGAACTCTGTGTGGCATTGAACTGGTCTCTAATCTGAGCTGCTGTTAACCTGCGTTTTTCTTTACTTAGCTGCTTTTTTCTTGCCATAATACAAATTCTAACAGTCTATTTAGTAGGACTATCAGCTGTGTATTTACCAGACTTCTGCACAACACAACTGATGGTCCCAACCCCATTTATAAGGCAAGAAATCCCACTTATTAAACCTGACAGGGCACACCTGTGAAGTGAAAACCATTTCCGGTGACTACCTCTTGAAGCTCATCAAGAGAATGCCAAGAGTGTGCAAAGCCGCCATCAAAGCAAAAGGTGGCTACTTTGAACCTAGAATATAAGACATATTTTCAGTTGTTTCAAACTTTTTTGTTAAGTATATAATTCCAAATGTGTTAATTCATAGTTTTGATGCCTTCAGTGTGAATGTACAATTTTCATAGTCATGAAAACACAGAAAAATCTTTAAATGAGAAGGTGTGTCCAAACTTTTGGTCTGTACTGTAGGTCTTCTCTTCAGTTTCCTTCTGAAGGGTTCCATGGTAGGAGGGAGTCTGATATGTTGGGATAGAGAGTTCCAGAGTAGGGGGGATGTGCGGGAGATATCTTGCATACGATTGTTGGAACAGAAAATAAGAGGGGAGTAGAGAAGGAGATCTTGTGAGGAACAGAGGTTAAGTACTGTGAGACTAGGTCACATATGTATGGAGGAGACAGATTCTGAATGGCTTTGTATGTCATCGTTAGTGTTTTAAACTGGAGTCTCAGAGCAATGGGGAGCCAGTGAAGTGATTGAGAGGAGAGGCCGGGGAATAGCGGGGGGACAAGTGGATTAGTCGGGGCTGCAGACTTTAGGATAGATTGGAGGGGTGCGACAGTGTTGGAAGGGAAGCCACAGAGCAGGAGGCTGAAGTGGTCAAAGCGGGAGATGATGAGGGCAATCACTAGTGTTTTTGCAGATTCTTGGTTAAGGAATGTATGGACCTGGAACATATTTTTGAGTTGGAGTCAGCAGGAAGTGGAAAGTGTAGCGTCGACGTCTCTGCCTCCTGCCGGGCAGAGATGCCGATCCCCTCACCGCCGAGGTCCCGGTCCGGCATCCTCCGGCTTCCCTGCTGCATCTGCCCGGGGTGTGCGCACCACGCGCAGTTCCCCGGGCACTGTACTTAGGGCACGCTTGCGCTCCCTCCCTCTTAAAGAGGCCGCGTGAGCCGTCCTAAAGAGTCCCCGGCCAATGGCCGGAGGACTGCCCCTATATAAGGCACCTCCTCCAAGGTGCCTGTGCAAGGTTGTTGTTTCTATCCCAATACTCTCTCCAGCCCTCAGGTTCCCTTGCCTGCCTGTCTATCAGCTGTGCCCGCCTGCCTGTCTATCAGCCGTGTCCACCTGCCTGTCTAGCAGTCGTGCCCGCCAGCCTGTGTATCAGCCGTGCCCGCCAGCCTGTCTATCAGCCGTAGCCGCCTGCCTGTCTATCTGCCGTGCCCGCCTGCTTGTCTACCCGCATCACCTGCCTGTCTACCAGCCGTGTTCATCTGCTATGCCTGTTGGCTTCGGCCATCAGTCCAGTGGGAGTCGCCTGCTCTCACACAAGGTCGGTCCCAGAGTGGCACCTGGTTCACCTTCCCGGTCCCTCCTTGGTTCACGGAGTCGACTGAGCCACCGTGTGGCCAGGGTCGGTCTGGGTAGGCACTTAGTTACGCCCCTCTGGTCCCTCCTTGTATCACAGCTCAGAGGTTCCATCACCCGGATCTGTAACAGTTTGCACAGGCCATGGAATCCAGTGGCTCCCAGGCTCCTTCGCTCTCAGACCTGTACCAAGAGGTCTCACGCCAGAGATCCCAACAGGATACTATCCTGTCCTATGTGCGGACAGTCAACTCCCGCTTGGACGTGCTGTTCACCCCGACTGTGTCCGCCTCTAACCAAGCGGCACCCGCTCCGGCAGCACCTTAACCCAGTGGTGCTGTGGCATCCGACTTAGGACCCTGGCTATCTGCTCCTCCACGTTTTGGTAGTGACCCTGCCCTATGTCGGGGCTTCATTAATCAGTGCACGCTGCACTTTGAGCTCCTGGCACACCAGTTCACCTCCGACCGGGCCAAGGTGGCACTCATCATGTCTCATCTCACCGGAGAGACGTTGGCGTGGCTTAACCCTCTGTGGAAGAGAGGGGATCCTCTGGTGTCCGACCTCCAGGCTTTCCTCGCGGCTTTCCGGAAGGTGTTCGATGAGCCCGGACGAAAATCTTCGACTGCCTCCTCTCTTCTCCGACTCCGCCAAGGGAGTCTCTCTATGGGACAGTATGCTGTGCGTTTCCGCACCCTCGCATATGAACTTGCCTGGAACAATGAAGCTCTGGTGTCCACCTTTTGGGAGGGCCTTTCCGGACGGATTAAGGATGAGCTAACCGGTCGTGACATACCTCCCTCTCTGGACGACCTGGTGTCATTAGCTACACGGATCGACATCCGTTTTCAGGAGCATTCTAAGGAGGCGACCCGTAAGAGAAGATCTCTACGCCTCGCACCAATCTTCCAAAGGCCAGTCTCGCAACCAGCATCCCCTCCGGTGTCTTCTCCAGAGTCTATGCAAATAGACCAAGTTAAGATGGTCAAGTCTCGCCGGAAAGCCCGCCATGCCGAGGGGAGTTGCTTCTACTGTGGCAGTATAGAGCATCTAATCCGCTCCTGTCCGGTGAGACCGGGAAACTCCAGTGTCTAGGACCGCTTGGAGAGGTCGTCCTAGGCAAAAGTTCTTCCTCTCTGCCTTTGACTCTGTCTTTTTCGGTTACCAGTGATAAGACCTGCTTCTTCGAGACTGCCTTTCTGGATTCCGGAGCCGCTGGGAACCTCATTCAACAGGCTGTTGTGGAGCAATATCAGATTCCTACCATACGTCTGGCTGATCCTTTAGTGGTTTCCTCTGTGGATGGAAAGCTTCTTTCTGAGACCATCTTGTTTGTCACTGAGCCTGTAACTCTTCAGGTGGGAGTGCAACATTCGGAGAGGATCTCCTTCTACGTGCTGTCCGGTCTCTCTCATCCCCTCTTGCTTGGTCTGCCTTCGTTACAGAGACATAAGCCTGTCCTGAATTGGAGCTCGGGTGAGGTGCTCCGTTGGGGTCAGGAATGTCATAAGTCCTGTCTGGTTCCGGTTCGTCCTGCTCGACCTTCTTCTACTCCAGCTAACCTACCTGGCCTGCCGGCACCCTACTGGTCATATGCAGATGTCTTTGATAAAAAGGAGGCAGAGACACTACAACCTCATAGGTCGTATGATACCTGGTGCTTCACCTCCTCGCGGGCGAATCTACCCCTTGTCGCTGGCTGAGACCCGTGCTATGTCTGAGTACATAGAAGAGAATCTTGCTAAGGGATTTATCCAGAAATCCACCTCTCCGGCTGGAACAGGATTCTTCTTCGTCAAAAAGAAAGATGGCTCTCTTCGTCCATGTATCGACTATAGGGGCCTAAACCAGATTACCATAAAAAATAAGTACCCCCTGCCTCTCATCTCGGAGCTGGTTGACCGCCTAAAAGGCATGAAGATCTTCACTAAGCTCGATCTTCGTGGGGTGTACAATCTGGTCTGGATTTGCCACGGAGATGAGTGGAAGACTGCATTCAACACTCGGGATGGTCACTACGAGTACCGCTTGATGCCCTTCGGTCTCTGTAATGCTCCAGCTGTCTTCCAGGAGTTAGTGAACTACATCTTCTGAGATCTCCTGTATTCCTGCGTGATGGTGTACCTGGACGATATCTTGGTGTTCTCCCCTGATCTGCCCTCTCATCGGAGGGATGTTCTTCAGGTACTGCTGAGGCTCCGGAAGAATCGACTGTATGCAAAGTACGAGAAATGCCTCTTTGAGCAGACCTCCCTGCCACTTTTGGGGTATATCATCTCTGAGACCAGACTGCGGATGGATCCCGAGAAGGTGTCTGCCGTCTTAAAGTGGCTCCGACCTGAGGGGTTGAAGGCTATTCAGTGGTTTCTGGGATTCCCTAACTATTACCTCCTCTTCATTCCTCATTTCTGCTCCCAGACTGCTCCCATCTCTGCTCTCACCCATAAAGGGACAAATCCCAGTGAATGGACTTCCGAGGCGGAAAGTGCCTTTGTCTCTCTTAAGCAAGCCTTCTCCTCCACGCCAGTGCTACATCGCCAGATTGCAATAGACAGTTCTTCCTGGAGGTTGATGCCTGTTCCTCCGGGGCTGGAGCAATGCTCACTCAGAAATCCTCGTCCGGGCGAATGGTGACCTGTGGCTTCTTCTCCAAACTCTTTTCTCTGTCCGAGCACAATTACTCCATAGGAGATCGAGAACTGCTGTCCATCAAATTAGCGCTGGAGGAGTGGCGCTACTTGCTTGAGGGGGCTCTGCACTCGGTGGTCATCTACACTGACCATAAAAACCTTGCTTACTTGCAGACCGCTCAAAGACTAAATCCGCATCAGGCCAGATGGTCTTTGTTCTTTGCTCGCTTCAGCTTCACTTTCCATTACCGCCCGTCAGACAAGAATATTAAAGTTGACGCTCTATCCCGCTCTTTACTGTCTAACGACCAAGAGGAGGAGCCTTTACACATCATTGACCCCTCCAGAATAATGACTGTTGCTCCTCTTGAGCTGTCTCATCTACCTCCTGGTAAGACCTTTGTAGCGGTTCAGGATCAGAAGAGGGTCTTACTCTGGGGTCATTCATCTAAACTGGCTGGTCATGCTGACCAGTGGAAAATGCTTCTGCTCATTGCCCGACATTATTGGTGGCCCACCCTGTGCAAGGATGTTACGGATTTTGTCACGGATTGTTCCTCCTGTGCCCGTAACAAGATACCTAGGCACCTCCCAGGTGGTCATCTTCTTCCTCTCCCCATGCCTTCTACTCCTTGGCAACACATTGCTATGGACTTCATCACTGATCTTCCGGTATCTGCCGGTTCTACCGTCATATGGGTGGTTGCTGACCGCTTCTCCAAGATGGCTCACTTCATTCCTTTGCCTGGTCTTCCGTCCGCACCTGTGCTGGCTAAGGACTTCATCCGTCACATCTTTCGTCTCCACGGCTTACCCCTCCACATTGTCTCAGACAGGGGAGTTCAGTTCACTTCTCGCTTCTGAAGAGCAACATGCAAGCTGCTGGATGTCATTTTGGATTTTTGCTCGGCCTATCATCCTCAGTCCAATGGGCAGGTGGAACATATTAATCAGATCCTTACAAGTTTTCTTCGGCACTTTGTCAGAGCTCGCCATAGCGATTGGGTAGAACTTCTGCCTTGGGCTGAGTTTTCTTATAACAACCATGTGAGTGAATCCTTTGCTAAGTCTCCATTTTTTGTGGTTTACAGTCAACACCCCCGAATTCCATTTCCCGTCTCTTCTTCAGTGGACTTTTCGGTGATTTGGGAAGGCACTAGATCTGCACTTCTTCAATCCTCCGAGCGGATGAAGAAGCATGCTGATAAGAGATGTCTGGATCCGCCTCTATTTTGTCCGGGAGACAAGGTCTGGCTTTCCTCCAAATATGTCCGTTTCAAGATACCATCATTCAAGTTGGGCCCATGGTTCATTTGTCCTTTTGAGATTCTGAACCAAATAAATTCAGCTGCGTACAAGCTGAAACTCCCTGCCTCCCTACGGATTCCCAATTCCTTCCATGTGTCTCTCCTCAAGCCTGTTGTCCTTAATCCTTTCTCTGACGATCCAGGTACCACTCCAGCTCCAGTCTCCGCTGAGGACATCTTTGAGGTAGAGAACATTTTGGCCATCAAGAGGGTAAGAGAAAAGACTTTCTTTCTTGTGGATTGGAAGGAGTTTGGTCCTGAGGAGAGGTCTTGGGAGCCTAGGGAGAACATTCATGCTCCTCGTCTTCTAGAAAAATTTCTTGCAGGCCTAAAGAAGAGGGGGCGTAAAGGGGGGGTACTGTAGCGTCGGCGTCTCTGCCTCCTGCCGAGCAGAGATGCCGATCCCCTCTCTGCTGCGGTCCCGGTCTGGCATCCTCCGGCTCCCCTGCTGTATCTGCCCGGGGTGCGTGCACCACGTGCAGTTCACCGGGCACTGTACTTAGGGCGCGCGCGTGCTCCCTCCCTCTTAAAGGGGCCGCTCGCGCCATCCTAAAGAGTCCTCGGCCAATGGCCAGAGGACGGCCCCTATATAATGCACCTCCTGTGCTAGGTTGTTGTTTGTGTCCTAACACTCTCTCCAGCCCCCAGGTTCACGTGCCCGCCTGCCTGTCTATCAGCTGTGCCCGCCTGCCTGTCTATCAGCTGTGACCGCCTGCCCGTCTATCAGCTGTGTCCACCTGCCTGTCTATCAGCCGTGTCCACCTGCCTGTCTAGCAACCATGCCTGCCAGCCTGTCTATCAGCCATGACCACATGCCTGTCTATCTCCCATCCCCGCCTGCTTGTCTACCCGCATCACCTGCCTGTCTACCAGCCGTGTTCATCTGCTGTGCCTGATGAACACGGAAGAGGGCTGAGTAGTTATGAGGAGAGGCTGTGGGGATTGCAGGCCAAAGCTTTCTCTGATGGTGGCAATCTTCTGCTTGAAGAATGAGGCCAAGTCTTCAGCTGAGATGAGGGGAGAGGAAGGAGGTGTTGGGGGATGGAAGGGAGAATTGAAAGTGTTTAACAGTTGTTTATGGTTGTGAGACAGGGAGGATATGATGAGATGAGAAGTAGGTTTGTTTTGCAGCAGTGAGTGAGGATTGAAGTTGGTGAGGGACTGTTTGTATGCGATGAAGTCCTTGCTCGATGGGATCTTTTCCATCTCCACTCAGCAACCCTGGACTATTGCCTCAGTTTTTTAGTCAGGCTGGTGTTTCAGGGTTGCCTGTTGATTCTGCGAGCTTTGGTATATGTGAGGGGGCGACCGATTCAAGGGCTGCAGCTGCTGTCGTGTTATATAAAGCAGCAGCAACATATGCATCATGTAAGGAATCTATGTCTATTAGAGGGAGAAGGGACTCAGAAAGTGAGTGTAAATCCAGGTGTTTGAGATTTTTGCGAGGGTGTGAATTTGTGGAGTTGGAAATGTGCAAATGGAAAGGAGAGGGAAGAAAATGTAAGTAGATGGTGTTCAGACAAGGGGAGAAGTGAGTTAGAGAGGTTAGATAGGGAACAGAGGTGGGTGAAGATGAGGGCCAGGGTGTGGCCATCTTCATGAGTGGCTGCGGAGGACCATTGAGCGAGGCCAAAGTAGGAAGCAAGGGTTAGAAGTTTGGAGACAATTGAGTGGGAAGTGTTGTCAATGGGGATGTTGAAGTCACTCATGATAATAGTTGGGATGTCAGCGGGAAGGAAATGAAGTAGCCAGGTGGTGAAGTGGTCAAAAAAGGTGGTGGCTGGCACTGGGGGGAGGTAAATGACAACCAACTGAAGGTTGGAGGGGGAGTAGATGTGGACAGAGTGCACCTCAAAAGAAGGGAGAGTAGCGGAGGGTGGCAGTGTAATTGAGCTGAAGGAGCAGTTATCTGACAGGAGAAAACCAACTTCTCCACCATGCATTTTGCTGGGGCAAAGGGTGTAAGAATGATGGAATTCACCATAAGAAAGTGCAGCTGGAGAGGCTGTGTCAGAGGGGGTGAGCCAGGTTTCTGTGATGCTGAGGAAGGAAAGTTTGTTAGTAATGAAAAGATCATGAATGTATGAAAGTTTGTTGCAGACAGAGCGAGCATTCCACAGAGCTCCTGTTAGAGGGACTGA
The DNA here is from genome assembly GCF_046119375.1 of Phyllobates terribilis. Classification (NCBI taxonomy): domain Eukaryota; kingdom Metazoa; phylum Chordata; class Amphibia; order Anura; family Dendrobatidae; genus Phyllobates; species Phyllobates terribilis. Next base: position 109,620,292 of record NW_027362773.1, read on the forward strand.
GGAAGCGGGGGGCTGTGTGTAAGGTTAGAAAGGTTGCAGAGATTTGTGATAGATCGTGGATGGGAGCTAGAAGGGACTGTAGTGATTTGGAGAGATATTACTGGCAATGAGGAGGAGCAGAGTGAGTATTAGTAGGTGGGAGTGGGAGAGGGCATGAGGTGGCGGTCCGTGTTTCGAGACAAAGGATTTTATGTTGAGGAACAGTTCTGAGGAGGTGAGATGGATGGGAGGATGGAGGGAGAGATGACCAGTTCATTGCTAGGTGTAGGGATTAGGGGGGTTAGTAGGAACTACCTACCTCCTGAGAGGTACCCACACTACCTCCTCATCCCGGCCTCTCTCTGTTGGAGTCCCTCAAGGCTCTGTCCTAGGACCCCTACTCTTCTCCATCTATCCATCTATACCCTTGGCCTACACAGCTCATAAAGTCCCACGGTTTCCAGTACCACCTGTACGCTGATGACGCCCAGATCTACCTCTCTGGCACAGACGTCACCTCCCTGCTGTCCAGAATCCCAGCCTGTCTATCAGCCATCTCCTTCTTCTTCTCCTCTCGCTTCCTCAAACTCAATGTGAACAAATCTGAACTCATCATCTTTCCTCCATAACGCGTTTCTTCCCCATCTGATCTATCTATCACAATAAATTACATCACTCTTTCCCCTGTACCAGAAATCCACTGCCTCGGTGTAACCCTCGACTCTGCTTTGTCCTTCAAACCACACATGCAAGCCCTCGCCACCTTCTGTCGCCTCCAGATCAAAAATATTTCTAGAGTCCGTCCTTTCCTCAACCCCCAATCTACTAAACTGCTTGTGCATGCCCTCATCATCTCGAGCCTCAACTACTGCAACATCCTCCTCTGTGGCCTACCTGCTAACACTATCGCACCTATCCAGTCTGTCCTTAACTCTGCTGCCCTATTAGTTCATCTCTCCTCACTACTCCTCTGCTACCCCCTTTTTCAAATCTCTTCACTGGCTTTCAATTGCCCAGCGTATCCAGTTCAAACTACTAACACTGACTTACTAAGCCATCCATAACCTTTCTCCTCCTTACATCTCTGAACTAATCTCCCGATATATTCCCTCACGTAATCTCCGGTCCTCCCAAGACCTCCTTCTCTCCTCCACAATTACTCGTTCCTCACCCAATCGCCTCCAAGACTTCTCCCAAATATCCCCCATCCTCTGGAATTCCGTGCCTCAATACGTCCGATTAGCCTCCATATTTGGATCAAGAAAGCTTACAACCTGCGATGACCTTGCTGCCGCATCACCACCACCAAAGCTGCTGCAACCCCCCATCTACTGTCTCCTTCCCCACCATCCTGTAGAATGTAAGCCCACAAGGGCAGGGTCATGACGCGCACCCTGGGCCGTGGGGTACTCGGTAGCCGGAGCGGTCCTGTATCAGGGTAGTCAAGGTGGCAGTGACCCGGTCCGTGACCCAGGGCGATCAATTAAAGGGAATAAGTAATAGGGGAATAAAGTTTATAGGAATAATAATGTTCATGACGCCACCTGTGGTATGCGGCTATATGGAGCCGCCGCTGCGGTGCAGATCCTCTGGAGCTGATGGTGACGCAGCAGAGTTGGTTCAGCTCTCCACAGGCAGAGCTAAGCTCCAGGGCAGGAAATAGTGATGTTATGAAGTAGATGTTGCTGGTGCTGTGTAGTTCAGGGCTGGTGGGGCAGCAATTATTCACAGACACAGTGGGGTGCAGTCTTCAAGGTTTTACTCACAGTTATCACGCTGCTCCTGGTTACAACTGTCAGATTATAACCACCCAAGTCGTCCTGCGTTCACCAAAGAAGGGGTTCAGCAATCTCTCAAGTATCTCAGGAGTACTTAAACAGGACCACGTTCTATGTTCCTTCGCCGGTAGTGTTCCTGCGCTCGCTCTCACTCTCCTGCCCTGCACCTCACAATCAGTGTCCCAAGTCAGTAGCCTCGGATCTTGTTGGGCAACGTGCAGTCCCCTGAATCCTATGCGGCCACCTTTTCGGCGATGAAATTGTGGTTTTGGGGATCTGCACCTTGAAAGTACAGTAGCCTCCGGTTGTCTAGCTGAGCCTGGTTGTTCTCCACTAGTTTAGGGGCCGGTCCCCTCTGCGGCCTCATCCCTCCACGTCTGAGTAGATTCGGGCGCACAGGTGGCTTCCTGCACTTCCCGTGCCCCTGGGATCCCCTCTGTCTCTGGAGCCTTCTGACTCACCCCCTGGTCCGTGGGGCACTCGGGACCGGGCAACAGGGCAACGCTGGGAGTAGTAGTGGCGGCCCGGTTCCGTGGCTCAGGGTGGTTAGACCAGTGGTAGTCTATGATGTGTTCTAGGTAATGTCCGACTACGCCACCCGTGGATTGCGGTCAGGGAGGACGGCCGCTGCAAGGCAGACCGCTGAGGCTGGTGTTGGGGATGCAGCAGGGAATAGTACAACTCCCCACGGGAGGAGTGTAGCCACAGGGCAGTGTGATAGGATGCTGGGGGTGATGGTGCAGGCGCAGCAGTAACCACACAGAGTCCAATAATGCAGTCCAGGGTCTTTTACTGATCTTATCATAGACCCAACAGGAGTACAGGGTAGGAATGGACCTGGGTGTCTGAGGGCATTCGGGCGAGCTCCGCTGGTCAGGGTGAGTGGGTAGGCCTACCGTTCTCTTTCTGCCCTTGCTGACTATCTCCCCCTTTAGTGGTATGATAGCCCACGTCCCTGAGCTTGCAGTGTACTACGCCTGTATGGCTTGCGACTCGGGCCTTAGGTACCTGTAGCTTCTCTGTGCTATACCGGTCCCTCTGTGTGGCGGAACCTCCAGGCTTCTTGGCCAAGGGACCTGAAATCCCTTGCGGGTTGGTTTTCTGCTGCAGGGCTTGCAACCCTGACAGCCTCAGACCCCAGTGTCCGGTATGTAGTTTCTCTCTGCCAGGATCGGCTCTCGTCGCCTCTGTCCCTGGCTTTCTGCTCCTACTTTGCCTCCTGGACTCCTCAGCTGCAGCTGACCTGTCCCTCTGCTTCTGGGAACCCTTCTGGATGCTTCAGAAGTGGGTCCTGGTCTCCCTAACCCTGCCCTCAGTACCAGTTTTTATAGGGGCAGCCTGCTCCCCCTACTGGCCTGGGACAGGAGGTACGGCATGCAAATGGTCCATGACCAGAGAACCTCCCTCCTGCTCTCAGACACAGCCTTACAAGTTTGTGGCATCCAGGCTTGGGGTGACACATTCCCCCCTAGGAAAGCTTAGTACTCCGGGACTAAACAAGAAACACGATACAGGGTATAAATTATAACATAAACATAACAGAGAAGAAAAACAACAAACAACACCACATATTGAGTTCTTTAGGTCACAGTATGGCCTGTGACCGGGGGTCCATTTCACCAACACAACGGGAGCCTTAACCAGGTGGGGGTCTGTCCTTGCCCCGGGTCCTTGACAGTCTTTATTCTTTCCTTTGGTTAGGCTCCGAACATATTTACAAGGAAGTCCCGGTTACTCAAAGTTCATAACCTTTTAGTCCATTTGTCACTATGAAAAACTGGAAAACAGTATTAATAACCAGGGTACAAACATAACACATTAAATATATACATTTTACATTTAGATCTTCCAGCGAGCTGGCATTTGACCCCTAGTGCTCCTGGTTGACCTCCTTAACCCACTGTCTGGTGGTGGTCTAACCTGGCTTTCCTCACTATCATTGAGGGTACAGCTACTAGCTGGGTGTACAGGTAGGGCAGGTAGCTGTCTGCGGGTCCTTTGGCTTACCGCAGGCATGGCAGGCTCACTGTCAGCGGAGAGTTGACTCTCCTGGGCTGCTGGCGTGGGTTCTTGCGCCTCTGGGGCCGCTTGCTATTCTTGTTCTTCCTGTCCTCCTGTAGGCTCCTGCTGGGTAGGCTGAAGGAAGTTTAGGATGGGTACCACTATTGCGCCATTTATCTGAGTCCAGGTCCGGGGGAACTCTCCGAGAACTGTTCTGATCATCTCTTCCTTGTCCTCTGTGGGTTCAAGGTCATCTTGATCTTCACTTGGACTCTGTAGTTGTTCGGGGCACCGTTTTAGGTGGTCTCTGTAGACGGTGCTAGTGGTTTCTCCTCCATCCTTGGTAATCACACATACCTTCGGGTTGTCGTGGTCGGACTGCAGTACTGTGTACGGGTCTCTCTCCCACTGGTCATCCAGCTTGTGTAACCTTCTCTTCCGCTTCAGGACCTGCTCACCAGGTTCCAGGGGACCGGCAGGGGCGTGTTGGTTGAAGAGCCTCTCTTGCTTTTCTCTCGCTTGAGTCAGACTCCTCTCCACACTCTCCTGTACCTTCTTGTACTGTAGCTGCCGTTCCGTATCCCAGTCCGCGTCTGGGGAGGTGTCCTCAGGTGTCAGGACTCCCATCTCCAGGTCGATCGGCAGCTTACCTGGTCTTGCTCGCATCAGGTAAGCCGGGGTGCAATTTGTAGCATTCACCGGGATATGGTTGTACAAGTCAATCAGGTCTGGCAGCTTCTCCGGCCACAGGCTGCGTTCTTCCAGGGGTAACGTCTTGAGGAGATCAATGATGATATTGTTCATTTTCTCACACAGCCCGTTGGTTTGCGGGTGGTAAGGCGTTGTCCGAATTTTCCTACAGCCGTAGAGGTTGCAGAACTCCTGGAATACTTCAGCCTCAAACGCTGGACCTTGATCTGTCAAGACCTGTTCTGGATACCCATGTGGATGGCAGAAGTGTTGCTGGAAGGCTCTGGCCGCTGTTTGGGCTGTCAGGTCTTTAACAGGAACCACTACCAGGAACCGGGAGTAATGGTCCACAATTGTCAGGGCATAGACGTAGCCCGACTGGCTTGGAGCCAATTTCACATGGTCCAGAGCTACCAGCTCAAGAGGCTGCCTGGTGACGATGGGCCTCAAGGGTGTCTGCTGGCTGGTACGGTCCTTCCTTCTGAGGTGACATGGGCCGCAGTCCCTGCTCCACTTCTCGATGGCCCTTCTCATGCCGACCCAGTAGAACCGCTCCCTCAGTAGGAACTCCAGTTTCTTCCACCCGAAGTGTCCCGCTCTGTCATGGTAGGCCTCCAGGACCATTGCTGCATCTCCTTGGGACCACTATCTGCCAGGTCAGCTCGTGCGTCCGGTGGTTGACAAGCCTTCTGCACAGCTTACCCTCGTAGAAGAATAGCCTGCTTTTCTCCTTCCATATCTGCTTGGCTTCCTCTGGAGCGTCCGGGCCAGGGCTAGTGTCTTCCTGGGTTAACATGTCTTTCACCAGGCGTATTGCAGGGTCGCTATCTTGCGTTTTATCCCAGCCGTGGTGGGGTAAGGGATTGAACATGATGGTGGTTAAGTCCTTGTCTCTTACCCGGTGAGAATGTTGAGTGGCCCCATACCGGTGGAACGCAGGGAGCTCTATTTCCTCCAGCTCTTCCGAGTCGTCTTCTCCTTCGGGTAGGTGGGGCATTCTTGATAGGGCGTCTGCGTTGGCGTTGGTTCTGCCTGCCCGGTATTTGATTGTGAAGTCATAATTGGATAGCCGGGCCATCCACCGCTGTTCTAGGACACCTAGTCTTGCATTGTCCAGATGTGTCAACGGGTTGTTGTACACGGTGAACTTTGCGGAGGCCAGGTAATGCTTAAACCGTTCCGTGACGACCCACACCACTGCCAAGAATTCTAGCTTGAAGGAGCTGTAATTCTCCGGGTTTCTTTCAGTGGGCCTCAGCTTCCGGCTGGCATATGCGATCACCCTTTCTCTGCCCTGTTGGTTCTGTGACAGTGCTGCTCCCAGCCCCACATTACTGGCATCTGTGTGGAGGATAAAAGGCTGACCATAATCGGGGTAGGCCAGGATCTCATCCCCCATGAGGGCCATCTTCAACTGGCGGAAGGACTCCTCTTCCGGCTTGTCCCACTTGAAGGGTGGCTTGTGACTTCTGGATTTAGATTGCCCTATCAGGAGGTCCTGCATAGGGGCTGCCATCTTAGTGAACCCGGGGATGAACCTTCGGCAGTAGCCTACCAACCCGAGGAATTGCCTCACTTCCTTGATGTTAGAGGGGCTTGGCCAGCTCTTGATGGCCGTAACTTTGTCGGGGTCGGGGGCTACTCCCTCTGCACTCACCACGTGTCCTAGGTACTGGACCTTCGGTTTTAACAGATGGCACTTTGAAGGCTTCACTTTCAGGCCGTAGCCTGCCAGGGCTTCGAACACCTCGGACAGGTGCTTTAGATGGTCCTCGTAAGTCTTCGAATAGACGATCACGTCGTCCAGGTAAAGGAGGACCGTCTCGAAGTTTCGGTGCCCTAGACAGCATTCCATCAGGCTCTGGAAGGTCCCTGGTGCGTTGCAGAGCCCAAAGGGCATACAGTTGAACTCACTCAGTCCCATCGGGGTGGTGAAGGCGGTCTTCTCCTTGTCAGCCTCGGCCACAGGAACCTGCCAGTACCCGCTAGTAAGGTCCAAAGTAGAGAAGAAATTAGCTGATTTTAGAGCTGCTAAAGACTCTTCTATCCTAGGTAGCGGATACGCATCTTTATGGGTGATACGATTGATTTGTCTATAGTCCACGCACATTCTCATGGTACCGTCTTTCTTTTTTACCAAAACTAAGGGAGCTGCCCAGGGGCTACAGCTATCTCTAATGACCCCAGCTTCTTTAATTTCTCTCACCATACCTTTGGCGTTCTGATAATGTGCAGGGGGTGCAGGCCTGTGTCTCTCTTTTATTGGTGGGTGGCTCCCCGTGGGGATATGGTGTTCTATCCCTTTTACTCTGCCGAAGTCTAGCGGGTGCTTACTAAAAATTCTCTCGTACTCCTGAACCACCCGGTAGACTCCTTGTTTTTGGTGCAGGGGAGTGGAGTCAGCACCCACATGGAGTTTCTGGCACCAGTCCTCCTTTTGTTTCTGGGAGCCATTACCCTCCGCCTGAGGAGATGGAGGCAACGGTTCCACGGCCCTGATAGCATTGTGTTGGACGGCAAACAATTTGGTAAGTGTAGCGTACCTGGGTAAGTGTACCTCCCTCTCCCCAATGTTGAGAATGCGAACGGGCACCCTCCCATGACGGACATCAACCACCCCCCGGGCTGTCAAAATGGTGGGCCTGCTGTCTGAGTACACGGGTTCTACCATGACTTGGTAGTCTCTGCCTCTCAACCCGATTGTAGTCCGACACCAGATCATCATTTCACTTTTGGGAGGCATGGAAATGGGGAATGGGTCACTCATTCTTACGCTACCGATCTCACCACCAGACAGTTCTACCTGCTGCCTTCTCATCAGGGCTCTTATCTCTTTCTGGAGGACCCTCTGTTGGCTGGAGCTCGCATTCATCGCCACCTGCTGTAAAATCACAATTACTTCTGAAAGACAGTTTTCAATCACATTAGTACCCACAGTTATTTTAGGGTGACTTTCACGATGGTCAATGTCCACAATGATCACTCCCTGTGCCGGCAGTTCCACCTTACCAATCTTGATGGTCATCTCTCTGACCCCCACCTGCGGCACGGGTTGGCCATTGCTGGCAATGATGCTTAAGTCATCGTCTGGGTAGCGGGTTATGTCAGCGTCACTCCAGTACCGCTTGAAAAGTACGTAGGGGATGGTAGCCACTTGAGACCCGGTGTCCAGCAGTGCACTCATGGGGATACCGTCCAGCACTACGGGTAAGACCGGGCATCCTCCCACGTACTTATCACGCCAATTAGACGGGCCTGATGACCTTATGCCTGGGGGTTGGCCCTCTGCCACAGGTCGGACCCATTTAAAGTACAGTACCTTGCTATGTGTCATGGCTGACTGCAACGGCGGCAAATCGGCTGTCCATCCTCAGCGTAGTGGTCGGCGGGCCTCCTTCTGAACGGCGGGATCCTCCTCTGTCGACGCCACGGGACATCCTCCGGACTGGAAGCCAGCTCGATTGGTCTTGACGGTTCCACCTGTAACAACTGTACGGTCCTGGTTAATGCAGCCACACTCTTTGATGGTGCAGGTCTGCAGGCTGGGATGTATTTAGGGCCTGTGCATCAGCCCCCACAAGGTCTGCAGGGTAGGGCGCTGCCCCCTGGTGGTAAGTGATGGCAGGGCGCCGGGAAGCTACAGCACCACCTGCTGCGGGTTCTCTGATCACTCGGATGGCCCTATCCTTGAACTGCGCAAAAGTCAAATCGGGGTTCTGTAGGGCCATGAGGCGCAGCTGGGTTCTGTGGGAGCTGGACAGCAGACCTTCTATGAACTGGTCAGTCAACAGTTTATCAGAGTCCTGCACGCTACCAGGGTCAGCTTGTTTGATAGCTCTCAGGACTTCTTGCAGGTTCAAGGCATAGTCTCTGATACTATCCTGGGCCCGCTGCTTACAGCCATAGAACCGCATTTTTATTTCTGCTGAGGTACGGGTATCAAAGGTACTCCGCAGCCGGGTCAGAATGTCCTTTACTGTCTTTTTCTCCTCATCTGACCATGATTTCACTTCCCGCTGGGCTGCACCGGTGAGCTGCCCCGTCAGAATGCTCACTTTCTGTTCTTCTGTCAGGGGATAAACTTTGAATAAACTGTGCAGTCTTTCCCTAAAGTCAGTTAAGGTATGGGGGTCCCCTGAGTATTGGGGTAGCCAGGCTGCTCCGGGGATGTAGGGCATAGAGAACGGCATCACCGCTGCTGCAGCCCCGCTGGTTGTAGAAGGCCCCTCCGTGTCCGTCATCTTCCTCCCCCCTAGTTAAGCGTGGCCTACCTTCCAACGATCCTCTTCTGTAGGCCGCGGCTCCGCTGATGCTGCTCCGTGTGAGGACCTTGCGTCGCATCCTGGTGATGTCAGCGTCGCTCTCTCTCCCTTCCAGGACCTTGCGCAGCGTCGGTGCGTAGGGCGGGGCTTCAAGTCTTGCGCGCTTTGGATGTTCACGGCCCTCTTCTTCCCGCGCGGCGTCCTGAAGATGGCGTCCGATGGCGGGAAAACGGCTGAAGATGGCGGGAAAACGGCTGAAGATGGCGGGAAACTGTTGAAGATGGCGGGAGACGGCTCCGGATGGCGGGAAACCTCTTCTTCAGGTACGTGTACAGTCTTTTCCAGGCACGCAATACCCGTTTGTGGCGGGTTGGTCACAATCCTGCCGACTACGCCAAAGCTGACTCACCCCCTGGTCCGTCGGGCATTCGGGACCGGGCAACAGGGCAACGCTGGGAGTAGTAGTGGCGGCCCGGTTCCGTGGCTCAGGGTGGTCAGACCAGTGGTAGTCTATGATGTGTTCTAGGTAATGTCCGACTACGCCACCTGTGGATTGCGGTCAGGGAGGACCGCCGCTGCAAGGCAGACCACTGAGGCTGGTGTTGGGGATGCAGCAGGGAATAGTACAACTCCCCACGGGAGGAGTGTAGCCTCAGGGCAGTGTGATAGGATGCTGGGGGTGATGGTGCAGGCGCAGCAGTAACCACACAGAGTCCAATAATGCAGTCCAGGGTCTTTTACTGATCTTATCATAGACCCAACAGGAGTACAGGGTAGGAATGGACCTGGGTGTCTGAGGGCATTCGGGCGAGCTCCGCTGGTCAGGGTGAGTGGGTAGGCCTACCGTTCTCTTTCTGCCCTTGCTGACTATCTCCCCCTTTAGTGGTATGATAGCCCACATCCCTGAGCTTGCCGTGTACTACGCCTGTATGGCTTGCGACTCGGGCCTTAGGTACCTGTAGCTTCTCCGTGCTATACCGGTCCCTCTGTGTGGCGGAACCTCCAGGCTTCTTGGCCAAGGGACCTGAAATCCCTTGCGGGTTGGTTTTCTGCTGCAGGGCTTGCAACCCTGACAGCCTCGGACCCCAGTGTCCGGTATGTAGTTTCTCTCTGCCAGAACCGGCTCTCGTCGCCTCTGTCCCTGGCTTTCTGCTCCTACTTTGCCTCCTGGACTCCTCAGCTGCAGCTGACCTGTCCCTCTGCTTCTTGGAACCCTTCTGGATGCTTCAGAAGTGCGTCCTGGTCTCCCTAACCCTGCCCTCAGTACCAGTTTTTATAGGGGCAGCCTGCTCCCCCTACTGGCCTGGGACCGGAGGTGCGGCATGCAAATGGTCCATGACCAGAGAACCTCCCTCCTGCTCTCAGACACAGCCTTACAAGTTTGTGGCATCCAGGCCTGGGGTGACACACTTCCCTTTGCTCCCGTCCGCTCTCAGTCTGTCGTCCTGGGCCTCTCAGTCTAGGCCCGCTCCTTCCTCCTCACCTCCTGAGCAGAGCTCCTTCTGATCTCCTGCTCCCAGCTCTCTCTCTGACTCTCTCCTCAGACTGGACTGTCTCCCTCAAGATGGTTCCCTTCTTATACTCCTACTGACAGTGCTCCCCTGATCTACTTCCTCCACCCACACCCACTACATGGTTCCCCCTCACTCGGTTCCCCCCACTTCCAACCAGGGACAGGTCTCAGCATTGAACAAGTGCATCTTGCCCTGCCAGCTGGTCTGGAATGGTGTAGTGTTGGATGCAGGTGGGTGGGTCCTGGGCAGTACTCCCTCCTTACCTGAGAGTGGGATACCACACCTCTGGGTGAGATGCAGTACCTCTATAGCGACTGAACCCGCTGGGGCGCCACAGTCATCTTCCCTCTGTACCAGTCTATCATTGTTAGTTAATTCACTTTAAGTGATATCTGCATTTTGTATGTAACCCCTTCTTATGTACAGCACCATGGAATCAATAGCGCCATATAAATAAATAATAATAAAAATAATAATAAAAAGTGAAGGACTATGGGGGAGAGAGTGGAAACAAACAGAAACATTGTTTACTGTGACTATGTATCCAGTTACCTTTAGTTTCCTTCTGGTTTAATTTAATGCAGTACACTTAAATGCTGCACTTGGATGATGCACTGAGCAGACTAAATCTATGCAGACTTATTATTCACAATATATATGTTTAGAAATGCATTCAGGTGTGAAACATTGGGAAGAGGCCTGTACTCATCTTGATCAGTTAATCAAAGCTGAGCCAGAAGTAGGATATTGTAGGCCGAGTAAACAAGCAGGTCAAAAGTGGGGATGGGGTAAAGCAGTGAGCAGGATCACACATACCGGAGATAAGCAGCCCATCTTGTATTTCTGTTTTAGTGACACTGCAAGAGCACGGTCCGAAGAGTGGTCAGGGAGAAGACTTTGTACTCGTGCTGCCGGCTCCATTGTCCTTCTTCTTCTTCAGGGTTCTGCGTGCTGATGAGCAGAAGCAGGTACCTATTATACAGAGCTTGGCTGTACTTGTGTAACCCCTATGAGCCTTGCTGTACATGAGAAGCGCTCATTAGACCCCAGTAATGAAGTAAAACCAGAGCAGCTCCACAAATTCAAGTCCCCTTTAAAATTGTTAAGTGCTGCGGAATATGTTGGCGCTATAAAAAAAAATATTTTTTTTATTAGTTATTGGTAGCACCTTGCTCTCCTCCCCCTGTGGGTCTGAGATCTAATAGCGCCCTAGGCACAAAGTCTTTCAGACGCGAGTACAATTGAAGCTCTGACGTCACTCGTCGGCACTGCAGACAGAGGTGTGCATTGGTGGTAAGTGCTCTGTGCTCCAGAATTGAAGACATCAAAGATTCAGTATAACGTGGTGGATTTAGGATGGGGGTAATCAATGTGTGTGGGTGAGATTTGGGATGGGGGTATTTAGTGTGTGTCGGTGATTTAGAATGGGTGTATTTAGTGTGTGGGGGGAGATTTGGGATGGGGCATTCAATAAGTTTGTGGGGTATTTAGTGTGTGGGGGTGATTTAGAATGGGGGTATTTAGTATGTGTGGGGAGATTTAATGTAATGGGGAGATTTGAGGACACTAGTTTGTGGAGCAAGGAAGGGATAGGTGCAGACACAATTTGGGCAATGGGAGAAATTTGAAGACCCTGTATGAGGAGCAAGGGGGTATATGGGGGGAATGTATGAGGAAACCATATAGGGGGATGGCTGCGGACACCGTATGGTGAGTGGGGGGGATGGTGCGGACACATTATGGTGAGGGGGGGGATGGTGTGGACACAGTATGAGGAGTGGGGTTGATTTATGCGGACACAGAATGGGGAGGATGTGTGCGAATGCAGTATGGGGAGTAAGGGGGAGGATGTGTGCAAATGCAGTATGGGGAGTAAGGGGGAGAATGTATGGGGACACAGTATAGGGAACGAGTGGGGGTATGGGTGCAGACACAGTATAGGGAGCCAGTGGGGGTATGGGTGCAGACTCAGTATGGTGAGTGGGGTGATGGGATGTGTGCAGACACAATATGTAGAGTCAGGAAGATGTGTGAAGAGGCTGTATGGAGAGCGAGGAGATAAATATGTGAGGAGACAGTATGGTTAGCAGTAGTGTTGAGCCACCCCCGTAGTGTTCGAGTTCGGTTCGGTTCGTCGAACACCCGTGTGTTCGCCGAACTGTTCGTCAAACTGTTCGTCGAACACCTTCGAACACCGTTAAAACCAATGGCAGGCAAACAAAAACACATAGAAACACATAGAAAACACCTTCAAAGGTGTCCAAAAGCTGACAAACTGCTCAGAAGACATAACTAACACATGGAAAAGTGACAAGTACATATAGTCATGCGAAAATAAAAGAGGTGGAGGAGTAAAAGGAGGGGGAGACACAGATATAGGCATGTCATGCCCTTCTAAAATCCAAAAAGTGAGAAGCCGACACGGCCAGTCCGCTCCTGCCCGTGCCACCTCCGTGTCGCCGGGTTTGTGCCAGAGCCGCGGTGAACCCTGACGGCCAGCCCCCCTCTCCCAATACTGGTGCCTGTCCGCTGGTGGGTCGAGCGAGCCCCCCTGTGGTGGAGGCAGCTCTAAGCTTTTTAATTTAAATTGTCTCTCTAATTTGAATGAATACACTTTAAATCCATTTACAAGGATCTATTGGAGGGCAAGTCTCATGCCAGCAGCCGCGGTAGTTCCAGCTCCAGTAGCGTCCACTAAAGCTGCTGCAGTTAAAAAGCTTTTATAAGGATCGAGCTCGGCTGTCCACCGCAAGGCATCCTACTGCCAGTCCCAGCCCCTATGCCTTGGGGTGCCTCCTGATGCTCTTCACTAAGTATCCCATGGTCCCGAAGCATTTCCTTTGAAAAAATTAAGTGTCTAAACTACAGGTGGTGTAGCTTGCTTAACAGCCGGGATAATCCGCTGACTAGCAGACACTGCTACTAGGCACAAAGTATTTCCTGGGCTAGATGCAGTTAAAAATTTGTAATTAGATACTCTCGTTGGATGCTGAGAAAGCATTCCATAGAGTCTCCTGGCACGTCATATATGATTCTCTTAAAAAGCTTGGGGTAGGGGTCTAGGGGACCCTTTTATAGCCAAAATCACGGCCCTGTATCGCAATACGTCACCTAGGCTGAAGATAAATGGAACTGTAGCACCCTGAGGGCTCGGTTGCTACAGACGTATTGCACCTCACCCAGAGGTGTGATATCTCACTCTCAGGTAAGGATGGAGTGTGGATCAGGACCCGACACCTGCATGCATTACACCACATTGCCGTGGGGCAGGGCGACCAATATGCCCCTGAGATGGGCACGACAGTCCCTGTCCCTGGCTGGAGTGGGGGGAGGGAACACTGAGGAAGGGGAACCCTGTAGTGCAGGAGCAGGGAGGAAGCAGTTCCTGGGTGCATTGAGAAGGGAGTATAAAAGGTGGGCACCATCTTAGTTCAGTGCAGAGAAGTCTGAGCAGAAGTGGCAGGGAGCAGGGGCTCTGCATGAGCTCTGCTCCGGAGGCGGGCCTAGTAACAGAGGCCCAGGCCTGGAAGAGGGAGAAGGAAGGAAGAGGAGCGGAGAAGGCTCCAGGAACGAGGAATGAAGGGATCCCAGGGGTGCGGACGGGCGAGTCGCCACCGCACGCCCGAATCCACCTGCGTGGAGGGGTCAGGCCAAAGGGGGAGACCGGTCCCTGAACTAGTGGAGGCAGGAAACGACCCTCAGCTAGAAACCGGAGGCTCTGACATTTTATGTGGCGCAGCCCCTCGCTACACCCGCTAGGAAGGCACCACATAGGGTCAGGGAAACTGGCGCCAAGTTTACCAAGAGGAGGCCCGAGGCAGCCGGACAGAAGTGTTGGTAAGAAAGGCCAGACAAAGGACACACAAAGGGGGTCCTGTGAAGTGCTCCAAAGTTATCTGGGAGTTGTCTGAGCCCCTCACCTGGTGAGCACAGTACGACGTGGGCAGCCGTTACCTGCAGATGTGGTCTGGATAATAAGAACTGTGAGTAAAGGCCCTGGACTGCATCACTGACTCCGTGTCATTACTGCTGCTGCCCTGCACCATCACCCCCATCCTCCGCATACACTGCCCTGAGGCTATACTCCTCCCGTGGGGAGTTATGCTACGCTCTGCTGCACCCACAACACCAGCCTCAGCGGTCTGCCCTGTAGCGGCGGTTCACTCTGACCGCAATCCACGGGTGGCGTAGTCGGACATTTAAACATCAAAACCACATAAATAGTTCCGCCACTTGTTTGACCGCCCTGAGCCACGGAACCGGGTCGCCGCCACGAAGACTACAACCACCAGCATCCACCAAAAAGGGTCCGGCTCCGGGTGTCCCAAGGCCCAGGGGGTGCGTCAGAACATTTTCATCACCTTTCACAATCACCAATGGGACAAGGCAGGGATGTCCTCTGTCCCCTCTCTTATACATCCTAGTGACGGAGCACCTGCTCTCATCAATTCGCCATAACCCCAATATTAGGTGGATTGAGGTGGGAGGCACCGAGTACAAGTGCTCTCTATTTGCTGATAATGTCCTAGTATATATCACTCAATCACATATATCCATCCCTGCTGTTATGGCTGAAATAGATCACTTTGTTACATGGTAAAATTTTAAAATCAATGCAGCGAAGTCTGAGGCCCTCGATGTCTCCCTCCCCAAATCCATATAGGATTCCATCCAGTCCAACTTTCCCTTTGCCTGGCCCTCACAGGGTATCAAATACTTAGGAATTCCTATTCATAGAGACCTCTCCCATCTATGTTATCTTAATTTTGGGCCCTTTATTGAACAATTCCATACAGACCACGGTTGGCAAGTTAGAACTGTAAGATTCACTACGTGAACCACTGGTGTTTTGTGGAAAAGCACATGTACACTGCGTTCCAAATTATTATGCAAAAAGTGTTTAGGAGTGATAAGGGAAGAATTTGTTTGTTTGTCAGTTAAACTCATTGATGGTGATGTGTGTCAGGGCTCTTTATATCACTGTAAGCAATTGCAGACACCTGTGCTAATTAGTTTGGCAGGTGTGTCCAATGAAAGGCAAGACTACTTAAGAAGGCTCTCTCACATTATTAAGCAGCCTACATTTTCTGCCAAAATGGGAAAGAAAAAGGATGTGTCGGCTGCTGAGAAGCAACAAATTGTGGAGTGTTTAGGTCAAGGCATGACTACAATCAACATTGTGCGATGATCAGGATGAAGTGTCTTGGCAATCAAGAAGTATGTAGCTGATTCACAGTACACACGTGTGCGTGCTGATAAGGGCAAATTGAGGACTCTTTCCTACAGGCAATTACGTCAGGTTGAAAGAGCAGCGGCAAAAAAGCCTTGTCATAGCAGCAGACAAGTTTTTGAAGCTGCTTGTGCCTCCAACGTCCCCCGAACAACAAGATGCAGGGTCCTTCAGAGGTTTGCAGCTGTGCATACGCCATCCTGTCGACCTCCTCTATCCACTTCACACAAGCAGAAACGGCTCCAGTGGGCCAAACATTACATGAAGACTGATTTCAAAACTGTTTTGTTCACGGATGAGTGCCGTGCAGCGCTCGATGGTCCAGATGGATGGAGTGGAGGATGGCTGGTTGATGGACACCCCACGCAAACACGGCTACAGCGCCAACAAGGAGGAGGTGGAGTAATGTTTTGGGCTGGAATCATGGGGAGAGAGATTGTCGGCCCCTTTAGGATCCCTGAAGGTGCTAAAGATGAACTCCATAATGTATGTGGATTTTCTCAAACAGCACTTCCTGCCATGGTTCAAGAAGAAGAACCGTGTATTTCACAGCAAGATCATTTTTCTGCATGATAATGCACCATCTCATGCTGCACATAAAACATCTGCATCTCTGGCTGATATGGGCATAAAAGGGGACAAACTTATGGTGTGACCCCCATGCTCCCCTGACCTCTACCCCATTCAGAACCTTTGGAGCATCATTAAAAGGAGTGTCTATGATGGCGGGAGGCAGTTCACATCTAAGCAACAGCTCTGGGAGGGTATTCTGTCCTCATGCAAAACAATTGAAGCAGAAACCATCCAAAACCTGACAAATTCAATGGACGAGAGAGTTCAGAAGCTCCTTTCGAACAAGGGGTCCTATGTGAAAATGTAACATCACCTAGAATAAAGTTTTGAGTTGAAAACTGTTTGATTTCAGTTTCTAACAACCTGCTAATGCTTATAATTTCAAAAATGACCATTTTTTTGGTCTTTATTAAAATGAAAAGGTTGATCGAAAAGTTTGGGGGATCTAAGAGTGTGGCAACCCAGTAGTCATGATTACTTCGAATTCTGACAATATGAGGGTCATGCTGCAGGTAGTGCAGCAAGAAGGCACTTATGTGTCTTGCGCATCTCGGAGCCCCAAAATTATTTTCCGGGCTAGATGCAGCTAAAAATTATTTTTAATTTTAAATCTGGTGGAGCTTATTATAGATGGCCTAATAGGATCAGTGCTGCACACTGCTACAAAGCCCAAATTATTTTCCAGTCAAGATACAGATAAACATGATTAGTAATTTGAAAGCTTAAAACGGTTGGTAGGGTGATTTTAACCAATCATCAAGCTTTTACTCTCCCCAGGATGACACAGGGGTAGAAAAGTCGTTTCGGATCCATGATTTGTTCATCTTTATGAACGTGAGTCTGTCTACATTATCAGTGGAGAGACGCGTGCGCTTATCTGTCAGCACACCACCAGCAGCGCTGAACACACGTTCAGACAGAACGCTGGCTGCGGGGCATGACAAGATCTCCAAGGCGTAAGTGGCTAGCTCCGGCCATTTATCCAGATTGGAAGCCCAAAAAGAGCAAGGGTCCAGTGACACAGTCGTGGCTTCAATGTTTACTTGGAGATACTCCTGTACCATCGTCTCTAGGCGTTGACTATGTGTCAGACTTCTTGTCTCCTGTGGCCTTGCAAAGGATGGGCTAAAAAAGTGGTGAAATGATTCCGCAAAATTGATGTTACCAGCAGATACTGTGGTTCTGTTACGGTTTGAGTGCTGAACACTTGACGGTCCCACGGTTGGCAAGTTGGAACTGTGAGATTCACTACGTGCACCACTGGTGTTTTGTGGAAAAGCACATGTAAGATTCTGCAACAGTCTCTGCTGATACTCCTGCATGCGTGCATCCCTTTCTATGGCAGGAATAATTTCGGCAAATTTACTTTTGTACCGGGGATCTAACAGTGTGGCAACCCAGTAGTCAGGATTATATCTAATTCTCACAATTCGAGGGTCATGTTGCAGGTAGTGCAGCAAGAAGGCACTCGTGTGTTGCGCATCCAGGAGCACCAAGTCCCTGTTGTGTTGGTGGCGAGGTAACAATCATGCTTCCTTCCTCTGTCCTCTCCCCCCAACCTCGCACAACAGAAATGTGATCAAGGTCTCCCTCATCTGATGAGTCTTCCATCAGTTCGTCCTCCACTTCTTCCTGGGCTCCTGCACCTTCCTCACTAGCTTGGCTGCTACCATGCGCCCTGGTAAAACCATCTCCCCCACCCTCACATGCCTGCCGCCTTGGTGCTGCCGACCGTCTGGACCTTGCAGATGTTAGCCCTTCCGCATACAACTCCTCCTCCTCTACTTCCTCCACCTCCTCTTGTGCCACCACCTGACTCCGAATTCTGTTTAACATGTGCTCCAGCATGTAAATCACCGGAATAGTCATGCTGATAATGGCATCATCAGCACTAAACATCTTCGTCGCCATTTCAAAACTGTGCAGAAGGGTGCATAGGTCCCTGATCTGAGACCACTCCTCCAGCGTGATTTGCCCCACCTCTGGATCTCGTTGGCCCAGGCTATACGTCAGAACGTATTGCACCAGGGCTTGTCGGTGCTGCCACAGTCGCTGCAACATGTGCAGAGTTGAATTCCACCGGGTAGGCACATCGCATTTTAGCCGGTGAAGTTGCAGGCCCAACGACTTCTGTAGAGATGTAAGTCGCTGAGCTGCGGGATGCGAACGGCGGAAGTGAGCACACAGCGACCGTGCCCTCTGCAGAAGGCCATCTAGTCTGGGATAGTGGGCTAAAAATTGCTGGACAACCAGGTTCAACGCGTGAGCCATACAAGGCACGTGTGTGACATTGCCCCGGCGAAGGGCCGCACCCAGGTTTGCAGCATTGTCGCACACGGCCTTCCCTGGTTTCAGGTCCAGTGGAGACAGCCATTCATGAAATTGGTTCTCCAGAGCTGACCACAACTCCTCAGCTGTGTGACTCACATTTCCCAGACATTTCAAAGTAAAAACCGCCTGATGACGTTGAGCCCTACTGCCATCATAGTAAGGAGGTGTGCAGGATCCCTTCTGCGCAGTTAGAAAGCTTGTGGCATGACCAGACAGGCTTTGGGTGCAGGTGGAAGACCGAGAGGAGGTTGAGGAGGCAGAAGCAGTGGAGGAACTTTGACATAAAGAGGATTGACGCACAACTCGTGGGGACGGCAAGACTTGGACAGCAGCCCCTTGTCCTGCTGTCACCATAGTTACCCAGTGCCCAGTCAGCGACATGTAACGCCCCTGTCCATGCCTACTCGTCCAAGTGTCTGTGGTGAAATGCACCCTGTCACACACAGAGTTTCTCAAAGAAGCGGTGATGTTGTGTGCGACATGCTGGTGGAGCGCAGGCACACCTTTCTTTGAGAAGTAGTGCCGACTGGGCATCTGGTACTGGGGCACTGCGACGGACATAAGGTCTCGAAAATCCTCTGTGTCCACCAGGCGGAAAGGCAGCATTTCTGTAGCCAAGAGCTTGCAGATGGTGAAATTCAACCTCTTAGCTTTCTCATGGCTAGGAGGAAATGGTCTTTTACTTGTCCACATCTGAGGGACCGAGGGCTGGCTATTGTGCTTAGACGGGGTTGATAAGGGTGTCCCCGGCAAACTGCCGGTCTGTGAGGAAGATGCAGGCGGACATGTTAGGTTGCCTTGATCCAAAGGTGGTGCTATCGATGTCGGACAGCGCTCAACACCAGCTGGTGTTACCACCTCCAAAGAAAATGATGACCTGCCAATCACGCTGGCTGTTGCGGGTAAAGAGGTGGCAGGTCTACGCCCCAAAACAGGTGTGACTGCTGTCCCCCCAGTCACAGAGGATGAAGAGGCCGCGGATGCACAAGATATGGCAGACGGTGGTTGGCCCGGCCGGCTAGGCCGCATTGTAGCACACTGAGCTTCCCACTGCAACTTATGCTTCATGTCCATGTGCCGGTTCATGCATGAAGTACTCAAACTATGTATTTTTTGGCCTCTACTTAGCTTTTGCTGACAAATGTTACAGATAACACGAGTTGGGTCATCTTTATCGATCTGAAAAAATGCCCAGGCTATGCAAGGCTTAGCACCCATGCGACCTGAAGAGCCACCACGACTTGTGGTGAGAGGCAGAGTTGTGTTTGAGGATGCAGTTGTTGACGTGCTTCCAGTACTACGTCTCTGTCCAGGAAGGCGCAACCTGACCTCGTCGTCACTAGCATCTTCCTCCACCTCCTCTGCTGACCTCATCTCTTGGCTGACTGTGGGTTGACAGTAAGTGGGATCTCCAACCTCATCATCATCACCCTGTGTGTTATCACACCCGTCGTCCTCAGAGCCAACCTGTTCCTGCCCTGACAAAAAACTAAAGTTGTCGCTCCAATCAGGTATTTGAGTCTTATCATCGTCTTCCTCATTGTCTCCACCAACAGGAGTTACAGTTTGGGAATGAGGGTCTACATTATGGTCAGAACCTTCTGCGTCTGGTCCTGGATCCGACTCATAAAGATTCTGGGCATCAGTGCAGATCATTTCCTCGTCTGGATTCACAGAAGCGCTGGAGTCGACCTCTGATTCGCAGGGTATAGTATGAGTAAACAGCTCTGCAGACTCAACCATCTGTTCTACCTCATACTCAGACGGGCAGCTGGAGATTTGGGAGCTGTGAGGAAGCAAGTGCGATTTGGGTGACACCTTTGAGGACTGGAGTATTTGTGATGTTGAAGTTGATGTGGAGGAGAGCCCACTTAAAGGAGCACTTGATATCCGTTGAAGCACCTGCTGTTTTTGTGCCTCATCTGGAATTTGTAGCGATTGGCGTGGCCGTAAGAAAGGGATCTTATCACATTGTCCGCTAAAAGAAGTAGACATTTTAGTTTGGCTGGAAGATGGTCTTTCTTCTGCAGATGTTACTGTTGCTTTAACACCTACCCCACGGACACAACCTTTTTTCCCCTTCCCAACACGCCTATTCCCCTTTCCACCAGCAGCAGGCCTTTTTCCACTCATTTTGGTGGTTAACTAATTCACAACTCTGGAGTTGTTTGCACAAAAAAACAATGGATGGTAACCGAGCAGAGCTGAGTGGCCAAACTGTGGTATTAGGCCAAAACTATTGGCTGGGTTAGATGCAGAAAAAAATGATATTCAATTTGCAACCTGATGGAGGTCAGTATAGATGGACTAATACAACAAGTCCCACACACAGCTAGAAGCCCAATATTTTTTCAGAGGTAGATGCAGAAAAAAATATATTCAGTTTGCAACCTGATGGAGGTCAGTATAGATGGACTAATACAACAAGTCCCACACACAGCTAGAAGCCCAATATTTTTTCAGAGGTAGATGCAGAAAAAAATATATTCAGTTTGCAACCTGATGGAGGTCTGTATAGATGGATTAATAGAACAAGTCCCACACACAGCTAGAAGCCCAATATTTTTTCAGAGGTAGATGCAGAAAAAAATATATTCAGTTTGCAACCTGATGGAGGTCAGTATAGATGGACTAATACAACAAGTCCCACACACAGCTAGAAGCCCAATATTTTTTCAGAGGTAGATGCAGAAAAAAATATATTCAGTTTGCAACCTGATGGAGGTCAGTATAGATGGACTAATACAACAAGTCCCACACACAGCTAGAAGCCCAAATATTTTTTCAGAGGTACTGTAGATGCAGATAAAAATTATTTTTAATTTGCAACCTGATGGAGGTCAGTATAGATGGACTAATAGAGAAAGTCCGACACACTACTAGAAGGCCAAATATTTTTTCAGAGCTAGATGCAGAAAAAAATTATATTCAGTTTGCAACCTGATGGAGGTCAGTATAGATGGATTAATAGAACAAGACCCACACACAGCTAGAAGCCCAATATTTTTTCAGAGGTAGATGCAGAAAAAAATATATTCAGTTTGCAACCTGATGGAGGTCAGTATAGATGGACTAACAGAGAAAGTCCCACACACTACTAGAAGGCCAAATATTTTTTCAGAGCTAGATGCAGAAAAAAATTATATTCAGTTTGCAACCTGATGGAGGTCTGTATAGATGGATTAATAGAACAAGACCCACACACAGCTAGAAGCCCAATATTTTTTCAGAGGTAGATGCAGAAAAAAATATATTCAGTTTGCAACCTGATGGAGGTCAGTATAGATGGACTAATACAACAAGTCCCACACACAGCTAGAAGCCCAATATTTTTTCAGAGGTAGATGCAGAAAAAAATATATTCAGTTTGCAACCTGATGGAGGTCAGTATAGGTGGACTAATAGAACTGTGGCACCCCAGGGGTCTGGTTTCCACAGTAATTGCAATATTACGTCTGAGAGCAGGTGGGAGGTCTCTTGGTCAGGAATCCTATGCATGCCACACCTCCTGCCCAGTCCTGGGAGGGGAAGAACTTCCCCTATATAAAACTGGGGCTGAGGCAGGGTTAGTTAGTTAAGAAGAGTAGAGTTAAGAAGAGGAGCAGCTATAGGAAAGAAAGATCAGGAGCTCAGTGGGAGCAGTGCTACAAGGAATCAGGGGCTGGCAGCTGAAGAGCTCGCCCTGATTGAAGAGTTACCACCGGACCCGGAGTCCGAGGCTGTGGGGACTAATCCTTACCCAGCAGCAGAAACCGACCGGCAGGGGATTTCAGGTCCTCTGGCCAAGAAACCCGAAGGCACGGTCACACGCGTGGGACCAGCACCGCCGTCGTGGAGCGGAAGCCACTAGAAGGCCCCGAGTCACCGGCCATACGGGTGAGCACCACACGGTACACTCAGGGACGTGGGCTACTTTTACCCGCCTCTAGCAAGGTAGCCAGAAGAGTACAATTAGTTGGGGAGGCCTACAACTCCGCCTGGCCAGGGGAAATCCCATCTGCTCAAAGACTGACCAGGCCCCGATCGCTAGCCAGTACTCTGGGAGGGTCTATCTTTATCACCAGTAAAGACCCTGAACTACACCGCATCGTCTCTGAGTGGTTCCTGCTACCCCCATCATCCACGTCGGCTGCCCTGAGGCCATACCCCTCCCGTTGGGGGTTATACCATCTACGCTGCACAATCGTACCACCGGCCTCAGCGGTCTGCCCTGCAGCGGCAGCTCCATAGCTGCATTCAACGGGTGGCGTAGTCGTCCAACATCTACTGCTACTACTCAGCCACACAGTTTGACTCCCTGGGCACGGACCGGGTCACCGCCACGAGACTACTACCCCCAACAGGCCCGGCTCCGGGTAGTCCCCGCGTGCGCAACGCTACACCAAGTAGGCCCAGGGGCGCGTCAGAACAAGTCCCACACACTGCTAGAAGGCCAAATATTTTTTCAGAGCTAGATGCAGAAAAAAATTAGATTCAGTTTGCAACCTGATGGAGGTCAGTATAGATGGACTAATAGAATGATGCTATGCCCAAAAGATTTTACTTCACTAGGTGCAGTAAAAAAATTGGTATTCTATACACAGGTGGTATATCTTGCAACACAGATAGGCTACTCCACTGACTAACACACTCTGCAATAGGCCAAAAAGGATTAGCTTTGCTAGATTCAGCCAAATGCTGTGAAAAAAACTTGCACAGCACTGGCACAGACCTGCCTGGCAAAAACTGATAGGAACTCATGTAACCTAGTCCTGAAAAGGACTCCAATTACAATTAGTCTTTACTCCCACAACCTATCTATTTAAGAGCACAGACCTGCTTGATAAAAGTCGTAGGAAATGCTGTAACCTAGTCCTTAAAAGGACTGCAATCACAACTATTCCCTACTCCCAAGCTATCTGTAGATTTGTGCGAAAATTGGCTTGAAATTAACAAGGTATAGCGCACACAGCAACAGCGGTGCCGTCTAACACGCAGCTGCAGCAGTGAGAAAATGGTGGCGACGGGGAAAATGGCTTGGTCTTATAGGGCAAGGACATGTGACATACACTGCCAATGACACATGCCCTTGCTTGTGTGAAAAAAAGCACTTCGCTCCGTGTGTTCGCTGCTGATAGGCTGACAGATTGCACCTCCCCACTGTAAATGCGGGAAAGAGAAAAAAAAATGGAGATCTTCATTGTTCCTGCAGAGATCCATCCCCTGCCCCTCCCCCCACCCCGCTGTACACTCAAACTGCGTATTAACATTAATTTTCATCATTACTGAGAAAAAATCCAGTTAGGATTTTGGTGCACGAACAGTTATCGAACATAACCTCGAACAGCCGAATTTTTCTCAAATCGTTCGTGTTCGCCGAACGGCTCGAACACCGCCCAAAACAGCTCGAATTTGAGATTGGCGAACAGTTCGAGTAGAACAACGCTCATCTCTAGTTAGCAGGGGGATGTGAAAGGAGACAGTATGAGGAAGGAGAGGGAAATGTGTAAGGAGACAGTATGAGGGGAGAAAAGTGTGAGTGAGCATAGAATGGAGACTGAGTAGTGTGGTGTTTAGCATGGGGGGACAGTGTAAGGGCACAGCCAGAAGGGGACATTATGCTTAGGAGGGGAGGGGGGGGTGTGATGACGGGGGGGGGCACAGTATAGAAACTGGGCCCTATCGGGGGGACACAGTGCAAGAGGACAATGTGAAGAGGGGGCCTACTATGGAAAGGAGGGGCAGCAGTATCAGGATTCAGCTCTGCTTGCAGGTTCCAGCAGTACTCATACAGCCACTACACTCATATGCGATTTTCATACTTACAGTCACGTGACAACTAGCTTTTCTTTTTGCTTCTCTGTTTTTCACTGAACATTGAATTAGGTAGAGCAGCTCGTTGGCACATGACTAAGTGTGGAAATCGCATATGTGCTTGGTGTGTGTGTGTGTGTGTGTGTGTGTGTGTGTGGGGGGGGGGGGGGGCGCCAAACTGAATTTTTGCCCCGGGTGCCAGAAAACCTAGATACACCTCTGCTTAGGCTGGTGCCTACTCCTGCACAATCCTTGTTCGAACCCTGCTGACAGCCAAAGGTGACAGTGCCGGATATATGTCTAGGCTTCCCCATCATGCCCCTCTTGAAAAACACAAACGCAAGTCATGCAAATATGAAATACACACATAAATGTGTATATGTACAGCATTGTGCAAAAGTTTTAGGCTGGTGTGGAAAAATTGCTGCAAAGTAAGAATGGTTTCAAAAAAAGACGTGATAATAGTTTATTTATATTAACAAGTGAATGAACAAAAGAAAAATCTAAATCACAGTCTAACCACCTGATTGGGTGCAAATGGATCAAAGGAGAGGCAACAGCAAGACAGCACCCAAAATGGGAACGATTTAGAAGGTGGTGGCCATATACAATTACTTTCTCCTAATCCGTCCTGGCTGATTCTTCTTCAGTTTTGAATCTTGCTGGTGTCCTTCTCACTACTGGTATAATGAGGCCCATTCAGGTTGCACAGGTAGTCCAACTCATCCAAGATGGCACTTATACAGTAGTGTTCAAAATAATAGCAGTCCATTATGACTAACGACTGTTTTTGGTATAAATTATATTACCATATGTCAAACAATTTACCAGTTGGTGCAGTAGATTCTAAGAAAACCAACAGACTCAGCATTCATGGTCTGCATGTTTTTGAGTCTGTGTATTTGAATAATTAATTGAAAGAAGGTGTGTTCAAAATAATAGCAGTGTGGAGTTCAATTAGTGAGGTCAATCATTCTGTAAAGAAACAGGTGTGAATCAGGTGGCCCTTAGGTGAAACCAGCACACGTTGTACATGCATTTCTCCTTGAAAGCCTGAGAAATATGGGTTGTTCGAGACATTGTTCAGAAGAATAGCTTACTGTGATTAAAAAGTTGATTGGAGAGGGTAGACAATTATAGGCTGTTCAGCTAACATGATCTCCAATGCTTTACAATAGAAAGCAAAACCAGAGAGACGTGGAAGAAAACAGAAGACTACCATTCAAATGGATGGAAGAATAGCCAGAATGGCAAAGGCTCAGCCAACGATCAGCTTCAGGATGATCAAAGTCAGTCTCAAGTTACCTGTGAGGACTGTGCCAGTTAGAAGACGCCTTTGTGAAGCTAATCTCTTAGCAAAAAGTCCCCGCAAAGTCCCACTGTTAAAAAACCCCCACATATACTGAAGCAGATACAATTTGCCAAAGAACACATCAACTGGCCTAAAGAGAAATGGGGAAACATTTTGTGGACTTATGAAAATAAAGTTGTTGTTTTTGTTCAAAGGGCCGCAGACAGTTCGTCAGACGGACATGCCCGTCTCTGCCTCCTACCGTGTGCTTAGGGAGCGCGCGCCCTCCCTCCCTCTGAAAGGGGCAGCACGCGCTGTCCTAAAGAGTCCCCGGCCAATGGCATATTGCTGCTAATATTATTATCCTGCCCACTGATGGGAATGTGGGGTGGGTGATGCACTGTGTCCCTCTCCCCTGGGGGGGGGGATATTAATCATGTCGGCTGTGATAAGGCCGTAGAGTGCGGAACAGTTTGTCCTGTGAGGTTGTCACAGAGGGGGTAGACGGGGCAAACAGCTGCAGAGGACGAGCATGTCATGAAGGGCAGGGCAGTCCCAGGATAGGTAGGGCTCCCAGCTAAGGCCGCATGGCAGGG
Organism: Phyllobates terribilis; assembly: GCF_046119375.1. Lineage (NCBI taxonomy): Eukaryota > Metazoa > Chordata > Amphibia > Anura > Dendrobatidae > Phyllobates > Phyllobates terribilis. The sequence continues at coordinate 109,646,330 of NW_027362773.1, forward strand.
TTCCCCCACAACCGGGATGTCAGAGGGCCAGAGTAGTCTGTTTAGAACGGAGATTTGGTCAGAAGCGGAGGAGAAGCGGGCGCTACCCGTGGTCACAGCGGCGGTGGCCGCTGTCACGTGCAGTGGTGGTACCCAGACCCCAGAGGCCCCTCGGGAGTCCGACGCCTTCTCCCCTTCCGATCAAATGGCTGCCGGGTCAGACGGAGGCCAGGAGACAGATCCCGGGGAACTGACAGAAGACGTGGCTGTTTCGTCTATTCTGGCCACGTCCAGTCAGGGGTTTCAGGCAGCGTTAGATACTGACGACAGCCTGAAAGCTCTTAAGGAGCAAGCGGCACAGCCTCCCTCTGACTCAGACCTTGAGCAGGTCGTCTGGGACCTAGGGCGGCTATACCGGGTAACGGTCCAGCAAGGTTCACCGGAGGTGTGGCCCAGGGACTGACAATTAGTGGTACCCTATCCGTTCAGGGCGGAGTTGTGGATGTGATGTGCCCCCTGGGCCGTGGGGTACTCGGCAGCCGGACCTCTTATGGATGTCGGTATGGGGAATATCACGGTGGCTGGCCCCGTCCGTGACCCAGGGCGGTCAGTAAAAGGGGGGGATATTTATAGGGGATTTGGAAAGTTCGTGACGCCACCTGTGGAATGCGGCTAAAGGGGGCCGCCGCTGCGGAGCAGTCCTCTGGAGCTGGTGTTACGGCAGCAGGGATGGTGTGGCTCTCCACAGGTAGAGCTAGTTCCAGGGCAGTATAGGGGTAGATGGTGGATGCTGGGGAGAGACGGCAGGACGGTCCCGGAGGAAAGACGGACACTCACACGGGGGGGTAAGCTTCAGTACCTTTACTGGTGATGATGCAGGCACGGTCCAGGGTACTCCGGACGAAGGGCGCACTTTTGGACTCTCCCCAGTGAGCGGGTATAGGGCCTCCTGATCCGTGGCTTTACTCGCTAAGCTTCTGGCCTGCCTGGAACTGGGCCTAGCTTGGTTACTGTCTCTCCCTTGCACCTGCTGACCTGGTGGTAGGGCCTTCTCTTGGAGATCATTCTCCCTGGACGCTGGGGCCTGCGTGACTCCTAGCCCTGGTACTGTAGTCAGCGTTTGGTAAACCTGGGACCTGTAGTCCTCCAGGGGTTCCGGTGGTCCCTACTGGGTATAAAGGGTCCCCGTAGGCGCGGACCCGGTGTCCGGTGTATATCTCGGGGTGAGCCTGGTATGCTCCTCTGCCCCCTTGCTACTTCTTCCTTCTCCTCTCCCCTTCGGCCACACTCAGGGCCCTCACTTGTGATGTAGGCCTTGGCTCGCCTAAGTACAGCAGCCAGCGTGCTGCCTCTTCACTGCTATCTGAGTGTCTGCACGCTCTCAGACTCTCTCTGTCTGACTTCTGCCTAAAGACTGAGCTGCCTGGCTCCACCCTCCCTATATATATCCCTAACGGGCTCCCTCTGGTTGTCTGAGGTGGTAGGGTGGAGGTGTGTGAATGTGTGAGGGCCTCTTGTGGAGAAGTCCATCCATGCACCTTTCTGGGTTCTGTGGCACCAATGCGCAGCAGGGTGCCACATTCCCCCCTAGTAAAACTCAGTACTCCTGGACTGAAGCATTTTTTTCAAACAGGTTAAACAATAACATTTCTTCCCTTTATGGGAGGCACTTTTCTTGAACGTTACAGGTAACATTATAATACAAATATATATAGTATCTTCAGAGTTTCTCAAGTCAGTTCCAGTGAGATCCCAACAGGGTATCCCTCTCACTGGTTAAAGTGCAAAGGTAGCTTGAGGGACCTGTCCGTAAACCCTCCACGTAGGCCCTGGGCGTGGCTGCAGGGCTCAGGCGATCCGGGGTCAGACCACGACTTCTGCCACGCCAAACAGGTTTTTGTTCTGAGGTCACTTAAAAGGCACTCCAGGGAGTGCAACTATGTACATGACAGTTTTTGGGCTGCTCATAGTCCTCAGCCACCGAGTCCTTTATATATACCTTTACGGGTAACTAAATACAATGAGAAGTGTCCATGTCACATAAATTGTCCATTAGCAAGGCAAAATAAATCAATAAATCAATACATGAAATTATTACAAGAACATACCCTACGGGGTAACTATTTATACTGTCAGTGTTTCTCTATTTACTCCCTATACCTGACAGGGGTCTGGCCTTTTGTGCTACGCGATGACCTACGTAGTACTGGAATGCATGTAGTGTGGATGCTTGCGCAATTTTCCGCTCTATCAGCTCTATGTGTTGGTGGACTGCAAGACTGCCTTAACCTCTCTACGGGACTGGCAAGTACACTGGTTACTGGGCCTACTGTCTCTGCTTCTACCGGTGATCCTTCTACCGGGGATTCTTCCTAAGCAGGCTCTTCCGGGGCACTTACAGGTCTTACTAGCAGTGGAGAGTCTTCTGGCTGTTGGTAGAAGTGTATCACAGGTATTATTACCGCTCCATCCAGTTGAGGCCAATCTGACGGGAAATCTCCTAAGACAGTATGGCACTTCCTCCTGGGGCTTCAGTGGACTTGGGCACAACTTCAGATGGTCTCTTGATACCGTTGCAGTTGTTCTTCCTCCGTCTTTGCTAATTAGACAGGTCTTCCTATTGTTGAATCTGGAATTCAACACAGTGTAAGGTTCCCTTTCCCACTGGTCGTCAAGCTTGTGGCTTCTTCTCTTTAGTTTCAGCACAACTTCTCCAGGTGTCAAGGGTTCGGCTGGTGCACTCTTGTTGTACTGTGCTTCCTGCTTATCTCTCACCCTATTTAGACTGTGTTCGACACAGGCCTGTACTCTCTTGTACTGCTCCTGTCGGGTCACATCCCAGTCTTCAGTGGACATATCTGCTTCTGGCTCTACCACTCCAAGCTCCAGGTCCATGGTCAACTTTCCGGGTCTTGCTCTCATGAGATACGCTGGAGTACAATTGGTGGAACTCAAAGGTATGTGATTGTACAGATCTACCAGGTCAGGTAGTTTGTCTGGCCACTGGTTTATTTCTTCAACAGGTCGATGACTATGTTATTCATCTTTTCACATAACCCATTGGTTTGGGGGTGGTACGGTGTAGTCCGGATCTTCTTACACCCGTACAGATGGCAAAACTCTTTGAACAGCTCTGCTTCAAAGGCGGGGCCTTGATCCGTCAGCACCTTATCCGGGTATCCATGGGGCCTGCAGAAGTAGGCTTGGAACGTCCTTGCTGCAGTTTCTGCCGTCAGATCCTTGATGGGGGCTACCACCAGGAACCGGGAGTAGTGATCCACCATGGTCAGGGCATACGAGTAGCCTGACCTGCTGGGTGACAGCTTGACGTGATCCAGAGCGACGATCTCCAGGGGCTGGGTTATCTTGATGGACTGCAGGGGTGCCTTCTGACTGCTGTAGTCTTTTCTTCTGAGGCTACAGGGTCCACAATCCTCTCTATGGAACTCCGCATTCCAACACAATAAAACCGATTCTTCAGGAGGGTTTCCAGCTTCTTCCAGCCAAAGTGCCCTGCTTGATCGTGGTAGGCCTCCAATACCATCTGGATGTCTGTCCTGGGCACTACGATCTGCCATACCATCTCATGGGTCCTTGGGTTGACATACCTTCGGCACAGCTTCTCTCTATAGATGCCGGCTTCTCTCATTCCACAGTTGCTTGGCTTGGAGAGGAGCGTCCTTCTCCAGGGAGGAACCTTCCTGGGTTATCAGTTCTTTGACACGGCTGACAACCGGGTCGCTGGAGGCCAAGTAGTGCTTGAATCGTTCAGTGATGGCCCAGACCAAGGCCAGGAGCTCCAACTTGAAGGAGCTATAGTTTTCCGGATTCCTCTCGGTCGGGCGAAGCTTCCTGCTAGCATAGTCAATCACCTTCTCCTTGCCATACTGCTTCTGACTCAATACAGCTCCTAGTCCCTCGTTGCTGGCATCAGTGTACAACAGGAAAGGTTGGCTGTAGTCAGGGTAGGCCAAGATTTCTTCCCCAGTCAGCATCTCTTTCATCACTGCAAAATACTCAGCCTGTTCTTTACCCCACTGGAAGGGGGGGGGGGTTCTTGCCTCTGTTGGACTGTCCTACCAGGAGATCTTGCAAAGGTGCTGCCTTCTTGGTGTAGTCCCTTACAAATCTCCGGTAATACCCGACCAGTCCCAGGAGCTGACGTACCTCCTTGAGATTCTTCGGTTCCGGCCATTTCTGGATGGCAGTGACCTTCTCTGGGTCTGGTGCTACTCCTTCTGGACTGACGATGTGCCCCAGGTACTGAACCTTCTGTTTGAGCAGGTGGCACTTGGAAGGCTTCAATTTCATCCCATACCGGGACAACGACTCAAATACTTCCGCCAGGTGCTTCAAATGGTCCTCATACATCTTGGAGTACACTATTGTTAAGGGAGGGCAATAACCCTTCACGGTTGACCAAGTAAGTGTCAAATTAATATGTTGATTGCGCAATCCACAGAAAACCAAACTGAGGCAATGCTCTGTATGGGAGGATTCAAAGAATCTCTGATCCCGTTTATTTTGCTTAGCATTTTATATTGTTTCGAGTATATTAATAGCCAATCAACTACAGCCATACTACAGTACTACAGGCTTGAGCCAATGTTAGTGCAATTATTACGGAAAAACATATATGGTCATATTATCATCGTTAGTTCGAAGCACGATGGAAATTTACAAGGTCAATCCTGGCCTAGACTAGTTAGATAAACAGGAGCAGGGTGTCTGACAAAATGTTCTTGTGAGAAAAGGTTAGTGTGAGAAAGTTGCATGAGAAAAGAAGGAAAGAATGTATGTTATGCAAGGAGTGATAATAACATGATTTTAAAGCAAGCAGACAAAATGGAGTTGCTCTAGCATGAGTATCAATATGTCCTTTACACTTGGATAGCATGAATATTAATATGTCCTTTACATTCCCCCCTAAAAATTATGTTATTATCAACAATAGAGGTGCTTTCCCAGGGTCATGTTTTGAGCCTGATGGACATTGGTCTTCACCCAATTAGTGCCCATGTTACCAATTGAGGCTGTCGCGGCATGTCCATCCCCCCTTGTTTGTTGACATAATCATAAAGCTCAGATCTTCAGACGTGAGGTTGGTTGGGGCATGCGGGTAAAGGTCATCATTCCCTTGTCGTTCAGGTCCTCAATGCTGGTTACATCTGGGAGGTCCGTGTATAGTCGCACTGCATGTTGGTTGACAGTGTCCTCCTTGCTCTCTGATGACTGGCAGGTTTTCCTCATGCAAAATGGGATACAATAAAAGACTAGTTTTAGTAAAACATATATTAACAAGATGCAAGCAGCAATATGCAACACTCCTTGTAATATTCCAGCAATCCATCCACCAATCCCTTTAAACCAATTAGCAGGATTTAAAAAGGAAAACGTATCAGACCACCAACTGTCTTTGGTCAATTCATTATGTTTGTTATATTCTTCCCTGAGTTTACTAATATCTTCCATTTTAGTCTTTAACCGTATGGTAGAGTCGGGGTCAATATAGTGACAACAGGCTGGGCCTATAACCTGACACATCCCTCCTTGAGCTGCTGTCAAATAGTCCAGCACTAAAGTATGTTGATTAGCCAATAAGTTGATTCTGCACTGCAACAGTAGTATTAATTACTTCCAATACACTCCAAATCTGGTCATCTAAGTAATCAGTGACTTCCACTAATTTGTCCCACATTTGTGTTACCATAGGGTAGAGGAAGACAGTACTGGCTATCTTATTGGGTATACTCATTTGTACTAAATGAGGTCTTCCTGATGGGCGTAGGGTGATGCACCTTAGCACGTTTATAGATGGTATGAAGAGGGATGGCTCTCATATCTACTTTACTATGGGGAATAAGATAAGTGGCGGAGTTAGCCGGGCCAACGTACAAGTCCCCCCTACTCCGACTAGGAGCCATTTATATGCATTATTCCCACAGACCCAATATGTGGCTGATGGTAGATCCCATAAAACAGAGTGCTGTAATACTAATTTATGTACCAAATCTATAAAAACTGTGTTATTTGATAGCATACACCATGAAGGCATTTGTCCCAGGGGGCTACAATATCCATCTTCCGGATTGCCACATGTTGGATCACTAGACTTATATTCAGAAAATTCATGTTTTACTGCTGTTGGGGTTGTCAGGAGCACTTGGTATGGTCCGTCATACAATGGTTCTAGTCTGTGTTTCCGAACATGCCTCTTCACATACACATAATCTCCAGGCTTGAGGGTATGACAGCCTTCTGCATCAGCTGGATCTGGAATAGAAGATGATACTAATGCATGGGTGTTAGTTAAGGCTTTGGCAAGCTGAATCACATATTGCACAACATAATCTGTTTGTTCTGATAATTGTTGTGGGGTAAATATAGCTATGGCTGGTTGTGACCCAAATAGTATCTCATAGGGTGACAGTTTGTGTTTCCCTATGGGGGTGGTGCGTATGTGATACAGTGCAATGGGAAGGAGCTCAGGCCACTGGGCCGTAGTCTCCTGCATCATTTTGGTCAATTGCCCTTTCAGTGTGCCATTCAATCTCTCCACCTTGCCACTTGACTGTGGATGGTAAGGAGTATGTAATGCTACTGTTGATCCGATCATGGTAAGTATTTCTTGATATACGCATGAGGAAAAGGCTGGTCCTTGATCACTTTCGATAACTTCTGGGACTTCATACCGGCGAACAACTTCAGAGATCAGCTTCTTGGCGGTGGTAAGGTTGCAGCCTCTACCAATATATCTTCAGTTGTGACAGCATATCCAGTATCCAGTATGAAACCTGCCAGAGGTGTCAACATATCTGGATCCATCCCTATAAAACGTAAGTTCTGGATCATCCAAGGGTACTTCCTCCACTAGAACAAGTGGAGTTGACTCCGCAGTAATTTGTTCCAGACAATCATGCGGTGGAGCCTCTTTCCCCTCTCCTTCAGGTGCTGGTAGCAGGGTGGCCGGGTTGATGGTGGTGCACCGGTGTAATTTCACATTTTCTATCAACATTAGCGAACACTGCAGCCGCAGGTGTCTCTGTGTGGACAGATGTTTAGGTTGCTGTAAAGTCAGAACAGCCGCAATATCGTGCGGAGCATAAATGTGAGTCTCATGTCCAAGGATGATGTCCGCCGTTTTTTCAAGTAACTGCTTTGTGGCGTGAACCGCTTGTAGACAGCTGGGGGAGGCCCTGGCTACCGGGTCCAGATGCGCTGAGTAATACCCGACTGGGCGTTGCTTTGTACAGTGTCTCTGCGTGAGTACTCCGGCTGCATGCCCTCCCGTCTCAGAGACATACAAATGGAAAGGTTGAGCATAGTCTGGATTTCCAATGGCAGGGGCTGTCATTATCCTTGACTTTAGTTGCTCAAAGGCTTGTTGCAACAGTTCTTGGTGGTCCTTGTTATTTACATCAGCCAGAGTGTCTTCTTTTAATGCATCATATAGGGGCTGCATCAGACGTGAGGTGTCTGGGATCCATTGTCTGCAATATGTACATAGTCCGATGAACCGTTGCAGCTCTATGGGATCTTTTGGGAATGGTAGCAGGTAGATGGCCGTCTTCCTTTCTTCTGTGAAATGTCTGGCACCCTGAGTAAGGCAGTGGCCTAAGAAGGCCACTTGACCAAGGCAAAACTGAAGTTTCGAGGCTGAGACTTGACAATTCAGTTTTGCCAGATGCTTGAGGAGGCTAACACTGGCCCTGATGGACATTTGCTCCGTGGGGGCACACAAAAGAAGATCATCCACATATTGTAAAAGTACTACCTCAGAGTTGTCCAGCTGCCATGGCAGCAGACAGCTAGACATGTTCTTTGCAAACTGATTAGGCAAAGATACCGGTGGAAATAAATGGCAGGGCTAGGGTTGGGACCGCATGAAGCTGTGATGCGTATGCTATGGTGTTTTGAATTGTTTCTGTGAGCAGGTGTTGTGACCTGGGTACATCCAGGGGATCATATTTTGGTCCCACCGCATGTATAACATACTGACATGATGATCTTCATCATACACATTCTGGGTGTAGTGCTGCCTGTATTCCGGGTGTGCCAAGATGGCCGCCACCAAAGGGATATGTGGTCAGAGGCCAGAGGTGATGCAATGGGTGTAGCAACATGGCCTCTGCAGGAAGGGTTGGAACTTTGGGCGGACATAGGTATAACAGATGAGGATTGGGCCCTAGGAGTGGCTTGGGTAATAGCGAGGGGTGGGCCTCCTGGACGGGGCACGTCACATGCAACACAATAATCTGCTGACAATGGATTCTGCTGGCCACAATTAGAACATTCACAACAATTCATTACGCCGCCATTATCGGAGAGCAGTATCTTTGTAATACACATAACATGGCATCTTTGCCTTATTGTCTGTATTTTCTTCCTCCATCCACCCTTCTTTGACAAATTCTCTGCTGTTCTATACCAAGCCAAAGCTATTTGTAACAATCCTTTATCTATTAACTTGCCCTTTTTCTTCTTCATAATTAACCGGCCCTTATCTGGTAGCTCGCATATTATAGTTAACCGTTTAAGTTTCTCCACATACTTTTTACTTTTTCCCTTCTTTTGATAAACTCAGCGCAGCCTCTTTTTTTTTTTTTTTTTTCACATCAGCTGCATTTTGTAGCACTAAACAGTCAAAGTCACTGCTGTTACAGTGCTAGGTAATTCTCCCTTCTTGACATAAAAATAATTAAAACAAGCAGGCTTCGTTTCCTCCTCTATTTCAACATACCCCTCACCACAAATCTCATGTGTAACTTTCCTGAACTTTTCAGCGTCTTCCAACAATCCACAGTCAACTAATCTACCCCTTTTCTGCCGGATGCCTTCATCCCACAACGCAGGCTGAAGCCTCCCCTCCACGGGAAAATTTAACACCTTAAACACTTTTGGTGCATTCTTAAATGATCTTTTCTCTTCTCGACCGATCATGATATTCATCACATCCTCTCCCTCCTGTCTCTCTCTCTTCCCTCCTGTCTCTTTCTCACCTCCTGACTCTCTTCCCTCCTGTCTCTCTCTCTTCCCTCCTGTCTCTCTCACCTCCTGTCTCTCTCTTCCCTCCTGTCTCTCTCTTCCCTCCTGTCTCTCTCTCTCACCTCCTGTCTCTCTCTTACTTCCTCTCTCTCTCTCTTCCCTCCTACAGGGGAGACAAATTCTTTCTGCTCCACGGAAACATTGATTAACCCCTTAACAACATTTGACGCACTAATACGCGTCTGTGCCCTGGGACTTAAGAGCCAGACCAGTATTAGTATGTCATGGCGATCGCGCGCGCGCACAGGCTGTGCGGGCGCGATCGCCGCTGGGTGTCAGCTGATTGTCACAGATGACACCCGATACTATGTGCAGGGAGCAGTCCTGCACCGCTCCCAGCACATTAACCCCCGCGATGCTGCGATCGAAGTCGATCGAAGTTGATCGCAGCATTGCGGGGGCAAGGGGAGGTGATCGCAGATACTCACCTCCTCTTCCGGCTTCCAGCGCTGTCTGCAAAGGCTTCCCGGGTGTTGCCATGACGACCCGATGTCGTCATGACTACATCCGGGTCACCAGACAGCAGGAAGATTGTTTGGACATGCGCAGTGCATCTCCAAACAATCTTCTCCCTGTCCAGCGCTGACAGCCTGCTTGGCACAGGGATGGTGCTGCATTCCTGTGCCATGCAGGCGATCAGAGAAAAAAAAGTGAAAGTCCCAGAGTGGGAAAAAGTAATAAAGTATATAAACTTTCAGAAAGTGAAAAAAAAAAAAAAAATTGCAAAAATATAAAAAAAAAATAAAAAAAATAATCCACCAAAAATAAAAATATAATGTACCCATCAATAAATATTATTATAAAAAAAATAAATAAAAATAAATAAAAGTACACATATTTGGTATCGCCGCATCCGGAACAACCTGACCTATAAAACTGTCCCACTAGTTAACCCCTTCAGTGAACACGGTAAAAAAAAAAAAAAAAAAAACAAGCAAAAAACAATGCTTTATCACCATACCGCCAAACAAAAAATGGAATAACACGCGATCAAAAAGACAAATATAAATAAAAATGGTACCGCTGAAAACGTCATCTCGTCCCGCAAAAAACAAGCCAACATACAGCTCCATCAGCCGAAAAATAAAAAAGTTATAGCTCTCAGAATAAAGCTATGCTAAAAAATAATTTTTCTATAAAATTGCTTTTATTATGTAAAAGTGCAAAACATAGAAAAACGATATAAATGTGGTACCGCTGTAAACGTACTGACCCGAAGAATAAAGCTACCTTATCAATTTTACCACACGCGGAACAGAATAAAAAAAAAACAAACAATTCCTGATTTGTTGGTTTTTGTTTATTCTGCCTCCCAAAAATCGGAATAAAAAGCGATCAAAAAATGTCACGTGCCTGAAAATGGCACCAATAAAAACGTCAACTCATCCCGCAAAAAACAAGCCGTCACATGACTGTCTGCCAAAATCTGGAAAAATTATAGCTCTCAAAATTTGGCGATGCAAAAACTAGATTTTACAAAAAATGCGTCTTTTAGTGTGTGACGGCTGTGAGTCATAAAAACCCCATATGATTCTGGTATTGCTGTAATCACACCGACCCGAAGAATAAAGTCGTCTAATGACTTATACCACACGAGGAACGGCGTCAAAAATAAACTCTTGGGTTAGGATTGGGCTAGGGTTAGGGCTGGGTTTGGGGTTAGGGTTGTGCTAGGGTTAGGGTTGTGCTAGGGTTAGGGTTGTGCTAGGGTTAGGGTTCTGCTACGGTTAGGGTTGTGCTAGGGTTAGGGCTGGGGTTGGGGTTAGGGTTGTGATGGGGTTGGGATTTTTTTCAAAAGTAAGAAAAAAAGATGACGATATGGCGACTAGTGTTGAGCGCAAGTGCTCGCTACTTGAGTTGGCATCGGGTGCTCTGGTATGCATTGAGTATCGTGGGTATTTGAGTGATATGCTCGAGTCTCTGCCCCATATGCTTCGCGGCCAAAAAAACTTTACGGGGATTGCCTGCCATGCACGAGCGATCCCCGCATGTTTTTTTTTGGGTGTCTAATTACCGTAAAACATGCGGAGCAGGGACTCGAGCATGTCACTCGAGCACACGCTGTACATGGTGCATACCTGAGTACCCGATGCAAACTCAAGTAGCGAGCACTTGCGCTCAAGACTAATGACAACTTATTCAATATGATGACCTAATGTAAACAAATTCTGTGTCGTACCTCTGGGTTCAAAATGTTCACTATACACCTTAATAAAATCCTTGAGGGGTATAGTTTCCGAAATGGGGTCACTTGTGGGGGAGCTCCACTGTTTAGGCACATCACGGGCTTTCCAAACGCGACATGGTGTCCGCTAACAAATTGAATGGAAAATCGGCTCAAATTGCTAGCGGACGCCATGTTGCGTTTGGAGAGCCCCTGCGTGCCCAAACATTGGAGCTCCCCCACAAGTGACCCCATTTTGGAAACTAGACCCCCCAAGGCACATATCTAGATGCATAGTGAGCACTTGGAACCCCCAGGTGCTTCACAAATTGATTCATAAAAATGAAAAATTATTATTTTTTTCACTTTTTCATTTTTACGAATCAATTTGTGAAGCACCTGGGGGTTCCAAGTGCTCACTATGCATCTACATGGGTGCCTTGGGGAGTCTAGTTTCCAAAATGGGGTCATTTGTGGGGGAGCTCCACTGTTTAGGCACATCAGGTGCTCTCCAAACGCAACATGGTGTCTGCTAACAATTTGAGCCGACAATTTGCTAGCGGATACCATGTTGCATTTGGAGAGTCCCTGTGTGCCCAAACATTGGAGCTCCCTCACAAGTGACCCCATTTTGGAAACTAGACCCCCCAAAGCACCTATCTAAATGCATAGTGAGCACTTGGAACCCCCAGGTGCTTCACAAATTGATTCATAAAAATGAAAAAGTGTTTTTTTTTTCACCGGGGCGGCATTGTCCTCCTTTTTCCTTCCGGCTCAGGCTCCGTCTGTAGCTGCAGGGTGCTCAGGATGGTGGCCAGGGTTTTACTTAACTGGCGAACTTCAGAGCGTAGGCTGTTCAGCTCGCTGTTTGCATCTTTGTTTCAGCCGTTAATGAAGGAGCAGTGGGTGTTGCGGGCACTGGGATGGCCCCACCCTGGTAACGCTGGATAGTAGTATCTGTTGTTTCCAGGGGCTGCAGCCCCTTTATAGCCATGTCCTTAAGGGTGTCAAAGGTGGCATCTGGATGGTCTAAGGCCCACCACCGTACAGTTCTGCTCTCCTCCTGGGTCCTCAATCCCCAGATGAACTGTTCCGTCAGCATTTTATTTTCATTTTGTATGCTGGCGGGACTAACCTGTTTCAGGGCCTGCAGGGCTTCCTGTAAGCGCCAGGCGTAGTCCCGTACGCTGTCCTCAGGTTTCTGGACACAGTGGTAGAACCTCATCCGGAGATCTGTCTCAGTGCGGTTCTCAAACACAGTTTGTAGTGTCTTAAAGATGATAGATACTGATTCCTGGTATGCGACTGGCCAGGTTTCAACTTCCCGCTCTGCGGCACCAGTCAATTGTCCCCGCACAACAGCAGCTCTCTGTTTACCAGTCATAGAATACATGTCTAGCACACCGCATATTTTTTTCTTGAATCCAGACAGGGTGTCTGGTTTGCCATTATACTGGGGAAGCCATTTCGCTCCAGGGATATACGGCAGGGCCATGGGTATCAACGGAGTCACGACCCCTGCTGGTGGAGCGGCCGCTCCGGCCTGTGCAGCGCCGGGCGCAGGTTGGGCATCAGGAGCGTTAACCTGTGCTCCAGCGGCTTGCTGGTCGTCGGCCAAGGTTGCGCCCCCCCTAGTGAACTGGAGCCTACCTTCTTCACTCTTTTTTTTTTATCAGGTAAGCCGCAGCTCCGCGGGCGACGGTCTTCCTCCAGGACCTTGGTCGCTTGCGTCTGACATCAGAGCATCCTCTCGACCCCTTCCAGGACCTGACGCTTCCTGGTTTGACGTCAGGGGTGGGGCGTGTCCTGGGCTTCGCGCGCTTCCAGCGGTTATGCCTCTCCGATTCCCGCTGTTACGCCCCTCTTCTTCCCGCGCAGCGACAGGAATATGGCGGACAATGGCGGGAAATCTCGGTAATGACGGGAAACCTTCACCACAGTGAGTATTACAGTTTTTTTAAGGCGCACAGTACCCGGTGGCAACGGGCACGCAATCCTGTTCGTGACGCCAAGGCTGACGTGCCCCCTGGGCCGTGGAGTACTCGGCAGCCGGGCCTCTTATGGATGCCGGTATGGGGAATATCACGGTGGCTGGCCCGGTCCGTGACCCAGGGCGGTCAGTAAAAGGGGGGGATATTTATGGGGGATTTGGAAAGTTCGTGAATGCCACCTGTGGAATGCAGCTAAAGGGGGCTGCCGCTGCGGAGCAGTCCTCTGGAGCTGGTGTTACGGCAGCAGGGATGGTGTGGCTCTCCACAGGTAGAGCTAGCTCCAGGGCAGTATAGGGGTAGATGGTGGATGCTGGGGAGAGACGGCAGGACGGTCCCGAGGGAAAGACGGACACTCACACGGGGGGGTAAGCTTCAGTACCTTTACTGGTGATGATGCAGGCACGGTCCAGGGTACTCCGGACGAAGGGCGCACTTTTGGACTCTCCCCAGTGAGCGGGTATAGGGCCTCCTGATCCGTGGCTTTACTCGCTAAGCTTCTGGCCTGCCTGGAACTGGGCCTAGCTTGGTTACTGTCTCTCCCTTGCACCTGCTGACCTGGTGGTAGGGCCTTCTCTTGGAGATCACTCTCCCTGGACGCTGGGGCCTGCGTGACTCCTAGCCCTGGTACTGTAGTCAGCGTTTGGTAAACCTGGGACCTGTAGTCCTCCAGGGGTTCCGGTGGTCCCTACTGGGTATAAAGGGTCCCCGTAGGCGCGGACCCGGTGTCCGGTGTATATCTCGGGGTGAGCCTGGTATGCTCCTCTGCCCCCTCGCTACTTCTTCCTTCTCCTCTCCCCTTCGGCCACACTCAGGGCCCTCACTCCTGCTGTAGGCCTTGGCTCGCCTAAGTACAGCAGACAGCGTGCTGCCTCTTCGCTGCTCTCTGAGTGTCAGCACACTCTCAGACTCTCTCTGTCTGACTTTTGCTTAAAGACTGAGCTGCCTGGCTCCACCCTCCCTATATATATCCCTAACAGGCTCCCTCTGGTGGTCTGAGGTGGTAGGGTGGAGGTGTGTGAATGTGTGAGGGCCTCTTGTGGAGAAGTCCATCCATGCACCCTTCTGGGTTCTGTGGCACCAATGCGCAGCAGGGCACCACATTCCCCCCTAGTAAAACTCAGTACTCCTGGACTGAAGCACTTTTTTTCAAACAGGTTAAACAATAACATTTCTTCCCTTTATGGGAGGCACTTTTCTTGAACGTTACAGGTAACATTATAATACAAATATATAAAGTATCTTCAGAGTTTCTCAAGTCAGTTCCAGTGAGATCCCAACAGGGTATCCCTCTCACTGGTTAAAGTGCAAAGGTAGCTTGAGGGACCTGTCCGTAAACCGTATTTTGACATCTCCTCTATTTTTTTGTGGATACATATGGTTTGTACTTTTAGATTCCTTCTTATTCTGGGACCTTCTAATACTTACTATTTATTTATTTATTTATCAGGTATCCCATTTGTCTGGGGACCATATATATTGGATAATGGAGGGTATACCCTAATCATGCTATTGTGCAAATACCAGATGTGTTAGGTTATTTATTACATCTGTTAAATATTTTCCACAGACTAATTGCTTGTAATTATATATTATATCGGATCTATATGTCAATTTCTGTAAGGGGATTTTTTTGCTTATATGTCCCTTTTTTGTCTTGCATGTTTTTTAATCATGTTTCTAAATGGTTGTGTCTAGTGTCCTATTAATAATAAAATTTCTAGATTTTTCTCATTATATTGTATTCTTATTTAATCATTTAACACGCTTGGTGCCTTTATTGTCCCTCTTTTCCTCTTTTGTTTGCTTAACATTTATATAGGGACTTTGGCACAAGCGTGTATTTTGATAATTGTGGTGCTGGGTCAGATACTATTTATCTACCCCTGGAGTGTCGGTCATCGAATATTTTGTGCGCTTCCATGACAAAAAGCAGGCCTTGGCGCAGCTGGTGCACAACAATATGACGTGAGCCCAGACCGACTAGAAGCGATGGTACGACCAGAATGCTTGTGAGAGGACCTACCAGGTGGGTCAAAAACTGTAGGTACTGATCCCAGTACCTCAGGACAAGCTTCAGGCAGCCTGGGAAGGCCCGTATTTCGTGCACCAGCAGCTCAATGCTGTGACGTGCCTGGTCACCCTGGACAACGCCCAGGGAAAGCGGAAGGCCTTCCACGTAAACATGATGAATGCACATCATGAGCAGGAGGCCTGCACCCTTCCGTGTGCAGTCTGCCAGAGGAGGGAGAGCCGGAGACCCTCCCGGACATGCTCGCCCAGGCTAGGGCGGGTGGGACCATCGAAAACGTGGAGGTTTGCCACCAGCTGTTGTCGGATCAACGGTCTCAGCTGTGGGCAACCCTGCACCCCCCGATAGTAACATAGTAACGTAGGTTGAATAAAGACCTAGGTCCATCAAGTTCAACCTTTCTCCCCCAATTGTACTCCCTACACTAACACTACACTAACTTACTGAGACTAGACCTCACAAATGTATTATTACCATTTTTATTACTGCTGCACTATTACAATTACAAATGAACCAGTTTATCATTTTTATTAGTTTTATTTTTATTACTTTTATGATTCTAATAATGGTATTAGTAAAATCCATATGCCTAAATCCGTTGATCCAGAAGACGGCAAAAACCCCAGGACACATTCAGCCAATTTGCATCATGGGGAAAAATTCTTTCTTGACCCCAAGAAAAGGTGATCAGTACAAGAACCCTGGATCAAATGTACTACTATAGGTGTAATTTTTTGTCTAATTTATCTGTTACCCACAATGTTATGTGTATCTAGGAAATCATCCAGCCCTTTTTTGAAAGCTGTTATAGTGTCTGCCTTAACTACCTCTTGTGGTAAGGCATTCCACAGTTCAACTGGTCTGACTGTAAAGAACCCTTTCCTGTTCAGGTGCGGGAATCGCCTTTTTTTCACCAGTAATGAGTGCCCCCTGGTCCTTAGTAGGGTCTTTTGAAGGAATAAGTCATGTGCTACTCCTTTGTACTGACCACACATACAGTACAGACCAAAAGTTTGGACACACCTTCTCATTCAAAGATTTTTCTGCATTTTCATGACAATGAAAATTGTACATTCACACTGAAGGCATCAAAACTATGAATTAACACATGTGGAATTATATACTTAACAAAAAAGTGTGAAACAACTGAAAATATGTCTTATATTCTAGGTTCTTCAAAGTAGCCACCTTTTGCTTTGATGACTGCTGTTAATTCATAGTTTTGATGCCTTCAGTGTGAATGTACAATTTTCATAGTCATTAAAATACAGAAAAATCTTTAAATGAGAAGGTATGTCCAAACTTTTGGTCTGTACTGTATATTTATACATGTAAATGAGATCCCCTCTGAGGTGTCGTTTTTCTAAGCTAAACAAGCGCAACTTGTCCAATCTCTCATCATATGAGAGGCCTCTATCCTTGTAATAATCTAGTTGCCGCCTTTGAACTGACTCTAACTTCTGAATATCCTTTTTAAAATATGGAGCCCAAAACTGGATCCCATATTCCAGATTGTGGTTTATAAAGGGGTAACAATACGTTGGGATCGCAGGACTTTATTTCTCTTTTAATACATCCCAAAAACTTGTTTGCTTTTGCGGCTGCTGCTTGGCATTGAGTACTGCTGCTCAGTTTATTTGTAACCAGAATACCCAAGTCCTTCTCCTGTTCTGTAGTCCTGAGTATACACCCATTTAATGTATAAGCAGCAATAGGATTTCTCCATCCTAGGTGCATAACTCTACTTAGTCATCTAATCCAGATAATTCTGCAATATCGTAATGTCAAGATCAGATTTTAGTATCCTACATAGTTTGGTATTGTCAGCAAAAACTGACACTTTACTCTCAATCCCATCCTCAAGGTCATTAACCCCTTAATAACATTTGACGTACTAATACGCGTCTGTGCCCTGGGACTTAAGAGCCAGACCCGTATTAGTACGTCATGGCGATCGCGCGCGCACACAGGCTGTGCGGGCGCGATCGCCGCCGGGTGTCAGCTGATTGTCACAGCTGACACCCGGTACTATGTGCAGGGAGCGGTCCTGCACCGCTCCCAGCACATTAACCCCCGCTATGCTGCGATCGAAGTCGATCGAAATCGATCGCGGCATTGCGGGGGCAAGGGGAGGTGATCGGCAATACTCACCTCCTCTTCCGGCTTCCAGCGCAGACTGCAGCGGCTTCCCGGGTGTTGCCATGACGAGCCGATGTCGTCTTGACAACATCCGGGTCACCAGAGAGCAGGAAGATTGCTTGGACATGCGCAGTGCATCTCCAAGCAATCTTAACACTGTGCACTTCTGACAGCCTGCATGGCATAGGGATGGTGCTCCATTCCTATGCCATGCAGGCGATCAGGAAAAAAAAAAGTGAAAGTCCCAGAGTGGGACAAAGTAATAAGGTGTACAAACTGTCTGAAAGTGGAAAAAAAAAAAAAAAATGTGCAAAAATATTATAAAAAAATAAAAAAAATAATACACCAAAAATAAAAATATAATGTACCCATCAATAAATATTATTATAAAAAAAATAAAAAAAAAACAATAAAAGTACACATATTTGGTATCGCCGCGTCCGGAACAGCCTGACCTATAAAACTGTCCCACTGGTTAACCCCTTCAGTGAACACGGTAAAAAAAAAAAAAAAAAGACGCAGCAAAAAACAATGCTTTATCACCATACCGCCAAACAAAAAGTGGAATAACACGCGATCAAAAAGACGCATATAAATAAAAATGATACCGCTGAAAACGTCATCTCGTCCCACAAAAAACAAGCCGCCATACAGCTCCATCAGCCGAAAAATAAAAAAGTTTCAGCTCTCAGAATAAAGCGATGCTAAAAAATATTTTTTTCTATAAAATAGCTTTTATTGTGTATAAGCGCCAAAACATAGAAAAATTATACAAATGTGGTACCGCTGTAAACGTACTGACCCGAAGAATAAAGCTACCTCATCAATTTTACCACACGCGGAACAGAATAAAAAAAAAAAAAAAAAAACAATTCCTGAATTGTTGGTTTTTGTTTATTCTGCCTCCCAAAAATCGGAATAGAAAGCGATCAAAAAATGTCACGTGCCTGAAAATGGCACCAATAACAACGTCAAGTCATCCCGCAAAAAACGAGCCGTCACATGACTGTCTGCCAAAATCTGGAAAAATTATAGCTCTCAAAATATGGCGATGCAAAAACTAGATTTTACAAAAAATGCGTCTTTTAGTGTGTGACAGCTGTCAGTCATAAAAACCCCATATGATTCTGGCATTGCTGTAATCACACCGACCCGAAGAATAAAGTCGTCTAATCACTTATACCGCACAAGGAACGGCGTCAAAAATAAACTCTTGGGTTAGGATTGGGCTAGGGTTAGGGCTGGGTTTGGGGCTAGGGTTGTGCTGGGGCTAGGGTTGTGCTGGGGCTAGGGTTGTGCTGGGGCTAGGGTTGTGCTAGGGCTAGGGTTGTGCTAGGGCTAGGGTTGTGCTAGGGCTAGGGCTGGGGTTGGGATTTTTTTCAAAAGTAAGAAAAAAAGATGACGATATGGTGACTAGTGTTGAGAGCAAGTGCTCGCTACTTGAGTTTGCATCGGGTGCTCTGGTATGCATTGAGTATCGTGGGTATTTGAGTGACATGCTCGAGTCTCTGCCCCATATGCTTCGCGGCCAAAAAACTTTACGGGGATTGCCTGCCATGCACGAGCGATCCCCGCATGTTTTTTTTTGGGTGCCTAATAACCGTGAAACATGCGGAGCAGGGACTCGAGCATGTCACTCAAGCACACGCTGTACATGGTGCATACCTGAGTACCCGATGCAAACTCAAGTAGCGAGCACTTGCGCTCAAGAATAATGACAACTTATTCAATATGATGACCTAATGTAAACAAATTCTGTGCCGTACCTCTGGGTTCAAAATGTTCACTATACACCTTAATAAAATCCTTGAGGGGTATAGTTTCCAAAATGGGGACACTTGTTGGGGAGCTCCACTGTTTAGGCACATCACGGGCTCTCCAAACGCGACATGGTGTCCGCTAACAAATTGAATGGAAAATCGGCTCAAATTGTTAGCGGACGCCATCTTGCGTTTGGAGAGCCCCTGTGTGCCCAAACATTGGAGCTCCCCCACAAGTGACCCCATTTTGGAAACTAGACCCCCCAAGGCACCTATCTAGATGCATAGTAAGCACTTGGAACCCCCAGGTGCTTCACAAATTGATTCGTAAAAATGAAAAAGTGAAAAAAAAAACACTTTTTCATTTTTATGAATCAATTTGTGAAGCACCTGGGGTTCCAAGTGCTCACTATGCATCTAGAAAGGTGCCTTGGGGGGTCTAGTTTCCAAAATGGGGTCACTTGTGGGGGAGCTCCAAAGTTTGGGCACACAGGGACTCTCTAAATGCAACATGGTATCCGCTAACAAATTGAATGGAAAATCGGCTCAAATTGTTAGCGGACACCACATTGCGTTTGGAGAGCCCCTCTGTGCCCAAACTTTGGAGCTCCCCCACAAGTGACCCCATTTTGGAAACTAGACCCCCCAAGGCACCTATCTAGATGCATAGTAAGCACTTGGAACCCCCAGGTGCTTCACAAATTGATTCGTAAAAATGAAAAAGTGAAAAAAAAAACACTTTTTCATTTTTATGAATCAATTTGTGAAGCACCTTGGGTTCCAAGTGCTCACTATGCATCTAGAAAGGTGCCTTGGGGGGTCTAGTTTCCAAAATGGGGTCACTTGTGGGGGAGCTCCAATGTTTGGGCACACAGGGACTCTCCAAATGCAACATGATATCCGCTAACAAATTGTCGGCTCAAATTGTTAGCGGATATCATGTTGCATTTGGAGAGTCCCTGTGTGCCCAAACATTGGAGCTCCCCCACAAGTGACCCCATTTTGGAAACTAGACCCCCCAAGGCACCTATCTAGATGCATAGTGAGCACTTGGAACCCCAGGTGCTTCACAAATTGATTCATAAAAATGAAAAAGTGTTTTTTTTTTCACTTTTTCATTTTTACGAATCAATTTGTGAAGCACCTGGGGGTTCCAAGTGCTCACTATGCATCTAGAAAGGTGCCTTGGGGGGTCTAGTTTCCAAAATGGGGTCACTTGTGGGGGAGCTCCAAAGTTTGGGCACAGAGGGGCTCTCCAAACGCAATGTGGTGTCCGCTAACAATTTGAGCCGATTTTCCATTCAATTTGTTAGCGGATACCATGTTGCATTTAGAGAGTCCCTGTGTGCCCAAACATTGGAGCTCCCGCACAAGTGACCCCATTTTGGAAACTAGACCCCCCAAGGCACCTATCTAGATGCATAGTGAGCACTTGGAACCCCTAGGTGCTTCACAAATTGATTCGTAAAAATGAAAAAGTGTTTTTTTTTTCACTTTTTCATTTTTACGAATCAATTTGTGAAGCACCTGGGGGTTCCAAGTGCTCACTATGCATCTAGAAAGGTGCCTAGGGGGGTCTAGTTTCCAAAATGGGGTCACATGTGGGGGAGCTCCAAAGTTTTGGCACATAGGGGCTCTCCAAACAGAACATGGTGTCCGCTAATTATTCAAGCAAATTTTACAATCAAAAAGTCAAATGGCGCTCCTTCCCTTCCGAGCCCTGCCGTGCGCCCAAACAGTGTTTCTTCCCCAAATATTGGGTATCTGCGTGCCCAGGGGAAATTGCACAACAAATTTTGGGGTCCATTTTTTCTTGTTACCCCTGTGAAAATAAAAAAAATTGGGTCTAAAGTAACATTTTTGTGAAAAAAGTTAAATGTTCATTTTTTTCTTCCACATTCAAAAAATTCCTGTGAAGCACCTGAAGGGTTAATAAAGTTCTTGAATGTGGTTTTGAGCACCTTGAGGGGTGCAGTTTTTAGAATGGTGTCACTTTTGGGTATTTTCTGTCATAAAGACCTCTCAAAGTGACTTCAAATGTGATGTGGTCCCTAAAAAAATGGTTTTATAAATTTTGTTGGAAAAATGAGAAATCGCTGGTCAACTTTTAACCCTTATAGCTCCCTAACAAAAAAAAATTTTGGTTCCAAAATTGTGCTGATGTAAAGTAGACATGTGGGAAATGTTATTTATTAACTCTTTTGTGTGACATATCGCTCTGATTTCAGGGCTTAAAAATTCAAATTTTGAAAATCGCAAAATTTTCAAAATTTTCGCCAAATTTCCGTTTTTTTCACAAATAAACGCAAGTGATATCGAAGAAATTTTTCCACAATCATGAAGTACAATATGTCACGAAAAAACAATCTCAGAATCAGGGGGATCCGTTGAAGCGTTCCAGAGTAATTACCTCATAAAGTGACAGTGATCAGAATTGTAAAAATTGGCCCGGTCATTAACGTGCAAACCACCCGCGGGGCTTAAGGGATTAATAAAGAGGTTAAAAAGAATTGGTCCTAGCACAGATCCCTGCGGCACCCCACTGCTGACTATGTCCTATTTAGAGAATGTACCAATTATGACGACTCTTTGTTTCCTATCAATTAGCCAATTCCTTACCCATCTACATATAGTTCCCCCAAGTCCTTGCTTCTGTAGTTGCAGTATAAGGCAGCTATATGATACAGCATCAAATATGTTGGCAAGGTCAAGATAAATCACATCAGCCGCACTACCAACATCCAGATTTGCACTTACCTCCTCATAGAAACCCAACATGTTGGTTAAACATGACCTATTTTTCATGAATCCGTGCTGGTCATCATTTATTATATTATTCTCTGCGATATAACGCTGCAGGTCATCTCTTATGATGCCCTCAAAAACTTTGCACACTACTGATATCAGGTCCCAATGATGTTAACCCTTTGCTATCTTCTATATGCCGCAATCTATAGTGATCGCGGCATTTAGAAGATAGTGAGAGGAGAGGGGGTCGTCCACTTACCTCTCCGACGGCCCCCTGAAGTCTGACAGGACCTGCCGTTGTCATGGCAGCCGGAGGTCACATGACCGCCTCCGAGTCTGCCATGTACGGTGTCCTGCTAGGCTCAGCCTACAGCTGAAGTCTAGCAGGAGACACTGACAATGTAAAACTGTCAGCAGAGCTCTCATGCAATGCAATACATGTTTATTGCATTGCATGAGAACAGTGATTAGAAAAATAAAAATTAATGTCCCTTACAGGGACTAAGTAAAAATGTAAAAAAAAAGTCTAAAAAATGTTTTCAAACTGTTAAAAAAAATCACAAAATAAATAAAAATAAATAAATAAAATATTAAACCAATAAATCCGTATATGTATGCAAAAACAAAAAAAGTACACATATTTGGTATCGCCGCATCTGAAACAACCCGATCTATAAAACTGTCCCACTAATTAACTCCTTCTGTGCACACCGTAAAAAAAAAAAAAAAAAAAAAAAAAAAAACGGAGCAAAAAACTATGCTTTTTCATCATATCGCCAAACAAAAAGTGAAATAAAATGCGATCAAAAAGCAAAATGGAAATAAAAATGGTACTGCTGAAAACGTCATCTTGTTCTGCAAAAAAAAAGCCGCCATACAGCTCCATCAGCAGAAAAATAAAAAAGTTATAGCTCTCAGAATAAAGCGATGTAAAAAAAATATTTTTTCTATAAAATTGTTTTGTGTAAAAGCGCCAAAACCTTAAAAAAAAATATACGGTTAGTGTAGTATCGCTGTAAACGTACTGACCCGAAGAATAACGCTGCCTTATCACTTTTACCACACGCAGAACGGCATAAAAAAAACTCTCAAAAAATAATTTCTGAATTGTTGTTTTTTGTTCATTTACCTCCCAAAAAACGGAATAGAAAGCGATCAAAAAATGTCACGTACCCAAAAATGGTACCAATAAAAACGTCAACTCGACCCGCAAAAAACAAGCCCTCACATGACTCTGTCGGCTAAAATATGGAAAAATTATAGCTCTCAAAATATGGCGCTGTAAAAACTAGATTTTGCAAAAAGCGTCTTTTAGTGTGTGACAGCTGTCAATCATAAAAACCCGATATAAATCTGGTATCGCTGTAATCGCACCGATCCGAAGAATAAAGTAATCTTATCAGTTATACCACACGAGGAACAGCGTAAAAAATAAATAAAACCAATTCTTCACCAGCTACTGATTTGTTTATTATGTCTCCCAAAGATCGCAGTATGGCTCTGCGCTGAGCACTTACACCAGAGTTTCTGTGTAAATCTCTGAAATACGCGATTCAGACGGAACCCATGATGGAAGATTCCCTGTAATGAGAAATTGCACAACAAATTTCATGGTGCAATTTCTCCTGTTACCCTTATGATCATGCAAAATTAGGGGATGAAAAACATTTTTTGTGGGAAAAATGTGAAAATTTTATTTTTACGGCTCAATATTATAAACTTCTGTGAAGCACCTGGGGGTTCAAGGTGCTCACCACACATCTAGATAAGTTCCCTAAAGGGTCTAGTTTCCAAAATGGTGTCACTTGTGGGGGGTTTCCACTGTTTAGGCACATCAGGGGCTCCCCAAGTGCAACATGACGTCCACTAATTATTCAAGCAAATTTTACATTCAAAAAGTCAAATGGCGCTCCTTCCCTTCCGAACCCTGACGTGCGCCCAAACAGTGGGTTTCCTCCACATATGGGGTATCAGCTTACTCAGGAGAAAGTGCACAACAAATTTCATGGTGCAATTTATCCTGTTACCCTTATGATAATGCAAAATTAAGGGATGAAAAACATTTTTGTTGGAAAAATGTGAAAATTTTATTTTTACAGCTCAATATTATAAACTTCTGTGAAGCACCTGCGGGTTCAAGGTGCTCATCACACATCCAGATAAGTTCCCTAAGGGGTCTAGTTTCCAAAATGGTGTCACTTGTGGGGGTTTCCACTGTTTAGGCACATCAGGAGCTCTCCAAACGCAACATGGCGTCCGCTAATTATTCAAACAAATTTTACATTCAAAAAGTCTAATGGCGCTCCTTCCCTTCCGAACCCTGCAGTGCAAACAGTGGTTTTTCCTCACATATGGGGTATCAGCATGCTCAGGAGAAATTGCACTACAAATTGTGTAGTCCATTTTTTCCTGTTACCCTTGTGAAAATAAAAAAATTATGTCTAAAGTAACATTTTTGTGAAAAAAAGTTAAAAGTTCATTGTTTTCTTCCACATTCCAAAAATTCCTGTGAAGCACCTGAGGGGTTAATAAACTTCTTGAATGTGGTTTTGAGCACCTTGAGGGGTGCAGTTTTTAGAATGGTGTCACTTTTGTGAATTTTCTGTCATAAAGGCCCCTCAAAGTCACTTCAAATAAGATGTGGTCCCTAAAAAAATGTTTTTGCAAATATAGTTGGAAAAATGAGAAATCGCTGGTCAACTTTTAACCCTTAGAACTTCCTAACAAAAAAAATGTTGGTTCCAAAATTGTACTGATGTAAAGTAGACATGTGGGAAATGTTATTTATTAACTATTTTGTGTGACATATCTCTCTGATTAAAGGGCATGAAAATTCAAAGTTTGAAAATTGCAAAATGTTCAAAATTTTCGCCAAATTTCTGATTTTTTCACAAATAAACGCAAGTGATATTGAAATTTTTTTACCACTATCATGAAGTACAATATGTCACAAAAAAACATTCTCAGAATCAGGGGAATACGTTGAAGCGTTCCAGAGTAATTACTTCATAAAGTGACAGTGGACAGAATTGAAAAAATTGACCTGGTCACGAAGGCAAAAACAGGCTCTGGAGCGAAGTGGTTAAGAAAAAATGCATGTGGTTTTTATATGTATTTTTTACTCATTTTTGGCACATTTTTTATGTGGTTTTTCCATGCGGGTTTTTGAAGCGTTTTTGTACATCGATGAATAATTTTTGGAGCTAAATAAAATTATTTGGTGGGACATTGCTTAAACCTTGAATTACCATCAGAACTGGGGTGAGTATATTGGTTTATTTGAATGATTAAAGAATGTGTGTGTTGGATTTCAAATAAAGTTTACTCTGTCGGTGTGTTTATTTAACTCTTTACTTTACTTTAATTAAGTTTGGTCATGAAAAGGTCTGATTGACATTGTCATAACCTAACAAAAGAGCTAGGTGTCAGCTGGTCCCATTCACAAAATCTTCATTAGCATTTCAATTCATGTAATTTTTGCTGCTGCTGTGAGCTGTTTATTTTTAGCCTGGGAAGGTGCCATTAGGCAAACATGGTCCCTGGCCATAAATAAACATCCCACAGCTGTTTTTATTAAACGCGGTGTTCCAATGCCCCACTTTTGATGTCGGTACATGTGAATCCACCACATATAATGACACTTCAATCGGTCCAAATCTGCAGCGGAGACTAGCGTGTCCTCTACTGAAATTGACATGCTGTGGGTGTGTTTGGGTACGTGGCCACGGTCAGGAGCCACTGCAGGTTTGACGTTCTGTGTTTATACAGCATCAAACCCACAGCGTCCAGATGGGAGTGGATGGGATCTCTAGAATTCCCCTGTCCACTATACGTGCATCTGAGGCTGTGAATCACCTGTGGACACTGACATGCGTCGCGTCTTTCAGGACTGCAGCATGTCAAATTCTCTTGTGGAGTCGCTAGTCTGCGCAACAGAAAATTGACCACCAGAATGTATAGAATGCGGTAAATCCGCATGGTTCAGTGAGCACATGTGGATTTACCTGTGTTCAATAGAATGCAACGTTTTGGACGCAGCAAAAATATGCGTCCAAAGCGCGGCTACATCCTGATCACACAGAGCCTAAAATTTAAAAAAAAAATGCAGAGGGAAAGCCGCCGCTGGGGGCTGATATTAGTAGCCGCAGAAGTAGCCATTAGCCAGCAATGTTCCCTGGCTATTAATATCAGCGCACAGGTGTTTGTTTAGCCTTTACTGGCTAGATTACAGGGGGACCCCAGAAAAAAATTGACGTTGGGTCCCCCTATAAAATCTAACCAGCAATGGTTAAACAGACAGCTGCGAGCTGATATTAATAGCCATGGAAGGGGCCATGAATACTAGCCCCCTCCGCGGCTATTAATATCACCCCTCAGCAGTCCCAGAAATGGTGCATCCATAAGATGCGCCAAATCTGGCGCTCAGCCTCCGCTCTTCCCACTGCCCTGTAGCGGTGGTGAGTGGGGTAATGGAGTTGGGGTTCACATCAGCCTTGTATTGGTGGCTGACGTGGAACCCAGGTTAGTAATGGAGGGCATCTGTAAGACGCCCCCATTACTAACTGCGTAGTAAAAATGGTCGCCTATTTTTCAATAAAAGACACAGCCAGAATAAATTATTTTAATTGAAATAAAAAAACACAGGGTTCTACAATTTTTTTTATTACCCTCCCAGTCCGAGAATCCCTCGATCTGAAAAAAACATAAAATAACAAACAACCATATCCCTCACCTGTCTGCCGTCAATGACGCAGTCCACAATCACAGCCAGCAAGTGTCCCACGACGATACATGTCACTTCTTCAGCAGTGACATCCGCAATCACTGATGTCACTGCTGTAGAAGACAGCACTGTATACTGACAGGAGTGTAAAATCACTCCTGTCAGTGTACATGCTGTAGCAGGAGGTCACTGGGGTTCATCAGCCAGGGTCAGGTGAGCTCAGCTGATGGTCACCCGACCATCAGCTGATCACGAACGTCACCCATCAGCTGATGGTCACGTGACCATCAGCTGACGATGACGTCACTGCAGGATGACATCACTGCAGATCCTGCCAGCTCAGTACATTGCGGGCCCGCTGCAGTGTGCCGCTGGCTGCTGGGAACAATGCATCGCCGCCGGGGACCAGGAGGACACTGGGGGCCGCCGGACAGATGAGTATAAGAATTGTTTTTATTTATTTTTTTTATTTTTTATTTTTTTTACTGTAGCAACACGGGATAGGCAGAGCAGACTACTGTTTCTCCCATCCACGCCACTCTCGCTGTTATCAGCCAGGAACATTGAAGATAATACCTGGGGTTTGGGTTTCACCCCCGTAGTAAACCCTGACACAGTCAACTTCCTTGACCTCACTTTGTTTCATGACAATAAAGAAATTCACACAAGAACTTACTTTAAACCTGTGGATGCAAACAGTTATGTCCATTATCAAAGTGGACACTACACCGAATGGTTGAGGAATATTCCGCTCAACCAATACAAAAGAATTAAGAGGAACTGTAGTATGGACATAGATTTCATCAACCAATCAAAAGTTTTATCACATAGATTTCTTGAAAGAAGTTACCCGAAAAAATTGATCCAGAGAGCATTCTCTGAAACAAAAAAAAAATTAAACATACAGACTTAATCTCTAATAATAAAAAAACAAAACAATCAGCATCCAATACTACATTTAATTTTATCAGCACTTTTTCTGCCCAGAACAAGAGAATTCGTTTAGTTCTGAAAAAACATTGGGGTATACTTCTCAATGATAATGAATCGCCCAGGGGGATATGAGGGAAACTCGGTACCCGGGCCTTTACCTCCTTGGGATGTCACGGCAGTCGGCTCCCGGGCCCGTACTCTGGGGTCACTCTTTAAAAGGGGTTTGTTAACAGTTTTGTCTCGTGATACCACCTGTGGTTCCTGGTAATGGGTACCAGCACTGCTGCAGACCTCCGGGGGTGATGGGATGGCAGCTGAGATGTTTCTGCTCCCCACAGGCGGAGTGGGCCCCCGGGGCAGGATTGATGGAAGGGATGCAGGTGAGAGGTGGCCCGATCGGGTCAGGGGGAATGACGGACACGCACACCGGGGATTCGCTTCAGTACCTTTACTGGTGTAACGGCAGGTATGGTCCAGGGTACTTAATAGGAAGGGTGCACTTCAGGACTCTCCCCAGTGAGCGTGTAGTAGGCCTCCTGGTCCATTTCTTCCTCTCTCTAAAGCTTCTGGCCAGCCTGGAACTAGGCCTAGCTTCTGCACTGTTTCACTCTCTCACCTGTCTGCTTGGTAATAGAACTTTTCTCCGGCTACCACTATCCCTGGACGCTGGGGCCTTCGTGGTTCCTAGTTCTGTAAAATGATGATAGCTTCAGGTTTACCAGGGGTCTGGAACCCTCCTGGTATGCCAGTTGTCCCTACTGGGTGTAGAGGACCCTGTAGGTGCGGACCTGGTGTCCGGCTTGTGTCCTGGGGTGAGCTTTAGATGCTCCTCTGCCCCCTTAACTCCTTTCTCCTTGCCTCGGCCACACTCAGGGCCCTCAGCACAGCAGCAGACGTGCCGCTCCTTCACTGGTCTAAAGTGTCAGCACACTCTGACTCTAACTCCACCTTCCAGTCTATATATATCCCTAACAGAGCTCCCTCTGGTGGTATGAGGTGGAAGGGCGGAGGTGTCTGTGTGTAGTAAGGGCCTCTTGTGGAGAAGTCCGTCCATGCACCCTTTTTGGGTCCTGTGGTGCCTGTAGTAGCAGGGTGCCACATTCCCACCTAGTACAATGCAGTACTCCTGGACTGAAGTATTTTAAACAGGTAACAACAACAATTATAATTAAAATAACAAATAACACATAGCAAAGTTACAGTGAGTCCCATAACCAGGTGTCCATTTCACTGGTGAAGGTGCAACATGAGCAGCATGAGGGACCCGTCTGAAAACTCTCAACGTAGGCCCTGGGCGTGGCTACAGGGCATAAGTGATCCAGGTGTTGGACCACGTCTTCGGCCACGCCAAACGGGTTTTTGTTCAGTGGTCTCTTGATATAAAACCAATAGAGGGAACTTTAATAAGTGCAACTATTTACAATGGACAGTTTTTGGCTTCTCACAGTCCTCAGCCTACAAGTCTTTATACCCTTTATGGGTAACTGAATGCACATATTAATTTTCAGTTCACACACATAAACAACTTTTCTGTACTGTACCCTTATGGGTAACTATTTTACACTGTAGTCATTTTGTACTTTATTCCCTATGCCTGGTAGGGATTTGGCCTTGTGTGCTGCGTGTGAATCTACGTAGCACTGGGGTGGTACTGGTGTCTGTGCATGCACTATCCGCTAACCTATCAGGTCTACGTGCGGGTAAGTTATAGAACTGCCTTAACATCTCTATAGGACTGGTAAGTGCACTGTTTACTGGACCCTCAGGCTCTGCTTCAACTGGTGATCCTCCTCTTACTGGGGACTCTTCCTGTTCCTGAGCAGGTTCTTCCAGGGTGATCACAGGTTCTTATTGTGGTGAAGGTTCTTCTGGTGGCTGACAGAAGTGTATCACTGGTATGATAACTGCTCCATCGAGTTGAGGCCAGTCTGCGGGGAAGTCTCCTAGGACTGTATGAACTACATCTTCCTTGGGTTTTTCCGGTATTATAAGAGGTACTTCTTCCTCCTGTGTCTTCAGTAGACCTGGGCACAATTTCAAGTGGTCTCTTGAGACTGTTGTGGTTGTCCTACCTCCATCCTTGCTGATCAGGCAGGTTTTGGTGTTGTCAAATCTGGAATTTAACACTGTGCAGGGCTCTCTTTCCCACTGATCATCGAGCCTGTGACCTCTTCTTTTCCTCTTAGCACTATTTCTCCGGCCACTGGTTCCTCTCTTCCAAAGGTAGGGTTTTTAACAGGTCAATGACGATGTTATTCATTTTCTCGCACATACCGTTGGTCTGAGGATGATATGGTGTAGTCCGGATCTTCTTGCATCCATATAGGTGACACAATTCTTTAAACAGCTCAGCTTCAAAGGCAGGGCCTTGATCTGTTAGCACCTTGTCTGGGTATTCATGGGGCCTGCAGAAGTAAGTTTGGAATGTTCTTGCTGCAGTTTCTGCTGTCAGATCCTTGACAGGGGCTACCACCAGGAACTGAGAATAGTGATCCACCATGGTCAGGGCATAGGAATAGCCTGATCTGCTGGGCGACAGTTTGACGTGATCCAGAGCGACAATCTCCAGGGGTTGGATTGTCTTGATGGGCTGCAAGGGTGATTTCTGGCTTCCGTAGTCTTTCCTTCTGAGGCTACAAGGCCCACAATTCCGGCACCACCTTTCTATGGAACTCCGCATTCCAACCCAATAGAACCGGTCCTTCAGCAGGGTTTCCAGCTTCTTCCAGCCAAAATGACCTGCTTGGTCATGGTAGGCCTCTAGCACCATCTGGATATCCGTCCTGGGCACTACAATCTGCCACACCATTTCATGGGTTCTAGGGTTGACATACAGTACAGACCAAAAGTTTGGACACACCTTCTCATTTTAAGATTTTTCTGTATTTTCATGACTAAGACAATTTTACATTCACACTGAAGGCATCAAAACTGTGAATTAACACATGTGGATTTATATACTTAACAAAAAAGCGTGAAACAACTGAAAATATGTCTTATATTCTAGGTTCTTCAAAGTAGCCACCTTTTGCTTTGATGACTGCTTTGAACACTCTTGGCATTCTCTTGATGAGCTTCAAGAGGTAGTCACCGGAAATGGTCTTCTAACAAACTTGAAGGAGTTCCCAGAGATGCTTAGCACTTGTTGGCCCTTTTGCCTTCACTCTGCGGTCCAGCTCACCCCAAAGCATCTCGATTGGGTTCAGGTCTGGTGAATGTGGAGGCCAGGTCATCTGGCGTAGCACGCCATCACTCTCCTTCTTGGTCAAATAGCCCTTACACAGCCTGGAGGTGTGTTTGGGGTCATTGTCCTGTTGAAAAATAAATGATGGCCCAACTAAACGCAAACCGGATGGAATAGCATGCTGCTGCAAGATGCTGTGGTAGCCATGCTGGTTCAGTATGCCTTCAATTTTGAATAAATCCCCAACAGTGTCACCAGCAAAGCACCCCCACACCATCACACCTCCTCCTCCATGCTTCACGGTGGGAACCAGGCATGTAGAGTCCATCCGTTCACCTTTTCTGTGTAGCACAAATACACGGTGGTTGGAACCAAAGATCTCAAATTTGGACTCATCAGATCAAAGCACAGATTTCCACTGGTCTAATGTCCATTCCTTGTATTCTTTAGCCCAAACAAGTCTCTTCTGCTTGTTGCCTGTCCTTAGCAGTGGTTTCCTAGCAGCTATTTTACCATGAAGGCCTGCTGCACAAAGTCTCCTCTTAACAGTTGTTGAAGAGATGTGTCCGCTGCTAGAACTCTGTGTGGCATTGACCTGGTCTCTAATCTGAGCTGCTTTTAACCTGCGATTTCTGAGGCTGGTGACTCGGATAAACTTATCCTCAGAAGCAGAGGTGACTCTTGGTCTTCCTTTCCTGGGGCGGTCCTCATGTGAGCCAGTTTCTTTTTAGCGCTTGATGGCTTTTGCAACTGCACTTGGGGACACTTTCAAAGTTTTCCCAATTTTTCGGACTGACTGACCTTCAGTTCTTAAAGTAATGATGGCTACTCGTTTTTCTTTACTTAGCTGCTTTTTTCTTGCCATAATACAAATTCTAACAGTCTATTCAGTAGGACTATCAGCTGTGCATCCACCAGACTTCTGCACAACACAACTGATGGTCCCAACCCCATTTATAAGGCAAGAAATCCCACTTATTAAACCTGACAGGGCACACCTGTGAAGTGAAAACCATTTCCGGT
Organism: Phyllobates terribilis; assembly: GCF_046119375.1. Lineage (NCBI taxonomy): Eukaryota > Metazoa > Chordata > Amphibia > Anura > Dendrobatidae > Phyllobates > Phyllobates terribilis. The sequence goes on from NW_027362773.1 coordinate 109,678,048, forward strand.
AACTGCCTCTTGAAGCTCATCAAGAGAATGCCAAGAGTGTGCAAAGCAGTCATCAAAGCAAAAGGTGGCTACTTTGAAGAATCTAGAATATAAGACATATTTTCAGTTGTTTCACACTTTTTTGTTAAGTATATAATTCCACATGTGTTAATTCATAGTTTTGATGTCTTCAGTGTGAATGTACAATTTTCATAGTCATGAAAATATAGAAAAATCTTTAAATGAGAAGGTGTGTCCAAACTTTTGGTCTGTACTGTACCTTCTGCACAGCTTTTCTCTGTAGATGAACAGTCGGCTTCTCTCATTCCACAGGTGTTTGGCTTGTGAAGGAGCATCATTCTCTAGGTGAGAACCTTCTTGGGTTATCAGTCCTTTGATGAGGCTGACAACCGGGTCACTGTCCTGGGTCTCCTTCCAGCTGTGATGAGGTAAAGGGTTTTAACGTCTTACCATGACGTCTTCTGGAAGTGTGTTGCTCGTGGACGATTCCATTTCTGTGGAAAGCAGGTAATTCAATTTCTTCTAGGTCATCCACTTCATACTCGGTGTCCGACTGGTGGGGCATTCTTGACAGGGCATCGGCATAGGTGTTCTTGTGACCTGCCCGGTACTTGATTGTGAACTGATAATTCGACAATCTGGCCACCCAACGCTGTTCCATGGCTCCCAACCTGGCTGTCTCCAGGTGTGTCAAGGGGTTATTGTCGGTAAAGGCTGTGAATCTAGTTGAGGCTAGGTAATGCTTGAATCTTTCAGTGATAGCCTAGACCAAAGTCAGGAACTCCAGCTTGAAGGAACTGTAATTCTCCGGGTTCCTCTCAGTAGGGCGAAGCTTCCTACTGGCATAGGCAATTACCTTTTCTCTGCCATTTTGCTTCTGGGACAACACAGCTCCCAGTCCCTCATTGCTGGCATCTGTGTATAACAGGAAAGGTTGGCCGTAGTCAGGGTAAGCCAGGATTTCCTCACCGGTTAGGGCTTCCTTCGTTAATGCAAAGGACTCAGTCTGTTCTTTGCCCCACTGGAATGGGGGACTTTTACCTCTTTTGGACTGTCCTACTAGGAGATCTTGTAAAGGTGCTGCCTTTTTGGTGTAGTCCTTAATGAACGTCCTGTAGTACCCGACCAGTCCCAGAAATTGACGTACTTCTTTGATGTTCCTTGGTTCAGGCCACTTCTGGATGGCAGTGACCTTCTCCGGGTCTGGTGCTACTCCTTCTGAGCTGACTACATGTCCCAGGTACTGAACCTTCCGTTTAAGCAGGTGGCACTTGGAAGCTTTTAGTTTCATCCCATACCGGGACAATGCCTCAAATACCTCTGCCAGGTGCTTTAGATGGTCTTCATACGTCTTTGAGTACACGATAATGTCATCCAGATATAGCAGCACTGTCTCAAAGTTCCGGTGTCCCAAGCAACACTCCATCAACCTCTGGAACGTTCTGGGTGCGTTGCAGAGTCCAAATGGCATGCTGTTGAATTCGCATAATCCCATCGGGGTGGTGAAGGCTGTCTTCTCCCGGTCTTCCTCAGCAACAGAGACTTGCCAGTACCCGCTAGTGAGATCCAATGTAGAGAAATAATTGGCAGATTTTAGTGCAGCCAGGGATTCCTCTATACGGGGCAAAGGGTACGCATCCTTATGTGTTATTCGATTAATTTGTCTATAATCTACACACATCCTCATGCTACCGTCCTTCTTTCTGACCAGGACCAGGGGAGCTGCCCAAGGTCTACAGCTATCCCTTACTACCCCTACCTTTTTCATGTCATGCAACATTTCTTTGGCTTTTTGGTAGTGTGCTGGTGGTATGGGTCTGTAACGCTCCTTAATGGATGGATGGTTACCGGTGGGTATGTGGTGTTGTACCCCTTTGACCCTTCCAAAATCAAGTGAGTGTTTACTTAACACCTGTTCATATTCCCGAACCACTCTGTAAACACCGTGTTTTTGATGGTCAGGAGTGGCGTCAGTTCCAACATGGAGCTGTTGACACCATTCCTCCAGCTGGGTTTTGGAGTCATTGTCCTCCACTGTATCTGGCGGGGTCAAGGATTCCACTGTGTGTATAGCATTATTATTCACAGTATACAGCCTGGCAACAGTGGCAATTTGACTTCCTCCTCCCTACAATTTAGGAGGTGTACGGGTACCCTCCCATTGCGTACATCAACCACCCCTCTAGCAGTTAGGAGTGTAGGTCTGTGCTCAGAGCTAATGGGCTCCACTACCGCCTGGTAGTTCTGTCCCTTGAGACCTATTGCTGCCCTACACCAAATCAGCATTTCACTCATTGGGGGAATCACAATGGGTATCGGGTCTGTCACCCGTACATTACCAATGTTACCACTTGTTAGTTTTACCTGTTGCTGGTATAGGAGGGCTCGAATCTCTCTCTGGAGCACCTTCCTCTGCTCTGGTTTGGCAGTGTCAGCAATCTGTTGGAGTAAAAACAACACTTCTCCCAAACAGTTGCGAACAACATTTGTGCCAAGTATCATATATGGGTTTGTATCACCAGGGTTAGACTCTATTACAATCAGTCCTTGGTCCTTTAGTTCCACTCTTCCCACCTTCACTGTCACGTCCTTAACCCCGACTAGGTTAAGAGGAAGGTCATTTGAGGCATACACAGAGAGGTTTGGGGCTGGCGGGTGGAGTTCATCTATGGACCAGTACCTTTTGTAGAGGACATCAGGTATGATGGTTACCTGTGACTCGGTGTCCAGTAGTGCAGGTGTTGCTATGCCGTCCAGCACAATGGACAGGAAAGGCCTTCCTCCTACAAACCGATCGTACCAGCTTGATGGGCCTGGTTGATCTACTCCTGGGTGTCGGCCCTTGGCCCCAGGGTTTGTACGTTTAAAGGACAGATCCGTGTGGTGTGGCCTGCCTTGTGGCAACGGTAGCAAATGAGTTCACCTGGAGGGCGAGGTCGGTTGTTGGTCCTCCCATGGGATGGCATTGTCCTCCTTTTTCTCCTCGTCCAGGGGACATCCTCAGGACTGTCGGCGAGTAGGATCCTTCCATCCGGCTCGGGCTCCGTCCATAGCTGCAGGGCCCTCAGCACAGTGATCAGGGTTTTACTTAGCTGACGCACTTAAGAGCGCAGGCTGTCCAGATCGCTAGGGGACGCTGCTTGCACTTTTGCCTCAGCCGCTAATGAAGGGACAGTGAGTGCTGTGGGCATTGGGGTGGCCCCACCCTGGTAATGCTGGATAGCAGTATCTGATGTTTACAGGGGCTGAAGGCCCTTAATAGCCATGTCCTTCAGGGCGTCAAAGGTGACATTTGGATGATCTCTCCTCCTGGGACCTTAACCCCCGGATGAACTGTTCTATCAGCATTTTGTCCTCATCATGTATGCTGGCTGGACTAACCTGTTTCAGGTCCCGCAGGGCCTCTTGTAAACGCCAGGCATAGTCCCGGATACTGTCCTCAGGTTTCTGGGTACAGTGGTAGAACCTCATCCAAAGATCTGTCTCAGTGCGGTTTTCAAAGACAGTTTGCAGTCTCTTAAATATAATGGATACTGATTCCTGGTCTGCGGCTGGCCAGGTTTCAACTTCCCGCTCTGCGGTACCAGCCAATTGTCCCAGCACAACAGCGGCTCTCTGTTTACCAGTCATTGAGTACATGTCCAATACACCGCATATTTTCCTTTTGAACCCAGACAGGGTGTCTGGTTTGCCGTCATACTGGGGAAGCCATTTCGCTCTGGGAACGTACGGCAGGGCCATGGGTATCACTGGAGTCACGACCCCTGCTGGTGGGGCGGCCTCTCTGGCCTGAGCAGCGCCGGGCGCGAGTTGAGCATTGGGAGCGTTAACCGGTGCTCCGGCGTCTTGCTGGTCGTCAGCCATGGTTGCGCCCCCCTAGTAAAACTGTAGCCTACCTTCTTTACTTTTATCAGGTAGGCTGCAGCTCCCCAGATCACGGTCTCCTTCCAGGACCTGACGCTTCCTGGTGCTGCGTCAGAGCGCGAGGCGGGGCTTGGGCGTCACGTGCTACCAATGGTCACGCCTCTCTGGTTCCCGCGGTCACGCCCCTCTTCTTCCCGCGTGGCGACGCGGTAATGGCGGCGATTTTCACCACAGTTCAAACACAGTTCAAATACGGCACACAGTACCTGGTGGCAAAGGGCATGAAATCCTGTTCGTGACGCCAGGAAGAGATGACTCGCACAGGGGGATATGGGGGAAACTTGGTACCCGGGCCTTTACCTCCTTGGGATGTCACGGCAGTCGGCTCCCGGGCCAGTACTCTGGGGTCACTCTTTAAAAGGGGTTTGTTAACAGTTTTGTCTCGTGACGCTATCTGTGGTTTCTGGTGATGGGTACCAGCACTGCTGCAGACCTCCGGGGGTGATGGGATGGCAGCTGAGATGTTTCTGCTCCCCACAGGCGGAGCGGGCCCCCGGGGCAGGATTGATAGAAGGGATGCAGGTGAGAGGTGGCCCGATCGGGTCAGGGGGAATGACGGACACGCACACCGGGGATTCGCTTCAGTACCTTTACTGGTGTAACGGCAGGTATGGTCCAGGGTACTTAATAGGAAGGGTGCACTTCAGGACTCTCCCCAGTGAGCGTGTAGTAGGCCTCCTGGTCCATTTCTTCCTCTCTCTAAAGCTTCTGGCCAGCCTGGAACTAGGCCTAGTTTCTGCACTGTTTCACTCTCTCATCTGTCTGCTTGGTAATAGAACTTTTCTCCGGCTAACACTATCCCTGGATGCTGGGGCCTTCGTGGTTCCTAGTTCTGTAAAATGATGATAGCTTCAGGTTGACCAGGGGTCTGGAACCCTCCTGGTATGCCAGTTGTCCCTACTGGGTGTAGAGGACCCTGTAGGCGTGGACCTGGTGTCCGGCTTGTGTCCTGGGGTGAGCTTTAGATGCTCCTCTGCCCCCTTAACTCCTCTCTCCTTGCCTCGGCCACACTCTGGCCCCTCAGCACAGCAGCAGACGTGCTGCTCCTTCACTGGTCTAAAGTGTCAGCACACTCTGACTCTAACTCCACCTTCCAGTCTATATATATCCCTAACAGGGCTCCCTCTGGTGGTATGAGGTGGAAGGGCGGAGGTGTCTGTGTGTAGTAATGGCCTCTTGTGGAGAAGTCCGTCCATACACCCTTTTTGGGTCCTGTGGTACCTGTAGTAGCAGGGTGCCACAATACCATATTGGGGAGGCTTCTACCCAACAATCCCCTGATAATCTTCCGAAGAGCACAGACATTAAAAATTATGTTGGCCCCAAGTCAGCTAAAGAAAAAAGAGGATTTTAAACCCTCTGTAGAAAAGCCCAGACAAGTCTCCTATAGATGTAGCATCCCGGGATGCCTATGTTGTCCAGCATCATTCATAATGAGAAAACTTTTCCATCAGACAGTAAAAATCCTGATGAGTTCCAAATCAAATATCATTTGACTTCCCAATCTAGTTTCGTCATCTATGTCATTATATGCGAATGTAAGAAATTATATGTGGGAAGGGCAACGCAACAGTTACATAAAAGAATAAACTCGCACAGGTATAATATAAAAGAAGGATTTTCACAACATGGCCCTTCTAGGCATTATGTAATATAGCATAATAAAAGGATCTCCTTTAGGGTGATCCCTATTGACCATGTCCCCCATGAGACCTCCAACCGAGTCCAGACTCTTAACAGGAAAGAGATCTTCTGGATTCATAAGTTGAACACTATAAATCCATATGGACTGAACGAAACAACTGATTTGTTAAATTAATTGAGATATATTTATGGATTCTGCTTTGTTCCTCTGTACAACCCACCTCCTTTTCTCTGTATTTTGTAATGATGAATGTTACTGACAAACATCCGCTCTTTCTATGAAGGAGTTTCATCCCTTCATTGTGGATTGTCTTTGCTTCTGTGGCGCCCTGCTGTGCATTGGTGCCACAGGACCCAGAAGGGTGCATGGATGGACTTCTCCACAAGAGGCCCTCACACATTCACACACCTCCACCCTACCACCTCAGACCACCAGAGGGAGCCCGTTAGGGACATATATAGGGAGGGTGGAGCCAGGCTGCACAATTAGTTGGAGTTTAGTGTTCAGAGACAGAGAGGAACACAGCTCAGAGTTGAGCAGAGAGCGTGCTGATGCTCGGAGAGCAGTGAAGAGGCAGCGAGCTGGCTGCTGTGCTTAGGCGAGCCAAGGTCTACAGCACGTGTGAAGGCTTAGTGAGGCCCTTGAGTGGGCCGAAGGCGAGAGGAGAAGGAAGAAGTAGCAAGGGGGCAGAGAAGCATACCAGGCTCACCCCGATATATATACCGGACACCGGGTCCTAGCCTACAGGGACATTTATACTCAGTAGGAACCACCGGAACCCCTGGAGGACTACAGGTCCCAGGTTCACCAAACGCTGGCTACAGTACCAGGGCTAGGAGTCACGGAGGTCCCAGCATCCAGGGAGAGTGATCTCCAAAGAGAAGGCCCTACCACCAGGTCAGCAGGTGCCAAGATAGACAGTAACCAAGCTAGGCCTAGCTCCAGGCAGATCAGAAGCTTAGAGAAGAAAGCAACGGATCAGGAGGCCCTATACCCGCTCACTGGGGAGAGTCCAAAAGTGCACCCTTCACCTGGAGTACCCTGGACCATGCCTGCAGCATCACAAGTAAAGGTACTGAAGCTTACCCCCGTGTGAGTGTCCGTCTTTCCTCCGGGACCGTCCTGCCATCTCTCCCCTGCACCACCATCCATTACACCCCACGCTGCCCTGGAGCTAACTCTACCTGTGGAGAGCCACACCATCCCTGCTGCCGTAACACCAACTCCAGAGGACTGTTCCGCAGCGGCGGAACCACTTAGCCGCATTCCACAGGTGGCGTCACGAACTGTCCAAATCCCCCATATCTATCCCCCTTTTACTGACCGCCCTGGGTCACGGACCCGGCCAGCCACCGTGATATCCCCCGGCAACCAGAGGCACGGCTGCCGAGTACCCATGGCCCAGGGTGCGCGTCACTTCCTTTTTCTAACCCCCGTTTTTTCCATTAGTTTTGACCCATCAATTGCTTTGTGATTTTTATAGGGATCACCTAACTGCAATTTCTCATAATATTAAACATTCCTTCTTTTAAACTAGTCTAAGAGCTTTGGAGCTTCTTTTATCCATTATTATTATTATTTTTTTTTTTTGATCTCATAGATTCTTGTGAAACTATCACCAAATAAAGGGATCAAATCAAATTCACCCATGGCTCAATGGTTTAAAACAACAGCAGCCGGGTGTTAACAAAAAACAAATGGGTCAACATCATATGTTCTAGCACTCCCCTAGCTTGTAAAATTTATTTATTCATTTAACTACTTTTTTAATATGTTTTTTAATATATTTAAAAAAAAAATTTGCATTTATATTTTTAAATGTGTGAGTAATGTTTTTAAGTGATATATTCCATTATGCTTTATGATTGTTTTGTGTGTGCTTTACGGTGTATACATGCATTTAGTCTGATTCCCAGCCCACTGGGTGTGGTGATTTTTTTGAAGGGAGGCGTCTCCATGTGCCTTCTTTTGCTATAAGTAACAGACCCTGTATGTGTATGTGTATAGACTGTCCTGAGGAATTGGTGTGATCACCACGAAACGCATAGAAATAAAGTCAATTTCATCATTACATCGACTTGGATTCCTTTGGTACATAATTCTGACAGGCAAGCAGGGCAGTCTGATGCCCCATTCTCTTCACCAAACAAAAGATCATTGCTTTGGGGTTTGCAGCAGCCGCCAATGCTAAGTACAGTGGTTGTGTCTTACACAACCCTAATAGGTGAGTGAATTTGAATTACCTCTCACGAATATTCCTTTTATCTCGGATAAGACCCTATGTGCGCTCTATATTCCTTCTATGGACCTGTAGATCTGAAATTGTATCTGGTCTATTTGACAGCACCAGATCCAGCGCAGATTACCTCCTCTGGTTGGTTCATCTACCAGCTGAGAGAGGTAATTGTCCTGAACTGTGGATAAGAATTTGCAGCTTTTAGTTGGAAGTACAGCAGCACATGCGCCCAGAGATTGACGAGATGCTGAAGCTGGGGGTCATCCAACCCTCCAGCAGTGCTTGGACCTCACCTGTGGTCCTCGTCCCAAAGAAGGACCGGACAACTCGGTTCTGTGTGGACTACAAGGGGCTCAACGCTGTCATGGTCACCAATGCCGCGCATCGATGAGCTGCTTGATCAGTTGGCCGGGGCCAAGTACCTGGCCATCATGGATCTGAGCCGGGGATACTGACAGATTCCCCTGACCCCCGAGACACGGGAATGCTCTGCCTTTATCCCCTCATTCGGACTGTATGAGTCCACTGTGATGCCATTCGGCATGATGAATGCCCCTGCCACTTTTCAGCGGATAGTCAACACGCTGCTCGAGGGACTCGAAGGGTACTCGGCCGCGTACCTGGATAACATTGCCATCTTCAGTCCCACCTGGGAGGCTACCTAGAGCATTTGGCACAGGTGCTCGGGCGGATCCAATGGGCAGGCTTGACCATTTAGCCGGTAATGTGCCAGCTGGGTATGAGTGAGGTCCACTACCTGGGACACTGGGTAGGTGGGGGAGCTCTGAAGCCAGAGCCCGGGAAGGTGGATGCCATTGTGACGCGCCCCCTGGGCCTGTGCTGTGCAGGGGATACCCGGAGCCGGATCGCTGGGGGTTGTAGTCTCAGTGTGGCGGTGACCCGGTCCGTGCCCAGGGTGGTCAATTCAGTGGCAGTCTTAATGTTGTAACAAGTGTCCGACTACGCCACCCGTGGATTGCGGTCAGTGGAGACCGCCGCTGCGTTGCAGACCGCTGAGGCTGATGTTGTATGCGCAGCCAAGGATGGAATAACTCCCCACGGGAAAAGTATTGCCTCAGGGCAGCTAATGTGGATGATGGGAGTGATGGTGTGAGCGTCCCAGTACTAATGGTGCTGGTGCGGCGATGAAACGCAGAGACTTGTAATTGCAGTTTTCAATGCTTTACTCACAGTTGTTATTCGTGTCAATCCTGCAGGCGATGACGGCCCAAGCCGTGCAGCGTCCACCAGGTGAGGGACTCGGTCAACTCCCAGGCAATTCCAGAGCGTGGCACAGGGCTCCCTTCTCTACCTTTCTCTGGCCGTCCCCACCAGTGACCCACCTTTGTCCAGCTTCCTCGGGCCTTCTCTTGGGCGAAACCTATCTCCGGTTTCCCTGACCCTATGTGGTATGCTTTCCTGGTGGATGTAGTGAGGGGTCGCACCAAGATGTGGTTACAACCTCCGGTCTTTGGCTGAGGATTCTGTTGCCTCCACCAATTTGGGTTCCGGTACCCTGCTCTGCCAACCTGTCACCCGCAATCTGCTGGGTCCTTAGGGTTCCTTCTTCACTCGTGTCTCTGGGCCTTTCTCTGTGTTCCTGTTCCTTGTTTCCTTTCTTACTTTCCTTTCTGTTCCTTCTTCTCTCTCCCAGGCTCCCGCCTCCTGACAAGGCCCGCCTGCGGAGCAGAGCCCATGCAGAGGCTCTGCTTCCTGTCTTCTCCTCTCACTCTTAACACTGACTCTAAGATGGTGCCCACCTTTTATACCTCCCTCTAACACCCGAGCCCAGGTGACTTGCAACCAATGGGCTCCTACCTATGCCCAGAGACCCACCCCTATCTGCTCCTACACCACTGGGTTTTCCTCCCCCTCCCCACTCCAGCCAGGGACTGAAGCTGTCGTGCCTGCACTTCTGTGGGAGCACCGTTGAGCTGTCCCTCGGAAATGGGGTGTGTGTGGTGCATGCAGCTAAACGAGTCCTAGTCCACACTCCATCCTTACCCGGGTGTGGAATATCACACCTCTGGCCTGAGGTGCAATACCCCTGTAGCAGCCGAACCCTCGGGGTGCTACAATTGCATCCTGGCCCACCCCCAGGAACAAGAAACAGGTGATGTCCTTTCTGGGCACCGCCGGGTACTATAGGAGGTTCGTCCCTCACTATAGTAGCCTGGCGAAGCCCCTGATGGACCTCAGCTAGAAGAAGCTGCCTTCCGCAGTCGATTGGACAAACGACTGTGAGATGGCTTTCCGGGCGCTGAAGACCGCCCTTTCTAACTCCCTGGTACTACAGGCAGCCGACTTCATGCAGCAGTTTGTAGTGCAGACCGATGCCAGTGACTTTGGCCTCGGTGCTGTGCTCAGCCAGATCGACACTATGGGCCAGGAACACCCTGTTTTGTATCTGAGGCGGAAGCTCCTTCTGAGGGAGGTGGCCTATTCCACAATGGAGAAGGAATGTCTGGCAATTGTGTGGGCCCTGCAGCCATACTTGTACGGACACCAATTCACCGTGGAAACAGACCACAACCACCTCAACTGGTTACACACTGTATCGGGGACGAATGGCAGGCTGCTACACTGGAGCCTCGCACTCCAGCAGTACCACTTTGAAATTCGCCACAAAAAGGACCACGAACATGGTAATGCCGACAGCTTATCCTGACAAGGGAAAGTCGTGGATGGGCACGCGGGGAACACAGAGTGGTGCTTCCCCCTAGCACCTTCTAAAGGAGAGAGGAGTGAAGACATTCAAGGTAATCCCCTGTCAATCACTGTGCACTAGCAGATGGGTTTTACAGAGCTCTACATATGCAAATTCGACACTGCAGCTTGCAAAGGAGGGGGCTGCGAAGCGAAGAGCGAGATCCCTCACAGCAGCTGCAAGCTGCACAGGATGTTCCTGCCTCCCCCGGACGCAGTGTGCTTCTTTGTTCAAGAAACTATAATTTAACAGTGATTTATGGGAAAGCGATTCATCTCAGTGATACCCAAAATAGATTGTTGGAAACCTGAGGGGACGGGAAAATGTAACCCTAATTTTAAACATAGTTCAGCGCGTAAGGAAAAGGAGATACCCAGCACGGCCTTGCAGAGGCCCCTAGGATCCCGATTTTTGGTATCCACGCATAGCAGGGGTCCGGCTGCGTTCGAGGACACCAGAACCGGCTCCCTAGGACAGTCCAGTAAGTTCGTATGGCCCATTTTAGTTTAGGGAGTCTTTTGGCTAAGAGAGACCAGGGGAGGAGATTGGGGCGTAGCCACAAGGCCGGATTGGGAGTGATCCAGAGGGGTTAAGTACACCAGGAAAGCTGAAACCATTGTCTTTTTCCTGGGGAGGTTGTGACATCAAGATGTGTGGGAAAAGTCCATCCACCAAGCCAGGGCCCACAGCCTCCTATGTGGCCACCCTCCCACACAAGCCAGGCCTTTCCATCTACACTGGTAATTGACTCTTAAGTTCTGCTTATACTTGCTGCGCCATACTTTTGTATTGCAACTCTGACCACTGTATATGGATAACCCTTTGATATATAGCGTATTGTTTAGTGTGCCCTTATGGCAATTAAATATATAATTTAATCTTTGGCTGTTCTTTTATCTTGATCCATGAACCTTACGTCTGTTGTTTGGTCCAACGAACGTGCAACCGGGCTGGTTTCTAGCCTGATATAAGTCCGTTATATCAAATAGAAACTGGTGGCAGCTCTACCAGGCCGACATGGCTCTGCTTCACTGTAGCCAGTGAAAGAGCCTCTCAGCTTGTCAGGGGGGTGAGCGAGTGTTTTGCCACATCAGTGACTGAGTGGGCCACCTTTGCTCACTCCCTGGTGCCTCTCTGTCCCCGTGTGGACAGGGGGTAACTGTATAGAACTGTACCAATCTGACCTTGCGTGTCCTTGAGGGGGGTGCAGAACGTCACATTGGTGCAAAGGGTAGATCCGTATCTTGTCCTCCGACAGGCGTAGTGGGAGATCAGGCGGGTGGCGGTGTGTGGATCCATCACAAGTAGTGGCAACAGAGAGGTTCTGCGGGTCTCCTTGTTGCCGTTTCATCACACACTTCTATTCACCTACTTTCCTTCCTCATCTCTGCTCCAGCGCTGCATCCTGTCTGCCAGCAGCTCATGTCAGCATCTGAGCAGCGTATGATGTCACTGCCATGCATGCTCAGATGCCAAGGTGGACTGCCGGAATATTCACTCTTCTCCATACCGGGACTATGGGCGTGGAGAGGAGTGAATATGCATTTTCTTTAGTAGCGGGCACTGTCAGCAGGAGCTGTGGCTCAGTGCTCGTCTGTGCCTGCTACTAAAGAGAATGAATATTCACTCTTCTCCACACCCATGGCACACATGGCCACTGCATGTGCCCCAGTCCTCTGCCGCCGCAATCCCCCCCACCACTATCCACCACCGGAATATGTATTTGACTCGCCCAGGGGAATGGGGACGACTCGGTACCTGGGCCTTTGCCTGGCCTTTGGGGATGTTGCGGTGGTCGGCTCCCGGGCCCGTACCCTGGGGTCAAATTTAAAAAGGGGATTGTTTGTTAGCTCTATGAAAGTTCGTGACGCCACCTGTGGTTTCTGATGAGAATCACCAGCGCTGTGGCAGTCCTCTGAGGCCGGTGATATGGCAGCTCGAAGGTATAGCTCCCCACAGGTGGAGCTAGGCCTCAGGGCAGCGTACGGAGAGGGGGATGCAGGACAGGCGAGACCCAGCCGGGTCAGAGCAAGAACGGGGACGGACACGGTAGTCACTTCAGTACCTTTTACTGATGGAAATTCAGGCACATCCTGGAGCACTGTAGCGTGAAGGGTGCATATCAGGATCCTCCCCAATGAGCGGGTGTAGGGCCTCCTGCTTCTTGCCTCTGCGTAGTAAGTTTCTGACCTGCCTGAAGCTAGGCCTAACTTTATCTCTGTCCTGCATCGGCTGACGTTATGGTAGGGCCTTCTCTTGGAGTGCACGCTCCCAGCTTACGGGGCCTATGTGTCTCCTGGCTCTGTTACATATCAGCTCTCTGGTGAACCTGGGACCAGTAGTTCTCCTGGGATTCCGGTTATGCCTTACTGGGTCGTAGAGATCCCGGTAAGCTCGGACCCGGTGTCCGGTATATGTTTCGGGGTGAGCTGGGTAAGCTCCTCTGCCCCCACTGCTACTCACTTTCCACTCGCCTTCGGCCACGCTCGGGCCCTCACTAGGCTACTCACACTAACGGCAGCTTGCCGCTCTTCACCGCTCTTATGGCGTCGGCACACCTTAAGCTCTAACTGAGCTACAACTGAGTCTGGACTGTGCTCCACTGCAGCAGACTCCTCTCAGGCACATCTACTGCAGGAACTCTCTCAACAGACTTGACTCTCTGTCAGCTCCAGACTAACTGAGCTCGACTCTGTATTCAGGTCTGTACTTGCTGAACTCTCCAGACGAACTGCTGAATCACTCTGTACTCTAAACTGACTGAGCTGCCTAGCTCCACCTTCCCTATTTATATCTCTAACGGGCTCCCTCTGCTGGTCTGAGGTGGAAGGTGGAGATGTGTGAATGTTTATGGGGGCCTCTTGTGGAGGATTCCATCAATGCACTCTTCTGCGCTTCTGTGGTACCAAGCGCAGCTGGGCGCCACATTCCCCCCTAGCAAAGCTCAGCACTCCCGGGCTGAAGTACATTTTAAAACAACAATAGTAAAACATGAACAATACAATAACTCTTCCCTTTATGGGAGGAACATTTCTTAAACGTTGCATAATAACATAAACAGGTACAAAGCGTTCTCAGAATTCAAGTCTCTTATGGTGAGGTTCCCAGACAGGATGTCCATCTCACAGGGTAGAGTACTTGGTGGTTTGAGGGACCTGTCCCAAACCCTCAACATAGGCCCTGGGGTGGCTGCAGGGCATGAAGATCCCGAGTTGCACCTCCAGTAGAGCCACTCCGGACAGGTTTTACTTCTGAGGTCACCTAAAAGGGGCACTCCAGGGAGCGCAATTATATACAATAAATAGTTTTTAGGCTGCACACAGTCCTCAGCCACGGAGTTCTTAGATAAATAAGGAAGTCATTAGGCAAAGTGTCCATATAACTTGAACTGTTCAGTAACAAAGCAAAGCACAAAATAATATACATATGCATTAAAACACACAGAAATACAATTCAATACCCCAGGGGTAACTATCTACATTTTTCAGAGTTTAGCTATCTTACACAGTATATCTGACAGGGGGTTGACCTTTAGTACTACGCGTGGATCTGCGTGGTACTGCAATGCGTGAGGCACTAATAGGTGCTCTACCTGCCAATGTGTCAATACTAGGTGTGGAGGGGCTACAAGGCTGCATTGACCTCTCTACAGGACTGACAAGTTCACCATTGGCTGGGCCTTCTTGCTCTTCTCCTACCGGGGATCCTTCGTCCGGGGATTCTTCTTGAGCTGGCTCCTCTTCAGCACTTACAGGCTCTTCTTGCTGTGGGTAGAAAGTAATTACAAGGATGATTACTGCTTCTCCTAGTTGGGGTCAATCTGCCAGGAAATCTCCTAAGTCAGTGTGTATTACTGCTTCTTTAGGCTCCTCCGGGATAAAGAGAGGCACTTCCTCTTGGGGTTTTAGCAGGTCTGGACACAACTTTAGGTGATCCCTGGATACTGTTGCAGTCGTCCTTCCTCAGTCTCTACTAATTATGCAGGTCTTCTTATTATCAAATCTTGAATTCAACACAGTGTAGGGTTCTCTCTCCCACTGGTCATCAAGTTTGTGGTTTCTCCTTTACATTTTTAGTACTACTTCACCAGGTGTGAAGGGTTCTGCTTGGGCACCTCTGTTGTATTGAGCTTCCTGCTTGTCCCTCACCCGAGTGAGACTATCTTCAACACAGGCTTGTACTCTTCTGTACTGCTCCTGTCTGGCCGTGTCCCAGTCCTCAGTGGTCACATCCACTTCTGGTTCTACAACACCAAGCTCCAGGTCCATGGGCAGCTTTCCTGGCCTTGCTCGCATGAGATATGCCGGAGTACAGTTGGTGGAACTTACTGGTATGTGAATGTACAGATCTACTAGGTCAGGTAATAGGTCTGGCCACTGATTTCTCTCCTCAAGTGGTATGGTCTTTAGCAGGTCGATGATGATGTTATTCATCTTCTCACAGAGACCATTGGTTTGTGGGTGGTACGGTGTAGTTCTTATCTTCTTACACCCGTATAGATGGCAGAATTCCTTGAACAACTCAGCCTCAAAGGCCGGGCCTTGGTCCGTCAGCACCTGCTCAGGCTAACCATGGGGTCTACAGAAATACGCTTGGAACGTCTTTGCTGCTGTCTCTGCCGTCAGGTCTTTGACGGGGGCGACCACCAGGAAACGCGAGTAGTGATCCACCATGGTCATAGCATAGGAGTACCCTGACCTGCTGGGTGACAGCTTGACATGGTCCAGGGCCACGATATCCAGGGGTCGGGTCGTCTTGATGGGTTGCAGGGGTGCCTTCTGGCTGCTGTAGTCTTTTCTTCTGAGGCCACAGGGTCCACAGTCCCGGCACCACCGCTCAATGGAGCTGTGCATTCCTACCCAGTAGAATCGACACTTCAGCAGGGTCTCTAGCTTTTTCCAGCCAAAGTGCCCCGCCTGATCGTGGTAGGCCTCCAACACCATTTGGATGTCTGTCTTGGGGACCACTATCTGCCATACCATCTCATAGGTTTTTGGATTGACGTACCTCCGGCACAGCTTCTCACGGTAGATAAACAGCCGGCTTCTCACGTTCCACAGCTGATTTGCTTGCAGAGACGCTTCTTTTTCCAGGGAGGAACCTTCTTGGGTTATCAGCTCCTTAATGCGGCTTACAACTGGGTCACTGTCCTGGGACTCTTTCCAGCTGTGGTGAGGCAGGGGGTTTAACGTCTTTCCACGCTGCCTCCTGGAGGCTCGTTGCTCATGGATCATCCCATTCCGGTGAAAGGCAGGTAGCTCAATCTCTTCCAGGTCATCCACTTCTTCTTCTGTGTCTGACTGGTGAGGCATCCTGGACAGGGCATCGGCGTTGGCGTTCTTGCGGCCCGCTCGGTATTTAATTGTGAATTGATAGTTTTACAGCCGAGCCATCCATCGTTGTTCCAGTGCTCCTAGCTTAGCTGTTTCAAGATGGGTCAAGGGGTTGTTATCAGTGAAGGCAGTGAACTTACTGGATGCTAGGTAGTGCTTGAACCTTTCAGTGATGGCCCAGACCAAGGCCAGGAACTCCAACTTAAAGCTGCTATAGTTCTCTGGGTTCCTCTCGGTCGGGCGGAGCTTCCTGCTTGCGTATGCGATCACTTTCTCTTGGCCATTCTGCTTCTGACTTAAGACAGCTCCCAGTCCTTCGTTGCTGGCATCTGTATACAGCAGGAACGGTTGGCTGTAGTCAGGGTAGGCCAGGATCTCGTCGCCTGTAAGGATCTCCTTCATCTCCTGAAATGACTCGGCTTGCTCCTTACCCCAGTGGAACCCCAGTTCCTGCCTTTAGGGGACTGTCCTACCAAGAGGTCTTGCAGAGGGGCTGCTTTCTTAGTGTAGTCTTTTACAAACCTCCGGTAGTATCCTACTAGTCCCAAGAACTGACGCACCTCCTTGAGGTTCTTCGGCTCCGGCCACTTCTGGATGGCAGTGACCTTCTCCGGGTCTGGTGCTACCCCTTCCGGACTGACAATGTGCCCCAGGTACTGTACCTTTCTCTTGAGCAGGTGGCACTTTGAGAGCTTCAACTTCATCCCTTACCGGGACAGTGACTCAAATACCTCCGCCAGGTGCTTCAAGTGGTCCTCATACGTTTTGGAGTACACTATCACGTCATCCAGGTATGGTAACACAGTCTCGAAGTTGCGATGTCCCAGGCAGCACTCCATCAATCTCTGAAACGTTCCAGGGGCATTGCAGAGTCCAAACGGCATACTGTTGAACTCACAGAGTCCCATCGGGGTAGTGAAGGCCGTCTTCTCCCGATCCTCCTCAGCCACAGCTACTTGCCAGTACCCACTAGTGAGGTCAAGGGTGGAAAAGTAATTTGCAGACTTTAAGGCAGCTAGGGACTCCTCTATGCGTGGTAAAGGGTATGCATCTTTATGTGTAATGCGATTTACTCGTCGGTAATCTACACACATTCTCATGCTCCCGTCCTTTTTCCTAACTAGCACTAGGGGAGCTGCCCAGGGACTACAACTATCCCTTACTATCCCCGCCTTTCTCATGTCGTGCAACATTTCCTTAGCCTTCTGGTAGTGTGCTGGTGGTATAGGCCTGTAACGTTCTTTGATGGGTGGATGGTCACCTGTGGGGATATGGTGTTGAACCCCCTTAATCCTCCCGAAGTCAAGTGGATGTTTACTGAACACCTGCGCGTATTCTTGAACCACCCGGTGTACAACCTGTTTCTGATGGGCAGGAGTGGTGTTTGTCCCAACATGGAGCTGTTGACACCAATCCTCCACCTGGGTTGCAGGGTCATTATCCTCCACTTCGTCTGGTGAGGTTAAGGACTCCGCCTTGTGAATGCAGTTGTTATTTACAGCATGTAATTTTGCAACAGTGGCATAACGTGGCAATCTGACCTCATCTTCCCCACAGTTGAGAAGACGGACGGGCACCCTCCCATTGCGTACATCTACCACTCCTCTGGCGGTTAAGAGCATGGGTCTGCGCTCGGAGCAAAAGGGTTCTACTACAGCCTGGTAGCTCTGTCCTCTAAGACCTATAGCAGCTCTACACCAGATAAGCATTTCACTCATTGGGGGGATCAGAATGGGTATGGGGTCCGTCACCCGCACATCACCGATTTCACCGTCTGTTAACCTTACTTGCTGTTGGTACATCAGGACTCGGATCTCCTTCTGCAGCGCCCTCCTCTGTCCTGGTCTGGCAGTGTCAGCTATCTGTTGGAGCAAGAACACACCTTCTCCCAAACAGTTACCAACAGTGTTAGTGCCTAGTACCATATACGGATTGGTATCATCAGGATTAGTCTCTACTACAATTAGTCCCTGGTCCTTCAGCTCCAAACTCCCCACCTTTACTGTCACATTCTTAACCCCGATTAGGTTAAGGGGGAGTCCATTTGAGACATAAGCAGAAAGATTTGGAGCTGGCGGACTTAGGTCGTCCATTGACCAGAACCTCTTGTAGAGGACGTCAGGCATTATGGTTACCTGAGATCCTGTGTCCAGCAGAGAAAGCGTTGGGATGCCGTCCAGCACAATGGACAGGAAAGGTCTTCCTCCGACGAACCTGTTGTACCAGTCTGAGGGGCCTGGCTGAGTTACTCCTGGGTGCCGGCCCTCGGCCTCAGGGTTTTCTCGTTTAAAGGACAGTTCTGGGTGGTGTGTCTGGTCTTGCGGCAGCAGTAGCAGGTAGGGTCCTTCTGTGGACGGCGCTGGTCACTGATCCTCATAGAGTGTGGTGTAGAACCTCATCCGGAGGTCCGCCTCAGTATGATCCTCAAAAACAGTCTGTAGTTTTTTAAAGATTGCGGACACTGACTCCTGGTCTGCGGCTGACCATGTTTCCACTTCCCGTTCCGCAGCACCAGTCAGTTGTCCTAATACAACAGCGGCCCTCGGCTTGCCTGTCATAGAGTGCATATCCAAGATACCACATATCTTGCGTTTGAATCCAGACAGGGTATCTGGTTTGCCGTTGTACTGGGGGAGCCACTTTGCTCCAGGAATGTACGGTAGAGTTATGGGGATGACAGGAGTTACAGGCGCTGCTGGTGGAGCGGCCGTCTCGGCCTGCCCGGCGTCGGGCGCGGGTTGAACATCAGGGCCGTTAACCGGTATTCCGGCGTTGTGCTGTTCCTCGGACATTCTGACGCCCCCCTAGCGAACCGTGGCCTACCTTCTTTTCTTTTCTTCCGGTAGGCCGCAGCTCCGCAGGTGACGGTCGTCTTCAGGACCTTGCGTCGCTTGCGTCCTACGTCAGAGCGTTCAGCAACGCTCCTTCCAGGACCTGGCGCTTCCTGGTTTGACGACGAGGCGTGGGGCGTGTCCGGGGCTTCGCACGCTTTTTCAGGTACGCCCCTCAGTTTCCCGCGGTTGCGCCCTTCTTCTCGCTCGGCGGACCAACAATGGCGGCAATCTTCACCACAGTTTAACATACACAGTTTTTAATTAAAGGCGCACAGTACCCGGTGGCAACGGGCATAACTCCGTCGTTGCAGCGGGCACACGATCCTGTTCGTGACTCCAGGAAAGATGACTCGCCCAGGGGAATGGGGACGACTCGGTACCCGGGCCTTTGCCTGGCCTTTGGGGATGTTACAGTGGTCGGCTCCCGGGCCCGTACCCTGGGGTCAGCTTTAAAAATGAGATTGTTTGTTAGCTCTATGAAAGTTCGTGATGCCACCTGTGGTTTCTGGTGAGAATCACCAGCGCTGCGGCAGTCCTCTGAGGCCGGTGATATGGCAGCTCGATGGTATAGCTCCCCACAGGTGGAGCTAGGCCTCAGGGCAGCGTACGGAGAGGGTGATGCAGGACAGGCGAGACCCAGCCGGGTCAGAGCAAGAACGGGGACGGACACGGTAGTCACTTCAGTACCTTTTACTGATGGAAATTCAGGCACATCCCGGAGCACTGTAGGGTGAAGGGTGCATATCAGGATCCTCCCCAATGAGCGGGTGTAGGGCCTCCTGCTTCTTGCCTCTACATAGTAAGTTTCTGACCTGCCTGAAGCTAGGCCTAACTTTATCTCTGTCCTGCACCGGCTGACGTTGTGGTAGGGCCTTCTCTTGGAGTGCACACTCCCAGCTTACGGGGCCTATGTGTCTCCTGGCTCTGTTACGTATCAGCTCTCTGGTGAACCTGGGACCTGTAGTTGTCCAGGGATTCCGGTTATGCCTTACTGGGTCGTAGAGATCCCGGTAAGCTCGGACCCGGTGTCCGGTATATGTTTCGGGGTGAGCTGGGTAAGCTCCTCTGCCCCCACTGCTACTCACTTTCCACTCGCCTTCGGCCACGCTCGGGCCCTCACTAGGCTACTCACACTAACGGCAGCTTGCCGCTCTTCACCGCTCTTATGGCGTCGGCACACCTTAAGCTCTAACTGAGCTACAACTGAGTCTGGACTGTGCTCCACTGCAGCAGACTCCTCTCAGGCACATCTACTGCAGGAACTCTCTCAACAGACTTGACTCTGTGTCAACTCCAGACTAACTGAGCTCGACTCTGTATTCAGGTCTGTACTTGCTGAACTCTCCAGAGGAACTGCTGAATCACTCTGTACTCTAAACTGACTGAGCTGCCTAGCTCCACCTTCCCTATTTATATCTCTAACGGGCTCCCTCTGCTGGTCTGAGGTGGAAGGTGGAGATGTGTGAATGTTTATGGGGGCCTCTTGTGGAGGATTCCATCAATGCACTCTTCTAGGATCTGTGGTACCAATCGCAGCTGGGCGGCACATTTATACTCGAGTACAAACTGAGGGGGGGCGTGTCTTAGCAGGGCATGTGAGAGGACGTGTGTTGGAGTTCTCCCGCTGCACATACCGAATACAGGGCTGAACGGAGGCGCCGCCGACGCCTGAGAAAGCAGCTCTGGTTCCCGAGATTGCAGTGAGCCTGAGGAACCTGCTGGAGGCTACATCCGAGATCCAGATGACTCGCAGGAGGCAGAAAGAGCTGGGGACAGAGGGGAGTACCCGGACCCAAGATGGAGCTGGATCAGCAGAGGAGGAGGCAGCCAAGGCAAGTGCTGCATACAGGAGGAAGATGGAGGTGATCTCCAAGCTGGAGAAGTTTGCCAGAGTGGAGGGAGCAGAGAGGTAGCAGCAGGGAGCTGGAGGTGAGGAGGCTGGAGGTGTAGAGGACACAGGGGAGTTGAACAGAGAGCAGTCCCAGGCACAGTACAGCCCCATTACTGAGCAGATCCCCGTGCATACTGATAATTCACAGGATAAGTGTGACTCATCCCCCACTTCAGCAACCTCACAAGCCCCTGTACACAGTGGATAGCCTGTAGACTCATGTGAAGCAGCTGTGAATGAACCAACACTGAAGGATGTATTCTAGTGACATTAGTGACATTTTGCAAATCTGCACTCACAGCCCTGACCCGGCAGGTTGATGGCTTAAAGGGTGAAATGGCTAATTTCCGTACTGCCATGCAGAAAGCTGAGGAGAGGACAGAGGCAGTGGAGGAGCGTGTAGGCAGTGCTGAAGATCAGATTGCTGAACTGTTAAAAAGGGAGAAAAAATATGTCTAGCGCATTTCGGAGCTGGAATTTAAAACAGACGATCTTGAAAACCATTCCCGTAGGAATAATCTAAGAATAATTGGAGTGCCTGAAAAAGTAGAAGGAAACAACCCCACAGATTATATCGAATCATGGCTGAAAACCAAAGTGGGAGGAGACAGCCTTACAAAATTGTTTGCAGTGGAGAGGGCTAATTGAGTACCATCAAGACCCTTCCCCCCAGGGTCGGCCCCGAGATCTATCTTGGCAAAAATCCTAAACTACCGGGACCGTGATCTTCTACTTAGAAGGGCCAGAGACATGGTAGATTTAACTATTGATGGCAACCGGATATCTATATACCCGGACTATTCCGCGGCAGTTCAAAAGCTCAGAATGAAATTCGGAGAGGTCAAGAGGAGACTACAGGGACAGGGTTTGGCTTACTCAATGTTATGTCTGGCCAAATTAAGGGTGGTGGCTCTGGGAGGGGTACACTTTTTTCAGACCCCAGAGGAGGTGACAATTTGGCTGGATCAGAATGACAAACGTATCAGAGTAGATGGGGCCCGTTGAAGAAGGCTCTGGTTGTTCGAGGGTTAATTGTTGTTAAGATTGGAAAATTTGAATGGTTATAGGATAATTATCCTTTGGTACTGCGGGACGAAAATGTTTATAATGGTTGTGTTCGGCGGCACAACAGGAATTTTATTCTGTCATCGGTGGGAGGGAGAGACGAAGAGGTGGAGAGTTAACTAGAAGAGTAGTAATGCGTCCGAAATCTCAAACCATAATAATTGCTAGGTTGTGGAAAGGCGTTCTCCTTTCTCGTATAGAGAGTGTGGTATAGGTATTAAAACAAAAGGTTCCTGTGGGGAAAGGGTTGGGGAAGTTAGAGGGGTAGTTTAAGTTGAGTTTTTAAAATGGGGAATCGGGGGGCGGTAGGTGTTAGAGAAGGGAGGGTACTGGGGGGGATGGAGACCAATGGGGGGGGGGAGAAGAAATACTGATATCACTGACTTTGATGGGAGGAAGAGTTAAAATTTTGAGCTGGAATGTTAGAGGCCTATATAACAACACAAGCCGGACAGCAATACACTGTATTATGCAACAGAGACCCTCGGTGATATGCCTTCAGGAAACACACCTGATTAGTGAAAAAATAGCTGTGCTACAGAAGAGATGGATGAGGAAGACGTATCACTCGACATTCTCAGCCTACGCTAGAGGGGTGTCAATACTGGTACACTCAAGCATGCCTTTTGTAGAGGTAGAGGTGTTGATAGACAAAGATGGTCAATATGTATTTGTAGTGTGTAAGATTTTCAATAGACTATTATGCATTGTGTCTGTATATATCCCTCCGCCATACTCGCGGAAAAAGATGCAGGAAATTCTAGAAATATTGGGTAGATGGGTAGGGGTTCCTATGCTTATAGTGGATGATGTAAACAATATTGTCAATGACCACTGGGATAAGGGAAGACATGCCTTGTTGAGGAATGAGGGGAATGAGACAGCGTTTGGTAACTATTTAAAGGAAGTAGCCTTGACAGATCTATGGCGGGTATGAAATGTGGATAAGTACTGCTACTCCTGCTATTCGGCCATATATGGCTCTTTGTCCCATATAAACATAGCCCTGGGAAATGAATGGATGGATAATTTGGTACAGGAGGTGGAGTATTTACCAAGAGTGGTGTCGGACCACAGTCCGCTAGTGGTGCTACTGCAAATTGAGGACCAGGGGAGTAAATCGGGGTTGGGATGGAAGATTCCTCCTTTTTGGCTGCAACTCCTAGACATGGGGAAGATTGGTGATGAGGTCGCTGAATTTTTTAGGCTTAACGAGGGTAGTGCAGAGCAACACATTGTTTGGGACACTATGAAGGCATATTTAAGGGGGATTTTGTTCAGAGACATATCAAGGCATAAAACTACATCCAGAAAAAAGGATATAGTGGTAATGGAAGAATTGAGGGCAGCGGAGGGAGCGCTGAGTAGCCAGAATTCACAGGACACGCAAAACCGCATGAAGGCTGCTCAGGAAGAGGTAAATAAACTACATTTGCACAAGGCAGAAAAGTTGAGGGCATTTCAAAAAGAAGCTTTCTATGCAGAGGGTGAAAAAGTAGGACATCTGCTCTCAGCGGTGGCTTACGCACAGCGGGACTCGGCACATGTATATGTGACGCGCCCCCTGGGCCGTAGGGTACCCGGTGCCGGGCCGGTAGATGCTGGGGGTTGTAGTCACAGTGGCGGTGACCCGGTCCGTGACCCAGGGCGGTCAATCCAAGGGAAATTATATGTTTAGGTTTTATTAAAGAGTCCGACTTCGCCACCTGTGGAATGCGGCTAAAGGGAGCCGCCGCTGCGGAACAGTTCTCTGAAGCTGATGTTACTGCAGGAGGTATGGTGTGGCTCTCCACAGGAAGAGCTAGCTCCAGGGCAGTGTAGATGATGTTGCAGGTTGTGCTGGGCGTTGAAGTGCAGGGAGTGATGGCGCAGCAAGAAACACAGAGTCAGTGTGGTGCAGTCCTCAGGGTCTTTACTCACGGTTATTGCAGTCCAAGTTACAGAGCTCAATAAAACTGTCCACACCGTGCTGCGTGTACTCAGTGAGGGGTTCAGTCCACCCTCAGATAGCTCCGGAGTACTTAGCAGGACCCCCTTCTGTGTCTTCTCTCTGGCTGTCTCCCTGAACCTCATACCAAGTGTCCCAGTCCAGTATCTGCGGGCCTTGGCGGGCGACGTCTGTTCCGTCCCCTGGGTCCTATGTAGTTACCTTCCTGGTAAGACTGGTATGGAAAGTTGGCTACAGGACATGAAATACTGCAGCCTCCGGTTTCTAGTTAAGATGTGCAATCTTTTGCTAGTTGAGGGATCCGGTTCCCTGTATGCAGCCTGACCCCTCCACCTCCCGGTAGATGCGAGCGTACGGGTGGCCTTCTGCAAGGCCCGTACCCCTAGGGTCCCTTCTTCCGTTCCTGGAACTTTCCTGCTCCCTCTACCTCTCATCTCTACTTCTCCTCTTAGCGTTGGGCATCACTGTCCAGGCCCGCCTCTGGAGCAGAGCTCGTACAGAGCCTCTGCTCCTGTCACTTCTCCTCCTCTGACTGGCTTGTCTTTCTAAGATGGTGTCTGTACTTATATCTTTCTTCTATGTGCTCCCCTTAACTACGTCCTCCACCCACACCCACTACATGGTTCCCCTTTACTAGGCCCCCCCCCCACTCCAGCCAGGGACCAGGGACTGTGCTCTCCCATAGGAGCAATCTCGCCCTGCCCTCTGGAGTGTGGTGTAATGAATGCAGGTGTTAGGGTCCTGAGCTGTACTCCATCCTTACCTGAGAGTGAGATACCACACCTCTGGGTGATATGCAGTACCTCTGTGGCGACTGAACCCTCAGGGGCACCAAATATGCATTAAAACAAGAGAATGGCAGTGTAGTTACTTGAGGGAGCAAATTTTGGAAGTCTTTAGGGGATTTTACAGGAAGTTATACTCCTCGCAGTTGCAGCAGGTGGAAGGGGAGATTGATGCTTTCCTAGGGGAGGCTCACCTACCTAAGTTAAGCAACGAAGACAGAGAACAGCTAGACGAACCGCTTTCAGGGGAGCTATTGGGAGAGGCTTGGCATCCATGTCGGGGGATAGGGCACCGGGGGCAGCCGGCATCCCAGCTGAAGTATACAAAAACCTCAATGAGGATATAATAACTAAATCGTTAGGGGTATTTGATGAAGCGTTGGAGAGGGGAGTGTTACCCACATCTATGAGGGAGGCCATTGTTGTGGTTATTCCCAAAGCTGAAAAAGATCCACAGCTGCCAGAGTCATATAGAGCAATATCACTTTTGACTGCAGATATCAAAATACTGGCCAAGGCTCTGGATTAAACACACTAATCCGGGTAATAGACAAGGTAGTCCACTCGGACCAATCTGGCTTCATGCCAAATAAATCCACTGCTGTCAATTTAAGGAGGTTGTACTTAAACATGCAAATGTAGGTAAGAGAGTGGTGGAGATAACGCGCCCAGGGGATGGGGATGACTACTCGGCGCCTGGGCCTTGCTGTTAGTTTTGGGGAATGTCACGGTGGCCGACTCCTGGGCCCGTACCCTGGGGTCACTCTTAAAAGGAAAAGGGGGGAAGTAAGTGGGATAGGGGAAATGTTCGTGACGCCACCTGTGGTGTCTGGTGAAGATCACCAGCGCTGCTACAGTCCTCTGAGGCCGGTGGTCAGGCAGCTTAGTTGGTGCGGCTCCCCACAGGTGGAGCGGGGCCTCAGGGCAGCGTAGGAATAGGGATGCAGGACCGAGGGGACCCAGCCGGGTCAGAAGAAGAATAGGCACACACACGACAGTTCACTTCAGCACCTTTACTGGTGGTGTTTCAGGCACGATCCAGGGCACTGTAGGGTGAAGGGTGCATTTCAGGACTCTCCCCAGTGAGCGGGTGTGAGGCCTCCTGTTTCTTGCCTTTTCCTGATAAGTTTGTGACCTGCCTGAAGCTAGGCCTAACTTGGTCTCTGTCTTGCACCTGCTGACCTGGTGGTAGGGCCTTCTGTTGGAGATCACACCCCTTGGTCTCTTGGGCCTCAGTGACTCCTGACCCTGGTATAACGGTCAGCTTCTGGTGTTCCTGGGACATGTAGTCCGCCAGGGGTTCCGGTTGTTTCTGCTGGTCCTAGAGATCCTTGCAGACACGGACCCGGTGTCCGGTATATGGTCTTGGGGTGAGCTGGCTAAGCTCCTCTGCCCCCTATGTAGCTCGCTTACTCCACTTGCCTTCGGCCGCGCTCGGGGCCCTCACTAGGCTTCACACGGGCAGTAGGCCTCGCTACTCTTCACCGCTCTTATGGCGTTGGCACGCCGTTGGCTCAATGACCTGAGCTCCCTGAGTCTAGGCTGGACTGGCAACTTCTCTGGCTGCAGCAGACTAACCTCCTCACAGACTAGACTGAACTGCCTAGCTCCACCTTCCCTATTTATATCCCTAACGGGCTCCCTCTGGTGGTCTGAGGTGGAAGGTGGAGGTGTGTGTATGCTGCGAGGGCCTCTTGTGGAGGAATCTGTCCATGCACCCCTCTAGGATCTGTGGCACCAATGCACAGCAGGGTGCCACAGTATCTCTAGATGCACATGTGTCACCCAGGGGGATATAGGGGACTCGGTACCCGGGCCTTTTTACCTTGCTTAGGATGTCACGGCAGTCAGCTCCCGGGCCCGTACTCTGGGGTCTCTCTGTTATTGCTGGTAGCTTCAGGATGACCAGGCATCTGGAAGCCTCCTGGTATGCCGGTAGTCCCTACTGGGTATAGAGGACCCTGTAGGCGCGGACCCGGTGTCCGGTTTGTGTCTTGGGGTGAGGCTATGATTCTCCTCTGCCCCCTCAATTCCTCTCTCCTCTCCTCTTTGCCTCTGGCCACACTCAGGGCCCTCAATACAGCAGCAGACGTGCTGCGTCTTCACTGCTCTCAGTGGCAGCACACTGCCTGACTAAGCAACTCTCTGACTGAACTGCCTGGCTCCACCCTCCATTTATATATCCCTAACAGGGCTCCCTCTGGTGGTATGAGGTGGAAGGGTGGAGGTGTTTGTTTGTAGTGAGGGCCTCTTGTGGAGAAGTCCGTCCATGCACCCTTTTGGGTCCTGTGGTACCTGTGAACAGCAGGGTGCCACACACATAAAGCCTTTGACAGTGTGGAATGGAACTACCTGTGGCCGGTGCTGAGTAGCTTTGAGTTCTGGCCAGTGTTTACCTCATGGGTTAAATTGCTGTACTCCTCTCCAACAGCCAGAATTAAAGTGAATAACAAATTGTCGGAAAGCTTCCCTCTGTTTAGAGGTACGAGACAGGGGTGTCCGTTGTCCCCGCTGCTATTTGCCCTAGCTGTGGAGCCATTAGCTGCCAAAATAAGAAGATCGCAGGAGGTGAAGGGTTTGTATATGGGAAAACAGAGGAGACGATAGCATTATATGCCGACGATATTCTACTATTTTTGAAAAATCCTGGGGAAGCCTTGAGAAATGTAGTGACACTAATTGAGGGATTTGGACCGATATCGGGACTACTCATTAACTGGGATAAGTCGTGTGTTCTGCCGATAGATGGAAGGGTGACTGTACCGGGGAGCTGGAACTATTCACCAAATTAAAGGTGGTCCAACAATTTAAGTACTTAGGGATTCATATAGCTCTTCCATTGACGACATTTGAGGAGCTTAATATATGCCCTTTATTACAAAGACTGCGCACTAAAATCACAGCGTGGAATAAGTTCCATTTATCGGTGGTGGGCAGAGTGAACCTCCTCAAAATGATGGTGATGCCGCAACTGTTATATGTGCTGCATAATTTCCCCATCTGGATCCCAATGAGCAGGTTCCGCATGATAAAATCACTATTTGCAGAATTAGTGTGGGGTAAGAAGAATCCCAGACTTAAACAGGAAACACTGCAGAGACCGAAAGAGGAGGGAGGCCTAGCGCTCTCTAATCCCTGGTTATACTTTCTTTCTGCACAAAGCCAACACCTCAAGGGCTGGGGGGAGACTATGGAAAAGGGACAGGTACCTGTCAGTTTGGAGCACTTAATTAAGATTTTGCCATTAAGTATGGGACTGGAGGCGGGAATCTTCAAGAAATGGGGATCGCATTACCATACCATAAATCTAATACATAAGATGTGGCAGAAAATCAAGCAGCTTAGGGGGGTAACTCACTTCACTAAGTTTTCACCTATCTGGGATAACATCTATTTTCGGGAGTTCAGTAATATGAAGGGGTTTGGGAGTGGAAAGAAATGGGTATTGGCCTGATCTATCAGTTGATTTACAGAGGGAAGCTTAAATCATATGAAATGTTGCAGGAAGAATTTCAATTCCCAAGGCTAAACCTCTTTCAATATAGACAGGTTCAGCACGCATTTCAGACCCAAAGCAGAAGAGGGCCTATTGGAATAGATCTGATGTTAGATTTTATACTTAAAAACAGAGGAACGAAAGGGGCAATATCTGAAGTGTATAGAGACCTGCTGCACGCCTTTCTTGGAGGACATCCTATCAAAGCTAGAAGGAAGTGGGACACAGACTTGGGAGAGATAAACGACGATAGGTGGGAGTCTATTCTAGAATATATGCCCAAGTTATCCATGACTGAGCCTGGGAGAATGTCACAGCTGTATGTGATCCACAGGGCGTATAGAACCCCTGATATGTTATTTAAAGCAGGGTTGATGTCTAACTCCGACTGCCCAAGGTGCTCGCAATCTCAGGCAAACATACTGCATATGCTTTGGCATTGTCCTAGATTGTCCTCCTTTTGGATCATAGTGTTGAACCGTATTGGAATGGTGCATAGGTGTATCGTCCCTAGGGACCCACTGCCATGTATATTAGGGTACGTTGAGGAAATAAAAACAGACAACATGACCAAAATAGCAATTGATAGATTATTGTTTATTTCCAGAAAATTGATTGCAAAATATTGGATTAGAGTGGAGCCCCCATCCAGACGCGAATTCATTGCCCAAACGAACTATATAATTCAACTTGAAAAAAGTATTTACACCAAGAGGAATAATCAGGAATACTTCCATAAATTATGGCAGCCATGGTTGGATAGGATTAATTAGAGTACACCTATATATACTACTGTAGAGTAAAACTCTTGGTAAACTGCATGGAGGAGTGGAGAGGGAAGAAGGAAAGAAGAAAGGGGAAGAGAAGGAAAGGGAGTAGGGGAAGGAAAGAAAAGGAGTAAAGTAAGGAAGAAAAGGAAAGGAAAGAAGGGGGGAATAAAATAAAATAAAAAAAAGAAAGAAAGGTCTCCATGGGGGGGGGGGGGTAAGGGAAGGGGGCGAACTTACTGTAATATTGTAAAATGAGTATTGCCATGTAATATCTGTTCCAAGTTTTGTTATGTTTAATAAAACTTTATCTGATTAAAAAATAAACCGAGGGAGGCTTTTTCAGCACAAAAAATGTGCTGAAAACTTGGCTTATACAGTAAATATTAGGTTAGTGATTCACAGGAATGCTAAATCCTCAAAAAAGAGTACATATTGTGAGTTTGCAAAGACAAATGCTGACACTGCTATTTTTTTGAACAGCCCAATGTTCATTTTTTGTTATTTTCTGTGAAGTAGTTAAAAATTATATACATTTCTCTTCATGTTTTGAATTAGAAAACAGTGTGTAATGTTCCCAATGCATGGAAATAAAAACTAGTATAAAGATTGTGCTTAACTCAAGTTTTTCAACACACTGCTATTATTTTGAACATTACTGTACCCCATCGCAAAAAGGTTTACTTTGTCTCCCAGCACAGTCGTAAGAGCAAGGGGCAAACACCAGAACATCTCCCATTAAACAAACAAACCATGGAAGAGCATCAGCTCAGCAGCAGAACTGGGATTTACTCCTTTCTCTGAGAAGGAAAATGGTGAGCAATGCCAGATCCCTACAAAATGACTTGCAGTGGGCTACAAGTTTATATGTTTCTGACCAAACTGTCAGAAACAGACTCATGAGGTCTTGGCGTCCTGTAGTGGGACCTGTGATCACAGCTCAGCATTCTGCAGCTGGATTGGCATTATCCACAGAACACCAGAATTATCAGGTTGCCATTAGTGCTTCATTCTCTACACCAGAGGTCCCCAACCGCCGGTCCGCGGACCAGGACCGGGCCGTTGGGGTTTTTCAGCCGGTCCGCGGCGCCGCTGACCAGGGCCGGCGTCAGCACCCGGGCAAATGCCGGGGCTCTGAGCAGGCAGAGGGGCCCACTGGCGGTCGCGCACCCCGCTGGGCTATGGGCGGAGGAGAGCGGTGTCAGCGCCCGCCCTTCTCCGCCGCTTGCTCAGGGCCCCGGCAGCCCGATACTTACCTCTCCCCGTGCCTCCGCAGATCAGCTGTCTTCCTGCTCTGCGCTCCCTGTGACGTCTCAGGTCAGAGGGCGCGGTGACGTCTTTACACCGCGCCCTCCCCTGAGCCGTCACAGGGAGCGCTGAGCGGGAAGAAACGACAACGCTGGAGTTCGGAGCCGAGCAGCGAGCGGCGGGCAGCAGGTAGCAGGTGAGGAGAAGGGAGGTGAGTATTTGATTTTTTTTTTTTTTTTAATGTATGGAGGCATGGGGCATTATAAAGAGGGGAGGGGGGGGGGCATCCTGCTTGGGGCATTATAAAGAGGAGGGGTGACAGCCTGCATGGGGCATTATAAGGTGGGGAACAGCCTGCATGGGGCATTATAAAGAGGGGGGGATTCCTGCTTGGGGCATTATAATGAGGAGGGGTGACAGCCTGCATGGGGCATTATAAGGTGGGGACCAGCCTGCATGGGGCATTATAAAGAGGGGGGGATTCCTGCTTGGGGCATTATAATGAGGAGGGGTGACAGCCTGCATGGGGCATTATAAGGGGGGGACAGCCTGTATGGGGCATTATGTGGGGGGTAACAGCCTGCATGCAGCATTATATGGGGACCGGTATTCTGTATGGAGCCTTATATGGGGGCCAGTATTCCGTATGGGGTCTTATATGTGGGGCCAGTATTCCGTATGGGGCCTTATATGGGGGCAAGTATTCCGTATGGGGCCTTATATGGGGGCAAGTATTCCGTATGGGGCCTTATATGGGGGCAAGTATTCCGTATGGGGCCTTATATGGGGGCCAGTATTCCGTATGAAGCGTTATATGGGGGCCAGTATTCCGTATGGGCGTTATATGGGGACCAGTATTCCGTATGGAGCCTTATATGGGGGCCACTATTCTGTGTGGAGCGATTCACCGGTTTCTGAGCTATTGTAGAATTTACAATAGATATCACTCATGAAGTGAAATCTTTGCATTGTACTATATATATATATTTCTCCGCCGTATCTCTGCATCATGAATCGTGGTATGTGTTAAAGGGGCCCACTGAGACTCTTTCGCCCGGGGCCCAGAAAAACCTGGAGCCGGCCCTGCCGCTGACAGCTAGCTCCGCGGCCCTGCGCCTGGTCAGAACTCGCTCTGTGTGGATTTATAATGTTTTCTGCCATAGCCGTGACAGCTCGCAGCTCCCGGCAGAGAACATTATGCAGGACGGGGTGGGGCGTCGGGCGGGTCTTAGTGACGCAGCCCTCCACAGCACAGCATGGTACCTGTTGTACGTCACGGGGTGGGTCTTAGTGACGCGGCCCTCCTGCACAGCATGGTGTGTTCCTGACGGGGTGGGGCGGCAGGCTCTCCTCACTGACACGCCCCCGGCAGAACATGTTATGTGGGGCGTGCTGGGGCAGCAGACTGGCTTCAGTGACGCGGCTCCCGGTACCGGTGTTCAGTGTGTAGCGCTGCTAAGCAGCAGCGCTGTATACACTGACGCTCAATGTACAATGCTGCTACTTAGCAGCGCTGTACACCGAGGTCCCGCCAGCATCCTCCCCATACAGCTCCACCCCTCCATAACCCCACCCCCATATGACCAAAGCCCCGCCCCCACCCCCACCGGGCCATGGAAAACTGGTCTTGCTTAAAGCCGGTCCCTGGTGCAAAAAAGGTTGGGGACCTCTGCTCTACACAGATGAGATGGGTTCACACAGAGCATGCGAGAGATGTGAAAAAGTCTGGAAATACTATGCTGAACCGAACGTTATGTTACCTGCGACTAGCATGTCCAGTCTGCAAGTGGGCTAGTGATGGTCTGGAAAGGCATATGCTCTACACGGTAGCAATTGGCGCACACACTGGTGTTAGGTACCTGGATGAAATCCTGAGAGCCGTTGTTAAATCTTACGCTGGTACAGTGGGCCCCGATTTCCTACTTGTGCAGGACAATGCCTGACTTCATGCGGCCAGAGTGTGTAGGCAATTCCTGGATAGCATAGGCATTGATGCCCTCATATTCCACAGACTTACAATACTGTGCAAAAGTTTTAGGCAGGTGTGAAAAAATACTGCACATAAGGATTAGTGATGAGCGAGCACTAAAATGCTCGGGTACTCGTTGTTCGAGTCGAGCAAATTGGAATGCTCGAGTGCTCGGTCCGAGTAAC
Organism: Phyllobates terribilis; assembly: GCF_046119375.1. Classification (NCBI taxonomy): domain Eukaryota; kingdom Metazoa; phylum Chordata; class Amphibia; order Anura; family Dendrobatidae; genus Phyllobates; species Phyllobates terribilis. The sequence continues at coordinate 109,710,081 of NW_027362773.1, forward strand.
GAGCCCAATGTAAGTCTATAGGAAACTCGAGCATTTTTCTGGTGGCCCCCCAGCGGTCTACAGAGGGTCTAAAAATTGCCCAAATCGATGGGTACAGCGCTCAAATGACATGGGAACAGCATGTGGAAGACCCCTGGAAGCATTTCTGACTCCTAGATCACTGCTGTGAACAATGTGGTCAGAGGTATTACGCCACTTTTATGGACTCACAATAAAACATACAAAAACAAAACCAAAATGGATTTTCCTGGGAAATATGCTAAGGAACATCCTTTCCAGGGTGATGACTTGTATGTAAGGTAAAATAAATAACCAAAAACAAAAATGTTCCTCCACACCTTGGACTATGTTCACACGTAGCGTTTTTGATGCGTTTTTTTCACTTTTACATTGCTTTCAACAGTAACAAATGCATTCACCGGGAAATGTCATTTTAACATTTAACAACCCTATCTGGCCATGTGGTGTGTGACACATCCTGTTTAATTTATGATGGAGGGACTCTGAAAGTCACAAAGCCTATTTTTATAGGCCTTACTATTCTTAAAGGGCCAGCAGTCGGCCCTCGCTATTGTTAGAGAGCCATCAGCTGGCTATGCTTTATTGTTTCCATTATTTACGAGTGTCTCTCCTATACTGTTATTGCGTATGCAGTGACTGCAAGGGCTGCCAAAAATTTGGATGCAACCCAATATCCCTTTGAAGAGACATAGAGGAGGGTCTCAGTAACAGAAAATGTTCCCATTATAAAGGAGTGGGTCTCCTATAGTGGTATTACCCATGCTGTGACTACAAGGGCTGGCAAAAATTGAGAAAAACCCCACTAACAATTTAAAGACACCTAGAGCTCGGCCACAGTAACGGTATGTTCCCATTAGAAAGGAGAGGGTCTGCTATACAGTTATAGGATATGCAGTGAGTCCAACGGCTGCCAAAATTTGACAAAAACCCCACTAACAATTTAAAGACACATAGAGCTGGGCCAGAGTAACGGCATGTTCCCATTAGAAAGGAGAGGGTCCGCTATACAGTTATAGGGTATGCAGTGAGGCTAATGGCTGCCAAAATTTGGCAAAAACCCCATTAACAATTTAAAGACACATAGAGCTGGGCCACAGTAAAGGCATGTTCCCATTAGAAAGAAGAGGGTCTGCTATACAGTTATAGGGTATGCAGTGAGTCCAACGGCTGCCAAAATTTAGGAAAAACACTACTAACAATTTAAAGACACATAGAGCTGGGCCACAGTAACGGCATGTTTCCATTACAAAGGAGAGAGTCTGCTATACAGTTATAAGGTATGCAGTTGTAGCACCCTGAGGATCCGGCTGCTACAGGGGTATTGCACCTCAGCCAGAGGTGTGATATTCCACTCCCGGGTAAGGATGGAGTGTGGAACTGAGCTCAGATAGACTGCATGCACTACATACATCCCATTTCCGGGGAGCAGGCCGACGGCACTCCCACTTAGAAATGTGCAGGTGCGACCGAGCCTGTTCCTGGCTGGAGTGGGAGGGGGGAGGAACATCCCATGTAGTGTAGGGGCAGATAGGGGGAGCAGTCTGGGTAGTGATAGGAGCTCATTGGGTGCTGGTCACCTGAGCTCACACATAGAGGGATATATAAGGAGGGCACCAACTAGGATCAGGGTCAGACGCAGAGGAGCCTGTCAGACGCAGAGAGTCAGTCAGTGCAGAGGACAAGTCAGCAGGAGAGGAGGAGCGGAAGCTGGCAGAGGAGCAGCTGAAAGAAAGAGAGGCCCTGAAGAGAGAGAGTGGAGTGAAGAAAGACCCAGAGGGAGACAAAGAAGGGACCCAAGAACCCAAATTAGAGCACCGGGTGAGGAGTCAGCAAGAGGGTACCGGAACCCAAGCTGGTGGGGGTAAAGACATTCCCCAGCCAGAGACCGGAGACCGTGGGCAGTGTCTGTCACGGTCACCCACTACATTCACCCTGAAGGCACACCACAGGAAGGGTCAGGGAACCTAAGGCCAAAGGTTGCCCAACAGAAGGCCCGAGGGAGCTGGACTTAGGTGAATCACTGGTGGGGACGGCTGAAGAAAGGACAGAGGGGGAGCTCAGGGCCACGCTCCGGACTTGTTTGGGGGTTGGCCGGATCCAGGACCTGGTGGACGCAGCACGGCTCGGGTGGTCACTTGGAGCTAGAGTGACCAGGAACATCAGCAGTGAGTAAAACCCTTAACTGCACAACCCGACTCTGTCTTCCTTTATCATCTATGCTGCACCACCACAACCCCCATCCTCTGCGCCTGTCCCCTCTGAGGCTATACCCCTCCCGTTGGGGGTTATCCCACCAAGCTGCACATCCACCATCAGCCTCAGCGGACCCTGCTGCAGCGGCGGCCACAGTGACCGCATTACAACGGGTGGCGTAGTCGACACAAAAAGAACTCTAATAACATCAGTAAGGACTGCCACATAACACATAGCTTGACGCCCTGGGCACGGGACCGGGTCACAGCCGCTCGGAGACTACAACACCCCATCTGATCCGGTGCCGGGTATTCCCCTCAAAAAGGAATATGTCCCAGGGGGCGCGTCAACTTTGGCGTAGTCGGCAGGATTACGTGCCCGCAACACCCGGGTACTGCGTGCCTGAAGAAAAGTGCAAGTTTACCTCAGAAAGAAGACTCCTGCCGGTTCCGGAGGGTCCACGCCATCGGACTCCATCACCAGTCGTTTCCCGCCGATTGTCCGCCATTTCCAGCTTGTTCCCGCCATCTGCAGAGTTTCCCGCCACTGGGAAGCGATTCCCGCCAAAACCGCAGATTTCCCGCCTTGGAAGAGCAGCGGACGCCATTATGGGCGTGCCAAAGGAGGGCAAGAGGCCATCTCCCATCGTGGGCCGGGACAGAAAATGGCGCCAAAAGTGGAAACCGCCCCCACCAACAGAGACTGTGATGCTGGAGGTGTCAGTCAGCGTGAAAGAACTACCCCTGGAGCTGACAGTCACCGAGTTGCCCCGGGACCGCCCTCGAAGTGGGAGGAGACGAAAAAAAAGAGCAAAGATGGGTGTCGCTTGGAGCAGTCTAGAACGAGCGCACCCGGAGGCGAGGTGTCCAGAGCAAGAGCACCCGGAGTCGAGGAGAGAAAGAGTAGACCCGGGAATGGAGCGGCAGCAGTGCAGCACCGGCCCGCTGGCCAGGAGCCTGCAAAAGGAAGAAAGAGGAGAGCAGAGCAGCACCGGCCCGCTGGCCAGGAGCCTGCCGGAAGAAGAGCAGAGCAGCACCGACCCGATGGTCAGGAGCCTGCTAGAGTCAACAACCCCGCTAGGCTTAGCGGAGATCCTGGCGCAGCTTCCCCGAGATCGGGAGTGCGCGCGGAGTGCCCTGGAGGGCCTCGCGGGAAGGATGGCCCGAGTGCAGAGGGAGATCCTGGCGGAGTGGGGCCGGGAGATGGCCCAGCAAGCTGGAATCCGTCCACGGAACCCGCTCCCTTGGAAGAAGACACCGACTACCTCTGCGGATGACGCGGGAGGACCCAAGGCCGGAGACGGCGCAGAAGAGGGAGCGAGACGCATGGCAGCAGGTAAGGGGGATGCCTATACCCCATACCGGAAGACCACTTACCTGCCCCAGCTCCCCGTCGCAGAGCCCGAAAGTCCCCCTGCCGTACCCGAGACCGCCATGACACCGCCACCGACTAGGCCCCGACCGGAAGCCGCCGTCGCGACCCCAGTGACGTCACGCGTCGTGACCCGGAGCGTGGCGAAGGAAGGGAAGCCTCCGGCCTGGTCGCAAGGCCTAGCGTTTCCGGGCGCCGCATCCCCAGCAGAGCCATCTACCTCCGCGGAGCCTCCGGCCTGGTCGCAAGGCCAGGTGGCCCAGGGTGCCGCCGTGTTAACAGTTCCATTTACCTTCCAGATGCCCCAGGCCTGGCCGCAAGGCCTGGGCAACCTGGGCGCCCCCACCATCGCGCCCGCACCCGTAACATCAAGGGTGCCAAATCTGGGAGAGGACCCCTTCAGCCAGCTAGCGTGGCCGGACGGGCGGCCCTTCATCTGGCCCGAAGAATTCTTGGAACTGGAGCGACAAAAGAAGTTAGGTCCCCTGTGTGAGCCCCTGATCCCGGCTCCAAAGCCCGTGACTCGGGTCTCGCCTCCACTAGAAGAAGCCCAATTCGTGTGGGACCCCACGGGAGAAGATTTGATGGGGTTCACCGGAGAGACTCGGGCAGCTGCAGCTGAACGCACAGAGTGTTGCCGTCAACAGCTGGCCGAGTTTAAGAGAGAACGGGAGGAGAGGCGGGTCAGAGAGCAATGGGCCCGGACCCGCAGCGCGGAGCAAAAGAGTCGGACCAGAAGGGACCCCTATGCAGCAGATCGTCCCCGTACCATCGGGACGGTAATAAAGTTTAATGCGCAGCATGGGTGGGGCTTCATAAAGGACCGGAACACCATGGGTGACGTCTTCGTTACCCGACGGGATGTCGAGTCCCACCTGCCAGAGGGTCACAAAGGCCGTGACCTCTACGTCGGTGACGAGGTAACGTTCACCCGGCACAAGTGTGCCAAGGGACCTTACGCCCTCCACGTGCATCGCCTGACAGAGGAGGAGTTGCGGTGTAGGGAAGAGGAGCCAGAAGACCCGGACGGGTTCAAGGCTAGAAGGTACTATGACTGAGATAGTACAAAGGACTGTATATAGTTACCTGTCGGGGTACCCAAGTAACCGTGGCTGCTTTAAAGTTTAGTCCCCGTAGGGACCAGTGAACAGTTTAACCCGTGTGTCCCCTACCCAAACCAGGCTGAGGACTGTGAGCAGCCATCCCTTTACTTGGCCGGGGACTGAGAACGGCCAAACTCCCCTGTACATAGTTGCGCTTTCTAAGGCGCCCCCTACTGGTTTTATGAGAAACTGTTTTTCGGTCGCACTTTACCTGGTCACGAGTTGCACGGTGACCAGAGGAGGAAGAAAGAAAGAGACGACGAGAATGTTATTTATATAAATATATCTACTGTTTTATATAATGTTTTATATGTTTATATGAAAAAAAAAAAAAATTTTGTATGTTGTGGTGTTTTATGTCTTTACAGCCCGAGGACGTGCTGTGATTTGCCAGGGGGGAATGTAGCACCCTGAGGATCCGGCTGCTACAGGGGTATTGCACCTCAGCCAGAGGTGTGATATTCCACTCCCGGGTAAGGATGGAGTGTGGAACTGAGCTCAGATAGACTGCATGCACTACATACATCCCATTTCCGGGGAGCAGGCCGACGGCACTCCCACTTAGAAATGTGCAGGTGCGACCGAGCCTGTTCCTGGCTGGAGTGGGAGGGGGGAGGAACATCCCATGTAGTGTAGGGGCAGATAGGGGGAGCAGTCTGGGTAGTGATAGGAGCTCATTGGGTGCTGGTCACCTGAGCTCACACATAGAGGGATATATAAGGAGGGCACCAACTAGGATCAGGGTCAGACGCAGAGGAGCCTGTCAGACGCAGAGAGTCAGTCAGTGCAGAGGACAAGTCAGCAGGAGAGGAGGAGCGGAAGCTGGCAGAGGAGCAGCTGAAAGAAAGAGAGGCCCTGAAGAGAGAGAGTGGAGTGAAGAAAGACCCAGAGGGAGACAAAGAAGGGACCCAAGAACCCAAATTAGAGCACCGGGTGAGGAGTCAGCAAGAGGGTACCGGAACCCAAGCTGGTGGGGGTAAAGACATTCCCCAGCCAGAGACCGGAGACCGTGGGCAGTGTCTGTCACGGTCACCCACTACATTCACCCTGAAGGCACACCACAGGAAGGGTCAGGGAACCTAAGGCCAAAGGTTGCCCAACAGAAGGCCCGAGGGAGCTGGACTTAGGTGAATCACTGGTGGGGACGGCTGAAGAAAGGACAGAGGGGGAGCTCAGGGCCACGCTCCGGACTTGTTTGGGGGTTGGCCGGATCCAGGACCTGGTGGACGCAGCACGGCTCGGGTGGTCACTTGGAGCTAGAGTGACCAGGAACATCAGCAGTGAGTAAAACCCTTAACTGCACAACCCGACTCTGTCTTCCTTTATCATCTATGCTGCACCACCACAACCCCCATCCTCTGCGCCTGTCCCCTCTGAGGCTATACCCCTCCCGTTGGGGGTTATCCCACCAAGCTGCACATCCACCATCAGCCTCAGCGGACCCTGCTGCAGCGGCGGCCACAGTGACCGCATTACAACGGGTGGCGTAGTCGACACAAAAAGAACTCTAATAACATCAGTAAGGACTGCCACATAACACATAGCTTGACGCCCTGGGCACGGGACCGGGTCACAGCCGCTCGAAGACTACAACACCCCATCTGATCCGGTGCCGGGTATTCCCCTCAAAAAGGAATATGTCCCAGGGGGCGCGTCACAGTGAGTCCAACGGCTGCCAAAATTTGGGAAAAAAAACACTAACAATTTAAAAGCACATAGAGCTGGGCCACAGTAACGGCATGTTTCCATTAGAAAGGAGAGGGTCTGCTATACAGTTATAGGGTATGCAGTGAGTCCAACGGCTGCCAAAATTTGGCAAAAGCCCCACAAACAATTTAAAGACATATGGAGCTGGGCGACAGTAACGACATGTTCCCATTAGAAAGGAGAGGGTCTGCTATACAGTTATAGGGTATGCAGTGAGTCCAAAGGCTGCCAAAATTTAGAAAAAACCCCAGTAACAATTTAAAAACACATAGAGCTGGGCCACAGTAACGACATGTTCCCACTAGAACGGAGAGGGTCTGCTATACAATTATAGGGTATGCAGTGAGTCCAACGGCTGCCAAAATTTGGGAAAAAACCCACTAACAATTTAAAAACACATAGAGCTGGGCCACAGTAATGGCATGTTTCCATTAGAAAGGAGAGGGTCTGCTATACAGTTATAGGGTATGCAGTGAGTCCAACAGCTGCCAAAATTTGGCAAAAACCCCACAAACAATTTAAAGACATATGGAGCTGGGCGACAGTAACGACATGTTCCCATTAGAAAGGAGAGGGTCTGCTATACAGTTATAGGGTATGCAGTGAATGCAGCGACTGCCAAAAATTTGGAAGAACTCCAATGCCCCTTGCAAGAGACGTAGATATGGTAGATATCGTGGTGATATGATGGTGGAGTATGAGGATGAGGAGAAGGAGGACAAGAGCAAATAGACAAAATCAGGAAGCGTATACCCATGTCTGGGTGTGAAGACAGAGGTGTATGGGAAGGTGCTGCTATCATTCGGTGGTGTTGAGAAGTCTGGCCCAATCCAGCCCTTGTTGTTAAGAGTCAGCCTGTCAGCATTTTCAGTTGACAGGCAGATGCGCCTATCGGTTATAATTCCCCCGGCGGCACTAAAAACCCGCTCTGACAAAACGCTAGCGGCAGGGCAGGCCAGGACCTCCAAGGCATAGAGAGCCAGTTCATGCCACGTGTCCAGCTTGGATACCCAATAATTATAAGGCACAGAGGAATCACGGAGGACGTTGGTACGGTCAGCAAGGTACTCTCTCACCATCTTCCGAAACTTTTCCCTCTTTGGGAGAGTACCCCATGCCTAAGGGCCTGTGCGATGGGAGGGTCTGAGAAAACTGTCCCAGAACTTTTACAGTGTTCCCCTGCCTCTGTTGGATTGCATTTGTGTCTCTCTCACCTGTACTCTTTGGTTGTCCAACAAACTGTGACCTCTGCTGCCAGCGTTTTGAGATGTGAATTTTTTTAATAATTCCTCAACAAGGGCATTCTGGTACTGCCCCATTCTATTAGGCCTGTCCAGCATGGTAATAAGAGACAGAAAGTTCGCCTTGTAGCGTGGGCCTAGAAGTGTCACCAAGCAGTATTGACTGTCACCCAAAATTTGGGCAATGCGTGGGTCACGGGAAAGGCAGTGTAACATAAACTCAGCCATGTGTGCCAGACTGCAAAGAGGCAAGACTTCCTTGTCCTCACCAAGTGGACGACTGACCTGCTCTCTTCCACATCCTCCTCTTCATCATCCCTGTCCTCAGGCCATCCACACTGAACAGACGGTAGGACAGTTGTGCAGGTAGTACCGTCCATAGGACTGGAATCTAGCTCCTGTTCTTCCTCCTCCTCTTCGTCATTGTCACCCAATCTACATTGGGATGAGCTGAGTCTGGGCTGTATGGAATCACAATGTATGGTTTATTGCTACATCTCATTGTGCTCCGCCTGCAATGCATCCTCTTTAATTGTGAGCAGAAAGCGTTTCAGAAGAAAGAGAAGTGGGATGGTGACGCTAGTTATGGCGTCATCGCCGCTCACCATCTTGGTGGAGTCCTCAAAGTTTTGGAGGATGGTACAGATGTCTGACATCCGTGTCCACTCCTGAGGTTTTATGTGTGGAATATGACCTGAATACCGACGGCCTTGTTGATGCTGGTAGTCAACAACTGCCCTCTTCTGCTCACAGATCCTTCCCAACATCTGCAATGTAGAGTTCCAACGCATGGGGACATCGCAGATCAGTCGGTGAGCTGAAGCACGGCAAGGGCGGCGGAAGCTGTAGCTGACTTTCTAAAATAGGCACACAGGTGGTGTACTTTGACAAGTAGATCCAGCAGATCCGGGTAGGTTTTGAGAAACCGCTGAACCACGAGGTTAAGCACATGGGCCAGGCATGGTACATGTATGAGCTTGCCTCGCCTAAGAGCTGCCACCAGAGTCTGGCCATTGTGACACACGACAATGCCTGGCTGTAGGGTCAGCGGTGTCAGCCACAGATCTGCCTGCTCTTTCAGAGCTGTCCACAACTCTTCTGCATTGTGCGGTTTGTCACCTAAGCATATTAGCTTCAGCACAGCCTGTTGCCGCTTGGCCGAGGCAGTGCTGCAGTGCTTCCAGCTTGCGACTGATGTGGTCATTTCGAAGATGGAGGCTGAAGAGGAGGAGGAGGAGGTGCAGGAGCTGTAGAATGTGGGGGCAACCCTGATTGACCCAGGGCCCGCAATCCTCGGCATCGGCAGGACATGTTTTGTCCCACGGTCCGACTGGGTCCCGGCTTCCACTATGTTAACCCAGTGTGCCGTCAGCAAGATGTACCGACCCTGCCCACAAGCACTTGTCCACGTGTCTGTGGTTAGGTGGACCTTCCCAGTAACTGCGTTGTTGAGGGAACGACTAATGTTGTGGGACACATGCTCGTGTAATGCGGGGACGACACACCGGGAGAAATAGTGGCGGCTGGGGACCGAGTACAGAGGGACGGCCGCTGCCATCAAACTTCCGTCTCCATGAGCCTAAAAGGCAACATTTCGAGCGCAAGTATTCGCGAAATGTGTGAATTTAGTAGTGTGGTCTGTGGGGCATTGGCTGCATATTTGCGCTTGCGTTCCAAGGACTGGGGTAGGGACAACTGCACACTGCGCTGGGACAAGGACGTGGACGTGCTTGCTGACGGTGCTAGTTGAGAGTGTGCAACGACAGGTGCAGGACAGGAGGCATCTTGGCAGGCTCCATTGACAAGAGATCGGCGTGCACGCACAACAGAGGAAGAAGCAGTGGTGTCACCCGCAGACACTGTTGCTGGCCCCTGGGGTTCGACCCACTTAGTCGGGTGCTTTGCTGCCATGTGCCTGATCATGCTGGAGGTGGTCAGGCTGGTAGTTTTGCTACCCCTGCTGATGGTGGCCTGGCAGGTGGTGCAAATGGCCTTTTTGGGGTTATCTGCAGAGTCTTTAAAAAATAAGCAGACTCGGCAAGACCTAACAGTTGTACTGGCAACTTCGTCGTGTTAGCGTTAAGAGGAACGCTTTCCCGCCTTGTGTCTGCAGCCACCACACTGCTTCTTCCTGCCTGTTGTGGTGCTATGCCTCCCTCCACTTGTGTGCTGGTGTCCTCGCTCTATATGTCTCCCTGCCAGTTTGGGTCAGTTACTATATCATCCACCATCTCATCTTCCACTTCCGTACCCTGGTCCTCCTCCTGACTTTCTGGCAATTGTGTCTCATCATCATCATCCACCTCTTGCGACAGTAATTGCACTTTCCCACCGTTGCCTTTGTGTGACCGTGGCTGCTCCAATATTTGGGCATCGCTACACGCGTTCTCCTCTTGACTCTCTTCAAGCTGGCCGGGCAAGAAGTCCGAATCTACAAATGAAAAAGTGACCAGCTTTTACATAGTAACATAGTAACATAGTTTGTAAAGCCGAATAAAGACTTGCGTCCATCAAGTTCGACCTGTTAGTTCTGTAATTGCTAAAGTTGATCCAGAGGAGGGCAAAAACCCCAAATGATTTAGCCAATCTTCACCTGAGGAAAAATTCCCTCCCGACTCTGAAACCAGCAGTCAGAATAAATCCCTGTATCAACCTACTATTTTATTTTATTTTTAAGTATATGCTGAAATCTGCCTAGTATCTAGAAATGCATCCAGTCCCCGCTTGAACTGGTGTAGTGAATCCGACATTACCGTCTCCTCACTCAGTGAATTCCATATTCTCACTGCTCTTACCGTAAAGAACCCCTTCCTATGCTGGTGCTGAAACCTTTTCTCTTCCAGTCTTAGTGAATGCCCTCTTGTTACCGTAATATCCCTCCTTTTGAATAAATCCCGGGCAAGATCTCTATACTGTCCCCTAACATATTTGTACACATTTATTATGTCCCCCCTCAACCTTCTCTTTTCCAGGCTGAATAGTCCTAGTTTTGCCAACCTCTCTGGGTATTGCAGTCCCTCCATTCCCTTTATTAATTTTGTTGCCCTCCTTTGTACCTTTTCAAGCTCATTTATATCCTTTCTATATATTGGGGCCCATAACTGAGCACAGTATTCCAAGTGTGGTCTGATCAGTGCTTTGTACAGTGGAAGAACAATGTTCTCATCCTTTGCAGCTATACCTCTTCTGATACATCCCATTACCCTGTTTGCCCTTACAGCAGCGGCCTGACTTTGGGCACTCCAATTTATCAATCAAGATGCCCAAGTCCTTCTCCATCTCTGAATTCCCCAATGATTTCCCATTCAGTGAGTACTGGTGACTTCCATTTTTCCTTCCCATATGTATGACCTTACATTTCTCCTCGTTAAACCTCATTTGCCATTTAATGCTCCACCTACCCAGCTTATCCAAATCCCTCTGTAGGTCTGCACTGTCCTCTTTTATATTAATTGTTTTACATAACTTTGTGTCATCTGCAAATATTGATATTTTACTATTTATCCCGTTGACTATGTCGTTAATAAAGATATTAAATAACATTGGGCCTAGTACAGACCCCTGTGGTACCCCACTAGTGACGCTTACCCATTCTGAGTATATTCCATTTATAACCACCCTCTGTCTTCTATCCCTTAGCCAGTTTGCTACCCACTTGCAAACATTTTCCCCCAGCCCCCTCATTCTCATTTTGTATACCAACCTATTATGTGGCACGCTATCGAACGCTTTTGAGAAGTCGAGATACACGACATCCACTGGTTCCCCCTGATCTAATCGAGAGCTAACCTCCTCGTAGAAGTCAATCAGGTTTGTTTGGCAGGAGCGATTCCTCATGAATCCATGTTGGTTCGGGATTAAAAGATTATTAGCATCAAGATGCTCCGTAATCGCCTCTTTAATGAAGCTTTCAAAAATTTTGCCCACAACGGACGTCAGACTCACCGGCCGATAGTTTCCGGCGTCACTTTTCGCTCCCTTTTTGAATATTGGCACTACATTCGCCTGTCGCCAATCAAGTGGTTCAGACCCAGTCTCAACAGAGTCCTTAAATATAAGATATAACGGTCTGTCTATCACATTACTTAGTACCCGTGGGTGTATGCCATCAGGTCCTGGTGATTTGTTTATTTTAATGTTACTGAGGCGTTTCTGTACCCCAGCTTGGGTTAGATTTGTCATACTTAGTGGAGGATTAAGCTTGTCACTTCTCATTTCTCCTGTTAGTTCTATTTCCTTTGTGAAAGTTGTCGAAAAAAAATTATTTAATAGATTAGCTTTATCCTCATCTTTCTCTATGATTTTGCCTTCCTCACTTTTTATCGGTCCAATATTATCCGGTTTAATCCTTTTACTATTTATATACGTAAAGAACAGTTTGGGATTTGATCTACTTTCCCTAGCAATACGTTTCTCTGTTTCCTCCTTCGCTATTTTTATTTGTTTTCTACAGGTTCTCGTTTTTTCCTTGTAACACATTAGTGCTTCCTTACTGTTTTCCTGTTTTAATCTCTTGAATGCCTATTTTTTGCTATTTAACGCCCCTTTTACGTTCTTGTTCAACCATATTGGTTTCCTCTTATTTCTGGCCCTTTTATTCCCATTTGGTATATACCTCTCACACTGAGTATTCTGAATTCTTTTGAAGGTTTCCCATTTACTATTCGTATTCCTTTGATTAAGTACTTTGTCCCAGTCAATAAGTTGAAGGTTTTCTATCAGCTGATCAAACTTCGCCCTCCTAAAGTTTAATGTTTTTGTTGTTCCCTTATTGATAACCCTGCTGAAGGGCATTTTGAAGTCGATAATATTATGGTCGCTATTACCTAGGTGCCCCCCTATCTGTACCTCAGTTATTCTATCAGGCCTATTAGTCAATATTAAGTCCAACACGGCCTTCCCTCTCGTTGGTTCCTGCACTAGTTGGGAGAGATAATTATCCTTGATATTTGTCAAGAACCTTTTTCCTTTCTGAGATCTACAGGTTTCTGTTTCCCAGTCAATATCCGGGTAGTTGAAATCCCCCATTACAATCACTTCATTATGTTTTGCTACTTTGTCTATTTGTCCTAATAGCAGATTCTCATTCTCCTCTGTTATATTTGGTGGCTTATAGCAGACCCCCAGTAATATTTTATTATTATTTTTTGCCCCCTCTATCTCTACCCACATGGACTCGACCCCCTCTTCTCCCTCTCCTATATCTTCCCTTAGTCTGGGTTTTAGACATGACTTTACATATAAGCAGACTCCTCCGCCTTTCCCCTGTTTCCGGTCCCTTCTAAATAAACTATAATCTAATAAATTTATCGCCCAGTCGTAGCTATCGTCTAGCCAAGTCTCTGTTATACCTACGATGTCATACCTCTCCTCCGATCTAAGCGCCCGCAGCTCATCCGCCTTATTGGTCAGGCTTCTTGCGTTGGTCAGCATGCAAGATAAAACTTTGGGGTTATTTAGCATCCTATTCTTCTCTAACGATCTAACTGTACTATCCCCACTCCCCTCTCCACCCTCATTATATTCACTTCTCCCCTTCCCCCTTGCTTGCCTCACATCCCACCTATTTCCTTGGTTCCCCCCCCCCGTCTCTAGTTTAAAAACTCCTCCAACCTATTAGCCATCTTCTTCCCCAGCACCGCTGCACCCTCCCTATTGAGGTGCAGCCCGTCCCTACGGTAGAGCCTGTAGCCGACCGTGAAGTCGGCCCAGTTCTCCATGAACCCAAACCCTTCTGCCTTGCACCAACTCTTTAGCCACTTATTCACCTCCCTAACTTCCCGTTGGCGCTCCTGTGTGGCTCGCGGGATTGGTAGTATTTCTGAGAAAACTACCTTGGAGGTCCTTGCCCTAAGCTTCCTACCTAGGTCCCTGAAATAATTTTTAAGGACCCTCCATCTACCACTCACTTTGTCATTGGTGCCGATCTGGACCATGACCGCTGGGTCTTCGCCAGCCCCACCCAGTTACCTGTCAACCCGATCCGCGATGTGCCGGACTCGAGCGCCAGGGAGGCAGCACACCGTTCGGCGATCCCGGTCTTTGTGACAGATTGCCCTGTCTGTCCCCCTAATAATAGAGTCACCCACTACCAGAACCTGTCTTGCCTGCCCTACACTACCCCCCTCCCCCTCATTACTGGAGCATACACTCCCCCGGCGGTCAGAGGATCTGTCGTGCTCCAATATTCTGAACCAGCCTTCCTATACTTCTTCCCTCTATCCCTCCTAACTGTTATCCAGCTCCCTGCCTGTTCAGCCTGCACTTCCCCTCTATGCTCCACCCCCAGTATTGACCCATTGAGTGTCTGCTCGGTGAGCAGCAAACTCCGTTCCATGTTGTCGATGCTCCTCAGTACCGCTATCTGAGCACTTAGATCCAGAATTTGGGCTTCCAAGTGCACGATATGCTCACATCTCTCGCAGCAGTATGGATCCTCGAGCGGTTGCTCACGGAATGCATACATTGCGCAAGACGTACACTGAGCGTCCAAGTGTGGGATCAGTTGTCTCCGGGCATTTGGCATGATGGGAGGAAGGAGGATCAGGGTGAGGCATATGCGGTCCAGACTCACGGCTACTGACACTTGACCATGTGGAACACAGGTTGGTGGTGGTGCCAAAAGACAGGGTGCTGGTGGTGGTGTCAAAGTGACTGGAAGCATTATCTGCTATCCAGCCAACAACCTTTCGACACTGCCCTGGGTTCAATAGTGTTGTTCTGCGGTACCCTAGTAATTGGGACAGGAAGGTCGAGCGACAAGATGTGGGTGTTTGTTGTGGCACAATTTCAGCTTGCCCACAGCCAAGTCCATGGCCTCTGCATGCACAATCACCATTACGTCCACTTCCCCGTCCCTTGCCACGCACATTGCCCATTTTAAATGGACAACAATATTTTCCACGTTCATGAGAAATGGCTGATTTTGTAACACAGTTATATGTGATACGTGTAACAGAGAACCAAGGTTTTAAATAGCGGGCCTGTAATTTACTGATACTATTCTTCACAGAGACCTAGTGTGAATAGCTTGACCGACACACTGCAACGAAATTAAAATGGAAGAAATGGCTGATTTTGGAACACTCTTATAGGTGATATGTCTGACAGAGAACCACGGTTTTAAATAGCAGGCCTGTAATTTACTAATATTATTCTACACAGAGACCTAGTGTGAATATCTTGACCAACACACTGCAACGAAATTATAATGGAAGAAATGGCTGATTTTGGAACACTCTTATAGGTGATATGTCTGACAGAGAACCACGGTTTTAAATAGCAGGCCTGTAATTTACTAATATTATTCTACACAGAGATCTAGTGTAAATATCTTGACCGACACACTGCAACAAAATGAAAATGGAAGAAATGGCTGATTTTGGAACACTCTTATAGATAATATATGACAGAGAACCACGGTTTTAAATAGCAGGCCTATAATTTACTGATACTATTCTACACAGACACCTAGTGTGAATATCTTGACTGACACACTGCAACAGAATGGAAAATGAGACCAATATTTTCCACGTTTAGTTCAAATTTCTGGATTTTTATCGCTCAAATATGGAACAGATCTGGCTTTATTCTGTAGTGCTAACAAGCAAATGGAGCAAAAAAATGGTGTACTCTGGATTGCTTTTTAACCAAATAACCAGGATTAAGATAAAAAAAAAATTGTCCTTGCCCCTGATTTCTGGGGCTATGTCTACAAATATCTGAAATTATTACAACAGCAGCATGAACGTTCAATGGACCCTTTTGTGCTATATGCACTGCATTCTGCCACATACACTGCCTGCCTGCCTAGCACTGATTATATGCAGCTGGATTAGTCCTCAGAAGGACTGTTAGTTCAGATGGATATATATAGATGTTGTGGTATACCTATACTAACTATAAACAATCAAATCTCTCTCCCCGACGCAGCAGCAGCTCTCCTTACTCTGCCTGTTTCCGGGGAATGGCGGCGCCAGGTCTGATATAGACCTGATGACGCTGTGCGGCCAGCCAATCACAGTAATGCCTACAGCCAACATGGCTACGGCATTACAGTGCGTGGCAGGCAATCCCTGAATGTTCATTGGCTCTCTAAAGAGCGCCAAACATGCAGGGAGGGGACCCGAGTTCCCGCCTGAGTAACCCGGAAATACTCGCCGATTGATGTGATGCTCGGGCGAGTATCGAGCAGTGGCGAGTGCGTTCGCTAATCACTAATAAGGATGCTTTAAAAAAAATGTAGAAGTAAATGAACAAAAATAAAATCTAAAACAAATCGATATTTTGTCTGACTACCACCCTTTGCCTTTAATACTGCATCAATTCTTCTAGGTACACATACACAAAGTCACGGAATCTTGTAGGATTATAGTTAAGTATAGCCAATTATACAAAAGAGATGATAATCGTCATTTTATATGTAAGTTCATTGTCAGCCATTAACTGAAACAGAAACAGTTGTGTAAGAGGCTTAAAACTGGGTGAGGAACAGACATACTCTGTCACAAAGGTGAGGTTGTGGACAACCGTTTAATTTGACAGGTTGTGCACCATGGTGACTGAGCACAATAACAAGACACAGGGTAGATGTACTGCATCGGCAATGTGTCTCCCAGGCAAAGATTTGAAAGCAGACTGTTGTTTTAAGATGTGCTGTTCGGGCTCTTTTGAAGAAGTGACGCGCCCCTGGGCCTACTTGGTGTAGCGTTGCGCACGCGGGGACTACCCGGAGCCGGGCCTGTTGGGGGTAGTAGTCTCGTGGCGGTGACCCGGTCCGTGCCCAGGGAGTCAAACTGTGTGGCTGAGTATTAGCAGTAGATGTTGGAGGACTACGCCACCCGTTGAACGCAGCTATGGAGCTGCCGCTGCAGGGCAGACCGCTGAGGCCGGTGGAAGGATTGTGCAGCGTGGATGGTATAACCCCCAACGGGAGGGGTATGGCCTCAGGGCAGCCGACGTGGATGAAGGGGGTAGCAGGAACCACTCAGAGACGGTGCGGTGTAGTTTTGGGTCTTTACTGGTGACAAGGTAGACCCTCCCGGAGTACTGGCTAGCGATCGGGGCCTGGTCAGTCCGTGAGCTGATGGGATCTCCCCTGGCCAGGCGGAGTTGTAGGCCTCCCCAACTAATTGTACTCTTCTGGCTACCTTGCTAGAGGCTGATAAAAGTAGCCCACGTCCCTAAGTGTACCGTGTGGTGCTCACCCGTATGGCCGGTGACTCGGGGCCTTCTGGTAGCTTCCGCTCCACGTCGCGGTGCTGGTCCCTTGCGTGTGACCGTGTCTTCGGGTTTCTTGGCCAGAGGACCTGAAATCCCCTGCCGGGCGGTTTCTGCTGCTGGGTAAGGATTAATCCCCACAGCCTCGGACTCCGGGTCCGGTAAGAACTCTTCAATCAGGGCGAGCTCTACAGCTTCCAGCCCCTGATCTCTTTTAGCACAGCTCCCACAGAGCTCCTGATCTTTCTTTCCCTAAAGCTGCTCCACTACAGACCAGACTGTGTCTCTGTCTGTGTTCTCTGCTCTTTCTCCCCCTAACCCTGCCTCAGCCCTAGTTTTATATAGGGGAAGTTCTTCCCCTCCCAGGACTGGGCAGGAGGTGTGGCATGCATAGGATTCCTGACCAGGAGACCTCCCACCTGCTCACAGACGTAATATTGCTATTACTGTGGAAACCAGACCCCTGGGGTGCCACATTCCCCCCTAGTGAAATTTAGTACTCCGGGACTAAACATACTTTTGTAAACATAACAAGGTATAAACAATAACGTTCTGGTAGAGACAACACATAAGGTGGTCACGGCGTGTCCGCAACCGGGTGTAACTTTTGAGGAAAACAAAGGTGTCCATTTCACCAAAACAGGGAGACGTAACCAGGTAGGGGTCTGTCCTGCCCCGAGTCCTTATCAGTCTTTTAGTCCGTCCTGGGTCACGCTCCAACTATATGCACAAAGGATTCCCGGTAAATCCACCAAAGACTCCTACAAATAACTAGAAACACATAATTATACACAAGCAACAATAAACAGGTAAACATTAATAAAATAGCTTGAACATTTAGATCCTCCACCGTATGGGCAACTGGCCTCTAGTGACCCTAGTGGACCTACGGAGCTGGCTGACTGGTCCTGAGCTACAGGGTATAGGAGCTGTCAAGGGTAAACTGGGCAGCCGTCTACGGACTCTTTGGCTCACTAGGGGTATGGCAGGCTCACTATAAGCAGAGGGTTGATTCTCCTGGTCTGCTTGTGTGGGGTCTTCTGCCTCCTGGACCGGCTGTTCTTCCAGCTCTACCTGTGTCTCCGTAGGCACTTGGGATGCTGGTTGGAGGAACGTGAGGACGGGTACCACAACAGCACCATTGACTTGAGTCCAAGACCGAGGGAAGTCTCCGAGCACAGTACTAACCATATCTTCCCTTTCCTCTACGGGTCGAGGGTCTTCTTGTTCCTCTTCAGGGTTCCGTAGCTGTTCGGGACACTTCTTCAGGTGATCCCGGGATACAATGGCTGTGGTTTCCCCTCCGTCTTTACTGATTGTACAGATCTTTGGGTTGTCGTGGCTTGAGGGCAGTACGGTGTACGGGTCCTTCTCCCACTGGTCGTCCAACTTGTGGAGCCGTCTTTTCCTCTTCAAGACCTGCTCTCCGGGCACCAGGGGAACAGCGGGAGCATACTGGTTGTAAGTTTTCTCTTGTCTTTCCCTAGCTTGACAGAGACTTCGCTCCACGCTCTCCTGTACTTTCCGGTACTGCTGCTGCCTCTCTGTGTCCCAGTCTGCTTCTGGTGAAGTGTCCTCGGGTGTCAGGACTCCCATCTCCAGATCAACAGGAAGCTTACCAGGTCTTGCCCTCATTAGGTAAGCCGGGGTACAGTTGGTGGAACCTACAGGGATGTGGTTGTATAGGTCCACCAGGTCGGGCAGCTTTTCAGGCCACAGACTACGTTCTTCCAGGGGCAATGTTTTCAGAAGATCTATCACCACCTGCTTCATTTTCTGACAAAGTCCATTAGTTTGCGGGTGATAGGGTGTCGTTCTTATCTTCCGGCAGCCATACAGGGTGCAGAACTCCTGGAAGACTTCCGCTTCAAAGGCAGGCCCCTGGTCCGTCAGCACCTGCTCCGGGTATCCGTGCGGACGGCAGAAGTGCTGCTGGAAGGCTCTAGCTGCTGTTTGAGCCGTTAAGTCCTTGACGGGGACGACAACCAAGAACCGGGAGTAGTGATCCACGATGGTTAACGCGTAGACGTAGCCACTTCTGCTTGGGGTCAGTTTTACATGATCCAAGGCTACCAGTTCTAACGGCTGTCTGGTGATGATGGACTGCAGGGGAGTCTTCTGGCTGGCACGGTCCCTCCTTCTTAGGTTGCATGGGCCACAGTCTCTGCACCACCTCTCGATGGTTCCTCTCATGCCTACCCAATGGAACCGCCCGCGCAGCAGGAACTCCAGCTTCTTCCATCCGAAGTGCCCAGCTCCATCGTGGTATGCCTCCATCACCATAGCTGCGTCTCTTCTTGGCACCACTACTTGCCAGATTAGTTCATGCGTCCGGGAGTTAACCATTCTGCGGCACAACTTCCCCTTGTAAAGGAACAGTCGACTCTTCTCAGCCCACAGTTGCTTGGCTTCCTCCGGAGCGTCTGGGTCAAGGCGTGCATCTGGCCGAGTCAGCATCTCCTTTACCAGTCGGACGGCAGGGTCACTGTCTTGCGTCTCCGCCCAGTTGTAATGAGGTAATGGGTTGAACGTAGCGGATTGCTTACTCCTTACACTGTGGGAATACTGGATAGTCCCATGACGGTGGAACGCGGGGAGTTCAACTTCTTCCAGTTCCTCTGAATCTTCCCCTACGTCCGGTAGGTTCGGCATCCTGGACAGGGCGTCCGCGTTGGTATTGGAGCGTCCTGCCCGGTATTTGATTGTAAACTCGTAGTTGGACAAGCGGGCCATCCATCTCTGCTCTAGGGCACCGAGTCTTGCAGTGTCCAGGTGTGTCAACGGGTTGTTATCCATGTACACGGTGAACCGGGAAGCAGCGAGGTAGTGCTTAAAGCGTTCGGTGACTGCCCACACCACTGCCAGGAACTCTAGCTTAAATGAGCTGTAATTCTCAGGGTTTCTTTCGGTGGGTCGCAGTTTTCGGCTGGCGTAAGCAATTACCCGTTCCTTCCCCTGCTGGATCTGGGACAGTACGGCTCCTAGCCCGATGTTACTGGCGTCGGTGTAGAGGATAAAGGGCTGGCTATAATCAGGGTACGCCAGGATTTCATCCCCCGTGAGGGCCATCTTCAGCTGGCGGAAGGACTCTTCTTCCAGCTTCTCCCATCTGAAGGGTGGCTTCTGGTTCTTGGCCTTCCTGGACTGGCCTATCAGGAGGTCCTGCATAGGAGCTGCCTTTTTGGTGAAACCGGAAATGAACCTTCGGTAGTAGCCTACCAACCCGAGGAACTGCCTCACTTCCTTTACGCTGGAGGGGCTTGGCCATTCCTTAATTGCGGTGATCTTATCAGGGTCGGGAGCCACTCCGTCAGCACTCACCACGTGTCCCAGGTACTGCACCTTTGGCTTCAGGAGGTGACACTTGGAGGGTTTCACCTTTAGGCCGTAACTTGCCAGAGCTTCGAACACTTCCGCCAGGTGTTTCAGGTGGTCCTCGTAGGTCTTGGAATAGACGATGACATCGTCCAGGTATAACAGGACCGTCTCAAAGTTTCGGTGTCCCAGACAGCATTCCATCAATCGCTGGAAGGTTCCTGGTGCGTTGCAGAGTCCGAACGGCATGCAGGTAAACTCGCTAAGTCCCATCGGGGTGGTGAATGCGGTCTTCTCCCGGTCCGCCTCTGCTACAGGAACCTGCCAGTACCCGCTAGTGAGATCCAAGGTGGAGAAGAAGTTAGCAGATTTTAAAGCAGCCAAAAACTCCTCTATTCTTGGTAAGGGGTACGCATCTTTGTGTGTGATACGGTTAATTTTCCGGTAATCTACACACATTCTCATGGTGTTGTCTTTCTTTTTGACCAAGACTAGTGGAGCTGCCCAGGGGCTACAGCTATCCCTGATTACCCCAGCCTCCTTCATGTCTCTAAGCATCCCCTTGGCGTGTTGGTAGTGTGCAGGGGGTACGGGTCGATACCTCTCTTTTATGGGAGGATGGTCTCCCGTGGGG
Organism: Phyllobates terribilis; assembly: GCF_046119375.1. Taxonomy (NCBI): domain Eukaryota; kingdom Metazoa; phylum Chordata; class Amphibia; order Anura; family Dendrobatidae; genus Phyllobates; species Phyllobates terribilis. The sequence continues at coordinate 109,730,885 of NW_027362773.1, forward strand.
ATGTGGTGTTCTACCCCCTTGACTCGCCCGAAGTCCAACGGGTGTTTACTAAACACTCTCTCGTACTCTCGAACCACCCGGTAGACTCCCTGTTTCTGGTGGGAGGGAGTGGAGTCAGTACCCAAATGTAGTTGCTGACACCAATCCTCCATTATTTTCGTAGAGCCGTTACCTTCCTCCGGGTGAGATGGAGGCAAGGGTTCCACAGACTGTATAGAATTTTGGTTGATAGTATATAATTTGGCTAGCGTAGCATACCGGGGCAGGTATACTTCCCTTTTCCCGATATTTATTATACAAACGGGCACCCTCCCATGGCGTACATCAACTACCCCCCGTGCTGTCAAAATGGTGGGCCTACTGTCTGAGTAGACTGGTTCTACCATGGCCTGGTAATCTCTACCTCTCAGACCAATAGCTGCCCGGCACCAAATCATCATTTCACTTTTCGGGGGCATGGCAATAGGGAAAGGGTCACACATTCTTACGCTACCAATCTCACCACCGGAGAGTTCCACCTGTTGCCGTCGCATCAGTGCCCGGATCTCTTTCTGGAGCACTCGCTGCTGGCCGGAGCTGGCGTTCTTGGCAACCTGCTGTAAAATGAAAATCACCTCTGCAAGACAATTTTCAATCAGATTAGTTCCTAGAGTTATCTTTGGGTGACTCTCGCGCTTGTCAATGTCTACAATGATCAGTCCCTGTGCTGCCAGTTCGACTCTACCGATTTTAATGGTCATTTCTTTAAATCCGATCTGTGGCACGGGCTGACCATTACTGGCGATGATACTCAAGTCGTCGTCTGGATAGCGGGTTATATCCGAGTCATTCCAGTACTGCTTGAAGAGCACGTACGGGATGGTGGTGACCTGTGACCCGGTGTCCAGTAGGGCACTCATAGGGATGCCATCCAGTACCACAGGCAAGACTGGACGTCCTCCCACATATTTGTCGCGCCAGTTCGATGGGCCTGGTGATCTTTTTCCTGGGGGTTGGCCCTCTACCCCAGGTTGTGCCAGTTTAAAGGACAGTACCTTGCCATATGTCCGGGTTGATTGCAGCGGCGGCAGATAGGTTGTCCGTCCTCGTTGTACCGGTCGCTGGGTCTTCCTCTGGCCGGTGGGGTCCTCCTTGGTCGACGCCACGGGATGTCCTCCGGTCCGGATGCCAGCTGGATCTTCCCTGGAGTGGAAACCTGTAAAGACTGCACAGTTCGGGTTAGCGCAGCAACGCTTTTAGCTAGCTCTTGGACCTGATGGTGCAGGTCCGGAGCCGGGTCATTGTTCAAAGCCTGCGCATCAGCCCCCACAGGCCCTGCCAACAAGGGCGCCGCCTCCTGGTGGTAAGTGATAGCTGGGCGCCTGTGGGTCACAACGCCACCCGGTGTCGGTTCTCGGAGCACCCGGATGGCTCTGTCCTTGAACTGTGCAAAGTCCAGATGAGGATCCTGTAAGGCTATGGCCCGCAACTGGGTTCGGTGGACATTGCAATATAGTCCCTCGATAAATTGCTCGGTCAACAGCCTGTCCTCGTTTCCCACGCTGTCAGGGTCGGTCTGCTTAATGGCTCTCAGGGCCTCTTGTAGGTTTAGTGCATAGTCCCTTATACTCTCATGTGCTCGCTGCTTGCACCCATAGAATCTAAGCTTAATCTCGGCTGAGGTGCAGGTATCAAAGGTGTCCCTCAGCCGGGTTAGTATCCCTGCGACAGTCCTCCTCCCAGGTGGCCAGGACTTTACCTCCCTTTGGGCTGCCCCGGTTAGTTGGGCCACCAGGATGCTCACTTTTTGCTCTTCTGTGAGGGGGTACACCTGGAAGAGGCTATCCAGCTTTTCTTTAAAGTCATTCAGGGTATGTGACTCCCCTGAGTACTGGGGTAGCCAGGCTGCTCCCGGGATATAGGGCATGGTGAAAGGCATGACTGCAGCAGCGGTGGCGCTGGCGGGGGTTGAGGCAGTGAAGCTCTCCTCCGTATCCGACATCTTTCTCCCCCCTAGTGGACCGTGGCCTACCTTGCGATGATCCTCTTCCGTAGGCCGCGGCTCCGCAGTGGATCGTCAGGGTTGAGGACCTTCCGTCGCGCTCCTGTGACGTCGGCGTCTGCTGGGTTCCTTCCAGGACCTTTACGCAACGTCCGGACGTGAGGCGGGGCTTCAGTTCTCGCGCGCTTTCGGAGTCCACGCCCCTCTTCTTCCCGCGCGGCGTATTCAAGATGGCGTCCAACGGCGGGAAAACTCCACGGATGGCGGGAAGAAGGCAGAAGATGGCGCCGGATGGCGGGAAAACTTCGCGGATGGCGGGAAGAAGGTAGAAGATGGCGCCGGATGGCGGGAAGAAGGTAGAAGATGGCGCCGGATGGCGGGAATCTTCACCACTGGTAAGTTTGAACAGTCTTTTTCAGGCACGCAGTACCCGGTGGTTGCGGGCACGAAATCCTGCCGACTACGCCAAAAGTTGACGCGCCCCTGGGCCTACTTGGTGTAGCGTTGCGCACGCGGGGACTACCCGGAGCCGGGCCTGTTGGGGGTAGTAGTCTCGTGGCGGTGACCCGGTCCGTGCCCAGGGAGTCAAACTGTGTGGCTGAGTATTAGCAGTAGATGTTGGAGGACTACGCCACCCGTTGAACGCAGCTATGGAGCTGCCGCTGCAGGGCAGACCGCTGAGGCCGGTGGAAGGATTGTGCAGCGTGGATGGTATAACCCCCAATGGGAGGGGTATGGCCTCAGGGCAGCCGACGTGGATGAAGGGGGTAGCAGGAACCACTCAGAGACGGTGCGGTGTAGTTTTGGGTCTTTACTGGTGACAAGGTAGACCCTCCCGGAGTACTGGCTAGCGATCGGGGCCTGGTCAGTCCGTGAGCTGATGGGATCTCCCCTGGCCAGGCGGAGTTGTAGGCCTCCCCAACTAATCGTACTCTTCTGGCTACCTTGCTAGAGGCTGATAAAAGTAGCCCACGTCCCTAAGTGTACCGTGTGGTGCTCACCCGTATGGCCGGTGACTCGGGGCCTTCTGGTAGCTTCCGCTCCACGTCGCGGTGCTGGTCCCTTGCGTGTGACCGTGCCTTCGGGTTTCTTGGCCAGAGGACCTGAAATCCCCTGCCGGGCGGTTTCTGCTGCTGGGTAAGGATTAATCCCCACAGCCTCGGACTCCGGGTCCGGTAAGAACTCTTCAATCAGGGCGAGCTCTACAGCTTCCAGCCCCTGATCTCTTTTAGCACAGCTCCCACAGAGCTCCTGATCTTTCTTTCCCTAAAGCTGCTCCACTACAGACCAGACTGTGTCTCTGTCTGTGTTCTCTGCTCTTTCTCCCCCTAACCCTGCCTCAGCCCTAGTTTTATATAGGGGAAGTTCTTCCCCTCCCAGGACTGGGCAGGAGGTGTGGCATGCATAGGATTCCTGACCAGGAGACCTCCCACCTGCTCACAGACGTAATATTGCTATTACTGTGGAAACCAGACCCCTGGGGTGCCACAAAAGCACCAGAAACCATTAAGGATCGTAGACAAGGAAAGTGCAACAGATGAAAGACACATCATGATTATTTCCCTTGTAAATTTGGAAGATGTTCAGCAGTGAGATCCGCTCAGGACTGGCAGCAACCAGTGGGACCCATCTACACACATCTAATGGTTGGAGGAGTCTGGCTAGAAGTGGTCTTCATCGAACAATTGCTATATCTTTGGCATAAAAAAGCCAAGTGACTATGCACAAAAACATAGGAACTGGGGTGAAGAAAAATGTCAGCAGGTGCTCTGGACTGAGGAGTCAAATTTTTTAAATATTTGGCTGTAACAGAAGGAAAATTGTTTACTCTTTATGTGTAACTTTATATTAATTTTATAATCTTGATATATGTAATCTTAACAATTTATCTTGTATGTAACTTCTTTATTTTTCACGAATTACTTTATGGTTTGATTTTATCAATTATACTTTGATTTCCCTTGTGGTAAGCGTCTTACCTCCCCTTCCTCTTACTTATTGATGACATCCTCCTTATCAAGATAGCATGAGCGTTTTTTGGTTATTCAGAAATGAGCTGAAGTACATCTGTGGGTACAGAACTTCTCTTTTTTCCCAACTTGCAACTTTTTTTTTAGCTAGTTCATTTCCATCTTAAAATTCATGGTTTACTTCTCATGTCATATAATTACATGTTGACCACCTTTGAGTTACATGGCTTTGTGTTCTTTATAGAGGGTCACCATTCAAGCGCTCATTTAGGAGCATATAAAGGAAAAGATATCTTATTTTCCGGACCATAAGACACACTTTTTTTCACCCAAATTTAGGAGGAAAATGGGGGGTGTGTCTTATGGTCTGAACATACAGTACAGACCAAAAGTTTGGACACACCTTCTCATTTAAAGATTTTTCTGTATTTTCATGACTATGAAAATTGTACATTCACACTGAAGGCATCAAAACTATGAATTAACACATGCGGAATTATATACTTAACAAAAAAGTGTGAAACAACTGAAAATATGTCTTATATTCTAGGTTCTTCAAAGTAGCCACCTTTTGCTTTGATGACTCCTTTACACACTCTTGGCATTCTCTTGATGAGCTTCAAGAGGTAGTCACCGGAAATGGTCTTCCAACAATCTTGAAGGAGTTCCTAGAGATGCTTAGCACTTGTTGGCCCTTTTTCCTTCACTCTGCGGTCCAGCTGACCCCAAACCATCTCGATTGGGTTCAGGTCTGGTGACTGTGGAGGCCAGGTCATCTGGCATAGCACCCCATCACTCTCCCTCTTGGTCAAATAGCCCTTACACAGCCTGGAGGTGTGTTTGGGGTCATTGTCCTGTTGAAAAATAAATGATGGTCCAACTAAACGCAAACCGGATGGAATAGCATGCCGCTGCAAGATGCTGTGGTAGCCATGATGGTTCAGTATGCCTTCAATTTTGAATAAATCCCCAACAGTGTCACCAGAAAAGCACCCCCACACCATCACACCTCCTCCTCCATGCTTCATGGTGGGAACCAGGCATGTAGAGTCCATCCGTTCACCTTTTCTGCGTCGCACAAAGACACAGTGGTTGGAACCGAAGATCTCAAATTTGGAATCATCAGACAAAAGCACAGGTTTCCACTGGTTTAATGTCCATTCCTTGTGTTCTTTAGCCCAAACAAGTCTCTTCTGCTTGTTGCCTGTCCTTAGCAGTGGTTTCCTAGCAGCTATTTTACCATGAAGGCCTGCTGCACAAAGTCTCCTCTTAACAGTTGTTGTAGAGATGTGTCTGCTGCTAGAACTCTGTGTGGCATTGACCTGGTCTCTAATTTGAGCTGCTGTTAACCTGCGATTTCTGAGGCTGGTGACTCGGATAAACTTATCCTCAGAAGCAGAGGTGACTCTTGTCCTTCCTTTCCTGGGGCGGTCCTCATGTGAGCCAGTTTCTTTGTAGCGCTGGATGGTTTTTGCAACTGCACTTGGGGATACTTTCAAAGTTTGCCCAATTTTTCGGACTGACTGACCTTCATTTCTTAAAGTAATGATGGGCACTCGTTTTTCTTTACTTAGCTGCTTTTTTTCTTGCCATAATACAAATTCTAACAGTCTATTCAGTAGGACTATCAGCTGTGTATTCACCTGACTTCTGCACAACACAACTGATGGTCCCAACCCCATTTAAAAGGCAAGAAATCCCACTTATTAAACCTGACAGGGCATACCTGTCAAGTGAAAACCATTTCCGGTGACTACCTTTTGAAGCTCATCAAGAGTGTGCAAAGCAGTCATCAAAGCAAAAGGTGGCTACTTTGAAGAACTTAGAATATAAGACATATTTTCAGTTGTTTCACACTTTTTTGTTAAGTATATAATTCCACATGTGTTAATTCATAGTTTTGATGCCTTCAGTGTGAATGTACAATTTTCAAAGTCATGGAAATACAGAAAAATCTTTAAATGAGAAGGTGTGTCCAAACTTTTGGTCTGTACTGTAGCTTACCGGATAGTTACTGTGGTGGTGAATCGGGATCACAGGGCCCTCCGTTCCCTCCCTCAGGAGTCCAGCGGTGGCAGCAGAAGAGGTGAGATGCTGCAAGGCCGGTGTCTGGCTGTTGGTGGTGAGGCAGAGTGGCGTGCGCTGCTTTCCGGTGACAGCGGCCAACTTCCTGAAGCCGTGATCTACAGGAAAATGGCTGGCGCATGTGCAGACTGGGAGATCGGGGGCCATTTTCCAGTAGGACCCTGCCTCCTGAGACCCCCTCCACCGCCCCACAGGTAAGATACCATACCTATTCAGACTATAAGATGTAACGGGTCTGGGAGGCGGAACCTCTGAGCTACTATACAAGGGGGCAGTCCTTGTAAGGGAGCGGGTGGCGACCAGGGAAGACCGGCAGGAGGTCACAGCAGGTGACCGGGACAGTCTCTGAGTGAACGGGCTGGAGGTCACGGCAAGTGACCGGGGCAGTCTCTGGATGAACGGGCTGATGGTCACGGCAAGTGACTGGGGCAGTCTCTGGATGAACGGGCAGATGGTCACGGCAAGTGACCGGGGCAGTCTCTGGATGAACGGGCAGATGGTCACGGCAAGTGACCGGGGCAGTCTCTAGGTAAAGGGTTGGTACGACCTGTGGCGGCTGATGATAGACGTGAGCTCCCAGGTGAGCAGGCGAGAGTCTCTGGATGAACGGGTGGTCACAGCATGTGACGGCGGAGCCTCCAGGAAGACCAACAGACAGGCGGCAGATGAGCGCTCCCAGGTGAGCGGGCAGAAGTCTCTGGACAGGCGAGTGGTCACAGCACGTGACGGCAGAGCCTCCAGGTAGGCTAGCAGACAGGCAGCAGATGAGCGCTCCCAGGTGAGCGAGCAGGAGTCACTGGACAGGCAGGTGGTCACAGCACGTGACGGCGGAGCCTCCAGGTAGACTAGCAGGCAGGTAGCAGGTGTGTGCTCCCAGGTGAGCGGGCAAGCTGGTCCATAGACAGACTGACAGGAGTTGGAAGGCAGACCGTCGGACCTCAGGCAAGCAGGCAGGTGGCTGATGTGCGCTCCCAGGTGAGCGGGCAGGCTGGTCCTTAGACAGACTGACAGGAGTAGTAAGGCAGACCGTCGGACCTCAGACTAGCAGGCAGGTAGCAGATAATCAGGCAGGAATCAGGCAGGTAACTGGCAACGGGACCTGAGGGCTGAAGCAGAGTAGTGAACAGTGCAACAACATTGCTCGGGCACCTCCATTTTGGAGGAGGTGCCTTATATATGGTGAAGTCCTCCGGCCATTGGCCGGGGACTCCTTAGGACGGCGCGCGCGGCCCCTTTAAGAGGGAGGGAGAGCGCGCGCGCGCGCCCTAAGCACAGTGGCCGGGAAGGAGCGCGCGCTGCCAGCAGAGCGGGAGGAGGACGCCGGGCACGGAGCAGGGAGGTGAGGGGAACAGCGTCCCTGCCTAGCAGAGGGCAGGGACGCCGGCGCTACAGTACCCCCCCCTTTAGGCCCCCCCTTTTTTAGGCCAGACAGAAATTTAGCTAGGATAAGAGGGGCATAGATGTTCTCCTGGGGCTCCCACGTTCTCTCCTCAGGACCAAACCCCCTCCAATCTACTAGAAAAAAGGTCTTTCCTCTTACCCTTTTGGTGGCAAGAATGTTCTCTACCTCAAACTCGTCCTCAGCAGAAACCGGAGCAGGAGGCGTACCTGTAGACTTGGAAAAAGAGTTAAGTACCACAGGTTTGAGGAGAGATACATGGAAGGAGTTAGGGATCCGTAAGTTGGCCGGGAGTTTTAATTTATAGGCCACCGGGTTGATCTGACTGATGACCTCCAGAGGACCGATGAACCGAGGCCCTAACTTGTAAGAAGGTATCTTGAGTCGGACATATTTAGATGAGAGCCAGACTTTATCTCCAGGACGAAATTGTGGAGGATCCAGGCGTTTTTTGTCAGCGTGTCTTTTCATCCGTTCGGACAACTGAAGGAGTGCGGATCGGGTACTCTCCCAAATGGAGGAAAATTTGCTAACGAGAGATTCCGCAGCCGGGTTGTCCACAGAGGTGGAGACAGGAAAAGGAATCCGAGGATGCTGACCGAAGACTACAAAAAACGGGGATTTGGAGGAGGATTCGCTCTCGTGATTGTTATAGGAGAACTCGGCCCATGGTAGGAGATCCACCCAGTCAGAATGATGGGCATTAACGAAGTGCCGGAGGTAACTGGTCAGGTTCTGATTGATCCGCTCCACTTGACCATTGGACTGTGGGTGGTAAGCGGAAGAGAAGTCCAGGGTGACGTCTAGCAGTTTACAAGTGGCTCTCCAGAAACGTGAGGTGAACTGTACCCCACGATCCGACACGATGTGGAGGGGCAGGCCATGAAGACGGAAGATGTGGCGGATAAAGTCTTTAGCCAGCTCGGGTGCAGACGGGAGGCCAGGCAGGGGAATAAAGTGAGCCATCTTGGAAAAGCGGTCAGCGACCACCCAAATGACCGTACAACCGGCAGAGACGGGGAGATCAGTTATGAAGTCCATAGCAATATGCTGCCAGGGGGCAGCGGGCACAGGAAGCGGAAGAAGGCGACCGGCTGGCAGGTGTCTCGGGACTTTGTTGCGGGCGCAGGACACACAGGCAGAAACAAAGTCTATTACGTCCTTGTGCAGGGTAGGCCACCAGTAGTGCCGGGCAATAAGCTGGAGGGTCTTTTTCTGACCGGCGTGGCCAGCTAGTTTAGACGAGTGACCCCAGTGTAGGATCTTCTCCCGATCAGGTACTGATACGAACGTCTTACCGGGAGGGAGACGATTTAGGCTCACGGGAGCCACCTGCATTGCTCTGGCGGGATCGATGATATGTTTAGGTTCTTCCTCGAGATCGGACACCAGAAAGGATCGGGACAAGGCGTCTGCTTTGACGTTTTTGTCAGCCGGGCGAAAATGAAGAACAAAATCAAAGCAAGCAAAAAACAAGGACCACCGGGCTTGGCGCGGGTTAAGTCTCTGGGCATGTTGGAGGTAAGCCAAGTTCTTGTGGTCAGTGTAAATTATTACCGGGTGAAGAGCCCCCTCGAGTAGGTAACGCCACTCCTCCAATGCCAGTTTGATGGCCAATAACTCTCGGTCTTCTATGGAATAGTTGCGCTCAGAAGAGGAGAAGAGTTTGGAGAAGAAGCCACAAGTTACCATTCTCCCGGAAGATGATTTTTGAGTAAGTACCGCTCCGGCTCCAGAGGAGGAGGCGTCAACTTCCAGGAAGAACTGCTTGTTGCCGTCCGGGCGATGCAGCACCGGGGCGGAAGAGAAGGCCTGTTTTAGGGAAAGAAAGGCCTCCTCTGCTTCGGGCGGCCACTCTTTGGGATTAGTACCCTTACGGTGAGCGCGGAAATTGGGGCAGTCCGGGAAGAGAAGTGTGGTATGAAGAGGCGGTAGTAGTTGGCGAAGCCCAGGAATCGCTGAATGGCCTTCAACCCCTCCGGTCGAGGCCATTTCTCGATGGCAGACAGTTTCTCTGGATCCATTCGTAGGCCGGTCTGAGAAATAATGTAGCCCAAAAACGGAAGCGAGGTCTGCTCAAAGAGGCACTTCTCGTATTTAGCGAAGAGGTGATTCTGCCTGAGCCTGAGCAGGACCTGACGAACGTCCCTCCGGTGAGTCTGGAGATCCGGAGAGAAGACCAAGATGTCGTCCAGGTACACCACTACGCAGGAGTAGAGAAGGTCCCGGAAGATGTCATTGACCAACTCTTGAAAGACGGCAGGAGCGTTACAGAGACCAAAGGGCATTACCAGATATTCATAGTGGCCGTCCCGGGTGTTGAATGCCGTCTTCCATTCATCCCCCTGACGGATACGAACCAGGTTGTACGCCCCACGGAGGTCCAGTTTGGTGAAGATTCTAGCCCCCCTCAGACGATCAAATAACTCCGGAATGAGCGGAAGGGGGTACTTATTCTTCACCGTGATCTGGTTAAGGCCTCTATAGTCTATACAGGGACGGAGAGAGCCGTCCTTCTTTTTGACGAAAAAGAAGCCTGCTCCCGCCGGGGAAGTAGATTTCCGGATGAATCCCCTGGCCAGATTCTCCTCAATATATTCGGACATCGACCGGGTCTCAGCAGCGGATAAAGGATAAATACGCCCACGGGGAGGAGTAGTACCAGGTAACAGGTCGATAGGGCAGTCGTATGGTCTATGAGGAGGTAGTGTCTCTGCTTCCTTTTTATTAAAGACATCAGCATAAGACCAATAAGGAATCGGAAGTCCAGGTAGATTAGCTGGGGTAGGAGAAGGACGGACGGGATGGACGGGAACCAGACAGGTCTTATGGCAGTCCTGTCCCCAGCGAAGGACTTCTCCGGTCTGCCAGTCAAGCACGGGTGCATGTCTCTGGAGCCAAGGTAGGCCTAGCAAGAGGGCGTGAGAGAGTCCAGGCAGAACATGAAAGGAGATACTCTCAGAATGCAGCATTCCCACATGCAGAGTAATGGATTCGGTGATGAGTTGGATGGGGCGTGGTAAGAGGCCCCCATCCACGGCAGCAACAGACAAGGGTACAGCCAGAGGTTTGGTGGGGATGCGGTATTTCTCTACCAGGGACTGTGAAATAAGATTCCCGGCTGCTCCAGAGTCTAGTTGGGCTAGTTCGAAAAAACGGTTCTCCCCGCAGACGATTGAGACTGACAGCAGCAGAGATGGAGAGGATTTATTCTTGTCTAGGTCGACCTCTCTGAGCGAACCTAGACACAGGCATTTCCCGACCTCTCCGGGCAGGCACGGATCCGGTGCTCCTTACTGCCACAGTAGAAGCAGCTCCCCTCGGCACGGCGTAAGTCCTGACGGGTTTTGACCATCTTGGTCTGGTCGACCTGCATAGACTCAGGAGAGTGTACCTGGGTAGAGACGGAGGGAGTGACGGGTTTCTGAAAAGTAGGAGCTAGACGTGGAAACCTCCTCTCACGGGTGACCTCTTTGGCACGCTCCTGGAACCGTAGGTCAATCCGGGTGGCAAGAGTTATTAGGTCATCGAGAGTGGTAGGAATGTCCCGACCGGCAAGTTCATCTTTAATACGGCCGGACAGACCCTCCCAGAAGACGGATACCAGAGCGTCGTTATCCCAGGCCAGCTCCGAGGCAAGGGTATGGAACCTTATGGCATATTGGCCCACGGTGAGACTTCCCTGACGGAGGCGTAGCAGTGATGATGCGGATGAGGTCCTCCGTCCGGGTTCGTCGAAGACTTTCCGGAAAGCCGTGAGAAAAGCAGGCAAGTTGGACACCAGGGGGTCTCCTCTCTCCCATAGAGGATTTAGCCAGGCCAGGGCCTCCCCGGTGAGATGGGACATGATGAATGCAATTTTGGCCTGGTCGGAGTTAAACTGGTGGGACAATAGTTCAAAGTGCAGGGTGCACTGATTTATGAAGCCCCGAGCCTGGGCGGAGTCGCCTCCGAAGCGAGGAGGTGCAGAAAGCCGGGGTCCGGGGTAGGATACCATGGTATTAGTGGGCAGCGGAGCTGCCGGATTGCGAGACATGGCACTGGTGGAGGTTGCTGGTGGAGCAGTCAGAGTGCTCAGGCGAGTATTGACATTCCGCAGGTGACCCAGGATGGACTCCTGTTGAGACCTTTGACGGGACAGTTCATGACACAGGTCCGAGAGCGAGGGAGCTTGGGTGCCACCGGGTTCCATGGCCCGAGCAAACTGTAACGGGTCTGGGAGGCGGAACCTCTGAGCTACTATACAAGGGGGCAGTCCTTGTAAGGGAGCGGGTGGCGACCTGGGAAGACGGGCAGGAGGTCACAGCAGGTGACCGGGACAGTCTCTGAGTGAACGGGCTGGAGGTCACGGCAAGTGACCGGGGCAGTCTCTGGATGAACGGGCTGATGGTCACGGCAAGTGACCGGGGCAGTCTCTGGATGAACGGGCAGATGGTCACGGCAAGTGACCGGGGCAGTCTCTGGATGAACGGGCAGATGGTCACGGCAAGTGACCGGGGCAGTCTCTAGGTAAAGGGTTGGTACGACCTGTGGCGGCTGATGATAGACGTGAGCTCCCAGGTGAGCAGGCGAGAGTCTCTGGATGAACGGGTGGTCACAGCATGTGACGGCGGAGCCTCCAGGAAGACCAACAGACAGGCGGCAGATGAGCGCTCCCAGGTGAGCGGGCAGAAGTCTCTGGACAGGCGAGTGGTCACAGCACGTGACGGCAGAGCCTCCAGGTAGGCTAGCAGACAGGCAGCAGATGAGCGCTCCCAGGTGAGCGAGCAGGAGTCACTGGACAGGCAGGTGGTCACAGCACGTGACGGCGGAGCCTCCAGGTAGACTAGCAGGCAGGTAGCAGGTGTGTGCTCCCAGGTGAGCGGGCAAGCTGGTCCATAGACAGACTGACAGGAGTTGGAAGGCAGACCGTCGGACCTCAGGCAAGCAGGCAGGTGGCTGATGTGCGCTCCCAGGTGAGCGGGCAGGCTGGTCCTTAGACAGACTGACAGGAGTAGTAAGGCAGACCGTCGGACCTCAGACTAGCAGGCAGGTAGCAGATAATCAGGCAGGAATCAGGCAGGTAACTGGCAGGTAACTGGCAACGGGACCTGAGGGCTGAAGCAGAGTAGTGAACAGTGCAACAACATTGCTCGGGCACCTCCATTTTGGAGGAGGTGCCTTATATATGGTGAAGTCCTCCGGCCATTGGCCGGGGACTCCTTAGGACGGCGCGCGCGGCCCCTTTAAGAGGGAGGGAGAGCGCGCGCGCGCGCCCTAAGCACAGTGGCCGGGAAGGAGCGCGCGCTGCCAGCAGAGCGGGAGGAGGACGCCGGGCACGGAGCAGGGAGGTGAGGGGAACAGCGTCCCTGCCTAGCAGAGGGCAGGGACGCCGGCGCTACATAAGACAGATCTCCATCTTATAAAACATATTTTTTTCCTACTTTCCACCCCAAAATTTGGGGTGCGTCTTATGGTCTGGTGCGTCTTATAGTCCCAAAAATATGATAGTTATACTCTTACCACAGCAGAAAGAACCTAGGATAAAAACAAATGTGCAAATACCCTGTAGTAAGTAAATAGTAATAGTACATGTAAATAAATAGGGTACTTAATTGAAACTATTTTGATCCAAAGAGCATAAAAGCCATCCCACCACGACAAGGTGTATCCAGTCAGGATGGCCCCTAACTTTTGTAGTTCACCTCACTATGTGCCAGAAGGCCTCAAAATAGACGCGGGCAGAGCAGGACCTAGACCTGACCACAGCAGGTGTAATGACAGGAGGTCTGAGAGAGCTCTCGTGAGTCACAAACTGAGACAGAGACAGAAATGGACAACACTTTCTTTACTAAAACAGGGGTTAGACTAAAATTCAGTATTGCATGAATCAGTCTCAGGTTCCACCTGGGACACTGTCTCTAATAACTACACACAATCAGCAAAAGCTGAAATCAATGTGCCAATTTCAAGGTGTCCAGTTTATGTGAATTATACTAAAGATCTGGAACAATTTTACCTAAACACTGTGTCAATCTAGTGAGGGTGTTCTTATGGGGACCCCTGAAATGGCACACTGAGTACAATCCTACCACTATTACAAATAACAATGCATGAAACTACACCAATTGTTCTTTTACCCCTAGTATAGGGATACCCAGGTATCTTAAAGTTACGGTACCGTTAACCTCAGATGTGGTCTATCACAGGCCTGTGAATCGCAGTGGCTGCATCTAGTCCCGGAAAACTTTGGCACCAAATAAAAAGCAACGTTTACAAAAACAGCAAAGGTTCCTTGTCTTGTCGGCCGATGTCGAGTACACATGCCGGGGACTTTAGTCCTGTAGCCTCAGGTTAAGGTCCGGGAAGAACTCTTCACCAGGCTTGTCAGAATCCTCTCAATGTGAATGGCACCAGACCCCGTCTTTCCTCTCGCAGCCACTCACTCTTTTCCAGACCACCAACCACGCGCTCCGTCAAAGAGGTGATTTCCTCAGTCTCTTTCCCTCTCACTCGACACTTGGCTCGTTCAGCACAAAGTCTCTAGTCTACTCAGCATGGACTTCCACAAAACTCCAAAGAGCCACACAGCTTTCCCCAGCTCAGCACTCGTTCTTAAGCAGGGACACAGCTTCACCAGGGCCAGGGGTTAACAACCCCCACAGGAGAGCTTGTAGAGAGTCTTGTTGAAGTTCAGTCCTCAGGCTGTGTGCCCACGATGCGTTTTTTAAGCGTTTACGCTGCGGCATATACGCAGCGTAAACGCTTGGGAAACGCTTGGTAAACCTTCCCCCATTGTCTCCAATGCAATTCCGCACTTTCAATGCCCATGCTGCGTATTTTTCTGTAGCGTTTATGCTGCGCTCAAAAATCCGCAGCATGTCCATTAATTTTGCAGAAGTGCTGCGTTTTCGCCGCCATTGACTTGCATTAGAACGCGCCAATTCCACAAGACTGCATCTGTACTTGCGTAATTGGCGCGTTCTAATGTGCGGATGGTACCCGGGTATGGAGGACAGGAGACTCTCCTCCGGACCCAGGTACCATTAAAAGCTATAAAAAAAAGAATAAAATAAAAAATAAAGATTATATTCACCTTCCGACGGCCCTCGGACTCCTTCTCTTCGCTTGCCGACAGATCGCGCAGGACTGTAGGACTTGCGGTGACGTCACAGTCATGTGACGGCAGGTCTTTCAGTACAGCATACCGCGATCTGCCGGCAGCCAGTACAGGAGCGCAGCAAGACAGCGCGGGTCATCGGAAGGTAAGTATAGGTTTATTTTTTTATTTTTAACCATTCTCTCGGGTCACACTATATAAATCCATGCTCTTTGCATGGATTTATATTGTGTGACCAAGTTGTCAAGCACTTTCCAAGTGATGCTAAAATAGCTTGGAAAGCGCTTGACACCCGCATGCAGAAATGCATGCAAAGACGCTTGACAAACGCTTCTACCTGGCAGGAAAAACGCATGTACAATCCGCATGCGTTTTTTCTGCCAGGGGAGATGCAGAAACACTCAGGAAAAAATCCTGAGCATTTCTGCATCGTGGGCACATAGCCTCAGGCTGAGTTCACACGATGCGTATTTAATGCGTTTCTGCGGCGTTTTTGCAGTTGCGTAAACGCCGCGGAAACGCATGAAAAACGCATGGTAGAAGGGAAGCAATGTTCCCCAATTGAAATCCGCATGTGCTGTGCCCATGATGCGGATTTTTCCGCAACGTAAACGCTGCGGTCAAAAATCCACACCATGTCAATTCATTTTGCGGAAACGCTGCTCTTTTGCCGCCATTGACTTGCATTAGACCGCATGGAATCCGCATCACTGTATATGTTGATGCGCTTTTCATGCGGTCTAATGTGCGGATGGTACCCGGGTGTGGATGAGAGGACTCTCATCCAGACCCAGGTACCATTAAAAAAAAAAAGAATAAAATAAAAAATATATATATTCTCACCTTCTGACGGCCCGCGCAGCGCTCCTGCTTGGTTCGCGGCACTTCGGGGTTGAATGAAGAAGGACCTTCGCTGACGTCAGAGTCATGTGACGGGTCACGTGACGCTGACGTCGGAAGGTCCTAAAGTCTTCACTGCCGGCAGCCGGGACCGAGCGAAGCCGGACACCGGGGGCCATCAGAGGGTAAAGTATATATATATATATTTTTTTTTTGACATCACACACTATATAAATCCATGCCGTTGCATGGATTTATAAAGTGTAAAGTTGACAAGCACTTTCCAAGTGATGCTAAAATCGCTTGGGAAGCGCTTGTCAACCCGCATGCGGAAATGAAAGTGAAGACCGCTTCATTTCCGCATGTCCCTGGCAGGAAACCGCATGTACAATCCGCATGCGTTTTTTCCTGCCAGAGAGATGCAGAAACGCTCAGGAAAAAATCCTGAG
Source organism: Phyllobates terribilis (assembly GCF_046119375.1). Classification (NCBI taxonomy): domain Eukaryota; kingdom Metazoa; phylum Chordata; class Amphibia; order Anura; family Dendrobatidae; genus Phyllobates; species Phyllobates terribilis. The sequence goes on from NW_027362773.1 coordinate 109,746,708, forward strand.
CATTTCTGCATCGTGTGCACATACCCTCACAGTTCTCCTCAGACTCTGCTTCCAGCGTCTCACACAGCAGACACCCTCAGAACACACAGGGTCTCCCAGTCTGCCCCTGCTCTTAGCTCAGCCAGGCAAAACCCACAGGGTCCTAATGCCCTCCTATCACAGTTCACACTCATACAGGCAAAAATACTACTGGCACTAGCTGCTCATATGATGCTGTGCTGATACAGCAAGGATTCATAGCACAGCCTAGAGGTGAAAGAACCAGAGTGAAATCTGAATTTCAAGATGGAGTCTGAAGAAAAGAAAACAGACGTTTGAAGTGAATGGAACAAAATATTTTCTATATAAGAGAAGTGCAGAGGGTGATAGGCAATGAGTTGGGGGGGAGCAGATATGCTAAAAAATACAGAGCACTTAAGAACAGAGCCGAGGACAAAACAAGAGCAAAAAAATACTACTGTGTGCCCACGATGCGTTTTTTAAGCATTTCCGCAGCGGCAATTCTGCAGCAGAAACGCTTAAAAAACGCTTGGTAGAAGGTCTGCAATGTTCCCCAATGATAATCCGCATGTGCTGTGTACATGGTGTGGAAATTTCCGCTGCGGATTATCATTGCGGAAAAATCCGCAGCACTACCAATTATTTTGCGCAAGTGCAGCGTTTTTGCTGCCATTGACTTGCATTGAATCGCTTAATATCTGCATGACTACATGTGCACACACAGATATGAAGCGATTCAATGTGCGGATGATACCCGGGTCTGGAGAAGAGGAGACTCTCCTCCAGACCCGGGTATCATAGTACCTGTAAAAAAAAGAATTTAAAATAAAAAAAAAACATTATACTCACTTTCTGATGGCCCCCGGTCTTCTTAGTGATGTGTACTGACTCCTCAGCGGCTCGCGATGGTCTAAAAGGACCTTCCATTACGTCACTTAGTCATGTGACGGGTCACGCGACTGCTGACGTCGGCGGTCGAGTGACGTGTCACATGACTAAATGACGTCATGGAAGGTCCTTTTAGACCACCGCGAGCCGCCGGGGAGACCGGAGAAGGAGACCGGGGGCCAGCAGAAGGTGAGTATAATGTTTTTTTTTTATTTTTTACCATTTTTATTCTTTTTTTTTTAACTAACTTGGTCACACTATATAAAATCCATGCCGGTTGCATGGATTAATATAGTGCGACCAAGTTGTCAAGCACTTTCCAAGAGATGCTAAAATCGCTTGGAAAGCGCTTGACAACCCGCATGCGAAATCGCATGTGCAAAATGCGTGACAAACACTTGTCCCTGGCTGAAAAAACGCATGTAAAATCCGCATGCGGTTTTTCTGCCAGGGAGATGCAAAAACGCTCAGGAAAAATCCGGAGCATTTCTGCATCGTGGACACATAGCCTTAGAGAGTTCAAGGAATTACAGTGGTCAATGAACAAGCAGAGGTCAGCAAAAAGAGTAATGCAGCTAAAGAAGTTGCAAACACAAGATTTACTTAATGCTGGGTGTTATTATATAAGCAGGAATGTATGATGGATTTCTGTGTATTATGGAGCTGCAGAAAGAGAATGGAGCTGCAAGCAGACTACAGCCTTTTCTTTAGTATGGAGTGACAGCTTCTAGCACTGTGTATGAAGTAAGAATAATGCTTTATAAACAACTGTCTCCTGCTCTTGCCGATAAACCCTTTACAAGCAGCTATGTCCTCATCTGGAAGATTAACCATTTACAAGTAGCTGTGTCTCCCTCATTTAACTGGGTTACATGGTACACAGAGACATCTTAATAAATGACTGATAAATAGCCAGATTCTTATAGTTGCCAACAGTTCCAATTTTTTGGAAACAATCCCGGCAAATTCGGATATGTCTCTAACGAAATATTATATGCTTTGTATGAATCCAAGTCAAAAATTGAAAATCAACACCAGTTAGGAGCGTTACTTGGCTGGACTGGGCAATCTTGGTAAGTATGTATTAAGTATGTAGTAAAGACTCAAGATGAGGAAAAACTTTGCCCTATTTGAATTTTGTTGTTTCACTGCCCTTTGTGTTGCATTAGAAAATGATTAACTATGTTCGTATCTGGCCTTTGGTAAAATTACAACCAATATAAATGAAGGAATTCTCTGTATTCTATTTGTCTGATCTGTTCACCCAAAATCTTCCACATCTATTCACAAAAGTCCATCTACCATTCACATGTTGTATCTAAATCACCTACTCTTTCAAAGTTGGCATTTTCTAGAGAAGAAGAGTCTCTTACCAGATTTTGGCTATCTATAATGTATTTGAGAAAAGTCTTATAATTATATCTACTGTCATTTTTTCTGTCTTCTTTAAATGATGGTGTTCTCATCTTCTGGCGAGGGTGACCCTGGCAACCTGACACAACGTACAAGAGAGATGAAACGGAGCCTCCGGGCAGGAGGAGAGGAGGTGGACACTGGCGATTGGATTATAGTCGCATGTGACGCGCCCAGGGGATGGGGACGACTCGGCGCCCGGGCCTTGTTGTTAGTTCTGGGGGATGCCGCGGTGGCCGGCTCCCAAGGCCATACCCTGGGGTCACTCTTTAAAAGAAAAAGGAATTGGGGGAAAAGGTGTATGGGAAGGGGAAAGTTTGTGACGCCACCTGTGGTGTCTGGTGAGGATCACCAGCGCTGCTACAGTCCTCTGAGGCCGGTGGTCAGGCAGCTTAGTTGGAGCGGCTCCCCACAGGTGGAGCGGGGCCTCAGGGCAGCGTAGGAGAAGGGATGTAGGACAGAGGGGACCGAGCCGGGTCAGAGGAAGAATAGGCACACTCACAACAGTTCACTTCAGTACCTTTACTGGTGGTGTTTCAGGCACGATCCAGGGCACTGTAGGGTGAAGGGTGCATTTCAGGACTCTCCCCAGTGATCGGGTGTGGGGCCTCCTGTTTCTTGCCTTTTCCTGTTAAGTTTATGACCTGCCTGGAGCTAGGCCTAACTTGGTCTCTGTCTTGCACCGGCTGACCTGGTGGTAGGGCCTTCTGTTGGAGATCACACTCCCTGGTCTCTTGGGCCTCAGTGACTCCTGACCCTGGTATGACAGTCAGCTTTTGGTGTTCCTGGGACATGTAGTTCGCCAGGGGTAGTTTCTGCTGGTCGTAGAGATCCCTGCAGACGCGGACCCGGTGTCCGGTATATGGTCTTGAGGTGTGCTGACTAAGCTCCTCTGCCCCCTATGTAGCTCACTTACTCCATTTGCCTTCAGCCGCGCTCGGGGCCCTCACTAGGCTTCACACTGGCAGTAGGCCTCGCTACTCTTCACCGCTCTTATGGCGTCGGCACGCCTTAGGCTCACTAACCTGAGCTCCTGAGTCTGGGCTGGGCTGACAACTTCTCTGGGTGCAGCAGACTGTAGACTTAGACTGTAGATTCCAGACTTACTGTAACTGGACTCCTTACAGACTTCAGACTTACTCTAGACTGAACTGCCTAGCTCCACCTTCTCTTTTTATATCCCTAACGGGCTCCCTCTGGGGGTCTGAGGTGGAAGGTGGAGGTGTGTGTATGCTGTGAGGGCCTCTTGTGGAGGAATCCGTCCATGCACCCCTCTAGGATCTGTGGCACCAATGCGCAGCAGGGGCGCCACACATGCCTGAGAAGTCCACAGAACAGACATAGACCACAGAAATATGGCAATGAAACCCAGACAGCACTCCATAAAACTTAAAAATCATCAGGTCAATAAGATAAGCCATCAATTTTAAAAGTCTGAATAACCCCATTGAATTGTATAGTTAGCCATCTCTATTTTGAGATCTGTGGTTTTATTTGTTCCTGACAGACAATTATGATGTCTTGAAGACCTGTTATATAAAATTCTTACTCCTCATAATCCAGTTCCTGAGCAATTCAGGTAGTTGGGTCTACCATTTGGTGCCAAAGTGGTTTTCTACTGTGTTCTTGGTAGATAAAAACTTGGCTTGTTTCTGACCTCAGTCAATTAAAGAAGCACTCCTCCTCCTCCCATCAACGTTTTTATACTCTTAATATATTGCAGTCATCATATTATATAGCACTGTGTACTTACAATTGCTCATTTTGCCTTTCTACCCAGTTAATTCTTCTCTTTTCCATTAAGTCTATGACATCACGTGTTTAAACAAAGACTAGCTGCATCCTTCTAAGCTCTATGTAGAAACAGGAGGTCAATTTTCTCTGCATGAGTCATCACTGCAAAAGTCTCTGGCAGGGAGGAGGGAGCAGCTGGGTCCGGAGTTGAAGAGGGGGGATGACTCATGCAGGGAAAAGAGACTTCCTGTTTCTATGTGGAGCAGAGAAAAGAGAAGAATTAACTGGGTAGAAAGGCAAAATGAGCAATTGTAAGTACACAGTGCTATATAATATGATGGCTGCAATATATGAAGAGGATATAAATTTTAATGGGAGGAGTGGTTCTTTAAGTTTGCTTCCCGCCCTGAACTTTTGCTTAATCAATAGTGTTGAGCGATACCTTCCGATATCAGGAAATATCGGATCGGATTGGATCGGGCCGATACCCAAAAAGTATCGGATATCGCCGATTCCGATACCGGAAACCAATGCAAGTCAATGGGACACAAATATCGGAATGAAAATAAACCCTTTCTTTCCTTGTAGGTTAATTCTACATGAAGGAAAACAACTAACAATAACGTAGAATGTATTGGGGGAGGTGGTTGCCCAAATCGATGGGAACAGTGCTCACAGTGAAACATGAAAAGCCGGCAATTCAGCAGCGGCATACACCAGTACCCGACAATTTATAATAGAAAGAATAGAGTTTCACACATAGATTAGATAGATAGAAACATGTCAGTCACATATATAATAAGTACAGTGACAGTGTTGTTTACTGTACTTGTCATTTAGTGTAAAGGATTTATTTAAAAAAATAATAGTGTTTTCATGCACTGTCTCTTTAAAAAAGCCGGCCGGCAATTCAGCAGCGGTACCCGACAATTTACAACAGAAAGATAGAGCATCACACATAGATTAGATAGATAGAAACATGTCAGTCACATATATAATAAGTACAGTGACTGTGTTGGTTACTGTACTTGTCATTTAGTGTTAAAATAAAGGATTTATTAAAAAAAAAATTGGTGTGGGGTTCCCCGTAATTTTAGTCTCTAGCGGAGGTTAAGCAGACGGCTGGGGCAGATGTTTGAAGCCTGGGAAGGGGGTAATACCCACGGAGCTTCCCAGGATACTAATATCAGCTCCCAGCTGAATACCTAGCCTTTACTAGCTATTAAAATGGGGGACCCCCCCAAAAAAATGACGTGGGGTCCCCCCTATTTTAATATCTAGCAAAGGCTAGGCAGACAGCTGGGGGCTGATATTAATAGCCCAGGAAGGGTGCCATGAATATTGGCCCCCTCCCAGGCTAGAAACACCAGCCGTCAGCCGCCCCAGAAATGGCGCATCCATAGGATGCGCCAATTCTGGCAATTAGCCTCGCTCTTCCCACTGCCCTGTAGCGGTTGCAGTGGGGTAATAGGGTTGGGGTTGATGTCAGCTTATAATGGCAGCTGACATCAAGCCCAGGTTAGTAATGGAGAGGCGTCTATAAGACACCCCCATTACTAACCCCATAGTCAAAGTTAAAAAAACCCACAAACACCCAGAATAAAGTCCTTTAATTGAAATAAACACACAATTCTTTATTGTTCTAAATTAAACCATACTTACCATCACGCCCATTCCAGCTGAAGCCAACGATCTGCTGCAATAAAAGAAAAATAATAAGCCAACATCATTCTTACCTTTCGATGGTTCCCAGGACAGCTCCAGCTCTGCTACATCGAGATGACAGGCTGGATCGCAGCAGAAAACTGCCATCCAGCCTGTCATGCCGCAGGCAGACACTGAGAAGCGCAGGTATGCTTGCGCTCCTCAGTGTCAGGCTGTGACGGCATCCAGATGAGCCGACAATGAACTCAGCTCACCTCATGCACGTCACTGACAGCGTGGGAGAATTCTCCTGCGCATGCGGTGAGCGTGAGAGACTCGGCTCATCTGGATGCCGTCACAGCCTGACACTGAGGCTTGAAAAAGAAAAATCAAGAACTGAAATAATGTGGTTGCATAAATATGCACACCCTTAAACTAATACTTTGCTGAAGTACCCATTGAATTCATGACAGTATACAGTGTTTTTGGGCAGGTGTCTATCAGTATGGCACATCTATAATTGGCAGTCACTCTTCCAAAGCTCCAAATCTGTGAGATTATGGGGGCATCGCCTGTGTACAGCGCCCTCTTCAGGTCACCAACAGATTTTCAATTGGATTTATGCCTGGGTTCTTATCAGGCCATTCCAAACCTTTGATTTTCTTTTGGCAAAGCCATTTTTTTGTTGATTTGGAGGTATACTTATTGTCGTTGTCGTGCTGAAAGGTGAAATTCATGTTCAGCTTTTTAAGAGACCTGAAGGTTTTGTTGCAAAATTGACTGATATTTGGAACTGTTGAGAAGTCATCTTGTCACTTAGAGGATTCCCAGTTGCTTGTAACTACTTCCGGCATGGTGCTCTACAGAACATTAGGAACATCACTAAAAAAGACAAACTTGAAAATAAAGTCCTACTTGTAATATGAGATGCAAATGTGCAAAAATGAAACTTTCCTATTCTTATCTTTCAAAGATTATCTGCCACAATCTACATTCTGTGGTGGTTCTGCATCGCACGAGTATTAGAAACTTCCTTAAAATGACTGTGTCTAAAGAATTGATAATGTTACAAAACCAAATTAGACATTTTGCCTCACTTACTGCACTTGAGTTTAGGGTCTTGGTAACTGACATCTGATGCATTCTGATGCATTCTGGTCGCCCATTTATTAAATATTTGGGTAACTTTTAGGAGGAACCACATGAAGAGGAACCACACTAGGGGGAAATAAGTATCAGATAGTTGCAGAGTAGCAATGAGGTTCTAAAAGTTGACTATCCAGGTTAAAGGAGTTATCTGGTCCAAATCGATAAGTCTGCAGTCACACTGTGTGACTGCAGACTTATGAATCCCCCCAGACTTATCGATTTGGAAAGGACTACCCCTTTAAGTTCATCAAAAACATATCCGGTGGTTTGGAACAGTTAGGTACAGTTGCCAGAATGCAGTAGAGAGGGACATAAAGTATAGCCAATTCAAAAGTTGCTGAAGTTTGCAATAAAGTATGTAATAAATCCAGATAAAACACAGAAGAATCACAAAAGTATTCAATAAAATCAAATCCGAAAATAATAATAGAAATAAACACTATGGACCTGATTGTTCACGCCAGTCTTGATGATGGGACTTGCTGCAGTCAGACGTTCCTGATTCATGAAAAAGTGCATCCCTCTTCATGAATGTTGAGTGTGTGACGAGTGGTGTTGGCCTCTGTTTCCACACAAGAAATCTTATTCCATTTGGGAACTGGAGTAAGATTTCTGGTGTAGGGAACGCCACAGCATGTCAGAGATTAGATGAGCTGTGGCGTTGCACTCCTGCTGTGCCCCCCTCCCGCCCCAACTCCACTTGACTCACCCCCTGGGCCGTGGGGTACTCGAAACCGGGTCTTCTGGTGTACGGTGCTGATGGGGGTAGTAGTGGCAACCCGGTCCCGTGCTCAGGGTGGTCAGACCAATGTTGTGGCAGTCTATTTATAGATTTGTGAATGTCCGACTACGCCACCCGTGGATTGCGGTCAGGGATAACCGCCGCTGCTAGGCAGACCACTGAGGCTGGTGTTGGTGTGCAGCTCAAGGGTAGGATAACGGGAGGAGTGTAGTCTCAGGGCAGTGTAGGTGGATGCTGGGGGTGATAGTGCCGGCCGCAATAGTAAAAGTTCAGAGTCCGTTTCAAAACATTTCTGGGTCTTTATTGTAGATGTTATTAATGACCCAACAGTAGTTCCAGTTAGGAATGGGCCTGGGTGTCTGAGAGCATTCGGGGGAGACCCACTGGTCAGGGTGAGTGTGTAGGCCTACCGTTCTCTCTATGCTCTTTCTGACTATCCCCCTCTTCGTGGTGTAATAGCCCACGTCCCTGAGCTTGCCGTGTACTTTTCGCCTGTATGGCTTGCGACTCGGGCCTTGGGTACCTTTTGCTTTCTCCTCGCTGTACTGGTCCCTCTGTGTGGCGGAGCCTCCAGGCTTCTTAGGCCAAGGGACCTGAAATCCCTCGCGGGTTGGTTCTTTGCTGCTGGGAATGATAACCCGGACAGCCTCGGACCCCAATATCCGGTTTGATTGATTCTCTGCCAGGACCGGCTCTCGTCGCCTCTGTCCCTGGCTTGCAGTCTCTCCTCTGCCTCACGGACTCCTCAGCTGCTGCTGACCTGTCCCTTCCTCTAAGAAACCCTTCTGGTCACTTCAGAAGGGGGTTCTGGTCTCTCTAACCCTGCCCCAGTTCCAGCTTTTATAGGGCAGCCAGCTCCCCCTACTGGCCTGGGACAGGAGGTGCTGCATGCTAATTGTCCCTAACCAGGGAACCTCCCTCCTGCTCTCAGACGCAGATTAATCACATTTGTGGCAACCAGGTCTGGGGTGCCACACACTCATTTTGTCAGAGCTGGAGAAACTGGCGTGAAAATGCCAAAAGTTCCAAAATTGTGGAGCAACTCCAAGTTGCACCTACAGTGGGTACGGAAAGTATTCAGACCCCTTTAAATGTTTCACTCTTTGTTTCATTGCAGCCATTTGGTAAATTCTAAAAAGTTATTTTTTTCCCATTAAAGTACACTCTGCACCCCATCTTGATTAAAAAAAAAAACAGTAATGTAGACATTTTTGCAAATTTATTAAAAAAGAAAAACTGAAACATCACATGTTCATAAGTATTCAGACCCTTTGCTCAGACACTCATATTTAAGTCACATGCTGTCCATTTCCTTGTGATATTCCTTGAGCTGGTTCTACTCCTTCATTGGGGTCCAGCTGTGTTTAATTAAACTGATAGGACTTGATTTGGAAAGGCACACACCTGTCTATATAAGACCTCACAGCTCACAGTGCATGTCAGACCAAATGAGAATCATGAGCTCAAAGGAACTGCCCAAGGAGCTCAGAGACAGAATTGTGGCAAGGCACAGATCTGGCCAAGGTTATAAAAGAATTTCTGCATTACTCAAGGTTCCTAAGAGCACAGTGGCCTCCATAATTCTTAAATGGAAGAAGTTTGGGACCAGCAGAAGTCTTTCTAGACCTGGCCGTCCAGCCAAACTGAGCATTCGTGGGAGAAGAACCTTCGTGAGAGAGGTAAAGAAGAACCCCAAGATCACTGTGGCTGAGCTCCAGAGATGCAGTAGGGAGATGGGAGAAAGTTCCACAAAGTCAACTATCACTGCAGCCCTCCACCAGTTGGGCCTTTATGGCAGAGTGGCCAGACGGATGCCTCTCCTCAGTGCGAGACATTTGAAAGCCTGCAGAGAGTTTGCTCAAAAACGCATGAAGGACTCCCAGACTATGAGAAATAAGAGTCTCTGGTCTGATGATAAGAAGATAGAACTTTTTGGTGATAATTCTAAGCGGTATGTGTGGAGAAAACCAGGCACTGCTCATCACCTGCCCAATACAATCACAGCAGTGAAACATGGTGATGGCAGCAGCATCATGTTATGGGGGTGTTTTTTAGCTGCTGGGACAGGACGACTGGTTGCAATTGAAGGAAACATGAATGCGGCCAAGTACAGAGATATTCTGGATAAAAACCTTTTCCAGAGTGCTCTGGACCTCAGACTTGGCCAAAGGTTCGCCTTCCAACAAGACAATGACCCTAAGCACACAGCTAAAATAACAAAGGAGTGACTTCAGAACAACTCTGTGACCATTCTTGACTGGCACAGCCAGAGCCCTGACCTAAACCCAATTGAGCATCTGAAAATGGCTGTCCACCAACGTTCACCATTCAACCTGACGGAACTGGAGAGGATCTGCAAGGAAGAATGGCAGAGGATCCCCAAATCCAGGTGTGAAAAACTTGTTGCATCATTCCCAAGAAGACTCATGGCTGTACTAACTCAAAAGGGTGCTTCTACTCAATACTGAGCAAAGGGTCTGAATACTTATGACCATGTGATATTTCAGTTTTTCTTTTTTAATAAATTTGCTAAAATTTCTACATTTCTGTTTTTTTCAGTCAAGATGGGGTGCAGAGTGTACTCTAATGAGAAAAAAAATGAACTTTTTAGAATTTACCAAATGGCTGCAATGAAACAAAGAGTGAAAAATTTAAAGGGGTCTGAATACTTTCCGTACCTACTGTAAATTTTGTGACTTTTCAAAGCTTTTAAGTCTGAATTTTTGCTCCAAAGCTTTGATGAACTGAAACCCAATATTTATATTTAGCATTGATATGATTATGGGCTATCAAAATATTCATTTAAAAAGCATCTGATTAAAACATAACTTTTAATTCCACAATATAAAACACCACTCCTATGATGCATTAGTCAAAATAATTCCACCAATCTTTACAAGAAAATAATCGGGACAGCACACTAAACAGTAGAGAATAGTCACACTACCATAAGAGGTGCAATCACCCGTATCGTATCACATATAGTCCATTGCCATAATATAGAAGTGTCATGTATTGGATGATATCCCCATTTACAACAATATTTCCATTGATTAAAGTAGAGTCTATGGTTTTCACACAGGGTAGGGACTGAAATTGACTCATTGGTTTTACCGCATCGCCAAGTGCACAGACAGTAATAATGCCCCGTCTGTCCCTCCTCATAGAAATATTGTCCACATGTGCCTTCTTATAGTAGTAATAATAATAATAATACCAAGGCCCCTCCATGCCTCTTTATAGTAATAATCCCCCCCCCTTCATGTCTAATAATAATAATGCCCCTTGTACCTCCTTATAATACTGAACCCCCCTTGGAACTCCTTTTTATGCTAAACCCCATTATCCTTAATTTTAATACTGCACCCCGCCATTATGCTTCCTTTGTGAAAATCACCCCCTATTGTGTATCCCCTATGACTGCCAAAGAATAAGAAAAAAACAAATACATCATGCCGATGCTATGCTGAGCTGTGATGTGTTCCTCCACTGCAAGCTCTGAGCTAGTGCAGGTGGTGCGATAAAGCGCCCTGAGGATATCGATGCTTCTAAAAGTGTTGTGGGTCCAAGGGGTGCACTGCCGGACAGGCAAATCCGGTATTTGCAAGAATTGCTAGACGTTCAGTCTGGCCCAGTTTTCAACCCTTAAAGCAACCTATCTTTTCCTAATAACATAGTGCATTTAGTTAACAAAATTTTGATAAAAAAAGCATGAAAGCCATCCCACCACGACAAGGTGTACCCAATCGGGAAGGTCCTCTCCTATCTCTAGTATTATGTTGTGCCAGCCAACCTCAATATAGATAAAGGAAGAGCAGGACAGGGGCCCGACTGTTCAGACACCTGCCCATAGGAAGCTATATAGATGAAATGCCTGGCTCAGAAAGGCATTTTCTTTTCCTTATATTAATAATCCAAATATGGGGTTTGTCCTTATATTATTTCCCTTTAACCGCTTTACGACCTTGTCAGTAATAGTACGTAGATGCACCCTGGGCCTATAGGGCCAGCTACGTACTATTACACGCGCTGTGATCGCGCCCGCACACAAGCGTCATTGTCACAGCTGACACCCGGTGCTATGTGCAGGGAGCGGTCCCGCACCATTCCCTGCACATTAACCTCCGCAATGCTGTGATCAAAGTCGATTGCAGCATTGCGATGGCAAGGGGGGAGGTGATCGCTACACTCACCTCTCCTGCCGGCATCCCGCGATGTCTGCGGCGGCTTCCGGATGTTGTCATGATGACCCGATGTCGTCATGACAACATCCCGGTCACCAGGAGACAGGACGTTCCTTTGGTCATGCACAGTGCATGACCAAAGTAATGTCTCCCCTGTGTGCAGCGCTGATAGGCTGCATGGCATAGGGAGCTGTTGCTCTCTATGCCATGCAGCCGATTAGGCTGCAAAAAGTGAAAGTCCCATAGTGGGACAATGTGTAAGAGCCCAAAAAAAAGTAGAAAAGTGGAGAAAAAAATAAAAACAAAAATTGTGAAAATATAAAAAAAATGAAAAAGATCCCCAAAAAATAAAAATATATTGAACCCATAATATTTATTTATTATGAAAAAAAAAAGAAACCAATAAAAGTACACATATTTGGTATCGCTGCGTCCGGAACGATCTGACCTATAAAACTGTCCAACTAGTTAACCCCTTTAGTGAACACGGTAAAAAAAAAAAAGAAACGAAGCAAAAAACAATGCTTTATCATCATACTGCCGAACAGAAAATGGAATAACGCGCGATCAAAAAGACGAATGTAAATAAAAATGGAACCGCTGAAACGTCATCTTGTCCCACAAAAAACAATCCGCCATACAGCTCCATCATTCAAAAAATAAAAGAGTTATAGCTCTCAGAATAAAGCGATACAAAAAAAATATTTTTTCTAGAAAATAGTTTTTATTGTGTAAAAGCGCCAAAACATAAAAAAACGATATAAATGTTGGACCGCTGTAAACATACTGACCCGAAGAATAAATCTACCTTATCAATTCTACCACAAGCAGAGCGGCATAAAAAAAAAACATAAAAACAATCCGGAATTGCTGTTTTTTGTTTATTCTGCCTCCCAAAAATTGGAATAGAAAGCGATCAAAAAATGTCATGTGCCCGAAAATGGTACCAATAAAAACGTCAACTTGTCCCGCAAAAAACAAGCTGTCACATGACTCTGTTGGCCAAAATATGGAAAAATTACAGCTCTCAAAATATGGCGATGCAAAAACTAGTCTTTGCAAAAAAAGCATCTCTTAGTGTGTGACAGCTGTCAATCATAAAAACCCGATATGAATCTGGTATCACTGTAATCGCACCGACCCAAAGAATAAAGTCGTCTAATAACTTATACCACATGGGTTAGGGTTGGGCTAGGGTTAGGGTTGGGCTAGGGTTGGGGTTAGGGTTGGGCTAGGGTTAGGGTTGGGTGAGGATTGGGGTTAGGGTTAGGGTTGGGGTTGTATTAGGGTTGGGATTTTTCAAAATTAAAGAAAAAAAATGATGATATGGCGATCAGTGTTAAGCGCAAGTGCTCGTTACTTGAGATTGCATCGGGTGCTCGTGTATGCACTGAGTATCGTGGGTGTTCGAGTGACATGCTCGAGTCTCTGCCCCATATGCTTCGCAGCCCAAAAAAATGTTGCTGGGATTGCCTGCCATGCACGAGCAATCCCCGCATGTTTTTTTTTGGGTGTCTAACAACCGTGAAACATGCAGGGCAGGGACTCGAGCATGTCACTCAAGCATCCGTGATACATGGTGCATACCCGAGTACCCGATGCAAACTCAAGTAGCGAGCACTTGTGTGGCACCCCAGAGGGTCTGGTTGCCACAGTGGCATTGCTTCCCTTGTCTGAAGGCAAGCAGGGGTTCCCTGGTCAGGAACACAATACATGCAACACTTCCTGTCTCCAGGCCAACAAGGGGAGGCACCTCCCCTTGGCAACTGGTATCTGGGGGCGGGGTTAGTTTAGTCAGTGTGGAGTCGAGTTTAGGACATCAAGGAGAGAGGAGCTAGGGACTGGAGCTGAGGAAGCTCGTCCTAGCCAGGATATACAGAGAACCGGACACCGGAGTCCAAGGCTGTGGGGATTCCAGACCCAGCAGCAGATGCCTCAGGGCAGGATATTGCAGGTCTCCTGGCCCCCATCAGACGCCCGGAGGCTCAGCAGCACCAGAGGACCAGTACCGCTAAGGAGGAGCGAGGCATCCACAAGGCCTGAGTTGCCAGCCATACGGGTGAGCAGTGTACGTTATACTCAGGGATGTTGGCTACAATACAGCTACAAGCAGAATAGCCAAAAGAGTATAGTCAAAACGGCAGGCCTACAACTCCACCTGGCCAGGAGGACTCTATGCTTGCTCCCAGACTGACCAGACTCTTATTTCTAGCCAGTACTCCAGTCCAGGCCTGTCTAATTACTACCAGTAAAGACCCTGGGACTGCACTGCACGGACTCTGTGGTTATTTCTGCATCGCGACACCCTACACAACCACCATCATCCACACACACTGCCCTGAAGCCACACTCTTCCTGTGGGGAGTTATTCCACCTTTGCTGCTATACCACCGGCTTCAGAGGACTGTTCTGCAGCGGCGGTCTCTATTAACCGCGCTCCACAGGTGGCGTAGTCGGACATTATATAACCTATATACATCTAATTCGCCTTGGATTGACCACCTGGGTCACGGACCGGGTCACCGCCACGGTGACTACAACCCCCAGCATCTACAGGCCCAGCTCCGGGTACCCCACGGACCAGGGGGCGCGTCAACTGTGGTGTAGTAGGCAGGATTACGTGCCCGTTACCACCGGGTACTGTGCGCCTTCACAAACTGTGTCGCATACCGTGATGAAGTTTTCCCGCAATTGCCGCTGTTTTCCCGCCATTGCCGCTGTTTTCCCGCCATTGTCCGCCATTTTGGGGTCGCCGCGCGGGAAGAAGAGGGGCGTGACCGCTGGAAGCACGCGAAGCCCAAGCCCCGCCTCACGCACTGACGCAGTGCAAGGTCCTGGAAGGAGCCCCAGCGAGCGCTGACATCAGACGCGTGTGACGCCAGGTCCTGGAAGGAGACCATCACCTGCGGAACTGCGGCCTACAGAAAAAAAGTGAAAGAAGGTAGGCCACGGTTCACTAGGGGGGAGGAAGACGCCCGATATGGAGGGAACTTCAGCCACAGGCACGGCCGCTGCCGCGGTAATGCCATTCACCATGCCATATATACCGGGGGCGGCATGGTTGCCCCAGTACTCAGGGGAGTTACACACCCTGAGTGACTTTAAAGAAAGATTGAGCAGCTTGTTTAAAGTGTACCCCCTGTCCGAGGAGCAGAAAGTCAGCATCCTCATCGGCCAGTTAATTGGAGCAGGCCAGAGGGAAGTGAAGTCCTGGTCAGCCAGAGACAAAGGGACTGTGAAAGAGATACTGGCCCGCCTAAAGGACACCTTTGACACCCGTACTACAGCTGAGATGAAAATGAAGTTTTATGGGTGCAAGCAACGGGCACAGGACAGTGTATGGGACTATGCTTTAAACCTGCAGGAGGCGCTGAGGGCCATCAAACAGGTAGTCCCCGACAGTGTGCGAGATGAGAACAGACTGTTAACTTAGCAGTTTATTGAGGGTCTACTGTCCAGAGCTCACCGGACACAGCTGCGCATAATGGCTCTGCAAAACCCTGATCTGGACTTTGCACAATTTACAGACAGAGCCATCCGGGTGGTACGAGAGCCAGCACCAGGTGGCGCTACACATCCCTCCGGCGCCCAGCTATCACCTACCACCAGGAGGTGGTTCCCTTTTCCCCAGAGCCTGTAGGAGCTGATGCACAGACTCTGGACAATGCTCCGTCTACAGACATGCACCTTCAGGTCCAAGAGCTGACTAAAAGTGTGGCAGATCTAACCAAAACTGTGCAGTCCTTGCAGGTGTCCCCCAAGGAAAAGATCCAGCTGGCTTCCAGTCCGGAGGACGTCCCGTGGCGATGACAGAGGAGTATTCCACCAACCAGAGGGAGGAACAGCGACCGCTACGACCAGGACGGACAACCCATCTACCGCCGCTGTCACAAGCCAGGACATTATGCAAGGTACTGTAATTTAAACGAGCAAAACCTGGTGCAGAGGGCCAACCCCCAGGCGTAAGACCACCAGGCCCACACAGCTGGCGAGATAAATACGTGGGAGGACGGCCGGTCCTACCTGTCGTGCTTGATGGCATCCCAATGAGCGCGTTCCTGGACACTGGATCCCAGGTGACCACCATCCCCTACATTCTTTACAAACGATACTGGACTGATTCGGACATCACCCGCTGTCCAGATGAACATTTAAGCATCTATGCTAGCAATGGTCAGCCCGTACCTCAGGTGGGGTTTAAAGAAGTGACCATAAAGGTTGGCAAAGTAGAGTTGCCATCACAAGGAATGATAATTGTTGACATTGATCGCCGAGAAAGTCATCCCATGATAACCTTAGGCACTAATGTCATTGAAAATTGTCTTTCAGAAATTATTGTCTTGTTACAGCAGGTTGTGGAGACCGCCAGTTCCAGTCATCAGCGGGTTCTGCAGAGAGAGATCAGAGCCCTGATGAGAAGACAACAGGGAGAACTGTCTGGTGGTGAAATTGGCAGTGTCAGGATGAGTGACCCATTCCCCATTGCCATGCCCCCAAGAAGTGAAATGTTGGTATAGTGTCGGGCAGCAATCGGTCTCAAGGGTAGGGATTACCAGGCCCTGGTAGAGCCCGTATACTCCGACAGTAGGCCCACCATCTTGACAGCCCGGGGGGTAGTTGATGTCCGTCATGGGAGAGTGCCAGTCCGCATCCTGAATATTGGGGAAAAAGAGGCCTATTTGCCCCGGTATGCTACCCTTGCCAAATTATTCACTGTCAGCAACAATTCTATAAAAACAGTGGAACCCTTACCTCCATCCAAACTGGCGGAGGATAATGGCTCCAAGGGACAGATGGAGGACTGGTGTCAGAAGCTACATGTAGGCACTGACTCCACCCCTCAACACTAAAGACATGGAGTATACCGGGTGGTCCAGGAGTATGAAAGGGTCTTCAGCAAACACCCACTCGACTTCGGGCAGGTGAAAGGGGTACAACACCATATCCCCACGGGAGACCATCCACCCATTAAAGAAAGGTACCGGCCTGTACCACCAGCACACTACCAGAATGCCAAAGGGATGTTACAAGAGATGAAGGAGGCTGGGGTGATAAGAGACAGTTGTAGCCCCTGGGCAGCTCCATTAGTTCTCGTAAGGAAAAAAGATGGCACAATGAGAATGTGTGTAGACTACAGGCAAATTAACCGCATTACACATAAAGATGCATACCCATTACCTAAGATTGAGGAGTCACTAGCTGCATTAAGATCTGCTAATTATTTCTCTACTTTGGATCTCACTAGTGGGTATTGGCAGGTTCCTGTAGCAGAGGCGGATAAAGAAAAGACCGCATTCACAACGCCGATGGGCCTCAGCGAGTTTAACTGCATGCCATTCGGACTCTGCAACGCCCCAGGAACCTTCCAGCGGTTGATGGAGTGCTGTCTAGGCCATAAGAACTTCGAGACAGTCCTGCTGTACCTGGATGATGCCATAGTATACTCCAAGTCCTATGAAGATCACCTGAAGCACCTGGCAGAGGTGTTTGAAGCCCTTGCTGGTTTTGGCCTAAAGGTGAAGCCGTCAAAATGCCACCTGTTGAAGCCCAAGGTACAGTACCTAGGTCATGTGGTAAGCGCTGAAAGTGTAGCACCAGACCCTGACAAGGTCACAGTAATCAAGGACTGGCCAAGACCCTCCTCTATCAAGGAAGTGCGGCAGTTCCTCGGGTTGGTGGGCTACTACCGAAGATATATCCAAGGCTTCACCAAGATGGTGGCACCCATGCAGGACCTCCTAGTAGGCCAATCCAGGAAGGCCAAAAACCTGAAGCCTCCATTCAAATGGGATAAGCTGGAAGACGAATCCTTCGGCAGGCTGAAGATGGCTATCACGGGAGACGAGATCCTGGCCTACCCTGACTATGGCCAACCCTTCATACTCCATACAGACGCGAGCAACATGGGGCTGGGAGCGGTGCTGTCCCAGATACAGCAGGGCAGAGATTGCCTATGCCAGCAGGAAGCTCCGGCCCACAGAAAGGAACCCTGATAACTACAACTCCTTCAAGTTGGAGTTCCTCGCCGTAGTCTGGGCCGTGACAGAGCGCTTCAAGCATTATCTCGCCTCCTCCAAATTCACCGTCTTCACAGACAACAACCCGCTGACGCACCTGGACACTGCGAAACTTGGTGCCCTGGAACAAAGATGGATGGCCCGACTGTCTAATTATGAGTTCACCATCAAGTACCGGGCTGGGCGCAAGAATGCAAACGCTGATGCGCTGTCCGGGATGCCTAAGTTGCCAGATGGGGGAGAAGACCCGGAGAAACTGGAGGAGATAGAGATCCCCGCTTTCTACCGTCATGGAGTAACCCAGTGCTCCCATTGTGTGAAGAACAGGTGCTACGCCAACAGAGAGGCCACGTTCAATCCATTGCCCCACCATGGATGGGCAGAAACGCAAGATAGTGACCCGGCTGTCCGCCTAGTCAAGGAGTTGCTGACACAAGCTGACTCACACCCTGATCCAGATGCTCCAGAGGAGACCAAACGGTTGTGGAAGGAGAAGGGCGAGTTGCTCATCTATGAAGGGAAGCTGTGTCGAAGAGCCATCAACTCCCGGACACATGAACTGGTCTGGCAGGTGGTAGTCCCGAGGCGTGATGCGTCTATGGTCTTAGAAGCGTACCACGATGGAGCAGGACACTTCGGATGGAAGAAGTTGGAAGTCCTGCTACGTGAACGGTTCTACTGGGCTGGCATGAGGAAAGCAATCGAGAGGTGGTGTCGAGAATGCGGACCATGCAACCTGAGGCGAAAAGACCGTGACAGCCAGAGGGCTCCCCTGCAGCCCATCATCACCAAACAGCCACTCGAATTGGTAGCCTTGGACCACGTGAAGCTAGCCCCAAGCAGGTCAGGCTATGTCTACGCTCTCACCATCGTAGACCACTACTCCCGGTTCCTGGTAGTAGTGCCAGTAAAGGACCAGATGGCTCAGACAGCCGCCAGAGCTTTCCAATAGCACTTCTGTCACCCGCACGGTTACCCTGACCGTGTGCTGACTGACCAAGGTCCAGCCTTCGAAGTGGAGGTTTTCCAGGAATTCTGCAACCTGTATGGCTGCAAGAAAATCAGGACAACGCCGTACCACCCCCAAACCAACGGGTTGTGTGAGAAGATGAACCAGGTGGTGATAGACCTGTTGAAGACGTTGCCCCTGGAGGAACGCAGTCTGTGGCCAGAAAAGCTACCAGATCTGGTGGACCTATACTACCACATCCCAGTGAATTCTACCAACTGCACACCTGCCTACCTAATGAGAGCAACACCTGATAAGCTGCCCATCGACCTGGATATGGGAGTCCTAACACCAGAGACCGCCTCACCGGATGCAGACTGGGATACTGAGCGGCAACTACAATACAGTAAAATGCAAGAGAGTGTTGAAAGAAGTTTGTCTCAAGCAAGACAAAAGCAAGAGAAGACTTACAATCAACATGCACCGGCGGTTCCCCTGTCACCTGGAGAGCAAGTCCTAAAGAGGAAGAGGCGACTCCACAAACTAGATGACCAGTGGGAGGTAGAGCCGTACACCATCCTACCCTCGAGTCATGATAACACCAAAGTGTGCCTCATTAGTAAGGATGGAGGAGAAACATCAGCAACAGTTTCAAGAGACCACTTGAAGAACTGTCCTGAGCAACTACAGCACCCTAAAGAAGACCAAGATAGCCCTCAACCCACAGAGGAAGTGGAAGAAATGGTCAAGACGGTACTCGGAGAATTTCCCCAGTCGTGGACACAAGTGAACAATGCAATTGTTGTGCCAGTCCTTACCTTTCTCCAACCAGCCCCTCAGGAAGCTGCAGAAGTCCCGGAAGAGTTGGAAGAACAGTTGGCCCCGGAGGCAGAAGTTTCCCCATCAGCAGACCAAGAGAATCTACCCTCTGCTAGTAGCGAACCTGTCGTACCCACGGTAAGCCAAAGAATCCATAGGAAGTTGCCCAACCTACCAGTGTCACCTCAAAATACTAGTAATGCAGTTCACACTGAACCCACCACACCAGGGGTAGACACAAGGGACCAGGAGGGAGCAGTGACAGATAGTGTACTCCGTAGATCCACCAGAAGTACAAAAGGTCAGTCCCCTGCTCGTTGGAGAATTTAAAATGTAAAGTATGCTGTATATAGTTACCTGTAAAGCTATAACAGAGATATTGCCGGTTTTGAAATGTTTTATACGTGTGTTTATCCAGTTACCCGGAAAGGGTCCAAAGACTTTTAGGTTATGGACAGTGAATAACCAAGAACTCTCCATTGTAAATAGTTGCACTCGTTAAAGTGCCCCCTTTTTGACAGACCACTGAACAAAAACCCGTTGGAGGTGGCCGAAGACGTGGTCCAACACCTGGATCATCTATGCCCTGCAGCCACCCCAGGGCCTCTATTGAGGGTTTGGGATGGGTCCCTCAAATTACATCTTCCTCAGTGGAATGGACTCCTGGTTGCAGATTATACTGTAACCTGTAAAAGACTATAATGCTTGTAAATATTCCAATGTACCTTGTTATTGCTATTGTTATTTGTTACCTGTTATTTAAAAAAATATATATGTTCAGTCGCGGAGTACTGAAATTAACTAGGGGGGAATGTGGCACCCCAGAGGGTCTGGTTGCCACAGTGGCATTGCTTCCCTTAAAAGAGGTAATGCTATGTCTGGAGGCAAGCAGGGGTTCCCTGGTCAGGAACACAATACATGCAACACTTCCTGTCTCCAGGCCAACAAGGGGAGGCACCTCCCCTTGGAAACTGGTATCTGGGGGCGGGGTTAGTTTAGTCAGTGTGGAGTCGAGTTTAGGACATCAAGGAGAGAGGAGCTAGGGACTGGAGCTGAGGAAGCTCGTCCTAGCCAGGATATACAGAGAACCGGACACCGGAGTCCGAGGCTGTGGTGATTCCAGACCCAGCAGCAGATACCGCAGGGCAGGAGATTGCAGGTCTCCTGGCCCCCATCAGACGCCCGGAGGCTCAGGAGCACCAAAGGACCAGTACCGCTAAGGAGGAGCGAGGCATCCACAAGGCCCGAGTTGCCAGCCATACGGGTGAGCAGAGCACGTGTTGTGATCTGCTACAAGCACTAAGGAAAGACAGGAGATCTGTCCCTACAATAGAACTAAGCTAGATCCCTACGATGTAACAGGGAACCTGATCCCGCGATCAGACCCGCTAAAGTCCTCAGCTAGTCTGAACGAAGACCTATAGATGTGAGGGAGGGATCCCTACAAGAACTAGGGACTGGGAGAAAGATGGACACCTCCTAGCAGAAATTGTAGCAGAAAAAGACAAACAAACAACATAGAACATAGAGGTCAAAAGACCTAGCTAAACTGACTGAGAAAGGTAACAAAGCACCTGGCTAGCTTAAGAGTAGAAATTACAATGACGTCCAGCAAGGCCAGAAGGGCGGAGCAGGATTAAATAGGCAAAAACGGTCATGTGACCAGCATAATAGAAAAAAACTAACAGGAGAGTTCTAACAGTACCCCCTCTTCTATGAGGATCCTCCGGATCCCCTAGGCCCAGGCTTATCAGGAAACCTCTTGTGAAACGCTCTGACAAGTCTGGAAGCAGAAACATCTTCTGCCCTCACCCATGAGTTATCCTCGGGACCGAAAGCCTTCCAAGCGACGAGATACTGCAAACTCCCTCTATACCGTCTAGAATTAAGGATGCGGGAAATTTCATATTCCCCGTCCTCCACCACCGGAAGAACAGTGGCAGTGGCGTCTCTATCTGATACATAAGCTTTTTTTAATAGAAAACATGAAACACCGGATTAATCTTCCAGGAGGTAGGAACCTCCAACCTAACAGCAGATTGGTTAACTACCTGAAGCACATTAAAGGGCCCTACAAACTTGGGACCCAATTTTTTAGAAGGAATCCTCAACCGCAGATTCTTAGAGGACAACCAAACCATGTCACCAACCGTAAACAAAACCTCTTGACGTTTCCTGTCAAAGTACCTCTTCGATTTTTTGTTAGCCTCCTGAAGATTACCACGCACATCCGTCCAAACTCTTTCCACATCACCGGAAAAACTCTCCTCCTCAGGCACAGCCAATACCAATTTGGAGAATGACCCAAAAGACGGATGTCTCCCAGAACAACAAAAAAAAGGCGAACACCCAGCAGAAGAGGATGTATGGTTGTTAAGAGCAAATTCAGCAAGCGGCAGAAACTCAGACCACCCCTCTTGATTGTCTGCCACAAAACAATGCAAGAACTGCTCAACATCCTGGTTCTTCCTTTCTGTCTGGCCATTAGACTCAGGATGATATCCAGATGAAAACGACAAATGAACTCCCAACCTGTCACAAAAGGCACGCCAAAAACGAGCCACGAACTGAGGTCCCCTATCAGAAACAATGTCAGTAGGAACACCATGGAGTCTGACAATCTCCTTGACAAAGGCCTTAGCGAGTGTCTTAGCGCAGGGCAGTTTGATGAAGGGAACCAAGTGACACATCTTGCTAAAACGGTCCACGACCACCCAGATGACCGTGAAACCCTCAGAGGGGGGAAGGTCAGTATTAAAGTCCATAGCCAGATGTGTCCAAGGTGCACTAGGAACCTCCAGAGGGCAAAGCAACCCCGCAGCAGGAGTATGTGAAGACTTAGATCTAGCACACACAGTACATTGACGCACCCACTTAATGACCTCCTTCTGCCATCCAGGCCACCAAAAACTGCGACCCACAAGTCTCTTGGTCTCAGAAATTCCAGGATGACCTGCCAACCGAGACTCATGACACTCAACAAACAAATCTCTCCTAAAGGTCCTAGACACAAACAACCTCCCATGGGGAGTGTTAGATGGGGCATTCTCCTGGGCTTTCAGAATCCCATCTTCCAAAACGGAGTCCAATGCTGCTATCACAACACCTTCCTGTAAAATGCTCTCCTCCTCCTCAGTACCAACCATGGGAGAAAAACTGCGAGATAAAGCATCAGCTTTTACATTCTTGGTACCCGGAATGTAAGTAACAGAAAAATTAAACCGCCAAAAAAAAGTGCCCACCTAGCTTGACGGGCATTCAAGCGCTTGGCGGCATCAAGGTAGATCAGATTTTTATGATCAGTGAAAACCTGAATGGGAAAATCAGCACCTTCCAAGAGATGACGCCAGTGTTCAAATGCGAGTTTAATAGCCAGCAATTCCCGATTACCAATATCGTAATTAAGTTCAGTCTCAGAAATTTTTTTTGAAAAAAAGGCACAGGGATGTACTCCATCCTTGTTTTCCTGAGACAGCACTGCACCGACCCCCACAGAAGAAGCATCAACCGCAACCAAAAATGGCTTAGTCACATCAGGCTGCATAAGGATGGGGGCAGAGCTGAACCTCTCCTTTAGAAACACAAAAGCTTCAATGGCCTCAGTAGTCCACTGAACCGTATTAGAACCTTTCCTGGTGAGATCGGTCAGTGGTTTAACAATAATAGAAACATTTTTAAAGAATTTTCTGTAATAATTGGCGAAACCCAAAAACCTCTGTATCGATTTCAAACCAATAGGCCTAGGCCATTCCTGCACAGCTTGAACTTTCACCGGGTCCATCTCAAAGACCTCGCTGGAGATAATGTAGCCCAAAAAACTAATTCTCTGTACAGCGAACTCACATTTCTCCAGCTTAGCAAAAAGTGAATTGTCAATCAATAATTGCAATACCTCACGTACGCTCCGCCAATGAGACTCCAGGACAGGCGAATAAATCAAAATGTCATCCAAATACACAACCACATTTTTGCCGATCAAAGGTCTAAGGATGTCATTAATAAGATTCTGAAAAAATGTTGGTGCATTGGTAAGACCAAAAGGCATAACCAAATTCTTAAAATGACCCACAGGAGTGTTAAAAGCAGTCTTCCATTCATCACCCTCCTTCATGCGCAACAAATTGTATGTCCCCCAGAGATCAATTTTAGAGAACCGCTTGGCCCCCACTAACTGGTTAAACAAATCAGGAATCAATGGCAGAGGGTAGGGATTGCGTACAGTAATTTTATTAATGTCGCGAAAGTCCAAACAAGGACGTAAACCGCCGTCCTTTTTTTTTTTACAAAAAAAAATCCAACAGCCACAGGTGACTTAGAGGGTCTGATATGACCGGCGGCCAAGCTCGTCTGTATGTATTCCTCCAAAGCCTTTCTCTCAGGAATAGTCAGATTAAATAAACCACTTTTAGGAAGAGTCGCTCCAGGGACAAATTCAATGGTACAATCGTATTCTCTATGGGGAGGCAAAATTTGCGACTCCTCCTCAGAAAAAACTTTCCAAAAATCCTGAATAGGTACAGGTAACTCCCCTTTATCCACAGCAGCAATGCGCCCGTTACAACACTTGTCATAACACTTAGGGCTCCAGGACTTAATTTCATTGGTAGACCAATCCAGTACAGGATTGTGCAATTTTAACCAGGGCAACCCCAAAACTACTGGAGAAGGCAAATTATTTAATACCACCAAATCCAAATTTTCTTGGTGAATACCATTAATAGTGAGGGGAAATTCATAAACCTTGTGAGTAACACCTTTCAAGGGAGTGCCATCGACAGAAACCACGGCAATAGGGGATGACAAAGGTTTGGGTTTTAAATTAAGTTTTTCCAAGAATCCCCCATCAATCACATTCAGAGTTGAACCACAATCCACAAATACCCGAAAATTCAATTAATTCTTCCTGAGCTGCGGTAGTAGCAGAAAGAAATACCCCCTTAGTATTTAAACAGGCTATACGGGCGTAACTGACCTTTTTTTTTTCTTTGTTCATACGAAACACACAGTTCTTAATGAAATGGTCAGATTTGCCGCAATAGAAGTACAAACCTTCAGAAAACCTGCGGTCTTTTTCCTGAGAGCGGGGTGACATCGCCCCAATCTCCATCAGCTCTCCAGACCCTCTCAAGACTCGGAGCTGACATGGCAGAGGATTTACTCTCATTAACCCTTGCACGCAGTCTCCTGTCCACCCGTATAGCTAATTGCATTGCCTCCTGCAAGTTTCCAGGTGTAGGATAAGCAATCAGCAGATCCTTAGCCCTTTCACCTAGCCCAGCAAGAAACAAACTTTTCAGAGCTGAATCGTTCCACCCCACCTGAGCAGACCACCGACGGAAGTGAGTACAATAATTTTCCACATTACCTGATCCCTGCCTCAAATGTCTGTATTCCGTCTCAGCTGATGAGACACGATCAGGATCATCATACAACAACCCCAAAGCAGAAAAAAAACTATCCACTGATCTAAAGCACGGATAACTAGGTTGGAGAGAAAAGGCCCATCCCTGAGGTTCTTTGCGCAAAAGTGACATTATGAACCCTATGCGCTGTGATTCATCACCAGAGGATCTGGGTCTCAAACGAAAATACAATAAACAAGCATTTTTAAAGGAAAAAAAATCTTGTTGTTCACCAAAAAATAAATCAGGCAATCGTACCTTTGGCTCCACAAAA
This sequence comes from Phyllobates terribilis, assembly GCF_046119375.1. Classification (NCBI taxonomy): domain Eukaryota; kingdom Metazoa; phylum Chordata; class Amphibia; order Anura; family Dendrobatidae; genus Phyllobates; species Phyllobates terribilis. The sequence continues at coordinate 109,771,923 of NW_027362773.1, forward strand.
TGCGCTCCAGAACAGCTACTCACGTGTTGTTGGAGCTCGGCCACCTCCAGAGAGAGTCCCTGCAGGCGTTGAGCCAAATCCTGAACCGACACCATGATGGAAACTGGAGGTCTTTCCTTAGAGAATTTTTTTGGGCTGGACTTACTGTTGTGATCTGCTACAAGCACTAAGGAAAGACAGGAGATCTGTCCCTACAATAGAACTAAGCTAGATCCCTACGATGTAACGGGGAACCTGATCCTGCGATCAGTCCTCAGCTAGTCTGAACGAAGACCTATAGATGTGAGGGAGGGATCCCTACAAGAACTAGGGACTGGGAGAAAGATGGACACCTCCTAGCAGAAATTGTAGCAGAAAAAGACAAACAAACAACATAGAACATAGAGGTCAAAAGACCTAGCTAAACTGACTGAGAAAGGTAACAAAGCACCTGGCTAGCTTAAGAGTAGAAATTACAATGAAGTCCAGCAAGGCCAGAAGGGCGGAGCAGGATTAAATAGGCAAAAACGGTCATGTGACCAGCATAATAGAAAAAACCTAACAGGAGAGTTCTAACAGCACGTTATACTCAGGGACGTTGGCTACAATACAGCTACAAGCAGAATAGCCAAAAGAGTATAGTCAGAACGGCAGGCCTACAACTCCACCTGGCCAGGAGGACTCTATGCTTGCTCCCAGACTGACCAGACTCTTATCTCTAGCCAGTACTCCAGTCCAGGCCTGTCTAATTGCTACCAGTAAAGACCCTGGGACTGCACTGCACGGACTCTGTGGTTATTTCTGCATTGCGACACCCTGCACAACCACCATCATCCACACACACTGCCCTGAAGCTACACTCTTCCTGTGGGGAGTTATTCCACCTTTGCTGCTATACCACCGGCTTCAGAGGACTGTTCTGCAGCGGCGGTCTCTATTAACCGCACTCCACAGGTGGCGTAGTCGGACATTATATAACCTATATTCATCTAATACGCCTTGGATTGACCACCTGGGTCACGGACCGGGTCACCGCCACGGTGACTACAACCCCCAGCATCTACAGGCCCGGCTCCGGGTACCCCACGGCCCAGGGGGCACGTCACTTGCGCTCAAGACTAATGACAACTTATTCAATATGATGACCTAATGTTATCAAATTCTGTCGTACCTCTGGGTTCAAAATGTACACTATACCCCTTGAAAAAATCCTTGAGGGGTCTAGTTTCCAAAATGGAGTCAATTGTGGGGGGTTTCCACTATTTAGGCACATCAGGGGCTCCCAAAATGCGACATGGCGTCCGCTCTTGATTCCAGCCAATTTTGCGTTCAAAAAGTCACACAGTGCTCCTTCCCTTCTGAACCCTGATGTGCGCCCAAACAGTGTATTTTCCCCACATATGGGATATTTGCGTACTCAGGAGAAATTGCACAGTTTTTAGATTCCATTTTCTCCTGTTACCCTTGTGAAACTAAAAAAATTGGGCCTAAAAGATCATTTTTGTGGAAAAAGTTAGATTTTTTTATTTTCACAGCCTCATGTTATAAACTTCTGTGAAGCACCTAGGGGTTAAGGGTGCTTACTACACATCTAGATAAGTTCCCTGAGGGGTCTAGTTTCCAAAATGGTATCACTTATGGAGGGTTTCCACTGTTTAGGCACATCAGGGGCTCTCTAAACGCAACATGGCGTCCGCTAATTATTCATGCAAATTTTACATTCAAAAAGTCAAATGGCGCTCCTTCCCTTCTGAGCCCTGCCGTGCGCCCAAACAGTGTATTTTCCTCACGTATGGGGTATCTCCATGCTCCGTGGAAATTGCACAACAAATTTTGGGGTCCATTTTTTCCTGTTACCCCTGCAAAAATAAAAAAATTCGGGTCTAAAGTAACATTTTTGTGAAAAAAGTTAAATGTTCATTTTCTTCTTCCCCATTCCAAAAATTCCTGTGAAGCAATGTGAAGGGTTAATAAACTTCTTGAATGTGGTTTTGAGCACCTTGAGGGGTGCAGTTTTTAGAATGGTGTCACTTTTGGGTATTTTCTGTCCTAAAGGCCCCTCAAAGTCACTTCAAATGTGATGTGGTCCCTAAAAAAATGGTTTTGTAAATTTTGTTGGAAAAATGAGAAATCGCTGGTCAACTTTTAACCCTTATAGCGCACTAATAAAAAACATTTTTGGTTCCAAAATTGTGCTGATGTAAAGTAGACATGTGGGAAATGTTATTTATTAACCATTTTGTGTAACATAGCTCTCTGATTTAAGGGCATAAAAATTAAAATTTGGAAAATTGTGAAATTTTACAATTTTTTGCCAAATTTCCAATATTTTCACAAATAAACGCAAGTGATATCGAAGAAATTTTACCACAATCATGAAGTACAATATGTCATGAAATAACAATCTCAGAATCAGACAAGACAGATCCATATGTTCCTGTGACCTGGTACTTATTGACCAGGGATGTATGGATATGTCTCTGCGATTTTGCGCTCACAGAGGCTGTGCGCTCGCAATCGCCGCCGGGTGTCAGTTGATTCTGACAGCTGACACCCGGCACTCAGTGCCAGGAGTGGTGCTCGCACCGCTACCGGCACTTTAAACCGCTAAATGCTGCAATTGCAGCATTTAGCGTTCAGGCAGAGGGAAGAAAGCCCCTCTGCCCTTGGATCGTTGAATCATTGCGGGGTCCCGATCATTGCCATTGAAACCTGATGTCGTCATGACGACATCCAGGTCACCAGAGTTAGGAAGCTTGGTAGATCATGCACAGTGCATGATCTAACAAGTTTGCCTATCAGTGCAGCACTGACTGTCTGTGTAGTATAGGAATGCTCCTGCATCCCTATACTATACAAGCGATCAGCCTGCAATTAGTGAAAGTCCCATGGTGGGACGAAGTGTAAAAGTAAGAAAAAGTGAAAAAAAGTGCAAAAAACATGTAAAAAATTTTTTTACCACGCGTGGAACAAAATATAAATAAAAAAAAAGAATTCCTGAATTGAAGGTTTTTGTTCATTCTGCCTCCCAAAAATCAGAATAGAAAGCGATCAAAAAATGTCATTTGCCCAAAAATGGTACCAATAAAAACGTCAAGTTGTCCTGCAAAAAACAAGCCATCACATGACATGTTGGCTGAAATATGGAAAAATTATAGTTCTCAAAATATGGCAATGCAATAAAAAGTGTCTTTTAGTGTGTGACAGCAGCCAAACATAAAAACCCAATATAAATCTGTATTCCTGTAATCGCACTGACTCAAAGAATAAAGACACCTAATCAATTATACCGCACGAGGTACGGTGTAAAAAATATATAAAACCAATTCTTCACCTGCTGCTGATTTGTTCATTCTGCCTCCCAGAGATCGCTGTAAGGCTCGGCTCACATTTATCCTGCGCTCTATGCTGAGCGCTAGCACCGAGGTCTCCATCTAAATCTCTGAAATACGTGATTCAGACAGAACCCCGGTGAAAGATTCCTTATAATGAGGCTGATGGAGGCACTGTGGAAGCCGTCTGGCCTATGATCTGTCAGTGTCTGTCTTTTTATTAGCCATGCATAAAAGTGCCGTCACCCATAGTTTTGTGCACTTCTGAAAAGGACAACGCTGAACAGAGGCCAGACGGAGTCCAGAGTAACTCTGCTGCCTCATTATAGTGAATGGATCCCTCAGGGTTTCATCTGAATCACGTCACTCGGAGATTTAGATAGAGACCCCGATATAAGTGCTCAGCATAAAGCGCAGTATAAATGTGATACAAAATGTTATGTAAAATGTTCCCAACAAAAGCTTCACCTCAATCCACAAAAAAAAGCCCCCACTCAGGTCCGTCATCAGTTTTCGGAAATATAAGGTCTTCCACATTACTGGTAGAACAAAGGCTCTGGAAACGCGCAATGGCTCATCACCCCCCAAAACAAAAATTGGGCAAATTCTGCACTCCCAAATCCAAATGCCCCCATCCCTTCTGAGCTCCAGTGTGTATCTAAACCGCAGTTAGCATCCACATGTTTAGCATTTCTGGAGCGATGAGAGCCCGCCTAATTTACAGGTGTGTGTCTCCAGAAGCATGAGCTAGGCACAGCGTACTGGTCACTACAACATAATGGTCACTACAGCATACTGGTCACTACAACGGCAGTTTGCAATTTTCACTGAGCAACATCCGCTGCTGCTTGTTTCTGGAAAAGACCCATTGAGTCAAAATCATCACTACACTTGTAGATAAATTCTCAAAGGAGTATAATTTCCAAAATGGGGTCTCTTGGGGGAGGGGTTCTGCTATTCTAGCATTTAGGGGCTCTGTATATGGAGTCTGCATACTATTATAGAAAAATCTATGCTCCAAGAGGCAAATACTGCTCCGTTCCTCCCAAGTCTCACTGTATGGCTAAGCAGTACTGTACAGCCACATATGGGGTATTTCTACATTCAGCAGAAATTGTGGTGACATTTTACCCACTTATCAGTGTGAAAATGTACAATCTAGAGCTAAAATTAAATTTTGGTGGTAAAAATGTAACGTTTTTTTTCTTCATTGCCCCACGATATAAAATTCTGTGATCCACCTGTGGTGTCAATATGATCACTGCATCCCTAGATTAAGTCATTCAGAGGTGTAGTTTGTAAAATGGGGTCTCTTATGGGGGGGTCTGTTGTTCTGGCACTTCATAGGCTCTGCCAATGTGACATGGCACCCTCAAACCACTCCAGCAAAATCTGAACTCCAATATGGTGCTTCTTCCCTTCTGTGCTTTGCACTGTGCATCAAAAGTAGTTTTCAACCAAATATGGGGTATCGGTGTACATAGGAAAACTTACACAACAAATTTTGGGGTCCATTTTCTCCTGCTATCCTTGTGAAAATTAAAAATTTGGGTCTAAAACAACATTTTTGTGGGAAAAAGATATTTTTTTCATTTTACACATTGTAAAATTCTGTGACGCACCTGTGGGTTCAAGGTGCTCACAAAATAGAAAAAAGGTAGACAGTCTACCAATTCGATTAGGTAAATAGCAGCAGATAGAAGGTATGGAGTGCGCAATGGTTTAAAACATAACTTTTTATTAACATTTGTGTAAAAATAGGGGGCTCACAAGTATATACAAAACAAGCAAAAAATTAGAGATTAGAATCTCAGAAAAGCAGGACCTATGTGAACTCACAGGTGCTATCCTCTGTTCACAATAAATGAACCATAAGAGGAAAAAGGAACAACCACGGTGATAATCAGCAAATAGGTATTATATAGAGAAAATGCATGTAAAAAGGAACAATCTTACCAATTAGTTGTCCTATTCAGGTATATGTGATGATTCCAGGCAAATTCCGGATGGGAAGACCAAGCAATACCGGTTCTGGTGAAGAGGAGTGGGGGGGACTCATAAAACACCCACACATTACCCCATCAATAACACTATACTTGGAATCTAGAAGCATGACCCAACAACCTCCCTCCCTCCCAATGCGTTTCGTTTCTAGGCTTATCAGGGGAGATAAGGTAAGCCACAATACAGGGCTGGGGGGGTCAAATATCAGCCACTCTCGGCAATGGGGAAAAAGAAATACCTCTTTTTTCAAGGTGATCATCACACATCTGAGGGGTCTAGTTTCCAAAATGAGGTCACTTGTGGGGGTTTTCCACTGTTCAGGTATATCAGGGTCTCTCTAAACGAGGTATGAGACCATCAAAGTCTGCATGCCAAAATGTCACTCCTCCCTTTCTGAGCCCTGCCGTGCGCCCAAACAATAGTTTTCCCCCACATATGGGGTTTCGGCATACTCAGGAGAAATTGCACTACAAATTTTGGGTCCATTTTTTCCTGTTATCCTTGCGAAAATAAAAAAAAATTGGGTCTAAAGTAAAATTTTTGTGAAAAAAAATGGTCATTGTTTTCTTTCACATTCCAAAAATTCCTGTGAAGCACCTGAAGGGTTAATAAACTTCTTGAATGTGGTTTTGAGCGCCCTGAGGGGTGCAGATTTTAGAATGGTGTCACTTTTGGGTATTTTATTACATAAAGGCCCCTCAAAGTCACTTCAAATGTGATGTGGTCCCTAAAAAATGGTTTTGCAAATTTTGGTGGAAAAATTAGAAATCGCTGGTCAACTTTTAACCCTTATTACTTCCTAACAAAAAAAAATTTTCATGCTAATGTAAAGTAGACATGTGGGAAATGTTATTTATTAACTATTTTGTGTGACATATTTCTCTGATTTAAAGGCATAAATATTCAAAGTTTGAAAATTGCTAAATTTTCTAAATGTTTGCCAAATTTCCATTTTTTTCACAAGTAAACGCCAGTCATATCAAATAAATTTTACCACTATCGTGAAGTACAATATGTCATGTAAAAATAATCTCAGAATCAATGGGATCCGTTGAAGCGTTCCAGAGTAATTACCTCATAAAGTGACACTGGTCAGAATTGTAAAAATTGGCCCGGTCATTAACGTGCAAACCAACCACGGGGGTAAAGGGGTTATGGGTTGATGAAGTTATTGTGACTAACGCTCTATTATATGTGGTACTTCACATTGTGGAATTAAAACATAAAAAATTAACATTAATAAAATAAAGAGTTAACTTATTATTACATGAAGGTGCTGGTGTATATAAAGTGCTGAGTGACATTTTGACAATACTGTAAAAAATATATACTAGTAAGTGGAATTTACTATAATGTCTATAATTTATGCTTTATTTCTACAAGTCCAAAATTGTTAAAATTGGAGGAGCCTAATTAAGTACGTATGGTCACCATATTTTTTTCTCTCTTTCTCTGCCCCTTCCATCTAAGATGGTAGATGGAACGCAATACTCAGACCTACAGAATCAGACAACTTAGGGTTTGTGTTTGCAGCAGAGTTGTAGATCAGCCATCCTTCACCCAAAGACTTGGTTTGGTGCTATTTGGTGTTATAAATATATAATAAGTGGCTCTTGGTAATTGCTCTCCACTCCAGAATGGAAGTTGTCATTAATGATGAGAGTGCCTTCTATTAACTGAGAATTTACAGGGTATTGAAAAATGAGTTTCCGGACAGTGGAGTTCGCGTATGGCACGTCTCTCTGCCGCTATCAGCTCACAAGTGGGTAGAAATTTGGAGATCATTGTTGCACCTGATATATAATATCTTTATTTTCATTTAATGATAATATTCTTGTGACAATTGAAACAGAACAACAAAAATATGTAACCCAAGAAATGGATAAATAAAAAGGGGGAATTAAGAGACTAACAGAAGAATTACATTAACTATACTCTATTAACTCTACTCTATTATACTCTATTATTAACTATAAAAATAAATTAATTTATAATAGGGCACATATGAGTCATGTTCTCCATACTCCCCAATAAACTAGGATAAGTTTTATATGCAATAATCTTAAAATGACAAATTGGAGGATAAATTCAATAGATATGTTGCCCAATTAATTGCACATTCATTTTCCCTGATTTACACTCTTCCCTTATTCCTATGGACAAACATTCTGCATAAATTTAATTTAGCAGAATACAATTGCAATTGGGGATCTCAGGTGAATGTTTCTGTCTTTGCAATGCAACGTTCACACGTTCAGTATTTTGTCAGTATTTCACATCAGTATCTGTAAGCCAAAACCAGGAGTGGGTGATAAATGCAGAAGTGGTGACGTGTTTCTATTAAACTTTTCCTCTGATTGTTCCTCACCTGGTTCTGGCCTATGTCTTTAGGTTTTCATTTCTTTTTTCCTTTTTCTATGCTGTGATTTTCAGGCTAAATGTTTCATTTGATATGGCTGGACCCAATGGACTTTCAGAAGTTCCCATCTGTGTCCTACAGGAACAGAAAAAGATGAGGAAAAATAAACTGTAAACATTTGATAATCACCATAATTGTACTGACGCACAGAAGAAATGTAACATGTCATTTATGCCAAACAGTGAGCACCATAACAGATAAATATAAAAATCATTTTCAGAATTGCTGTTTTTTGTTCAGACAGCATCTTGAAAAAATAAATAAAAAAGTGATTAAAAAGTATGCACCTCAAATCGGTACAAATAAGAACAGCAAGCCCTCACACTGCTCCAGGAAGGAGAAAATAAACGTTATACTGCCGCAAAAAGAATAAAATAAAAAACTCAGCTGTACAAACGTAGTAAAAGAAAAGAAAATAATAAAAAGAACAGGAATTTGTCACCGTAATTGTACCAGTTTGCAGAATAAGTTGTTTTTTTGCTCATGCAGTCTTCTAAACAATGAAATAATCAAAAAAGCTTTATGTACCCCTAAATGGTTCCAATAAAAACAGCAGCTTGTCTGGCAAAAACCGCACGTACAGTGGCTTGAAAAAGTATTCACCCCTTGGCATTTTTTTCTTGTTTTGCTACCTCACAACCTGGAATTTCACTGTTTTTTTTTTGAGGGTTTGCATCAGTTCTTGTAAAGAACATGCCTACAACTTTGAACATTTGGTTTTCTTTTTATTGTGAAACAAACAACAAATAGGAGAAAATAACTGAAAACTTCAGTGTGCATAACTATTCACTTCCGTAAGGTCAGTACATTGTAGAATCTCCTTTTGCGGCACAATTATAGCTGCAAGTCACTTTGGATAAGTCTCTATGAGCTTTCCACATCTTGCCAGTGGTATATTAGCCCATACCTCAAGGCAAAACTGCTCCATCTCCTACAAGTTAGATGGTTTCCTCTGGAGAACATCAATCTTCAAGTCTGACCACAGATTCTCCATTGGATTGTGGGCTGTGACTAGGCTGCTCCAAAACTTTTACATGTTTCCTCTTGAACCACTCGAGTGTTGTTTTAGCAGTATACTTTGGGTCATTGTCTTGTTGGAAAGTGAACCTCTGTCCCAGTCTCAAATCATTGACAGCCTGAAACAGGTTTTGCTCAAAAAAATCCCTGTATTTCGCATCATCCATCTTCCCCTTGACTAGGACCATTTTCCCTTCCCTGCGGCCGAAAAAGCATTCCCACAGCATGATGTTACCACCACCATGTTTCACTGTGGGGATGGTGTTCTTGGGTTGATGAGCTGTGTTGGTTTGGCGCCAGACATAGCATTTACCTTGGTGGTCAAAAGGTTTAATTTTTGTCTCATCTGACCACAGCACCCTCCTTCATACATTTGGGGAGTCTCCCACATGTCTTTTGGCAAATTCAAAATGAGACTTACAATTTTTGTGTGTAAGTAAAGGCATTTTTCTGGCCCACTCTTCCATAAAGGCCACTTCTATGGATTGCATGGCTTATTGTGGTCGTATGGACAGATACTCCAGTCTCTGCTTGGGAACTCTGCAGCTCATTCAGGATTTACTTTGGTCTCTGTGCTGCCTCTCTGATTAATGCCCTCCTTGCCCGGGCTGAGAGTTTTGGTGGATGGCCTTCTCTTGGCAGGATTGTAGGTGTTACCATGTTCTTTCCATTTGATGATAATGGATTTGATGGTTCTCTGGGGGGATCATCAGAGATTGTTTTTTTTTAATAACCCAACCCTGACTTGTACTTCTCAACAACTTTGTCCCTGATTTGTTTGGAGATCTCCTTTGTCTTCATGGTGTTGTTTGGTTAGTGGTGCCTCTTATTAATGGTGTTGCAGCCTCTTTGGCCTTTCAGAAAAGGTAAAGTGTATATACTGACAGACATGTGACACTTAGATTGCACACAGGTGGACTTCATTTCACTAAGCATGTGATTTATAAAGGTAATTGCTTGCACCAGAAATTTTTAGGGGCATCATAGCAAAAGGGATGAATACATATGCACATGCCAATTTTTAGTTATTTGATCCAATCAATTTAATTTATGCCTATATTTTTCTCACTTTAGTTCACCAACTTAGACTATTTAGTGCTGAAGCATCATACACAAATCTGATTCAAAAAATATTTACCCACAGGTTATAATGTAAAAAAAATAGATAAAAATCCAAGGGGGGTGAATACTTTTGCAAGCCACTGTAGTTTGTTCTGTTGGCAGAAAAATAGAAAACTTAAAGGTTTCAATTTATGGTGACATCAAAATAAATAATAAAAAAAATAAATCTGTATTATGATACTGGCGTAGTATTGCTGTTCCTGCTTCTGGCCAAAGGAGCAGAAGCAGGAACAGCAAGCGGTAGTAGAAGTTCTTGAACTTAGCAAGAAGTTGTAGGAAACAATTCGTAAATAGGTGAGAACAGTCTGGGTAAGAATGTTCAGGAGCTGAAGACTGAAACTAGGCTAATAGCTAGAAACAATACTCAAACAATGAGTGAGAGTTCCATGTGACTTTAAGTAGGCCCAAACAGGAAACAAGATGGATTCCACAGCATCAGAATCCGCCATCTTGGTAAAGGGAAATTGCAGAACACAACAGCACCCTCCAGTGGTAAGGAGTGAAACTGCAGCACAATTATTAAAATGAACAATAGCGTCCACTTGTGGTCAAACTGTAGAAGAGCAACAGAAATCCTGACAATCTGCTGTCAGTTTAACCCAAAGCACAAAATAGACACATTATACATATAGGTCAGTGTACGGTGTAAAATTTAAGTCATTATAAAGAGTTATCAAAACCTAATCAATAAGTTATATATCCCCTAAAATGTTGCCTAATATCTCATAAAAAGCAAGCCCCCATATGGCTGCATTGAAGGAAAACTTTAATGGTTCTAGCTTTTGCGATGATAAACAATAAAAAAAAATGCTTCACCCTAAAAGCCCAAAATAGGTCAGTTCAGAAGGGGTTGATTAATCATGTTATCAGATTTTTTACTTTAAAGTTTGTTTTAGTTGCCGCCCAGGATTGACCATTTATGTCCTTTTTTTAAAGTTGTGGTTTCCTTCTTGGATATAAATTCAGATTTTTCAGGTCGCTCTTTTACTTACTACTTCTGACCGACGATTGCATTTGAACATTAATCCTCCACGATGTATCTTTTATTCCCATCGCTCGTTTCTCTGTGCGCTCTCGTACACGTGGTCTCAGGGGACACTGAATTGGTGATCACCTATTTTCAAATACTGCTGTTTGATTTTTACTTTCTGTCAATCTTCATGAACTAGAAGCTTTTAATATTTTCTTATCCAGAATTTATTTGACATCTAAAACATTTCTAATCTATATTCTTCTTCTTCCTTTTTTTCAAACCAGGAACAGTTTGAGAATTTTATCAAGCAATTTAAGAAGGTTTACGAGAGTCCAGAAGGTAAGCTGGTCACTTATTTCACATGGATTATGTTCACCAATTATTGATTTATTTTATTTGCATATATAGCGCCGATAACTACATTTATTATTGTGTTATGCTTTTTGTCCTCATACATGTTTTTAGAGATTAGATAGATAAATGTGCATGGAAAGTAGACGCAGCACCGTAACAGTATGGGGTACAAATCCAATACAGACCTCAACATGGTCCATAATAGATACAATCCATAGAGCATTCCTCCATTAATTAAAAAATATGCTTTTATTAGTGCATATCTATCATCCAAAAATTGCCGCACTCCTCCATATAAAATATAGGATGCCTTTACAACATGGGATGCCTCCTGGAACCTTTTTCAAGCAAAATTTCCCTACAGAAAGGTTCCAGGAGGGACTGAAAAAATGCTATTCAGATATGTACTAATAAAGGCATCCTATTTTTCATATATATGGATGATAGAGGGATGTATAGATAGGTAGATAGATAGAGGGATAGATGGATGGATAGATAGACAGATAGATACTGTAGATAGATAGAGGGATGATGTATAGACAGATAAAGGGATGTATAGAAAGATATAGGGATGTATAGATAGATAGATAATAGATATACAGATAGATGATAGATATATAGATAGATAGATAGATAGATAGATAGATAGATAGATAGACCTAGAATTAAAGTACCACGAGTATATGATCCATATGGGCACACATCTCCAATGACCGAACCACTGGCTCCAATTCATAAAATCCAAAAACAGACCGTACTCCAGAAAATATTTTGAAAAATAGTAGACTTTATTAGCCCATATGTGGCAATGATTCAGCTCAAAATATAATGAGCCTTTTCGAGCTTTAAAAAAGCCTCATTATTTGTTGAGCTAAGATCTCGCTACATTTGGGATTATAAAATCCACTATTTTGGGAAATATTTACTGCAGTGCCGTCTATTTTTGGATTGTAGATAGATAGATGTGACACATACAGTAGATTGATAGATAACAACCCTGTACTTTTATATTTGTTAAAGTACAAGTGTAAAGAGTCACTTCTCAATACAAAAACATTCATATCAATGAGCCAAGAATGCCACATGACATTACAGCATAATTTACTGAGAAGCAAGAACAATGAGAAATAAGTGCCGGTGATACCACTAAAAGGCTCGAAGCTGCTGCAGACCCACGGCTAAGATAACTGAAATGGAATGGAAGGGTTAATTCTGCACTGCCGGTAAATCAAGGATGGAAGTTAAGAGCGGTATCCATGAATTCGGTTTATTTATCAAAGCGTTTTGAAGTTACAAACTTCTTCATCAGTGCAAACATTGTGGTTTATCCTGATGAAGAAGTTTGTAACTTCGAAACGCATTGACAAATATAGTTTTGTGTCCCATAGGAACATGTACAGCTCTTCGGTACAAGGAGGCTACACTACAGATCTTTATTTCTCATCAATTTAAATTGGGGGAAATAAAAGATTTTCCAAAAAATCTACTGACCGAACCTTATGAACATTCAGGGCGGCTCAGTCAAGGGTAATAGAGGGAGAGGGGGCACAGTCAGAGGTGATACATGGAGAGGGGGCTCAGTCATAGGTGATAGAGGGAGAGGAGGCTTAGGCAGGGGTGATACACGGATAGGGGTAATACACTGAGAGGGGGCTCAGTCAGGAGTGATACACGGAGATGGGGCTCAGTCAGGGGTGATACTGGGAGAGGGGGATCAGTCAGGGGTGATACATGGAGAGGGGGCTCAGTCAGGGGTGACAGAGGGAGAGGGGGCTCAGTCAGGGGTGATACATGGAGAGGGGGTTCAGTCAGGGGTGATATACAAAGAGGGGGCTCAGTCGGGGGTGACAGAGGGAGAGGGGGCTCAGTCAGGGATGATACAGGGAGAGAGGGCTCAGTCAGGGGTGATACATGGAGAGGGGGCTCAGTCGGGGCTGATATAGGGAGGTAGAGCGGGTTCAGGCAGGAGTGATACAGGGAGAGGGGGCTCAGTCAGGGGTGATATAGGGAGGGAGAGTGGGCTCAGTGTGAATTAATACAAGGAGCGGGGGCTCAGTCAGGTGTGATACAGGGAGAAGGGGCGCAGTCAGGGGTGATACAGGGAGAGGGGGCTCAGTCAGGGGTGATATGGTGGGAAGAGGATGCTGTCATGGGTGATACAGGGAGAGAGGCACAGTCAGTGGTGATACAGGGAGAGGGGGCTCAGTCAGGAGTGATACAGGGAGAGGGGGTGTAATGCAGGTGCCATAATGCAACGCACAGAGACACAAGACAAGAACAGTCAGGGGTTGCTATAACCACTTTATATGTATAACAACTATTCTACAAAGGGGGTTAGTAGCAAGGGTAATAAACAGCAACTTGGAATAACAATGAGAAATATGTCAGTGAATAACAGTACAGTCCTTTGCAACAGTGTGATGCACCCAGTCGTGGGAGACACCACGTGAGTTCTCTTTCTCTTTATATGGCCCTAGCAGGGGTCACTGGTTCTTCCCGCTAGGCTGCAAGTCTCTTCCAGATAAAGTCCATTAGATCCCGTTTAGCCTCCCATGCACCAAATGGCCCCCACCCAAACTGAGATCCTAATCCCAACTGTCCCCTGTACTGTAGGTGAGAGTTGTAAGTGACGGCTCTGTTCACTTGCGCGGTTCCTCTGCTCCTGCTGGTGCATCTTTTCTGTCGCGGTCCTCTCTCAGCTCTTCTCGGCTTGACCGTCGACGGTAGTCTCTCACGCTTGGGGGAAGGGTGTCCAGACCTCGGTTCTTGACAGGCGTTGTCGGATCTCGGGAACTTACTTAGTGTGGGGCGCAGGTCCTGACTCTAACCAACATGCGCAGGGTTCAGGGAGGTTTCTGTGAGGAGTGCGGAGCCTCTCAGGCAATGTCCAACTCTGGTGCTACGCAGACCTCCAGCTGAGGCCTGTCGCGCTGGGCTCTGCTGTCTCTCTGAAGCACGTCTGCTCCACTCTGCATCTTGGCTCCAAATCTCTGGCTGCAGCGTCTCCTGCGGTGCACATGCGCACCCTATGCTCTGTTGATGCCAAAAGCCCCTGCAATTTGGCACACAGGGCCTTTATACCTAGGAAACTCTCTGGGTCATATGATCAGGTCCAGCACACAAAAGTCTCTCCCCCTGCAAAAACTGCTAGGAAATTTGGTTCCTGCTAGCACCATTCTGTGTTTACTTTCATTTTCAGTTTGTTGCAGCAGAGGTTGGTGTTTGCTTACAGTTACTTAGTTTCTCTTGTCCATCTCTCTACAAGGGCTCAGTGATAGCTGATACAAGGAGAAGGGGTGCAGTCAGGGGTGATACAGGGAGAGGGGGCGCAGTGATAGGTGATACAGGAAAAGGGGGCTCGGTGATAGGTGATATAGGGAGAGGGGGCTCAGTGAGAGGTGATATAGGGAGGGAGAGTGGGCTCAGTGAGAGGTGATACAGGGAGAGGGGGCTCAGTCAGGTGTGATACATGGAGAAGGGGTGCAGTCAGGGGTGATACAGGGAGAGGGGGCTCACTCAGGGGTGATATGGGGGAGGAGGATGCTGTCAGGGGTGATACAGCAAGAGGGGCACAGTCACTGGTTGTCAGGAAAATATTAATGTCAGGGACATATTAACAGAATATTAGCCCCTTCTCCCATGCCCTCTCCTGTAGTGTTTGTCCAGAGATTACAATTATACAGCGTCTTACTGCAAATTATCACCACTTGTCAGTACCGAACTGTCCCATTTTCCTTAGCACAAAAGCCCCAATTAGCATGCGCCTGAGAAATAGCTTATGCAAACGATGCCAGGCAAGGAGCGTTATAACTTTGTTAGGAAGCAAGCATCTTGTCTCTGAAAGACGCAGGAGGTAATTGAAACGCAGGCTTGCACTAATTTGTGTGTACCCGTGAGGCTGCTTCCCGAGCCTCAAAGGGAAATTTGCAGATGAACTGACTCCGATATGAAATATGAAATATTATGAGTTCCATATGTCCGACAGTAACAGGACCCATATGTTTACCAAATCAGCCCAGGAATGTATAGGTAGTTTTCCAGGGCTGTAGGCAAAATCAGGGAGCTGTAGCGTAAAAACACCAGAATAGCAGACTGCAGCTATGTGATGTGTGGTCTCTAAATAAAGCTAAAATCATAAGGGAAAACATGATAGCACTTTTGGGCTTCTGGGATCAAAGCACAATGAGTTATCCCAAAAAACAGGTTTTTAATACAAATCTGAAGGGTGGAGCCCAGCCCCTGTGATGTCATCACAGAGGGGGTCTCTCCCTTCAGCATAAAATAGTTTGTTGAGGCTGAAGCCGTGCTCTTTGCCTGGGAGTATACAGTACAGACCAAAAGTTTGGACACACTTTCTCATTTAAAGATTTTTCTGTATTTTCATGACTATGAAAATTGTACATTCACACTGAAGGCATCAAAACTATTAATTAACACATGTGGAATTATATACTTAACAAAAAAGTGTGAAATAACTGAAAATATGTCTTATATTCTAGATTCTTCAAAGTAGCCACCTTTTGCTTTGTGGACTGCTTTCACACCCTTGACATTCTCTTGATGAGCTTCAAGAGGTAATCACCGGAAATGGTCTTCCAACAATCTTGAAGGAGCTCCCAGAGATGCTTAGCACTAGTTGGCCCTTTTGCCTTCACTCTGCGGTCCAGCTCACCCCAAACCATCTCGATTGGGTTCAGGTCTGGCGACTGTGGAGGCCAGGTCATCTGGCGTAGCACCCCATCACTCTCCTTCTTGGTCAAATAGCTCTTACACAGCCTGGAGGTGTGTTTGGGGTCATTGTCCTGTTGAAAAATAAATGATGGTCCAACTAAACGCAAACCAGATGGAATAGCATGCCGCTGCAAGATGCTGCAGTAGCCATGCTGGTTCAGTATGCCTTCAATTTTGAATAAATCCCCAACAGTGTCACCAGCAAAGCACCCCCACAGCATCACACTTCCTCCATGCTTCACGGTGGGAACCAGGCATGTAGAGTCCATCCGTTCACCTTTTCTGCATCGCACAAAGACACGGTGGTTGGAACCAAAGATCTCAAATTTGGACTCATCAGGCCAAAGCACAGATTTCCACTGGTCTAATGTCCATTCCTTGTGTTCTTTAGCCCAAACAAGTCTCTTCTGCTTGTTGCCTGTCCTTAGCAGTGGTTTCCTAGCAGCTATTTTATCATGAAGGCCTGCTGCACAAAGTCTCCTCTTAACAGTTGTTGTAGAGATGTGTCTGCTGCTAGAACTCTGTGTGGCATTGACCTGGTCTCTAATCTGAGCTGCTGTTAACCTGCGATTTCTGAGGCTGGTGACTCGGATAAACTTATCCTCAGAAGCAGAGGTGACTCTTGGTCTTCCTTTCCTGGGGCGGTCCTCATGTGAGCCAGTTTCTTTGTAGCACTTGATAGTTTTTGCAACTGCACTTGGGGACACTTTCAATTTTGCCCAATTTTCGGACTGACTGACCTTCATTTCTTAAAGTATGGGCACTCATTTTTCTTTACTTAGCAGCTTTTTTCTTGCCATAATACAAATTCTAACAGTCTATTCAGTAGGACTATCAGCTGTGTATCCACCTGACTTCTGCACAACAAAACTGATGGTCCCAACCCCATTTATAAGGCAAGAAATCCCACTTATTAAACCTGACAGGGCACACCTGTGAAGTGAAAACCATTTCCGGTTTCTACGTCTTGAAGCTCATCAAGAGAATGCCAAGAGTGTGCAAAGCAGTCAACAAAGCAAAAGGTGGCTACTTTGAAGAACCTAGAATATAAGATATATTTTCAGTTGTTTCACACTTTTTTCGTAAGTATATAATTCCACATGTGTTAATTCATAGTTTTGATGCCTTCAGTGTGAATATACAATTTTCAAAGTCATGAAAATGCAGAAAAATCTTTAAATGAGAAGGTGTGTCCAAACTTTTGGTCTGTACCGTATGTCTATCATAGCGGAGGACCCTGTTCGATAACAGTAAACGGAACATCTCCCCTCCACCTATACTGAGTCGTCGCAGCGAACTTTATAGTGTAAGTTTCACCTTTTATATCCTGTTTAATTTGTGTAACTGCTTATGTATTTTAATGTCTCCTTTGTAACATCCTTGTATATATTTTCCTAAACACTGCCTCACTTTTGGATTAAATATAAAATTTAATAATCCTGTTTCTTTTGTTCTGTAATTGTTCCCTTCCCCGAAGCCATATACGCTACCAAAACGCAGGCGTCCGGCCAGGCCTGTATTATATTTCAAACTTGTCTGGTGGTGGCAGAGAATATTAATAATTGGGCTATCGTGAAGCTGACAGTGACCGCACGGAGGGCGTTAAACATGGATTCTAGGCTTTGGAATCCCCGAGGTGTGACGCCATACACTCACTGGTCACTTGCCGATATCCACATAGCAAGTAGTCTGGATCGCGTGCTCGCGACTACAGACGAAATACGGACAGCGTGACAGCACGGTGAGATATTGCGTGATCTCCCCGGTGTCGTCCCTCTGTGTGTGTTGGAATTCCTGACAGGGGTGATACAGGGAGAGGGGCACAGTCAGGGGTGATACAGGGAGGAGTGGTGCACAGTCAGGGGTGATACAGGGAGAGAGGGCACTGTCAGAGGTGATATGGGGGAAGAGGGTGCTGTCAGGGGTGATGTAAGGGGATGGGGGTCAGTCAGGGGTGATATAGGGTGATTGGGTGCAGTTAGGGGTGATGTAGGTAAGGGGTGCTCAGGGGTGATAAGAGGG
Organism: Phyllobates terribilis; assembly: GCF_046119375.1. Lineage (NCBI taxonomy): Eukaryota > Metazoa > Chordata > Amphibia > Anura > Dendrobatidae > Phyllobates > Phyllobates terribilis. The sequence goes on from NW_027362773.1 coordinate 109,789,876, forward strand.
ATGATGATGAAATAGGGCCCTCATTCATCCCTAAGTAACTAAGCCCCCCCTCTATCACCCCTGACTAAAGGCCCCCCATTGCACTTACTTACTATTAGGCTGGCAGGAGGGCCTTCTGCAATCACTGCAGCTGTAGCAGGGAGTAGTCTATCTCCCTCTGCAGCTGACACTGTGGGGGACGGGAGCAGGTACTATGTGAATCATAGGCTGTGCTGTACAGCCGGGGAGGACACACACAAAGCTAACACTGATTGGTTGCGCTGCGGCTAATCAGTGTTTGCCTTATCAAGAGCTGCACCGCTCTCTCTGCTTCTTCAAGGCAGGGAAGAGGGATGACATAAGAAGCTATCAGGGTACATCAACAGTCTGTTACTTACAACTAACAGTCTGCAGCAGGGGAGCGTGGCTTCAGTGTTGCGCCTGCTGTGCTCTGCTCTCCCGCCCGGGTTGTGTAATTCTGGAAGGAGCTGCTAGGAGTAATGACTTCTGGCTGGCGGCTCCTCCCAGAGTAACCCGGGAGAGCACAGCGTGCATCACTGATAAAACTGAAGACACGCTCCGCTGCTGCAGACTTATTTGTAATCCTAACTATAGGATTGCAACAAACGAAAAGAGGAAATCTCTAAAGTCAGCTTACCCAAATGGAGATTCAATGCATGGAAACTGCAGTGCACCAGTAATAAGGATAAAAGAAACTTAGCATGAGGGTGTTCCAGAAAAATCCCAGCTTTTATTGTGAAAAATAATTTCAATAGAAATTCACAAAAAAACACAATCAGCCCCCACTGCAATGATTAAGGACACATATGTGAAACGCGTTTGTCCTGTATTTTAATTTTTTAGTGGTGATAGTAGTTGGTTGCAGTTTTTTTGGAATTCATATTGAAATAATTTTTCACAATAAAAACTTGGATTTTTATGGAAGACCTACATGCTGGATATCTTTTCTTTCTTCACTTATGATAAATGAGTATACAGATGAAACTGCAGGGGTTCACAGATGCTGTTTTCTAAGGTAACACAGGATACTGTCTGTTTTATCACAGGAGTGAGTGTTTCTGCCTCATCACCAGTCATGTGAACTCATCATAAATCAAGTCAGTGACATATAAACTAAGCGGCCGCTGGAGCTCCTGCATCACTGATTTAAATTATGATGAGCTCAGAGAGCTGGATACACAGCAGAAGCACTCGCTCCTATGATAAAACAGGCAGGGATATGAGTTTCTTCAGAAAACAGCAGCTGTGAATTCCTGCTGTTTCATCTGTATACTCACTTATTATACAATGGGTATGGAAACTATTCAGAACCCTTTAAATGTTTTACTCTTTGTTTCATTGCAGCCTTTTGGTAAATTCTAAAAAGTTCAGTTTTTCTCATTAAAGTACACTTTGCACCCCATCTTGACTGAAAAAAACAGAAATGTAGAAATTTTGAACATTTATTACAAAAGAAAAATTGAAAATGGCTGTCCACCAACGTTCACCATCCAACCTGACGGAACTGGAGAGGATCTGAAAGGAAGAATGGCAGAGGATCCCCAAATCCAAGTGTGAAAAACTTGTTGCATCATTCCCAAGAAGACTCATGGCTGTACTAGCTCAAAAGGGTGCTTCTACTCAATGCTGAGCAAAGGGTCTGAATACTTATTACCATGTGATATTTCAGTTTTTCTTTTGTAATAAATTTGCAAAATTTTCTACATTTCAGTTTTTTTCAGTGAAGATGGGGTGCAGAGTGTACATTAATGAGAAAAAAAAATGAACTTTTTAGAATTTACCAAATGGCTGCAATGAAACAAAGAGTGAAAAATTTAAAGGGGTCTGAATACTTTCCGTACCCACTGTATGTAACTTATTCTATCACATCTGGCCAGAAGATGTAGTATATGCTGACCATGAACTGGAGCAGCATTGCATGATTGGACACAGCCATTACACAATACATTTATATGATTATCTCAGCATAGTAGCATTTTTTAACATATACAATTGTGGAACTTATTATTATTCCAAGATCTATTGATTAAGATGTACTTTGTTCATGGGACAACTACGTTAAAGTAGGTTTCAGAAATGAGACAGTGCAGCATGAAATGACATAGATTATGGATAGGATGATGGGAACAAAATGTGGTAAAACCTAGCAGCAACTATAAAATAATTGACTTTTTTGATCATAGGTTTATACGTATTTTGTTTCAATAAATAAATACTTCCAAGATATATATCAAACTACCATAAAATTGAGATGTGAACAAAGCCTTAACCAGTCTTCCTGAACACTATGGACCATTTCTGTACAAAATCGTGTAATTGTGTATCTCATTTCTTATATCTCTGCAGAATATCAATATAGATTGTCTGTTTTTACCGAAAATTTAAACGCTGCCCGTCGCCTACAGGAAGAGGAACTAGGAACAGCAACATATGGGATCACCAAGTTCAGCGACCTGACAGGTAAATCATGAATTGTGAAATTAATCTTTAAAGGGGCATTCTAGGAAAGGACATTTAGTTTATATATAAGTCAGGTCCCCTACTAGAGTAGGAGTGAATTTATTTCCATCAGTCATGACAGTGGTCTGTGGCTTTTGCACGAAAATGGGAGTAACACCTCTAGCCTTCAGGATTCTGTAGCTCTTCTTTTGATTAGTACAACGTCATCATTACATTTTATATTAAATAAAATGGACCAAATAGGCTTCAGGAGACTAACTCTGACTTTTTGACTTCAAGAGAGTTTTCTAGGCCTACTCTGATCTGGACAAAGGTCATTGTGCAGGATGGTGGTGGAGGTGAGCTCTGTCCATCAATTGGTGCAAATGGTAGATTATGTGTTATCTGCTGAATATATATTTTTTTCTGTCTTTATAATCCTGTTGATAATGAAAGTGCTGAAAAGTCATCTGTTGTCACGGGTGAGTCAGATGTGACAGACAGTCGCCCTGCAGTTGGTTGCAGGAGAGCTCTTCGTTTGGTATTACAGACACCTTCTTAGATCTGTCTCACTCTAGGACCCAGCGACTACCTCCCTCTTGCTGATTAACACCCTGGCCGGTGTGTTTAAATACTTTCAGTCTGCAATAGGGAGGCGCCGGTGATATTCACATGTTTCCTTGTGAAAGCTTGGAGCGAGTGCAGTCTGTTTACTTCCTCTCTGGTGCTAAGAGGACGTGTGTGTTATCTCTCTGAAGTCAGCTCAAGCGAAGTTATTTTTCCCCCGTGTATGTCTTCCTTGTTGTCTTTAGTTGTTAGTGGGGAAAGACTAGTGTTCACCCCCCCTTCATTCCCTAGCCAGGGCCAAGCTCTAGCAAATACAGGGTTTTAGGTTCCTGTGCAACGATTGGTGAAGAACCAATATAGGGATGTTAGGGGAGAAAGGGTGATATCAGATCAGCCTAGGAGATCTCCACTCCCCCTTTTCCTAGTGTCTGGGCTCTCTTCCCCTCATCCCTTCGTGTTGCACTTAGTCTTTCCCACACCTTGCGTGACATCTGTACAGCACAGGAAAAGTGAGTCTAATATTAGGCGCAGTGGACAGTGCAAAACTTGCAAGACTTCTGATATTTTTTTTAACATAGGTAAAAATAAAAACCTGATTTAAAATATGTCATTTTCTGATGGCACAGACAAGCTGATCTGGCCCCAGATTTTACAATACAAACAGCACGCATTATTAAATAGATCATAGACTAGAGATGAGAAGAGTCTAGTGATGAAACTAATGCACCTACGTTGGAAATCAACATCAGAACGACAATATAATCTGGATAGTAAGATGAGCATTTTATGAGTCCAGCTATAGAATAAAATAGCTCATGAGTCCAAGTGTATTCAATCTCTGCCCACCCAGCCTGACTGACAGCTGCAGCTTGTACTGAGCAGTGTGAGATCTCCATAGCAGGAGGAGGGTCACTGAGGAACTGTCAATCAAGCTAAGGGGCCAAGTTGGTAGCTATCTGTTATTATTAATTAAATTGTCTTTGTGTCTTCAGATGAAGAGTTCACAAGAAATCGTTTGACTTTACTTGATGACGTTCCTCCAAATGACGTTCCTCCGTATAATATGACACAACTAAAGATAGAGGCCGCCCCGGTTAAGAGATCTTGCGATTGGCGCAAAGCAGGAGTCATTTCAAAGGCAAAAGATCAGGTAAAAAACAAACATTACATTACTAAGTGCTAAGGATGAAAACAAATGTGCCCTAAAATTAATCTGTGCACTGAAAACAATACTAAACAGGGCAGGAAATATACAGTACAGACCAAACGTTTGGACACACCTTCTCATTTAAAGATTTTTCTTTATTTTCGTAACTATGAAAATTGTACATTCACACTGAACGCATCAAAACTATGAATTAACACATGTAGAATTATATTCTTAACAAAAAAGTGTGAAACAACTGAAAATATGTCTTATATTCTAGGTTCTTCAAAGTAGCCACCTTTTGCTTTGATGACTGCTTTGCACACTCTTGGCATTCTCTTGATGAGCTTCAAGAGGTAGTCACCGGAAATGTTTTTCACTTCACAGGTGTGCCCTGTCAGGTTTAATAAGTGGGATTTCTTGCCTTATAAATGGGGTTGGGACCATCAGTTGTGTTGTGCAGAAGTCTGGTGGATACACAGCTGATAGTCCTACTGAATAGACTGTTAGAATTTGTTTTATGGCAAGAAAAAAAGCAGCTAAGTAAAGAAAAACGAGTGGCCATCATTGCTTTAAGAAATGAAGGTCAGTCAGTGCGAAAAATTGGGAAAACTTTGAAAGTGTCCCCAAGTGCAGTTGCAAAAACCATCAAGCGCTACAAAGAAACTGGCTCACATGAGGACCGCCCCAGGAAAGGAAGACCAAGAGTCACCTCTGCTTCTGAGGATAAGTTTATCCAAGTCACCAGCCTCAGAAATCGCAGGTTAACAGCAGCTCAGATTAGAGACCAGGTCAATGCCACACAGAGTTCTAGCAGCAGACACATCTCTTCAACAACTGTTAAGAGGAGACTTTGTGCAGCAGGCCTTCATGGTAAAATAGCTGCTAGGAAACCACTGCTAAGGACAGGCAACAAGCAAAAGAGACTTGTTTGGGCTAAAGAACACAAGGAATGGACATTAGATCAGTGGAAATCTGTGCTTTGGTCTGATGAGTCCAAATTTGAGATGTTTGGTTTCAACCACCGTGTCTTTGTGCGATGCAGAAAAGGTGAACGGATGCACTCTACATGCCTGGTTCCCACCGTGAAGCATGGAGGAGGAGGTGTGATGGTGTGGGGGTGCTTTGCTGGTGACACTGTTGGGGATTTATTCAAAATTGAAGGCATACTGAACCAGCATGGCTACCACAGCATCTTGTAGCGGCATGCTATTCCATCCAGTTTGCGTTTATTTGGACCATCATTTATCATTCAACAGGACAATGACCCCAAACACACCTCCAGGCTGTGTAAGGGCTATGTGATGACCTGGCCTCCCCAGTCACCAGACCTGAACCCAATCGAGATGGTTTGGGGTGAGCTGGACCGCAGAGTGAAGGCAAAAGGGCCAACAAGTGCTAAGCATCACTGGGAACTCCTTCAAGATCGTTGACAGACCATTTCCGGTGACTACCTCTTGAAGCTCATCAAGAGAATGCCAAGAGTGTGCAAAGCAGTCATCAAAGCAAAAGGTGGCTACTTTGAAGAACCTAGAATATAAGACATATTTTCAGTTGTTTCATATAATTCCACATGTGTTAATTCATAGTTTTGATGCCTTCAGTGTGAATGTACAATTTTTATAGTCATGAAAATACAGAAAAAATCTTTAAATGAGAAGGTGTGTCCAAACTTTTGGTCTGTACTGTATATTGTAATATTTTTTAAGGCCGTCCTTGCTTAAAGAGGACCTTTCACCACATTGAGCATGTTGAATTTGCCACATGATAGAATAATGGCTGCAGAGCTGAATAAAGCGTAGTTTTTAGTTTTTAATTTCTCCTCTCTCTGAGATATTAGTTTATAAAGTTTAGGTTTTAATTTACGACTAAAACCACTGTGCTAAAAGATGTCCAGAATCCTAGTTAGTTCCCAAGAAGAAACCAATGATCGTGGGCAACTAGTAACAAGAGTTAAATAAAAGTGAAAAAATGACCATCAGAAAAATTTGTGTGGTATATCATCATATGCCTAGAAATATTAAGATTTTTTTTGAACGGAGCTTATGGTTGGGCATTCACCCAATAGGACATTTTGGGGTTTTTAAATGTTTTTAATGTACTGAAGTGTGCTGTGCACTCACATTTGTACCTATATAATTAAAATTTGTATATTTTTTTTGGTGATCACTACATAGTGGCATGTTTCTTTTCTTTTTGGTCTGTTATTCATGATATACATCTAACAGTCTGTGCCAAAAGACTGCTGAAATAATAGATTTTGAAAGGTACCATATGTAAATATATAAAACCAACCAGGCGGAGTATAAATAATTAATTCATGTGATGAAAAATATTTTATTATAAAAAAAGGCAGCCTGTTTAGTGCACATATCAGTGATAAAAATGCAGAGATGTTGCTGGTGAGCAGAAAAAGCAGATATAAGGCAACAGTAAAACACCGTTGGATGAAGAACACAGGCAGCAGCATGCGAGTGCACTCACCGTCTTGACGCAAAGTCCAGTAAGCTGAAGCTGTGTGCTTCCTCTGATGAAGAAAACAATGTTTTCCAAAGTGCCTAAGGAGAAGTGCGACCCCTTCAGGCATCCGCACCCCAGAGACAGTCTGACGTCACACGCCACTCTCTCCGGCACTCTACTTTCATCTCCAGAGGTGTCACCGGCCGGGACTCCCTGGACAGCTGCAGTGCACCTTAAAGCAAACCTGTCACTAAGTTTAACTGATGTCAGATAAGACCACCACCTTTCAGCCCTTAGAGACCGTATTCTATAATGCTGTATTTAAGCCCCCTACCCGATCTGCAAAGACAAGAACAAGAGCTTTTATTACACTCACCTGGGGTGGCGGTCCGGTCCAAGGGGCGTCGCTGGTCTTGGTCCGGTGCCATCTTTCTTCTTGCGATGCCGTCCTCCTTCTTGCTTCATGTGGATGACGCATCACTACGTCATCCACGCAGTCTCCCCGGCATCGTGCTCCTGCGCAGGAGTACTTCTCTGCCCTGTTGAGGGCAGAGTAAAGTACTGTAGTGTGCAGGCGCCGGGCAAGGTCAAAAAGCCCTGGCGCCTGCGCACTGCAGTACTTTACAGTACACATGCGCGTCATCCACAGAATGCAAGAAGGAGGGCATCTAAAGAAGGGAGGCGTCGGACCAGGATGAGGGACACCCTTCAGACTGCCCCCCAGGTGATTATAATAAAAGCTCTTTTTCTTGTCTTGCAGAATGCTGTATATCAGGCCTGAAAGGTGGTGGTCTTCTCATATCGGCCAAACCAGATGACAGGGTTCCCTTTAACGTTTGTCTCCATCTAGTTCTGATAGTGTCTCACCGCGACAGCTCACAGGTTCAGCTTACTGGACTTTAGGTCTAAACAGTGAGTCCACTCGCATGCTGCCACTTCTCTGATATTTATATATACTGCAATACTGTGGTACTGCAGTATATACAGTTGAAACCAAAAGTTTACATACACTATATAAAAACACACATCTGCATGTGTGGCGCCCCTGCCGGTTCAGTCGCCACAGAGGTACTGCATCTCACCCAGAGGTGTGGTATCTCACTCTCAGGTAAGGAAGGAGTACAGCCCGGGACCCTAACAATTGCATCCAACACTACACTACTCCAGACCAGCAGGAGGGGCAAGATGCGCTGCTCCTCTTCTGAGCCCTGTCCCTGGCTGGAGTGGGGGGAACCAAAGTAGGGGGAACCATGTAGTGGGTGTGGGTGGAGGAAGGAGTTCAGGGGATCTCAGTAAGAAGTGATATAAAAAGGGATGGAACCATCTAGAAGTGGTGAGTTCCAGTCAGAAGAAGAAGTGAGAGAGAGTCAGAGGAGGAGTTGGGAGCAGGAGCTCTGCAGGCGCTCTGCTCAGGGGAAGCGTGAGCCTGAGTGAGGAGGTCCAGGAGAAGGAGAGGAGGAAGGAATGGGAGCAGAGAGAAGGCTCCAGGAGTGAAGAGAGGATCCCAGGGGTACGGGCAGTGCTGGAGGCCACCCGTATTCCCGAATCTACCAGGCGGTGGAGGGATCGGGTCGCAGAGGAGACCGGCCCCTAACTAGTGAGAATTGCAATATTCAACTAGGTAACCGGAGGGTGCAGCATTTCAGGTGCTGCAGCCCAAAGACCTCATCTAACTCAGCGAAAAGGTGGCCATAGAGGACCCAGGGGACAGAGAAGACGTCGCCCGACAAGGTCCGCGGTCACTGGATTGGGACACTGGATGTGAGGTGCAGGGAGACGGCCAGAAGGAACACACATAACGGGGTCCCGTTATGTACTCCGGAGGTACCTGAGAGTTGGCTGAACCCCTGCCCGGTGAACGCAGCACGACGTGGGAAGTTATGATCTGCAGTTGTAACCAAGAGCAAAGTGAGAACTGTGAGTAAATCCGGTAGACTGCACCCCACTGTCTCTGTGAATTATTACTGCTGCGCCATCACCCCCTGCACTACACTGCACCACGAGTGCTATCTCAATAACCGCAACATCTACACTGTCCTGGAGCTAAGCTCTGCCTGTGGAGAGCTGAACCAACTCTGCAGCATTAACATCACCTCCAGAGGACCTGCTCCACAGCGGCGGCTCCCTTTAGCCGCATACCACAGGTGGCGTCACAAACTCTATACAAGAACTATAAATCCCCTGTAAATAACTCCTTTTACTGTCCGCCCTGGGTCACAGACCTGGTCACCGCCACTGTGACATCTCCCCTAGCAACGACCGGCCCGGCTACCGAGTACCCCACGGCCCAGGGGGCGCGTCACATGTTTTTCTCAATATCTGACATGAAATCAGAATAAACCTTTCCCATTTTAGGTCAAGTAGGATTACCATAATTTTTAATATTTGCCAAATGCCAGAATAGTGAGAGAGAGAATGTTTTAAGGCATTTTTATTACTTACTGCAAAGTCAAAAGTTTACATACATTTCATTAGTATTTGGTACCATTGCCCTTAAACTGAATGACTTGGGTCAAACGTTTGGGATATCCTTCCACAAGCTTCTCACAATAGTTGGTCGGAATTTGGGCCCATTCCTCCTGACAAAACTGGTGGAACTGATCCAGGTTTGTAGGTCATCTTGCTCGCACCGGCCTTTTCAGCTTTACCCATAAATTTTCAATTGGATTGAGATCAGGGCTTTGTGATGGCCACTCCAAAACATTGACTCTGTTATCCTTAAGCCACTTTGTTACCATTTTGGCAGTATGCTTTGGGTCATTGTCCATCTGGAAGACCGATTTCCGCCCAAGCTTTAACTTCCTGGCTGTTGTCTTGTGATGTTGCTTTAGTATTGCCACATAATCTTCTTTTGTCATGATGCCATCTATTTTGTGAAGTGCACCAGTCCCTCCTGCAGCAAACAACCCCACAACATGATGCTGCCACCCCCGTGTTTCACAGTTTGGTGTTTTTGGATTCCAAGCTTCTTCCTTTCTTCTCCAAACGTAACGATGGTCATTATGCCCAAAAAGTTCACTTTTAGTTTCATCAGACCACAGGATATGTCTCCAAAAATTAAGTTCTTTGTTCCTGTGTGCATTTGCAAACATTAATCTGGCTTTTTTCTTTTGGAGTAGTAGCTTCTTCCTGGCAGAGTGGCCTTTTAGCCCATGTTGGTACAGTACTCGTTTCACTGTGGATAGTGTCACAATCTTAGCTATCATGTCCTCAAGGTCTTTTGCTTTTGTCCTTGGGTTGATATGTACATGTCGGACGAAAGGACGTTCATCTCTGGGACAGAGAACCCGTCTCCTTCTTGAATGGTATGATGTTCTGGACATCCCCATGCAGATGTGTCTTTTTATATGGAGTATGTAAATGACGCGCCCCCTGGGCCATATTCTTTAGGGGAATACCCGGAGCCGGATCAGATGGGAGTTGTAGTCACCGAGTGGCAGTGACCCGGTCCGTGCCCAGGGTGTCAAGCTCAGAGTATGTGGCAGTCCTACAGATGTTAAAAAGTTCTTTATGTCGACTACGCCACCCGTTGTATTGCGGTCACTACGGCCGCCGCTGCAGCAGGGTCCGCTGAGGCTGATGGTGTTGGTGCAGCTTTTGATAGTATAACCCCCAACGGGTGGGGTATAGCCTCAGGGGGTCAGGTGCAGAGGATGGGGGTTGTGGTGGTGCAGCATAGATGGTAATTAAAGACGGAGTCGGGTTGTGCAGTTTAGGGTATTTACTTACTGCTGATGTTCCGGTCACTCCAGCTTCAAGTGACCACCCGAGCCGTGCTGCGTCCACCAGGTCCTGGATTCAGCCAACCCCCAAGCAAGTCCGGAGCGTGACCCTGAGCCCTCCTTCCTGTCCTGTCTTCTGGCCGTCCCCACCAGGGATCCACCTAGGTCCAGCTCCCTCGGGCCTTCTGTTGGGAAACCCTTGGCCTTGGGTTCCCTGACCCTACTCGTGGTTTGCCTTCAGGGTGGATGTGGTGGGTGGCCGTGGCAGATCCTGCCCACGGCCTCCGGTCTCTGGCTGAGGTGTGCTTGAGCCCCCACCAGTTTGGGATCCGGTACCCTTTTGCCAACTCTTCACCCTGTGTTTGTATGTGGGTTCTTAGAGTTCCTTTTCGTTTCCCCCTCTGGGTCTCTCTTTCTTCTCCTCTCTCACTCTGGCTCAGGCTGCTCTGCTCCTCTTCCTCTCCTCTGCAAAGACTGGCTGACTGACTGACTGACTGACCCTGATCTTAGATGGTGCCCACCTTAAATACTCCCTCTATGTGTGAGCTCAGGTGACCAGCACCCAATGAGCTCCTATCTTTACCCAGGCTGCTCCCCCTATCTGCCCCTACACTACTTGGGATGTACCACCCCCCTCCCACTCCAGCCAGGAACAGACTCGGTCGTACCTGCACATTTCTAAGTGGGAGTACCGTTGGTCTGTTCCTCGGAAATGGGATGTGTGTAGTGCATGCAGCTCTCTGGGCTCAGTCCCACACTCCATCCTTACCCGGGAGTGGAATATCACACCTCTGGTTTGAGGTGCAATACCCCTGTAGCAGCCGAATCCTCAGGGTGCTACATTCCCCCCTGGTAAATCACAGCACGTCCTCGGGCTGTAAGATATAAAACATCCAAAACATACAATTTTTGCATAAACATCATAATAAAACATCATATAAAACATTATATATATATATATATATATCAATAAAACTTTTTCATATAAAACATTCTTGTAGACTTTTCCTCGCTTCTGTTCCTCCTCCGGTCACTGTGCAACTGGTGACCGGGCAAAGCGCGACAGTCTCTTTTCTTGGAAGTGGTTTTCCTGTAAAACCAGTAGGGGGCGCTTTAGGAAGCGCAACTATATACAAAAGGGAAGGTGGCCGCTCTCAGTCCTCGGCCAGGTATTAGGGAGGAATGACCGCTCTCAGTCCTCGGTCAGTGGGATTTAAGGGATAAACGGGTAAACAGTTCACACTTGCTGGTCCCAACGGGGACTATATTATCAGCAACAGTAACAGTTCACTGTGCCCCGACGGGCAACTATATACAGCTTCTACTCCGCTGTACTTAACGACGACGTCCTCCTGCTCTTTCTTTGTGGTTACCTTTAGCTTCAGACCCGTCCGGGTCCTCTTGTTCTTCCTCCTCACACCGCAGCTCTTCCTCCGTCAGGCGATGCACATGGAGGGCGTAGGGTCCTTTGGCACACTTGTGCCGGGTGAAGGTGACCTCGTCCCCGATGTAAAGGTCACGACCTCTGTGTCCCTCCGGTAGGTGGGACTCAACGTCTCTCCTGGTCACGAAGACGTCGCCATGGGGTGCGGTGGTCTCGGATGTAGCCCCACCCGTGCTGCATATTGAACTTGATCACAGTCCCGGTGGAAGGGGGACCATGAGCTGCACGGGGATTCCTCCTGGCCCGGCTCTTCTGCTCCGCGCTCCTTATCTGCGCTTGTTGTTCCCGGACCCGCCTCTCTCTCCGCTCCCTCTCAAAGACCTCGAGCTGCTGGCGGCAGCACTCTGCACGCTCCGCTGCGGCTGCCCGAGTCTCCTGAGTGAACCCCATGAGATCTTCTCCGGTGGGGTCCCACTCAAACTGTGCCTCCTCTAGCGGGGGCGAGGTCCTTTTTACGGGCTTTGGAACCGGAATCAGGGGTTCATCTAGGGGTCTCTCTTTCCGGAGTCGGGGATGGTGAAACTCCGGTGGCCAAATGAAGGGCTGCCCATCCGGGCACGTATGTTGGGCAAACAGATCTTCTCCCAGATGCGGCACTCTTGGTTTTATGGGCACGGTGGTGGTGGCGCCCGGGTTGCCCAGGCCTTGCGGCCAGGCCTGGGGCACCTGGAAAGTGAAGGGCACCGTAAGGACGGCGGCGCCCTGGGCTACTTGGCCCTGCGACCAGGCCGGGGGCTCCGCGGAGGTAGGGGGCGCTGTTGGTATTGCGGCGCCCGGGGGTACTAGGCCTTGCGACCAGGCTGGTGGTACTTCCTGCTTGGTCACGCTCGGGGTCGAGGCGTGTGACGTCACAGGGGTCGCGGCTCCCGTTTGAGGCCTAGTCTGCGGCGGTGACGTTGCGGCTACGGGCACGGCAGGGGGTACTTCGGGCTCTGCGACGGGGAGCTGGGGCAGGTACGCGGTTTCCGGGTTTGGGGTAGAGACGTCCCCTTTACCTGCCTCCACTCGTTCGGCTCCCTTCTCGGCGCCGTCTCCGGCCTTCAGTCCTCCTGCGCCATCCTCAGAGGCAGTCTGTCTCCTCGTCTTGGGTGGCGTGCTCCGCTGACGGGTCTCGGTCTGCTGGGCCATCTCACGGCTCCACTCCGCCAACGTCTCTCGTTGCACCCGGGCCATCCTCCTTGCGAGGCCCTCCAGAGCGGTCTGCGCACACTCCCGGTCTCGGGGGAGCTGTGCCAGGACCTCCACTAGGCCTAGTGGGGTCGTTGCTTCTAGCAGGCTCCTGACCAACGGGTCGGTGCTGCTCTGCTCTCCTTCTGTTGTCTCCAGCAGGCTCCTGGCCAGCGGGCCGGTGCTGCTCTGCTCTTCTCCCATCTCCGGGTAAGCTTCTTCTGGACTCAGCTCTAGGCTTCTTGTCTCCGGGTGCGCTCTCTCCAGACTGCTCCAGGCGACACCCATCTTTGTTCTCTCGTTCTTAGTCCTCCCACTTCGAGGGCGGTCCCGGGGCCACTTGGTGATTGTCAGCTCCAGGGGCAGTTCTTTCACGCTGACAGACACCTCTAGCATCACAGTCTCTGTTGGTGGGGGCGGTTTCCACTTTTGGCGCCATTTTCGGTCCTGGCCCACGATGGGAGGCGGCCTCCTGCCACCCTCTGGCACGCCCATAATGGCGTCCGCTCTTCCAAGGCGGGAAACCTTTGGAAATGGCGGGAATCGTCTCCCAGTGGCGGGAAACTCCGCAGATGGCGGGAAAAAGCTGTTAATGGCGGACAACCGGCGGGAATCGATCTGTGATGGAGTCCGATGGCGGGGACCCTCCGGAACCGGCGGGAGACTTCTTTTTGAGGTAAACTTGTTCTTTTCTTCAGGCACGCAGTACCCGGGTGTTGCGGGCACGTAATCCTGCCGACTACGCCAAAGTTGACGCGCCCCCTGGGCCATATTCTTTAGGGGAATACCAGGAGCCGGATCAGATGGGAGTTGTAGTCACCGAGTGGCAGTGACCCGGTCCGTGCCCAGGGTGTCAAGCTCAGAGTATGTGGCAGTCCTACAGATGTTATAAAGTTCTTTATGTCGACTACGCCACCCGTTGTATTGCGGTCACTACGGCCGCCGCTGCAGCAGGGTCCGCTGAGGCTGATGGTGTTGGTGCAGCTTTTGATAGTATAACCCCCAACGGGTGGGGTATAGCCTCAGGGGGTCAGGTGCAGAGGATGGGGGTTGTGGTGGTGCAGCATAGATGGTAATTAAAGACGGAGTCGGGTTGTGCAGTTTAGGGTATTTACTTACTGCTGATGTTCCGGTCACTCCAGCTTCAAGTGACCACCCGAGCCGTGCTGCGTCCACCAGGTCCTGGATTCAGCCAACCCCCAAGCAAGTCCGGAGCGTGACCCTGAGCCCTCCTTCCTGTCCTGTCTTCTGGCCGTCCCCACCAGGGATCCACCTAGGTCCAGCTCCCTCGGGCCTTCTGTTGGGAAACCCTTGGCCTTGGGTTCCCTGACCCTACTCGTGGTTTGCCTTCAGGGTGGATGTGGTGGGTGGCCGTGGCAGATCCTGCCCACGGCCTCCGGTCTCTGGCTGAGGTGTGCTTGAGCCCCCACCAGTTTGGGATCCGGTACCCTTTTGCCAACTCTTCACCCTGTGTTTGTATGTGGGTTCTTAGAGTTCCTTTTCGTTTCCCCCTCTGGGTCTCTCTTTCTTCTCCTCTCTCACTCTGGCTCAGGCTGCTCTGCTCCTCTTCCTCTCCTCTGCAAAGACTGGCTGACTGACTGACTGACTGACCCTGATCTTAGATGGTGCCCACCTTAAATACTCCCTCTATGTGTGAGCTCAGGTGACCAGCACCCAATGAGCTCCTATCTTTACCCAGGCTGCTCCCCCTATCTGCCCCTACACTACTTGGGATGTACCACCCCCCTCCCACTCCAGCCAGGAACAGACTCGGTCGTACCTGCACATTTCTAAGTGGGAGTACCGTTGGTCTGTTCCTCGGAAATGGGATGTGTGTAGTGCATGCAGCTCTCTGGGCTCAGTCCCACACTCCATCCTTACCCGGGAGTGGAATATCACACCTCTGGTTTGAGGTGCAATACCCCTGTAGCAGCCGAATCCTCAGGGTGCTACATAAACTTTTGGTTTCAATTGTAGTACAAGCAATCAAATGATCGCAGGTTCAAAGACTTCAAGCGTGGTTTGCAGATTTTCCCTGCAACCATGTATATTGGGTAGGAGCGCTGGTTACATATTAATGTTATGTTGTGTAAATGTACAGTATAATAAAACACCTTTCAATAAATGTATTCTATTCAGGGCACTTGCGGTTCTTGTTGGGCTTTTGCTGCTGTTGGAAACATTGAGGCACAGTGGGGAATCCTTGGACGTCCAGTAAACTTATCAGTTCAGCGTAAGTGTCTGCCCATCCTTGTCACAATGCTCCTGAGTGTGAATATAAGGGCACAGTCTGACAGCCGTATTACTCACACGAGGATCACATCTCAATCCTTGGACTGGCAGTCGGCTATCCTGACCTGAGAGTGGCAGCATGTATTTCTGTGCAGCTGCCATGCTCAGGTCAGGAGAGCCGATGACCAGTCCGAGGATTATGATGCAATCCTTGCGCGAGTAATACAGCAGTCTGACTGTGCCCTAAGATTATGTTCTGTAAATCGCAGTAATGTTGGGGTCCGTTCACTCCTATATGTTCTTAGTATCAGTTCTTTTGACATTTTGTTACTAAAAAGTGCAGCCTATGGAGAATACCAGCTCTCATTGAAGAGATCCAACTATCTATGGAGACTTCTTTTTAAAGTGTAAATAAGTTTAAATGGAGTGTGTCACCCCGAAAATGTCTTTTAGACTAACTATATAGGGAAAAGGGGACTTCACCCCTATAAAAATCACACTAACATTGGATTTGTTACTTGTACAGTGATTGCGAAAATATCTTTTAATCCATATGCACATGAGATAGCTCCGCTGCACACATGGACTGCACCGTTACGCCGCCTCAATTTGCGTCTTGGGGACTGAGCTAGTTTGTGATGGACAGCACTCGCTCCTAATCGAACAGCACTCTGACCCATATTATTCAATAGTTCAGTTCAGATTAATAAGTTTTTTCTTGGCCTGACTGTCCGTGAGAAAAAAATTACAGCATAGACAACTCTCTTACGTATATCAGATGAAACTCACTGTCACGATATGACGGTCTGAAGTGTGGGAGAGGAGCCTCAAGCTATCCCTGGGACTGGGACTGACCTTACTAAGCTCCTATTAAACCCTAATCTGTCCCCTCCTCCAGCCGATGAGGCATGGGACAGAAATGTAAGGGAAACAAGACACAAACACAGACAGTGATAACTGAATGGTACTATCATACAAAAACACTCACCAAAAATAGGGAGGAGGATTGGGAGGAATAAACAAACTAAATAGGAATAAGGACAAGGAGATAAACACTCATGAAACTACTGCACACAGATCACTTCAACTACTACTCCAAACTACACAGCTCAAAACTTTCCAGGAAGAAGATTCTTTCACCGGCAAGGAAGAAACTCCCAGAGCCAGTCAGTATATGTAGGGAGAGGAAATTATATAAGCAGTTGCAGCCGAGATCAAAAACGCTATATGGTCTCAGCCAGCATGGAAAGCGCACTGATGGAAAGGAAATCCATTTAAAATAGGACACGAATCACACTGTCTCTAAAGAGGACCTACGATTCATTACCCGTTGTGACCTTCTAACTCCAGGTCTCCTAGGGGGACGTGACATCCTCGTGACACTCACCCACTCAAGTCTATGGGTGTCGAAAAAAATCGGATCCCACACAGAATGTCAGATTTTTACAGATACATTTCTATTATATACCTAGGAAACGGTATTTAATCATGTACAGTACAGACCAAAAGTTTGGACACACCTTCTCATTTAAAGATTTTTCTGCATTTTCATGACTATGAAAATTGTACATTAACACTGAAGGCATCAAAACTATGAATTAACACATGTGGAATTATATACTTAACAAAAAAGTGTGAAACAACTGAAAATATGTCTTATATTCTAGGTTCTTCAAAGTAGCCACCTTTTGGTTTGATGACTGCTTTGCACATGACGCGCCCCCAGGGCCGTGGGGTACTCGGCAGCCGGGCCTCTGTTTGCTTGCAGGGGGGGATATCACGGTGGCTGGCCCGGTCCGTGACCCAGGGCGGTCAGTGCAAAAGGGGTTTATTTTTAGAAAGTTTGTGACGCCACCTGTGGAGTCTGGTGAGGATCACCAGTGCTGCAACAGTCCTCTGAGGCAGATGTTAGGGCAGCTTGTGATGGAACGGCTCCCCACAGGTGAAGCAGGCCTCAGGGCAGTGAAGTGAGAGCGTGGGGTGCGCTGGGCGTTGTAGTGCAGGGGGAACAATGGCGCAGATGAAAGAATGGATGGAGGCGGTACAGTGCACCCAAGGTTTTACTCACAATTCTCCAGACAGTCCACAGGTGCACTGTGCAGGTGCAGGCCTCCCACGTCGCGCTGCGTTCACCGGGCAGGGGTTCAATTCTTCCTCAGGCTGCTTGGGAATACCTGGCAGAACCCCACTTTCTCGTGTTCCTATTTTGACCGTCTTCACACTAGGTCCATCTCCCTCCTGCTCTGCGCTGCCCACTCTCAATCCCACTCGGGTGCTCTGAAGTCCTTCCTGTACGTCGGATCCGGGACCTACTTGACCCTCCTGGGGATTAGAATGCTGCAACGATCCCTCTGTCTTCTGACAGATGCGGGGCGTACAGGTGCCGTCCTGCGCGCGCCGTACCCTCTGGGATCCCTTCTATAACGGAGCCTACTCCCTGCTCCCCTCCTGGGCCTCCTGACTTGGCCCTACTTGTGTAGCAGATTTCCTAATGAGACTCTGCCCCCGGACTGTTCTTCTGAACTGTCCTGTGCTGTTCTTTTGAACTGCTCCATATAACTGAACTCTGATCTGCCACCTTAAGATGGCTTCCCTATTTATACTCTACTAAAGTGCTCCCTCTAACTACTTCCTCCACCCACACCCACTACTGGTTCCCGCTACCTTTGGGTTCCCCCCACTCCAGCAAGGGTCAGGGCTCAGCAGCTGCGCTCTGCATGTTGCCCCTCCAGCCGGCCTGGAGCAGTGTAGTGTTAAATGCAGGTGTTTGGGGTTCCGTGCAGCACTCCCATCTTACCTGAGAGAAGGGAGACACCACACCTCGGGGTGAGGTGCAGTACCTCTGTGGCGACTGAACCCTCAGGGGCGCCACACCACCTTTTGCTTTGATGACTGCTTTGCACACTCTTGGCATTCTCTTGATGAGCTTCAAGAGGTAGTCACCAGAAATGGTTTTCACTTCACAGGTGTGCCCTGTCAGGTTTAATAAGTTTAATGAAGGTCAGTCAGTGCGAAAAATTGGGAAAACTTTGAACCTGTCCCCAAGTGCAGTTGCAAAAACCATCAAGCGCTACAAAGAAACTGGCTCACATGAGGACCGCCCCAGGGAAGGAAGACGTTCTTCTGAGGATAAATTTATCCGAGTCACCAGCCTCAGAAATTGCAAGATAACAGCAGCTCAGATTAGAGACCAGGTCAATGCCACACAGAGTTCTAGCAGCAGACACATCTCTACAACAACTGTTAAGAGGAGACTTTGTGCAGCAGGCCTTCATGGTAAAATAGCTGCTAGGAAACCACTGCTAAGGACAGGCAACAAGCAGAAGAGACTTGTTTGAGCTAAAGAACACAAGGAATGGACATTAGACCAGTGGAAATCTGTGCTTTGGTCTGATGAGTCCAAATTTGAGATCTTTGGTTCCAACCACTGTGTCTTTGTGCGACGCAGAAAAGGTGAACGGATGGACTCTACATGCCTGGTTCCCACCGTGAAGCATGGAGGAGGAGGTGTGATGGTGTGGGGGTGCTTTGCTGGTGACACTGTTGGGGATTTATTCAAAATTGAAGGCATACTGAACCAGCATGGCTACCACAGCATCTTGCAGCGGCATGCTATTCCATCCGGTTTGCGTTTAGTTGGACCATCATTTATTTTTCAACAGGACAATGACCCCAAACACACCTCCAGGCTGTGTAAGGGCTATTTGACCAAGAAGGAGAGTGATGGGGTGCTACGCCAGATGACCTGGCCTCTACAGTCACCAGACCTGAACCCAATCGAGATGGTTTGGGGTGAGCTGGACCGCAGAATGAAGGCAAAAGGGCCAACAAGTGCTAAGCATCTCTGGGAACTCCTTCAAGATTGTTGGAAGACCATTTCCGGTGACTACCTCTTGAAGCTCATCAAGAGAATGCCAAGAGTGTGCAAAGCAGTCATCAAAGCAAAAGGTGGCTACTTTGAAGAACCTAGAATATAAGACATATTTTCAGTTGTTTCACACTTTTTTGTTAAGTATATAATTCCACATGTGTTAATTCATAGTTTTGATGCCTTCAGTGCGAATGTACAATTTTCATAGTCAAGAAAATACAGAAAAATCTTTAAATGAGAAGGTGTGTCTAAACTTTTGGTCTGTACTGTACATATTTTAATATAGATATGTGAAAACGGATAGCACAAGGATGTCACACGGACATCACACGGATGTCGCACGGATGTGAAAAAAGAACACATGGATGGCACATGGATGAAAATCTGAGAAAAATTAGATGAAAATCCTCAGAGTATTCTGGATGAAACTCGGACGATTTCTCATACGCTTGTCTGCAGCCTCCCTAATACAAAAGAGTAGAATTGCACAGCCAAAGGCTGCAGTTCATGCAATACTGAAGCTGGATACAAGAGAAAATCTATGTTCACACTGGGAGGATAGCATCACTTTGCTGAGCATTAGGGCGCAGACAGACGACCGTATTTCTCATGCGAGGATGGCATTGCAATCCTCGGACTGGCTGTCGGCTCTCCTGACCTGAGTGGCAGCATGTGTTTCTCTGCAGCTGTCATGCTCAGGTCAGAAGAGCCGACAGCAGGTCTGAGGATTGCGATGCTATCCTTGCATGAGAAATACGGCTCTCTGCTCCCTTACTGCTCCATCATTTTAATGAGCAGGACAGCCACTGATCAAAACATCTGACGTGTCTCTATAACAATTGCAGTTACTCAATAATTGACATATGACCTAACTTGTCCTGCAAATAAACAAGCCCTTACATAAAGTAGATATGTCAACAGAAAAATAAAGAAGTTAGGGCTCTTCCAAACTGTTCATGTAAAAATGGAAAAATTGCATGTCTTGAAAGCTCCCTTATTTCTGCGGGCATGCTGAATTTCTACTTTGCAAACTTTACTCCTCCTAAATTTACCTCTTCTCATTTGTTCACCTAAATATTTTCTTTCAGAGGTTCTGGATTGTAGTCCTTTTGAAGATGGCTGTAAAGGAGGATATCTTTGGGACGCTTACAAAACTGTCAGGAAGCAAAGTAAGAAATATTATATTTACTGTACAGAAATACAAAATGTATCATGTAAGACAATAGATCATTTTGACCACTCCTAAAATTTTGAACAGATAGATTAAATTGCTAGTCAGTTTACCCAATGAAGCCACATAAGAATAAAGGATATTCCAAAATCAAGCGGGATTGCGAGGCCATGAAAGATTTGAGGGAGGACAAAACTGTTACTGTAAAACCAATGTCATTGTCGCGTGATTTACAATCAGGAAATGAACGGATTGTGGGAAAATCAAACTGCCTTTTAAAAACTCAAAAGCAACACTAATAAGTTTACAAAAGTTATGAAAACTATTTGATAAAACCATGTCATATAATTTACTTATTTGTTATGTAACAGAGTCACTGGTGTTATATGCGAGTGAAGTACACTCTGCACCCCATCTTGACTGAAAAAAAAACAGAAATGTAGAAATTTTTTCAAATTTATTAAAAAAGAAAAACTGAAATATCACATGGGCATTAAGTATTCAGACACTTTGCTCAGACACTCATATTTAAGTCACATGCTGTCCATTTCCTTGTGATCCTCCTTGAGATGGTTCTACTCCTTCATTGGAGTCCAGCTGTGTTTAATTAAACTGATAGGACTTGATTTGGAAAGGCACACACCTGTCTATAAAAGACCTCACAGCTCACAGTGCATGTCAGACCAAATGAGAATCATGAGCTCAAAGGAACTGCCCAAGGAGCTCAGAGACAGAACTGTGGCAAGGCACAGATCTGGCCAAGGTTACAAAAGAATATCTGCATTACTCAAGGTTCCTAAGAGCACAGTGGCCTCCATAATCCTTAAATGGAAGAAATTTGGGACCACCTGAAGTCTTCCTACACCTGGCCGTCCAGCCCAACTGAGCAATCGTGGGAGAAGAGCCTTGGTGAGAGAAGTAAAGAAAAAGCCCAAGATCACTGTGGCTGAGCTCCAGAGATGCAGTAGGGAGATGGGAGAAAGTTCCACAAAGTCAACTATCACTGCAGCCCTCCACCAGTCGGCCCTTTATGGCAGAGTGGCCCAATGGAAGCCTCTCCTCAGTGCAAGACATATGAAAGCGCGCATAGAGTTTGCTCAAAAACACATTAAGGACTCCCAGACTATGAGAAATAAGATTCTCTGGTCTGATGAGACGAAGATAGAACTTTTTGGTGATAATTCTAAGCAGTATGTGTGGAGAAAACCAGGCACTGCTCATCACCTGCCCAATACAATCCCAACAGTGAAACATGGTGGTGGCAGCATCATGCTATGGGGGTGTTTTTCAGTTGCAGGGACAGGACCATTGGTTGCAATTGAAGGAAACATGAATGCGGCCAACTACAGAGATATCCTGGATGAACACCTCTTCCAGAGTGCTCTGGACCTCAGACTTGACCAAAGGCTCACCTTCCAACAAGACAATGACCCTAAGCACACAGCTAAAATAACAATGGAGTGGCTTCTGAACAACTCTATGACCATTCTTGACTGGCCCAGCCAGAGCCCTGACCTAAATCCAATTGAGCATCACTGGAGAGACCTGAAAATGGCTGTCCACCAACGTTCACCATTCAACCTGACGAAACTGGAGAGGATCTGCAAGGAAGAATGGCACAGGATCCCTAAATCCAGGTGTGAAAAACTCGTTGCATCATTCCCAAGAAGACTCATGGCTGTACTAACTCAAAAGGGTGCTTCTACTCAATACTGAGCAAAGGGTTTGAATACTTATGACCATGTGATATTTCAGTTTTTCTTTTTTAATAAATTTTCAAAAATTTCTACATATCTTTTTTTTACAGTCAAGATGGGGTGCAGAGTGTACTTTAATGAGAAAAAAATGAACTTTTTAGAATTTACCAAATGGCTGCAATGAAACAAAGAGTGAAAAATTTAAAGGGGTCTGAATACTTTCCGTACCCACTGTAGCTACAGCTGTTCTGTGAAGGCCTCAGAGGTTTGTTTCTGAACATTAGGGATCAGACAGCATCTTGAAAACGAAGGAACCCACCAGACAGGTCAGAGATAAAGTTGTGTAGAAGAGTAAAGCAGGGTTAGTTTATAAAAAAAATAGCCCAAGCACTGAACATCTCACAGAGCACTGGTCAATCCATCATCCAAAAATGGAAGGAGTATGGCACAACAGCAAACCTACCAAGACATGGCCGTCCACCTAAACTGACATCCTAAGCAAGGAAAGCACTAATTAGAGAAGCAATTTGCGGCCCCTCTGCCTGCCTCCAGTCTGTGAAAGCAGGTCACTGCCGAGATTTTAAACAGAGGGGGCCGGTCATTCACAGAGTGGAGCTAGGAAAAAGGGCCGGGGAATCACAGACAGGAAGGAGAAGACCCAGTGCACAGTCCGACCCCTGTGCACCCAAATATAATTAGAAGAAAATTTTAAATAGGGAATAAAGAAGAACTACAAAGCAGAATTCTTCATCAAATGTATCAATGTAATCAGTATTACAGCGCCATTACAGACATGGCGTTACTTTACATAACAAAATCATGCTGACAAGTTTGGGCAGCATGAATCGCCTAACAGGTTCCTTTTAAAGGAGTTCTCCTATCTCGGACATTGATTGCATATCAACAGGATAAGCCATAAATATCAGATGGATGTGACTCACATTTATCTCAAGAATGAGGCCTCTTTACACAGTCTCAGGAAAAGAGAGGTGGCCAAACAGGCGTAGTCCACTTCATTCTTTCTGTGGGAGCTCCACAAATTGCAGAGTGGTAGAAACACTATAAATGGCCCAGATGGGAATGCTCTTTAAAATCAAAACACCATGCAGAACTACTGTCAGCAATATCCAATATATACAGTGCCTACAAGTAGTATTCAACCCCCTGCAGATTTAGCTGGTTTGATAAGATGCAAATAAGTTAGAGCCTTCAAACTGCAAACAAGAGTAGGTTTTATGAACAGAAGCATAAATCTTACAAACCAAAAAGTTATGTTGCTCAGTTGAATTTTATTAAATTTTAAACATAAAAGTGTGGGTCAATTATTATACAACCTCTATGTTTAATATTTTGTGGAATAACCCTTGTTTGCAATTACAGCTAATAATCGTCTTTTATAAGACCTGATCAGGCCGGCACAGGTCTGTGGAGTTATCTTGGCCCACTCCTCCATGCAGATCTTCTCCAAGTTATCTAGGTTCTTTGGGTGTCTCATGTGGACTTTATTCTTGAGCTCCTTCCACAAGTTTTCAATTGGGTTAAGGTCAGGAGACTGACTAGGCCACTCCAACACCTTGACTTTTTCCCTCTTGAACCAGGCCTTGGTTTTCTTGGCTGTGTGCTTTGGGTCGTTGTCTTGTTGGAAGATGAAATTATGACCCATCTTAAGATCCTTGATGGAGGAGCGGAGGTTCTTGGCCAAAATCTCCAGGTAGGCCATGCTATCCATCTTCCCATGGATGCGGACCAGATGGCCAGGCCCCTTGGCAGAGAAACAGCCCCACAGCATGATGCTGCCACCACCATGCTTGACTGTAGGGATGGTATTCTTGGGGTCGTATGCAGTGCCATCCAGTCTCCAAACGTCACGTGTGTGGTTGGCACCAAAGATCTCGATCTTGGTCTCATCAGACCATAGAACCTTGAACCAGTCTGTCTCAGAGTCCTCCAAGTGATCATGAGCAAACTGTAGACGAGCCTTGACATGATGCTTTGAAAGTAAAGGTACGTAAGGGCTCGTCTGGAACGGAGACCATTGCGGTGGAGTACGTTACTTATGGTATTGACTAAAACCAATGTCCCCACTGCCATGAGATCTTCCCGGAGCTCCTTCCTTGTTGTCCTTGGGTTAGCCTTGACTCTTCGGACAAGCCTGGCCTCGGCACGGGAGGACACTTTCAAAGGCTGTCCATTCCGTGGAAGGCTAACAGTAGTTCCATAAGCCTTCCACTTACGGATGATGCTCCCAACAGTGGAGACAGGTAGGCCCAACTCCTTGGAAAGGGTTTTGTACCCCTTGCCAGCCTTGTGACCCTCCACGATCGTGTCTCTGATGGCCTTGGAATGCTCCTTTGTCTTTCCCATGTTGACCATGTCTGAGTGCTGTTCACAAGTTTGGGGAGGGTCTTAAATAGTCAGAAAAGGCTGGCAAAAGAGATCTTTAATCCACACATGTGAAGCTCATTATTCTTGGTACCTGAACTACTTCTTAATACTTTTGGGAGACCAAACAGAATTCTTGTGGTTTGAGGGGTTGAATAATAAATGACACTCTGAATTAACTTTTAACGTTTTTTATATAAAAAAAAAAAATAAATTTGCTGCAGTGCATTTCCCACTTCCAGGCTGATCTACAGTACAAATGTCACAATGCCAAGTTAATTCCGCATGTGTCAACCAGCTAAATCTGCAGGGGGTTGAATACTACTTGTAGGCACTGTATACAGTAGTGTCTATTGTATTCTATAAATATTTGTTATATAAAATGAATGTATTAATTAATAAAAGTCAATAATATTTTTCTCTGATTTCCTCTATAGACGGACTGGTTCCTGAATGTGTTTACCCATATAAAGGGATTAAACAGGCATGTCAAAAGTTCAATTCTTTAAAAACGAACATAAAAGGCTTTAGAATGCTGCCTCGAAATGAAAACGGTAAGGAATATAAGATATTTTTTTTGTGCAGTGGAAGCTTTGATTACTAAGAAATTCTGATGATATTCCTGTTTACTGTGAGACTCTTAGAAAATCTGAAAAATATATTGGCCTAATTTCCTGCATAAACGAGATTATTAGCTAAATGCATAAATGCAAAACACCAGTCTTAATGAATCGGGGACAATATGTTTTCTCTTTCTTTTCTAAACTTTAATCTTTCAATGTCATAGATTCATTTCAGACATTCACACCTATAAATTCTAGTACACCAAGGCGCCGATTAATCAGGACTAGCATTTTGCACACCAATCTTAATGAAAGGTGCGCTGGGGTAAGATGCACTAAATTTATTAAAGAGAAACTGTCGGCAGGTATTTGCTATTTAATCTGAAAGCAATAAATCAAAAAGGGTGTCCTGAATTTTATATACCAATTGTTGGTGTCATTCTATAGACAATAAATATCCACGTATACCTATATCATAAATATGAGATATAACAAATGACTGGCCATATAGATAATATCACAATCACTTTATTGAAGACATATGTATTAAAAACAAGTACAAAAGAATACCTCAAAAAGAGACAAAAGACCAAACCTACTATATATACAAGTCCCCACAAAATATTCACTGAAAAGCTTCTAGTATAATCTAATTTTTAGTAAATAGCTTGCTGAATGCTGCATAGTTTATAATAGTAACTAGAGCATTAAAAGCTATTGGGCTATATTAAGCTGATGCTCCACTTTCCTAATACATTATATAGTTCAGTACACAAGCCATTGGAACAAGGTGCTAAAGGGAAACAACAGAAACAACAAATCCTATGACAACTCAGGCGACGCCCCCTGAGGAAATGGTTGGCATGAAACGCGCGTTGGGGCTGCGAGACAGGAGACCGCACTATGCGCAGGACGTGCACTGCTTCTCTACATAATAACATGTAAGTTGTCATAGGATTTGTTGTTTCTGTTGTTTCCCTTTAGCACCTTGTTCCCAAGGCTTGTGTACTGGGCTATATAATGCATTAGGAAAGCTTTTATGCCTCTAGTTACTACTAGAAACTACTAGAAACTGTGCAGCATTCAGCAGGCTATTTACTAGAAATTAGATTACACTAGAAGCTTTTCAGTGAATATTTTGTGGGGACTTGCATGCATACTAGGTTTGGTCTTTTGTCTCTTTTTGAGGTATTCTTTTGTACTTGCTTTTAATACATATGTCTTCAATAAAGTGATTGTGATTTTATCTACTTGGGCAGTCATTTGTTATGTCTCATTTTTATGATAGCGGTATACGTGGATATTTATTAATCTGAAAGCAGCATGATGTAGGGGCAGACACCCTGATTCCAATAATGTTTCACTTGCTCAGCAGCTTGCTGTAGTTTCAATACAATCAGTGTTTTATCAGGAGGAGATTATCACTGCAGGACTAGGTGTTATGTCTCAAGCAGTCAGGATAATCTATATAACCCCACCCTCACCACTGATTGGCAGCTTGCTGACAATGTACAAAGGAAGCTTCCAATCAGTGGTGTGGGCGGGGTTATGCACAGCTCAGCATTGTGAGCACTGCTACATCTACAACAGAGAAAACAGTGATGCTCTTAAAATGGCATCAAGCAGCCCATTAAGTGACACATCGCTGGAATCAGGATCTCTTCCCATACCTCATGCTGCTCTCATATTACATAGCAAAAACCTGCTGATAGATTCCCTTTAAGTGACTGGGTTAACATTTTTGGTAGAGACGAATGGCAGTTGTAAGATGTGGCGACTTCATTAAGAGGAATGCACTTCCACCAGAAGTGTTACCCCAGCCAGGGGCTAGTGTATATTTCTGCCATAATTTCTGCCATCTTTGTAGTGCAAATAATGATGAAGTTGATGGACAAGTTGTGTCACGCTCTGTCCTGCACCAGCTCTACTCACTTTGGCAGAGCTGGCCGAGACTTGCATGAAAATATCAAAAGTTGCCACGTTTTTGCACAACTTCAAGTTGTCCAAAAATGTTGTGAGATTTCAAAGTTATACACTAGACGAAAACTCTTTGATGCAGGCAGGTGTTCCTCTATAGAAGAGGTGCAGCTTTCTGCCACAACTATACTACTAGAACTCTAAAAACCATTGGCTCTAATGAAGGAGACCAAGATTGTTGGTATGGAAAGTACTACAATTTAGAACAGTTAAAAAATGTACATCCACTTGTGCAAGATAGTGATTATAGTGTAGGATCCTGCAGTATAATCTTTTTTCTAAATCACTCAGTTTTGCTGATAACTGCAGCACGGACTACCTGAACTCTGTGCTGAAGGTTACTTTAAACTAGCAGAGGTACAATTTAAAGGAAATCTGTCCTCAGGCTTTTGCTACCCCATCTGAGAGCAGCATGATGCGGGGACAGAGATCCTGATTCCAGTGATATGTCACTTACTGGGCTGTTTGCTGCAGTTTTGATAAAATCACAGTTTTATTTGCTGCAGGTCTACCAGTTCTCTGAATGCTGAGCTCTGTGTATAATCCCGCCCCCCCCAACTGATTGGCAGCTTTCTGTGTACACCTTACATAAGCAGAAAGCAGCCAATCAGTGGTGTGGGCGGAGGTACACAGAGCTTATGAATATGGAGGACTACATGGTAACAGATTTACTAGTCCTCTACTGATCTCTTGCTGATAAAACAATGATTTTATCAAAACTACAGCAAGCAGCAGCACAGTAAGTGACTCAGCGCTAGAATCAGGGTCTCGGCCAGTGGCGTAACTACTGGAGCCCAGTGCAAAATTTGGACCTGGGCTCACACCTGCATATTGGTCAGGTGTATGGGCCCTTGTAGTGTTCTATATCCTATAAAGATGTATGTGTTCACCCTCCATGTAATAATGTTCCCCATTCTGATCCCCTTTCTGCAATAATGTCCCCTGTCCTGGCCTCTTTCTGTAATGATGTCCCCCATCCTGGTCCCTTCCTGGAATTATGAGCCCCATCCTGGTATAAAGACGCCCATCCTAGTAAAATGTCCCCCATCCTGGTATAATTACCTCCATCCAGCCCAATACTGGTATAATGACCCCCATCCTGGTATAATGACCCCATCTTGGGCCCTAGCTTAGTAAAATGGCCCCCATGCCAGGGCCCCTTACAGGTATAATGTCCCCCATCCTTCTATAATGATCCCCATCTTGGGCCCTCTCTGTTATGATCTGCAACAAGTACTAAGGAAAGATAGGGGAAAGCTGTCCCTACAGTAAGACTAACCTGAATCTCTACGATGTAGCGGGCTGCCTGTTCCTAGCGAACAGACCCGCCTTAGTCCTCGGCTAGTCTGAACGAAGACCTATAGCAGGGGGGAGGGGTCCCTAAAAGAACTAAGGACTGGAACAAAAATGGTACACCTCCTAAACAGAGAAATTGTTGCAGAACACAAAAAGACAAACTGACAAAAAGGTACTAGAGGTCCCAGAAAGACCAAGCGAACTGACAGAGATAGGCACCGAATCACCTGGCTAGAGAAACAGTCAAACAACACTGAAGTCCAGCACAGCCAAAAGGGCTGAGCTGGAATATAAAGGCAGATGGTCACGTGACCCCAAAACACAAGAAGAAAAAAACAAACAGGAGGGTTCTAACACTATCCTGGTATAATAATCCCTATCTTGGTTTAATGAACCCCTATCCTGGTTTAATGACCTTCCATACTGGTAAAATGTCCCCAATCCTGGTTTAATGACCTCCCCCATTCTGGTAAAATGTTCCCCATCCTGGTATAATGACCCCCATCCTGGGCTCCTTTCAGGTATAATGTCCTCCATCCTGGTATAATGTTCCCCATCTTCGTTTAATGACCCTCTATCCTGGTAAAATGTCCCCCATCCTGGTATAATGAGCCCCCATCCTGGTATAATAACACCCATCTTGGGCCCCATCCTGTTAAAAAGTTCTCCATCCTGGGCTCCTTCCAGGTATAATGTTCCTCATCCTGCTATAATGATCCCCATCTTGATTTAATGACACCCATCTTGGGCCCCATCCTCGTAAAAAGTACCCTATCTGGGGCCCCTTTCAGGTATAATGTCCCCCATCCTGGTATAATGACCCCCAATTCCGGTAAAATATCCAACATCCTGGTATAATGACACCCATCTTGGGCCCCATCCTGGTAAAAAGTTCCCCATCCTGGGCCCCTTCCAGGTATATTGTCCCCCATCCTGTTATAATGATCCCCATCTTGGTTTAATGACCCCCCATCCTGGTATAATGACCCCCATCTTGGGCCCCACCATCCTGGTAAAAAGTTCCCCATCCTGGTCCCCTGCCAGATATAATGTCCCCTATCCTGGTATAACGACACCCATCTTGGGCCCCATCCTGGTAAAAAGTTCCCCATCCTGGCCCCCTGCCAGGTATAATGTCCCCTATCCTAGTATAATGACACCCATCTTGGGTCCCATGCGGGTAAAAGGTTTCCCATCCTGGGCCCCTTCCAGGTATAATGTCCCCCATCCTAGTATAATGACCCCCCCATCCTGGCTTTGACTGGGCCACTGTCAGCTGCCAGCTTCTAATTGGCCCGTGGCGTGTAACGCGGTGCAGGGCCCCGGAGGGTTTCTGTGCTGCAATACACTATAGCTGAATGGTTATCTGACGATGCACATTCGTTTGAAATAGGAACCAGTGTCGGCGGTCCCCCCTCCTGCACGGGCCTGGTCACAGTCACAAACTCTGAGACGGCAATTATTACTCCCCTAGTCTCTTTTCGTAAATCATGCTGCCGTCAAATTAGGTGAAAAATCCTGGTGACAGATTCCCTTTAAACCAATAGGGTTAAAGAAAAATTATTACATTCATGGAAACATTTTAGAATTACACATTGATTTGTTATATTTTTTTCTTTCAGTAATGGCCTGTTATGTCAGGAACAGTGGAACAATTGCTGTGGGCATGAATGCTATTGTTCTGAAGGTAAAATATGCAGTGAAAGAATGGATAGAACATGTACTGGAAACACAGATATGTGAATGAGGCCTTAGAGAAACTCATGAGATGGGAATAGCCCTTTAATTCCATGGATACGGTCAAGAAGAACCAGCTTAGAAAAATTGTAATGGAGTGGGTGGCTTTTAGTTGCAAAATGAGTCAACAAGCAGGATCAAAACCAAGCAGATAGATGCAAATTATAGTCACAAAACTACGTGGGGTCAGAAGTCAATACTCTCAGTCACTACAGTTGCAGTTTCACATATGCAACCAAAATAAATAAAGACATTCATATACACATACATTTGTAAGGTGCCCCAGTGAGGTAGTTGTGGGTGAGCTGTAGCTCCTGCTCTCTCTGACACCTTACAGCCTTCCCTCCCTCCCACCTTACCTCCCTCTGATGTGCTGCAGTATATGTGGTGCTTTCCACTTACTTCAGACCTGCCAGTCACGTCTGTCTCCAGGCATTTCTCTTCTGTAACCAGGGCAGCAATAAATTCAGAGGACAAGAGGTTCATAACAATAACTGGGACTTTACTTGAGGAAGAGTAATATGTACAATATTTACAGGCAGATATAATGGATAAGGCCCAACGGGTTGTCATCTTTCCCACTGGTACTTGACAACTTCAGCCCTGGTTCCCAATTTATGGGAAGCATCTCTGTTGCCTTATTCTCTAGCCCTAGAGAATCTTCCTCACCAATTACAGTATATCTGGATCCTAGTTCTCCCCACATTTTAGGTTTGAGTCCTGACTTCTTATGCAGCCTGCAGACAGAATGTGTCCCCAGGTCCTCATTGACTCTCTTGAGTTTCCCAGGCCAAATAAGGGGACTCTTGTGGAGGGATTTTTCTCCTTGGTGATCCACAGTCTGGGGTATGGGGCTCACGTCTGCCCTAGCAGCCAATATACCAAGGCTGTGTGTCCTGTCCCAAGTACTAAATCTCACTAACTAACTACTTCCCACAGTGCCCACCCTCTATGTGCTGTCCTCACACACAGTTAACTCCCTCACTGCCCTAAATGCCTACAATGCTACTGGCCAACTTCACCTGTTATCTGCATTCTAAACAGTGGCATCTTGTGGCTGGTTACTAATACTACAGCCCAGAAGGAAACATATCAGGAACAGAGCATTTATTCACATCCTGTGCTCAACCATAGCACTGGGTTCCCTCTCCCTCTACTGGGCTAGATTATCACAGCTAACTGTTATGAACTGCTACAAACACTAAGGAAAGAAAGGAAAACTGTCCCTACAATAGGACTAAGCTGATTCCCTACGATGCAGCGGGGGACCTGTTCCTTGTGAACAGACCCGTCTAAGTCCTCGGCTAGTCTGAACGCAGACCTATAGATATAAGGGAGGGGTCCCTACAAGAACTAAGGACTGGGAGATAGCTGGACACCTCCTAGCAGAAATTGCAGCAGAGCAAAGACAAACAAACAAACAGAAGTACTAGTGGTCAAAAGACCAAGCAAACTACAGAGTAAGGTACAAGGCACCTGGCTAGCTTAAGAGTAAAAGTAAAAAGTAAAAGTATTAAAATCTGACCTTGACATTACAATATTCCAGAACGATTTGGATAAGATGACTGAATGGGCAAACCCTTGGCAGATGAGGTTTAATGTAGATAAAGGTAGAGTAATTCACCTAGGATGGAGTAATCCTATTGCTGCATATACATTAATGGGAGTATACTCGGGACTACAGAACAGGAGAAGGACTTGGGTATTCTGGTTACAAGTAAGCTGAGCAGCAGCACTCAATGTCAAGCAGCAGCTAGAAAAGCAAACAAGATTTTAGAATGTATAAAAAGAGAAATAAAATTATGTCATCCCAATGTATTGTTACCCCTTTATCAATCACTGGTGAGGCCACATCTGGAATATGGGATCCAGTTTTGGGCGCCACATTTAAAAATGATATTCAGAAGTTAGAGTCAGTTCAAAGGCAGCAACTAGATAATAACAAGGGATGGAGGCCTCTCATATGATGAGAGATTGAAAAAAGTGAGCTTGTTTAGTTTAGAAAAACGACGCCTCAGAGGGGATCTCATTTACATGTATAAATATATGTGTGATCAGTACAAAGAACTGGCACATGACTTACTCCTTCCAAAGACCATACTAAGGATCAGGTTCACTCATTACAGGTGGAAGTAAGGCGATTCCGGTATCTAAACAGGAAAGGGTTCTTTACAGTCAGAGCAGTTGGACTGTGGAATGCCGACCACAAGAGGTAGTGATGGCCGACACTATAACAGCTTTCAAAAAAGGGCTGGATGATTTCCTCAATACACATAACATTGTGGGTTACAGTTAAATTAGACAAAATGTTACACCTATAGTAGTACATTTAATACAGTAATAGTAATTACATGACTAGTATCATAAGTAGGTTTGATCCAGGGTTCTAGGACTGATCGCCTTTTCTTGGGGTCAAGAAGGAATTTTATCCCGTGATGCAAATTGGCTGAATGTGTCCTGGGGTTTTTGCCTTCTTCTGGATCAACAGTTTTAGGCATAGGGATTTTAGTAATACCATTATTAGAATCACAAGAGTAATACAAAAACTAAAATGAATTAAAAAATTAGAAAAGGGTTCATTTGTAATTGTAATTGTGCAACAATAATAAAAATGGTAATAATACATTTGTGAGGCCTAGTCCCAGTTAGCTAGTAAGTTAGTGTAGTGTTAGTGTAGGGAGTACAATTGGGGGAGAAAGGTTGGACTTGATGGACCTAGGTCTTTATTCAACCTACATTACGATGTTCCTATGTTGTATCGTGTCTACAGTATTCATTAATTGTTGACTCTTTTGGTGTTAATACAGTGTTACCAGAGAGGAGTAATTCGACGTAAATCCTGTGATCGAAAAAAATTAAACCATGCAGTTGTACTAATGGGATTTTCCAAAGGTAAAGATAAATCTTAGTTCTTAATTCTTTTGGTTTTGCTTCAAGGAACTAGGACATTTTTGCAGAAAAAAAATGCTGTTTGCAAAACTACCTTGCAGGTGTCCTAAAATCGATTTCATTGTGGTTCTGTTAGTGAAATAGATCCCCCGCTCTCCAACTGTTGTGATGAATATAGCTGTATATCTGTGCATCCTTTGTGCCCCGATTCATCATTGCCTTTGTGCCTGTTTTTTGTTTAGTTTTGTGTGTTTTTCTCCTTTTTCTAGCACCCAATTCATTACTCTGCTCCTTTTGTGAAGTCTATTTTATTTGTGCTCGTCTATTTTTCGTTTTTTTTTGTTTTCCGTTTAATGGGCAGAGTCTAGCAATCCAGATGTTTTCACCTGATTTATCAATTGCGACTTTATAAAAAGACGCACAACGTGGGTCCACTTCACTCCAGTTTCTCCTTGATGTATTTTTGAGTATGCCAGATTTTTGCAACTTTTGGCACGAAAAGTCTCAAAAACAGAGAGGAAAAAAGCCAATTTTTGACTTTGCGGCAAATTCATGAATCACATGCACCATTTTGATGAATTTAGCGCTAAAAACGGCAACTAATACCACAAGGCAGAAAAAAAAGAAAGTGACTTTAAAAAAAAAACGCAAATGATGAATCGGGGCCATAATATTGTAAAGTACAGACATTATTCTCTACACAGCTGTCAGACTTTTTTTATTCTTAGTCAAAATCTTACAACTGCTGCATGTATTACAAAGCTGTAGCACTTCTATACAAAAAAAAAAAACAGGGAGGAAAGGAAAAATAAAATCAATGAAATATATATATATATATATATATATATATATATATATATATATGTACAGTGCCTACAAGTAGTATTCAACCCCCTGCAGATTTAGCTGGTTTGATAAGATGCAAATAAGTTAGAGCCTTCAAACTGCATTCGAGAGTAGGTTTTATGAACAGAAGCATAAATCTTACAAACCAAAAAGTTATGTTGCTCAGTTGAATTTTATTAAATTTTAAACATAAAAGTGTGGGTCAATTATTATTCAACCCCTATGTTTAATATTTTGTGGAATAACCCTTGTTTGCAATTACAGCTAATAATCGTCTTTTATAAGACCTGATCAGGCCGGCACAGGTCTGTGGAGTTATCTTGGCCCACTCCTCCATGCAGATCTTCTCCAAGTTATCTAGGTTCTTTGGGTGTCTCATGTGGACTTTATTCTTGAGCTCCTTCCCAAGTTTTCAATTGGGTTAAGGTCAGGAGACTGACTAGGCCACTCCAACATCTTGACTTTTTCCCTCTTGAACCAGGCCTTGGTTTTCTTGGCTGTGTGCTTTGGGTCGTTGTCTTGTTGGAAGATGAAATTACGACCCATCTTAAGATCCTTGATGGAGGAGCGGAGGTTCTTGGCCAAAATCTCCAGGTAGGCCGTGCTATCCATCTTCCCATGGATGCGGACCAGATGGCCAGGCCCCTTGGCTGAGAAGCAGCCCCACAGCATGATGCTGCCACCATCATGCTTGACTGTAGGGATGGTATTCTTGGGGTCGTATGCAGTGCCATCCAGTCTCCAAACATCACGTGTGTGGTTGGCACCAAAGATCTCGATCTTGGTCTCATCAGACCATAGAACCTTGAACCAGTCTGTCTCAGAGTCCTCCAAGTGATCATGAGCAAACTGTAGACGAGCCTTGACATGACGCTTTGAAAGTAAAGGTACCATACAGGCTCGTCTGGAACGGAGACCATTGCGGTGGAGTACGTTACTTATGGTATTGACTGAAACCAATGTCCCCACTGCCATGAGATCTTCCCGGAGCTCCTTCCTTGTTGTCCTTGGGTTAGCCTTGACTCTTCGGACAAGCCTGGCCTCGGCACGGGAGAACACTTTCAAAGGCTGTCCAGGCTGTGGAAGGCTAACAGTAGTTCCATAAGCCTTCCACTTACGGATGATGCTCCCAACAGTGGAGACAGGTAGGCCCAACTCCTTGGAAAGGGTTTTGTACCCCTTGCCAGCCTTGTGACCCTCCACGATCTTGTCTCTGATGGCCTTGGAATGCTCCTTTGTCTTTCCCATGTTGACCATGTCTGAGTGCTGTTCACAAGTTTGGGGAGGGTCTTAAATAGTCAGAAAAGGCTGGCAAAAGAGATCTTTAATCCACACATGTGAAGCTCATTATTCTTGGTGCCTGAACTACTTCTTAATACTTTAGGGGGACCAAACAGAATTCTTGTGGTTTGAGGGGTTGAATAATAAATGACACTCTGAATTAACTTTTAACGTTTAAAAAAAAACAAAAAAAAAAAACAAAAACAAAATTTGCTGCAGTGCATTTCCCACTTCCAGGCTGATCTACAGTACAAATGTCACAATGCCAAGTTAATTCCGCATGTGTCAACCAGCTAAATCTGCAGGGGGTTGAATACTACTTGTAGGCACTGTATATATACTGTATAGACACCCACAAAATGCCACTTAGTGGGCTGCATGCTGTCATTTTGATACAATCACTGTTTTCTCTGCTGCAGATCTAGCAGTGCTCAGAATGCTGAGCTGTGTATAACTCCGCCCACACCACTGCTTGGCTGCTTTCTGTGTACACTGTGCATAGGCAGAAAGCTGCCAATCAGTGGTGGGACAGGGTTACACAAATCAGTTGACTTCTTTTTCTTTTGTTTTCTGCAGGCACTAAATTACCTTATTGGATCATAAAAAACAGCTGGGGGGCTGATTGGGGAGAACGCGTAAGTATTAGTAAAGATTGGATACTTTCAAATAGCATTAATACTTTTGAACTGTGTAGGAACCATACAGTATATAATGTGTCAAAAAAAAGCTTGGATCTTAAAGGAACAAGAAAAAGAAATAATTTTCCAAAATGGACTGAGAGCCCAGGAAGCTTCCTTTCCGAAAGCATATGCAGTAATAGCATCATCAAAATCATAATTCTAGTTGACCTTCAATGTTGACTGTTTGCTTCTTAGGTTCAAAATCCAGTTGTAATAATTTAATAGGTGCCTGAGCAATAGTTTCTTCCAAAAAATGAAGCCCATTTTCTGGTTAACATGAAGCTTATCATGAAGTAGTACAGTAGTGTGATACAATAATGTACAGTGTTAGATATTAAAGCAGGAAAAATATAAGAATGGAAGAACAATGCTACTGCGAGTAGATGCGTCCAAATTTTTCATTTTTTTGCTTTTTGATTACTACATAATTATTATTTATTATTATAGCGCTATTTATCCCATGGCGCTTTACATGTGAAAAGGGGTATACATAATAAAAACAAGTACAATAATCTTAAACAATACAAGTCAGCGATTGGTACAGGAGGAGCGAGGACCCTGCCCGCGAGGGCTCACAATCTACAAGGGATGGGTGAAGATACAGTAGGTGAGGGTAGAGCTGGTCGTGGAGTGGTATGGTAGAGTGGTGGTTACTGCAGGTTGTAGGCTTGTCAGAAATGGTGGGTCTTCAGGTTCCTTTAGAAGATTTCCACGGTCGGCGAGAGTCTGATCTGTTGGGGTAGAGAGTTCCAGAGTAGGGGGGAT
Source organism: Phyllobates terribilis (assembly GCF_046119375.1). NCBI lineage: Eukaryota > Metazoa > Chordata > Amphibia > Anura > Dendrobatidae > Phyllobates > Phyllobates terribilis. Next base: position 109,826,209 of record NW_027362773.1, read on the forward strand.
GCACGGGAGAAATCTTGTATGCGATTGTGGGAAGAGGAGATAAGAGGGGAGTAGAGCAGGAGATCTTGTGAGGATCGGAGGTTGCATGCAGGTAAGTACCAGGAGACTAGGTCACAGATGTATGGCGGAGACAGGTTGTGGATGGCTTTGTATGCCATGGTTAGGGTTTTGAACTGGAGTCTCTGGGTAATGGAGAGCCAGTAAAGGGTTTGACAGAGAGGAGAGGCTGAGGAGTAACGGGGGGACAGGTGGATTAGTCGGGCAGCAGAGTTTAGGATAGATTGGAGGGGTGCGAGAGTGTTGGAAGGTAGGCCACAGAGCAGCAGGTTGCAGTAGTCGAGAAGGGAGATGATAAGGGCGTGCACTAGGGTTTTTTCCGATTTTTGAGTAAGGAATGTGGGGATCTGGGAAATATTTTTGAGTTGGAATTGGCAGGAAGAGGAAAGGGCTTGGATATGGGATTTGAAGGAGAGATTAGCGTCCAGGATTACCCCAAGGCATCGAGCTTGTGGGACTGGGCAGAGTGGGCAACCATTTACTTTAATTGATAGATCCGTTGGGGGAGTTGAGTGATATGGGGAAAGATGATGAATTCTGTTTTGTCTATGTTAAGTTTTAGAAATCTGGCAGAGAAGAAGGATGAGATAGCAGACAGAGATTGTGAGATTCTGGTTAGTAGGGAGGAGATATCAGGTCCAGGGAGGTAGATCTGTGTGTGATCAACATAGAGTTGATACTGAAAGCCGTGAGACTCTATGAGCTGTCCCAGGCCGAATGTGTAAATGGAGAAGATCAGGGGCCCTAGGACTGAACCTTGCGGGACACCGACAGATAGGGGGCAAGATGAGGAGGTGGTGTGTGAGCAGGAGATGCTGAATGTCTGGTCTGTTAGGTATAAGGAGATACAAGATAGGGCCAAGTCTATGATGCCAAGAGATGAGAGAGTCTGTAGTAAGAGGGAATGGTCCACTGTGTCAAAAGCAGATGACAGGTCCAAGAGGAGGAGGAGGAGGACAGAGTAGTGTCGCTTGGATTTGGCCATTAGTAGGTCGTTGGGGACTTTAGTCAGGGCAGTTTCAGTTGAGTGATGCTGTCGGAAGCCAGATTGTAAGCGGTCAAAGAGGGAGCAAGAGGAGAGGTGGGAGGACATAATAAATTATATTTAGTTCAGTTTGGACTATTCTTTTTGCACCTAGTAATGAAACAGGGAGGCGGCACACCCAGTTAAGTAGTTAGCTTGGGAAGGGTGCTTGTTCCTCTGGAGCCAACCACTGAGCTCCTGTAGACCAATAGTAGACAGAGTGAAGGATCTGCACACCTAAAGGCAATGCTTCAAATAGGATTTATTGTCAGTATTTCATATCCATTGGTTACACCACAATAAGTACAATATTACGTTAACGTTTTGGGTGAAAACCCTTCATCAGATGTATTGGCTATTGTCATAGAGAAAAATTAAAATCCATAAAGAATTCTCTAGAGAGGGGACATATCACCCTCATATTGAACATATGGAATTAATTGTGGCTGGGGAAGAGAGAAACTAATTATAACTGGGGAAGTGTGAGAGCGCGGACGCTTAAGCCTCCATTGAAATAGGAGCCTCCTGCAGTGACATGTATTTACAACAGGAGATTTGCTCTGGGAAAAAGACACCAAGACTGAGATTCATTTATGCAGAAGTGGAGAAGTACACTTCCCAGGCATAGCTTCCTCTGATCAAAGCACGGCTCGCAGACATTTGGAGCCAGTGGTCAGTAATGAATATTGGGGTTTACATTGACCCGATATTTATGGGAGATATATTTTCGGCGTCGTAGAGAAGGGACGAACATAACGGATTCACTCACATCACTGTAAGGTCATTCTAACCCCTCCAACTTAATATTGGTCTGATGGATGGTGCTATCCATGCCATGTTTCACCTATAGACAGGTAAAATCACGATAATGAACATGACGACAATGTCTACCATCTATCCAGGGGTGAAGATATCCTGTAAGTTGGGGATCTCCTAAAATTCTAAAAGAACTAGTACATCCCACAACCAACTCCCACACAAGCTCACCGTGGGGGGGGGTATGTGGGTGTAACCTTGATATAAGCCGAATAGGGGTTTGGTCATTTGTCAGTCCGGGAAGGTACAGCTTGCTGTGGGTTGTGTCTGTTATCCTAAGGAGTATCTATCTAGTATAATGTAAGCTTCTGAGGGCATTGTCCTCTCTACCTTTCTATATATATATATATATATATATATACAGTACAGACCAAAAGTTTGGACACACCTTCTCATTTAAAGATTTTTCTGTATTTCCATGACTATGAAAATTGTACATTCACACTGAAGGCATCAAAACTATGAATTAACACATGTGGAATTATATACTTAACAAAAAAGTGTGAAACAACTGAAAATATGTCTTATATTCTAGGTTCTTCAAAGTAGCCACCTTTTGCTTTGATGACTGCTTTGCACACTCTTGGCATTCTCTTGATGAGCTTCAAGAGGTAGTCACCGGAAATGGTTTTTACTTCACAGGTGTGCCCTGTCAGGTTTAATAAGTGGGATTTCTTGCCTTATAAATGGGGTTGGGACCATCAGTTGTGTTGTGCAGAAGTCAGGTGGATACACAGCTGATAGTCCTACTGAATAGACTGTTAGAATTTGTATTATGGCAAGAAAAAAGCAGCTAAGCAAAGAAAAAGGAGTGGCCATCATTACTTTAAGAAATGAAGGTCAGTCAGTGCGAAAAATTGGGAAAACTTTGAAAGTGTCCCCAAGTGCAGTTGCAAAAAACATCAAGCACTACAAAGAAACTGGCACACATGAGGGCCACCCCAGGAAAGGAAGACCAAGAGTCACCTCTGCTTCTGAGGATAAGTTTATCCAAGTCACCAGCCTCAGAAATCGCAGGTTAACAGCAGCTCAGATTAGAGACCAGGTCAATGCCACACAGAGTTCTAGCAGCAGACACATCTCTTCAACAACTGTTAAGAGGAGACTTTGGGCAGCAGGCCTTCATGGTAAAATAGCTGCTAGGAAACCACTACTAAGGACAGGAAACAAGCAGAAGAGACTTGTTTGGGCTAAAGAACACAAGGAATGGACATTAGACCAGTGGAAATCTGTGCTTTGGTCGGATGAGTCCAAATTTGAGATCTTTGGTTCCAACAAACATGTCTTTGTGCAACGCAGAAAGGGTGAACGGATGGACTCTTCATGCCTGGTTCCCACTGTGAAGCATGGAGGAGGAGGTGTGATGGTGTGGATGTGCTTTGCTGGTGACAAAATTGAAGGCATACTGAACCAGCATGGCTACCACAGCATCTTGCAGCGGCATGCTATTCCATCCGGTTTCCGTTTAGTTGGACCATCATTTATTTTTCAGCAGGAAAATGACCCCAAACACACCTCCAGGCTGTGTAAGGGCTATTTGACCAAGAAGGAGAGTGATGGGGTGCTACGCCAGATGACCTGGCCTCCACAGTCACCAGCCCTGAACCCAATCGAGATGGTTTGGGGTGAGCTGGACCGCAGAGTGAAGGCAAAAGGGCCAACAAGTGCTAAGCATCTCTGGGAATTCCTTCAAGATTGTTGGAAGACCATTTCCGGTGACTACCTCTTGAAGCTCTTCAAGAGAATGCTAAGAGTGTGCAAAGCAGTCATCAAAGCAAAAGGTGGCTACCTTGAAGAACCTAGAATATAAGACATATTTTCAGTTGTTTCACACTTTTTTGTTAAGTATATCATTCCACATGTGTTAATTCATAGTTTTGATGCCTTCAGTGTGAATGTGCAATTTTCATAGTCATGAAAATACAGAAAAATGTTTAAATGAGAAGGTGTGTCCAAACTTTTGGTCTGTACTGTATATACAGTATATTGGCCTGCTGCACATAGTCTCCTCTTAACAGTTGTTGTAGAGATGTGTCTGCTTCTAGAACTCTGTGTGGCATTGACCTGGTCTCTAATCTGAGCTGCTATTAACCTTCGATTTCTGAGGCTGGTGACTCGGATAAACTTATCCTCAGAAGCAGAGGTGACTTTTGGTCTTCCTTTCCTGGGGCGGCCCTCATGTGAGCCAGTTTCTTTGTAGTGCTTGATGTTTTTTGCAACTGCACTTGGTGACAGTTTCAAAGTTTTCCCAATTTTTCGCACTGACTGACCTTCATTTCTTAAAGTAATGATGGCCACTCGTTTTTCTTTACTTAGAATTTGTATTATGGCAAGAAAAAAGCAGCTAACAGTCTATTCAGTAGGACTATCAGCTGTGTATCCACCAGACTTCTGCACAACACAACTGATGGTTCCACCCCCATTTATTAGGCAAGAAATCCCACTTATTAAACCTGACAGGGCACACCTGTGAAGTGAAAACCATTTCCGGTGACTACCTCTTGAAGTTCATCAAGAGAATGCCAAGAGTGTGCAAAGCAGTCATCAAAGCAAAAGGTGGCTACTTTGAAGAACCTAGAATATAAGACATATTTTCAGTTGTTTCACACTTTTTTGTTAAGTATATAATTCCACATGTGTTAATTCATAGTTTTGATGCCTTCAGTGTGAATGTACAATTTTCATAGTCATGAAAATACAGAAAAATCTTTAAATGAGAAGGTGTGTCCAAACTTTTGGTCTGTACTGTATATATATTATGTATGTAACCTTTTCACATGTACAGCACCATGGAATTAATGGTGCTTTCAAAGTAAATAAAGAGTAATAATTATAATATAGAGCACAGGTCATCTTGTAAAATGTCCTTGGGCTTTATTCTATACATGTATTTTAAAGTTCGTTCTTTCTATTTTACCAGTCTTATCAACAAGCTGAATTTTTCAGAAGACAGACTGGCGAGCCAGAGCATTAAAGGGGCCTGGTCTAAACTAATTTATATTAAAATAAGGTGATAATTGTTTGGAGGACATTGACAGTTAAATAAGGCTTTAATGGCCCGCCACTTGGGATTAAAGCTATGCTCATATTTGCAGAAAAAAATCCTTTATGCTGGGCCATTTTTACTGTAAAACGTGACGGACTCTTCAATGGAGGCTCTACGCGGAGTCTCCGACACAGATGTAGACAAAGCTCAATTGTTGGTACCTTCTGCCGGTAACTATAATTTATACTAATAGTTGTTCTCTCTTCTCCAGGGATTTTTTAGACTCTTTTTTGGAAAAAACATGTGTGGGATTGCAACGTACCCTGTAAGTGCTATTGTACCCGGCTCACAAAAGAAAAGAATTCGATGTCCTCGCTTATAATGCGTTCATGAATATCAATATCTGTGATAGGTTTTAAGGGTTGTCTGGAATCAACAAAAAAACAAAGAGTGGGACATGAAATTATAATGAAAGCATTAATCAAATGGTAACTATACCGCATCAATGACATAAATAAACATATGACTGCTGCAGCCAATCACTGTGTCACAGGCGTGTTACCACTGACTTCAATGATTGGCTGCAGCACAGTGACCAAGTAATTATGGAGAGCACCGAATTGGTTTGTTTTATTATTTTATGACATTTCCCAGCCTAATTTTTGTTGACCCCCGACAGTTGTATAATGCCAATCAGGGAAAATGTTGCTGTATCCAACTTAGTGGTACCTGCTCATTGTTCTAGCTAACTTGCTTTACATTTTTTTTTGTTGAATATATAATGAACCATGCATTGTATTACATTTACGCTTGCTTGCTTTTGCCAGATCAATGTGAAAAATATTAAAGAGCATTTATTGAAAAGACAAAAAAAAAATGAATAAACGATCAAAAGCGATAGTCTCAGTGATTACTAATATTGTCATGGTCATATCTCTCAGGAGTGTCCCTTCAGCATGTGGGTGACAAATTAGCAAATCCCACTAGGTTTACCATTCACATTCTATAAGCATACACGTATTCTATGAACATATTTGCATTTAATGTATACAGGAATTATATGCATACAGGGTTGTAAAATATTAACTTATGTTAAGACACAGCATTTGGTGAATTGGGCCCTAAATATTCTCCTGAACAAAGAAATTGCAACACCGAGAAGAAAAAGTTAGAGAATTATGGAATTCACAGGATGGAGACATGTTACTGATCTGCAAATGGTGAAAAAATTGAAACAAAATTTTCAAAACATCTCTACTTATTCAGTATGGAGTATGAGCACCATGCGTAAAAATCCCCGCACTTACAGCCTGGGCTGCAATCAGTGAGGTTATTAATGGTCGTCTGAAGAAGGTTCTGCAGAGCTGAATGCACTTGGACAAATCATCAAGATCCGCTGTTGGCTGCTCCCTGTGTAATTGCCAACCAATGTCGTCCCAGATGTGCACGCTGGGAGAAAAGTCCGGAGACGCTGAAGAGCATGCTAGCACATTTAAGCCACACAGGCTGCTCACAGTAGCACGAGCAAAATGTAGTGACTAGCCCAGGGGAATGGGGATGACTCGGTACCCGGGCCTTTGCCTTGGGGATGTCGCGGTGGTCGGCTCCCAGGCCCGTACCCTGGGGTCCCTCTTTAAAAGCGTTGATAGTTGTTAATTTTATAAAAGTTCGTGACGCCACCTGTGGCTTCTGGTGAGAATCACCAGCGCTGCGCAGTCCACTGAGGCCGATAATAAGTCAGCTGGTTGGTATAGCTCCCCACAGGTGGAGCTAGGCCTCAGGGCAGCGTACGGAAAGGGGATGCAGGACAGGCGAGACCTAGCCGGGTCAGAGCTAGAACAGGGACAGACACGATAGTCACTTCAGTACCTTTTACTGATGGAAATTCAGGCACTCCCCAGAGCACTGTAGGGTGAAGCGTGCATGTCAGGATCCTCCCCAATGAGCGGGTGTAGGGCCTCCTGTTTCTTGCCTCTGCGTAGTAAGTTTCTGACCTGCCTGGAGCTAGGCCTAACTTTGTCTCTGTCCTGCGCTGGCTGACCTTGTGGTAGGGCCTTTTCTTGGAGTACACGCTCCTCAGCTTGCGGGGCCTATGGGTCTCCCGGCTCTGTTACGTATCAGCACCTTAGCGATCCTGGGACCTGTAGTTCTCCAGGGATTCTGGTTATGCCTTACTGGGTCATAGAGATCCCGGTAAACTTCGGACCCGGTGTCCAGTAAATTATTCGGGGTGAGCTATGTAAGCTCCTCTGCCCCTTATGTACTAACTCTCCACTAGCCTTCGGCCTACTTGGGCCCTCAATAGGCTACTCACACTAACGGCAGCTTGCCGCGCTTCACCGATCTTATAGCGCCGGCACACCTAAAGCTCACTTCTCTGCACTGGACTCACTGCTAAACCAGACTCTGACTGACTAACTGCTGCCTGGCTCCATCTTCCCTATTTATCTATCCCTAATGGGCTCCCTCAGCTGGTCTGAGGTGGAAGGTGAAGATGTGTGAATGGTTATGGGGGCCTCTTGTGGAGGAATCCATCAATGCACTCTTCCAGGATCTATGATACCAAGCGCAGCTGGGCGTCATATTCCCCCCTAGTTAAGCTCAGCACTCCCAGGCTGAAGTACATTTCTATAAAACAATAACATTAGGAAACATGAACAATGCAAGAACAATCTTCCCTTTATGGGAGGCACCAATCTTAAACATTACATAACAATAACAAATACGAAGCGTCCTCAGAACTCAAGTCTCCTGTTGTGAGGTTCCCATACAGGATGTCCATCTCACAGGGTAGAGTACTTGGTGGTTTTGAGGGACCTGTCCCAAACCCTCAAAGTAGGCCCTGGGGTGGCTGCAGGGCATGAAGATCCTGAGTTGGATCTCCAATAGAGCCATTCCCGACAGGTTTTCCTTCTGAGGTCACCTAAAAGGAGCACTCCAGGGAGTGCAATTATATACAATAGCAGTTTTTGGGCTGCACACAGTCCTCAGCCACGCAGTTCTTAAGGAAATAATAAAAGAATTAATAAGGTAGAGCACAAATTAATAAAGACATACATTTAAAAAAGTACACAATAATACAGTACATTTCAATTTAATACACAATACCCCAGGGGTAACTATCTACATTTTCAGAAATTTTGACCATCTACTGAGTGTACCTAGCAGGGGGTTTACCTCTCGTGCTACGTATTGATCTGCGAAGTGCGGTGGTTTGTGGGGTATCAGTGTCTGTATTTTCAGTTACTCTACCAGTTCTACGTGTGACCATGTTGTAAAACTGCCTTAACCTCTCTCTTGGACTGGCAAGTTCACCATTGGCTGGGCCCTCTTGCTCTGCTCTGCTCCTACCGGGGATCCTTCATCCGGGGATACTTCTTGAGCTGGCTCTTCTGCAGCACTTACAGGTTCAACTTGCTGTGGCGGGTTCTCTGGCTGTTCGTAGAATTGGAGTACTGGAATAATTACTGCACCTCCTATTTGAGCTCAATCAGCTGGGAAGTCTCCTAGGTCAGTGTGTATCACTGCTTCTTCAGGTTCTTCCGGGATTGTGAGAGGCACTTCTTCTTGGGGTTTCAGTAAATCTGGACACAACTTTAGGTGGTCCCTGGACACTGTTGTAGACATTTTTCCTCCGTCTCGACTGATTATGCATGTCTTCTTATTGTCAAACCTTGACGGTAACACAGTGTAGGGTTCCTTTTCCCACTGGTCATCAAGTTTGTGGTTGCGTCTTTTCCTTTTCAATACTGTTTCACCAGGTGTGAAGGGTTCTGCGGGTGCGTTTTTGTTGTAGTGCGCTTCCTGCTTTTCTCTCACCCGAGTGAGACTGTCCTCGACACAGGCCTGTACCCTTCTGTACTGCTCTTGTCTGGTCGTGTCCCAGTCCTCAGTGGTCATATCAGCTTCAGGCTCAACAACACCAAGCTCCAGGTCCATGGGCAGCTTCCCTGGCCTTGCCCGCATGAGATATGCCGGAGTGCAATTGGTGGAACTTACTGGTATATGATTGTACAGATCCACTAGGTCAGGTAGTAAGTCTGGCCACTGATTTCTCTCCTCAAGTGGTATGGTCTTTAGCAGGTCGATGATGATGTTGTTCATCTTTTCGCGGAGACCGTTGGTTTGTGGGTGGTACGGTGTAGTTCTTATCTTTTTACACCCGTAGAGATGGCAGAACTCCTTGAACAACTCAGCCTCAAAGGCCGGGCCTTGCTCCGTCAGCACCTGCTCAGGGTAACCATGGGGTCTACAGAAATACGCTTGGAACGTCTTTGCTGCTGTCTCTGCCGTCAGGTCTTTGACGGGGGCGACCACCAGGAAACGTGAGTAGTGATCCACCATGGTCAAAGCATAAGAGTATCCTGACCTGCTGGGGGATAGCTTGACATGGTCCAGGGCCACGATCTCCAGGGGTCGAGTCATCTTGATGGGTTGCAGGGGTACCTTCTGGCTGCTGAAGTATTTTCTTCTTAGGCCACAGTGTCCACAGTCCCGGCACCACCTCTCAATGGAGCTGCGCATTCCTACCCAGTAGAATCGACACTTCAGCAGGGTCTCTAGCTTTTTCCAGCCAAAGTGCCCCGCCTGTTCGTGGTAAGCTTCCAATACCATCTGGATGTCTGTCTTCGGGACCACTATCTGCCATACCATCTCATGGGTTTTTGGATTAACGTACCTCCGGCACAGCTTCTCACGGTAGATAAACAGCCGGCTTCTCTCGTTTCACAGCATCTTTGCTTGCAGAGACGCGTCTTTTTCCAGGGAGGCACCTTCTTGGGTTATCAGCTCCTTGATACGGCTGACAACCGGGTCACTGTCCTGGGTCTCTTTCCAGCTGTGGTGAGGCAGAGGGTTTAACGTCATTCCACGCTGCTTCCTGGAGGCTCGTTGCTCGTGGATCATCCCACTCTGATAAAAGGCAGGTAGCTCTATCTCTTCCAGGTCATCCACTTCTTCTTCTGTGTCTGACTGGTGAGGCATCCTGGACAGGGCATCGGCGTTGGCGTTCTTGCGGCCCGCCCGGTATTTAATTGTAAATTGGTAGTTTGACAGCCGAGCCATCCATCGTTGCTCCAAGGCTCCTAACTTGGCTGTCTCAAGATGGGTCAAGGGGTTGTTATCAGTGAAGGCAGTGAACTTACTGGAGGCTAGATAGTGCTTGAACCTTTCAGTGATGGCCCAGACCATGGCCAGGAACTCCAACTTAAAGCTGCTATAGTTCTCTGGGCTCCTCTCAGTCGGGCGGAGCTTCCTGCTTGCGTATGAGATCACCTTCTCTAGGCCATTCTGCTTCTGACTTAGGACAGCGCCCAGTCCTTTGTTGCTGGCATCAGTATACAGCAGAAACGGTTGGCTGTAGTCAGGATGGGCTAGGATCTCATCACCTGTCAGGATCTCCTTCATCTCCTGAAACGACTTGGCTTGCTCCTTACCCCAGTGGAATGGGGGATTTCTGCCTTTGGGGGACTGCCCTACCAGGAGGTCTTGCAGAGGAGCTGCTTTCTTAGTGTAGTCTTTTACAAACTTCCGGTAGTATCCTACTAGTCCCAGAAACTGACGCACCTCCTTGAGGTTCTTCGGCTCCGGCCACTTCTGGATGGCTGTGACTTTCTCCAGGTCTGGTGCTACCCCTTCCGGACTGACAATGTGCCCCAGGTACTGTACCTTTTTCTTGAGCAGGTGGCACTTTGAGGGCTTCAACTTCATCCCGTACCGGGACAGTGACTCAAATACCTCTGCCAGGTGTTTCAAGTGGTCCTCGTACGTTCTGGAGTACACTAGTACATCGTCCAGGTAAAGTAACACAGTCTCGAAGTTGCAGTGTCCCAGGCAGCACTCCATCAACCTCTGGAACGTTCCGGGGGCATTGCAGAGTCCAAACGGCATACTGTTGAACTCGCAGAGTCCCATCGGGGTAGTGAAGGCCGTCTTCTCCCGATCCTCCTCAGCCACAGCTACTTGCCAGTACCCACTAGTGAGGTCAAGGGTGGAAAAGTAATTTGCAGACTTTAAGGCAGCTAGGGACTCCTCTATGCGTGGTAAAGGGAATGCATCTTTATGTGTAATGCGATTTACTTGACGGTAATCTACACACATTCTCATGCTCCCGTCCTTTTTCCTAACTAGCACTAGGGGAGCTGCCCAGGGACTGCAACTATCCCTTATTACTCCCGCCTTTCTCATGTCCTGCAGCATTTCCTTAGCCTTCTGGTAGTGTGCTGGTGGTATAGGCCTGTAACTAGTGTTGAGCTATACCTTCCGATATCGGGAAATATCAGATCGGATTGGATCGGGCTGATACCCAAAAAGTATCAGATATCGCCGATTCCGATACTGGAAACCAATGCAAGTCAATAGGACACAAATATCGGAATAAAAATAAACCCTTTCTTTCCTTGTAGGTTAATTCTACATAAAGGAAAACAACTAAGAATAATGTAGAATGAGATGAAAAGCCGGCAATTCAGCAGCGGCATACACCGGTACCCGACAATTTAGAACAGAAAGAATAGAACATCACACATAGATTAGATACATAGAAACATGTCAGTCACATATATATGAAGTACAGTGACAGTGTTGCTTACTGTACTTGTCATTTAGTGTAAAGGATTTATTAAAAAAAATAACAGTGTTTTCATCACTGACAGCGTGGGAAAATTCTCCTGCGCTCAGCGCTTGAGCAGGAGAATTCTCACACGCTGTCAGTGACGTGCATGAGGTGAGCTGAGTTCATTGGACATGAACTCGGCTCATCTGGATGCCGTCACAGCGAGACACTGAGGAGCGCAAGCATGCCTGCGCTTCTCAGTCTCTGCGGCATGGCAAGCTGGATGGCAGCTTTCGGCTGCGATCCAGCCTGTCATGTGAATGTAGCAGAGCTGGAGCCGTCGTGGGAACCATGGAAAGGTAAGGATGATGTTGCTTTATTATTTTACTTTTATTGCAGAAGACATTGGCTTCAGCTGGAATGGGCGTGATGGCAAGTATGGTTTAATTTAGAACATTAAAAAATTGTGTGTTTATTTCAATTAAAGGACTTTATTCTGGGTGTTTGTGTTTTTTTTTTAACTTTGACTATGGGGTTAGTAATGGGGGTGTCTTATAGACGCCTCTCCATTACTAACCTGGGCTTGATGTCAGCTGGCATTATAAGCTGACATCAACCCCAGCCCTATTACCCCACTGCCACCGTTACAGGGCAGTGGGAAGAGCGAGGCTAAGTGCCAGAATTGGCGCATCCTATGGATGCGCCATTTCTGGGGCGGCTGACGGCTGGTGTTTCTAGCCTGGGAGGGGGCCAATATTCATGGCACCCTTCCTGGGCTGTTAATATCAGCCCCCAGCTGTCTGCCTAGCCTTTGCTAGCTATTAAAATAGGGGGGACCCCACGTCATTTTTTTGGGGGGTCCCCCATTTTAATAGCTAGTAAAGGCTAAGTATTCAGCTGGGGGCTGATATTAGTAGCCTGGGAAGCTCCGTGGGTATTACCCCCTTCCCAGGCTTCAAACATCTGCCCCAGCCGTCTGTTTAACCTCCGCTAGAGCCTAAAATTACGGGGAACCCCACGCCAATTTTTTTTTTAATAAATCCTTTATTTTAACACTAAATGACAAATACAGTAATCAACACTATCACTGTACTTCTTATATATGTGACTGACATGTTTCTATCTATCTAATCTATGTGTGATGCTCTATTCTTTCTATTCTAAATTGTCGGGTACCGCTGCTGAATTGCCGGCCGGCTTTTTTAAAGAGACGGTGCATGAAAACATTATTATTTTTTTTAATAAATCCTTTACACGAAATGACAAGTACAGTAAGCAACACTGTCACTGTACTTCTTATATATGTGACTGACATGTTTCTATCTATCTAATCTATGTGTGATGCTGTATTCTTTCTGTTGTAAATTGTCGGGTACCGGTGTATGCCGCTGCGGAATTGCCAGCCGGCTTTTTTAAAAAGACGGTGCATGAAAACACTATTATTTTTTTTAATAAATCCTTTAACACTAAATGACAAGTACAGTAAGCTGAGCGCTGCCATCCAGCTTGTCATCCTTCAGAGACACTGCAGAGCGCAGGCATTATGGGAACTTCCGATTCCGGTATTCGATATTCTAAAAGTATCGGAACTCAGTATCGGAACTCCGATACCGCGAATATCGGTCGATACCCGATATTTCAGTATCGGAATGCTCAACACTACCTGTAACGTTCTTTGATTGGGGAATGGTCGCCTGTCGGGATATGATGTTGAACCCCCTTAATCCTCCCGAAGTCAAGTGGATGTTTACTGAACACCTGCGAGTATTCTTGAACCACCCGGTGTACACCCTGTTTTTGATGGGCAGGAGTGGTGTCTGTCCCAACATGGAGCTGTTGACACCAATCCCCCACCTGGGTCGCAGGGTCATTATCCTCCACTTCATCTGGTGAGGTTAAGGACTCCGCCTCGTGAATGAAATTGTTATTGACAGCATGTAATTGCAACATGGCATAACATAGAATCATAGAATCATAGAATCATAGAATGGTAGAGTTGGAAGGGACCTCCTGGGTCATCTGGTCCAACCCCCTGCTCAAAGCAGGATTCACTAAATCATCTCAGACAGATGTCTGTCCAGCCTCTGTTTGAAGACGTCCATTGAAGGGGAACTCACCACCTCTCGTGGCAGCCTGTTCCACTCATTGATCACCCTAACTGTCAAAAAGTTTTTTCTAATATCTAATCTGTGTCTCCTCCCATTTAGTTTCATCCCATTGCTTCTAGTCTTTCCTTGTGCAAATGAGAATAAAGATGATCCTTCTACAACGTGGCAGTCTGACCTCATCTTCCCCTAAGTTGAGGAGACGGACGGGCACCCTCCCATTACGTACATCTACCACTCCCCTGGCGGTTAAGAGCGTGGGTCTGTGCTCGGAGCAAAGGGGTTCTACTACCGCCTGGTAGCTCTGTCCTCTAAGACCTATAGCAGCTCTACACCAGATGAGCATTTCACTCATCGGAGGGACGACAATGGGTATGGGGTCTGTTACCCGCACGTTACCGATTTCACCTTCTGTTAACCTTACTTGCTGTTGATACATCAGGACTCGGATCTCCCTCTGCAGTGTCCTCCTCTGTCTTGGTCTGGCAGTGTCGGCTATCTGTTGGAGCAAGAACACAACCTCTCCCAAACAGTTACCAACAATGTTAGTGCCAAGTACCATATACGGATTGGTGTCATCAGGATTAGTCTCTACTACAATTAGCCCCTGGTCCTTCAGCTCCACTCTCCCCACCTTTACAGTCACATTCTTAACCCCGAGTAGGTTAAGGGGGAGTCCGTTTGAGGCATAAACAGAAAGATTTGGAGCTGGCGGACGTAGGTTGTCCATGGACCAGAACCTCTTGTAGAGGACATCAGGCATGATGGTTACCTGAGATCCTGTGTCCAGCAGAGCATGCGTCGGGATTCCGTCCAGTACAATGGACAGGAAAGGTCTTCCTCCGACGAACCTGTTGTACCAGTCTGATGGGCCTGGGGAGTTTACTCCTGGGTGTCAGCCCTCGGACCCAGGGTTTTCTCATTTAAAGGACAATTCTGGGCGATGTGTCCGGTCTTGCGGCAGCGGTAGCAGGCAGGGTCCTTCGCTGGTCACTGGTCCTCAGTGAGGGTGGTGTTGGCCTCCTCCTCCTAGACATCCAGGGGACATCCTCAGGGCTATTGGCTAACAGGATCTTCCCTCCTTCCTCGGGCTCCGTCCGCAGCTGCAGAGCACTCAGCACAGTGGTCAGAGTTTAGCTCAACTGACGCACCTCAGAGCGCAGACTGTCCAGTTCTCTAGGGGACGTAGCTGGAACTTTAGCTTCAGCAGCCACTGGGGATAAGGTAGGTGTAGCAGGCACTGGGGTAGCCTCACCCTGGTAACGTTGGATGGCATTTGTTTCCAGGGGCTGCAGTCCTTTTATAGCCATGTCCTTAAGATTATCAAAGGTGGCATCTGGATGATCCAGGGACCAGCAACGCATAGTCCTGCTCTCCTCTGGAGACCTCAGTCCCCGGACAAACTGTTCCTTCAGCATTTTGTTCTCATTTTCGATGCTGGTTGGACTAACCTGGTTCAGAGCCTGCAGGGCCCCCTGTAGACACCAGGCATAGTCCCGAACATTGTCCTCCGGCTGTTGAAAACAGCTGTAGAACCTCATCCGGAGGTCCGCCTCAGTAAGGTCCTCAAAGACAGTCTGTAGTTTTTGGAATATTGCGGACACTGACTCCTGGTTTGCGGCCGACCATGTTTCCACTTCCCTTTCCGCAAGCACCGGTCAGCTGTCCTAATACAACGGCAGCTCTTTGTTTGCCTGTCATAGAGTACATGTCCAAGATACCACATACAGTTATATGAAAAAGTTTGGGCACCCCTATTAATCTTAAGCTTAATGTTTTATAAAAATTTGTGTTTTTGCAACAGCTATTTCAGTTTGATATATGTAATAACTTTTGGACACAGTAATATTTCTGCCTTGAAATGAGGTTTATTGTACTAACAGAAAATGTGCAATCTGCATTCAAACAAAATTTTACAGGTGCATAAGTATGGGCACCTCACCAGAAAAGTGACATTAATATTTAGTAGATCCTCCTTTTGCAAAAATAACAGCCTCTAGTCGCTTCCTGTAGCTTTTAATGATTTCCTGAATCCTGGATGAAGGTATTTTTGACCATACCTCTTTACAAAACAATTCCAGTACAGTTAAGTTTGATGGTCGCCGAGCATGGACAGCCCTCTTCAAATGATCCCACAGATGTTCAATGATATTCAGGTCTGGGGACTGGGATGGCCATTCCAGAACATTGCAATTGTTCCTCTGCATGGATGCCTGAGTAGATTTGGAGCGGTGTTTTGGATCATTGTCTTGCTGAAAGATCCATCCCCTGCTTAATTTCAACTTTGTCACTGATTCTTGAACATTATTGTCAAGAATCTGCTGACACTGAGTGGAATCCATGCGTCCCTCAACTTTAACAAGATTCCCGGTGCCGGCATTGGCCACACAGCCCCAAAGCATGATGGAACCTCCACCAAATTTTACTGTGGGTAGCAAGTGTTTTTCTTGGAATGCTGTGTTTTTTTGCCACCATGCATAACGCCTTTTTGTATGACCAAACAACTCAATCTTGGTTTCATCAGTCCACAGGACCTTCTTCCAAAAAGAAATTGGCTTCTCCAAATGTGCTTTTGCATACCTCAGCAGACTCTGTTTGTGGCATGCTTGCAGAAACGGCTTCTTTCGCATCACTCTCCCATACAGCTTCTCCTTGTGCAAAGTGCGTTGTATAGTTGACCGATGCACAGTGACACCATCTGCAGCAAGTTGATGCTGCAGCTCTCTGGAGGTGGTCTGAGGATAGTCCTTGACTGATCTCACCATTATTCTTCTCTGCCTTTCTGATGTTTTTCTTGGCCTGCCACTTCTGGCCTTAACAAGAACTGTCCCTGTGTTCTTCCATTTCCTTACTATGTAACTCACAGTGGAAACTGACAGGTTAAATCTCTGAGACAGCTTTTTGTATCCTTCCCCTGAACAACTATGTTGAATAATCTTTGTTTTCAGATCATTTGACAGTTGTTTTGAGGAGCCCATGATGCCACTCTTCAGAGGAGATTCAAACAGGAGAACAACTTGCAAGTGGCCACTTTAAGTAGCTTTTCTCATGATTGCATACACCTGGCTATGAAGTTCAAAGCTCAATGAGGTTACAAAACCAAAAAAGTGCTTTAGTAAGTCAGTAAAAAGTAGGTTGGAGTATTTAAAACAAGAAAATGATAAGGGTGCCCATACTTATGCACCTGTCAAATTTTGTTTAAATGCAGATTGCACATTTTCTGTTAGTACTGTTATAGCAGAAGATGAGGTCCCTCAAGTTAAAGGCCCCATCTATGCTATATAAGTCTGATGGTTACTTTAGGTCAAAACAACAGCTGAAATGTTCCTTCCTTGTTTCAATAGAGACTAATGTAGTCATCAGAATATATCTGATTTAATGTGTCTAATTAAATGTGTCCGATTGAATGTTTCAACACAAGCATAGGCATCATGAGAATAGAAATCAGTCTTTGTGTGCTAAATTGTATAATCGGACCATATATGGTAAATCCGTTTCCTGCCTTCAGGGTGTATATAAACCCTATGCTTTGTAATAAAGTTAGAGTCTGTTGACACATACTACCTGTCTTGTGTTTTATTCTTCCGGGCCTGTATACTAAAGGATAGAAGAACCAGAAAGCAGTGACGTCAGCTGGCGCCTCGAACACGGACCTTGAGTTAATCTACCCAGGGGTGCTCGACCGGTCTGAGACGTGGGACGAGTGAAGCTCTCTGTTGGTGATATATACAGCGCTGAGGTAAGAATAACTGTTATATTCTACCTAAATTATATCACTACATAGAAGAGACTCCCTCACCCCTGAGCGGTCGGCTCCCAGGTAATTCACAGATTGTTGTCTGGCTCAGGTCCCTTTGAACCAGTAGAATCCCCTCAGATAAATTGTCAGTCCTGCCTTCTATCCTTTGGAAAAACTTAAGAATGAAAGTATGGATCCGATGATTGTGTTGTGGGTGTGTATCGGGATTGGTGTTTTTGGTCTGTTTTTCTGTCTGGCGTATAAGTCCTGGAAGGCTAGTAGTGGTATGGTTCAGAAACCTTTGTGGCCCATTGTCTAAGTGACCATTGTCTAAGTAACTGAGGAGTCTACTCTAAGTGAGGAGAACCGAAAAAATGGGGAACCAAAATGCCAAGGAAGGCATTACAGCCAAAGACTTAGTGGTACGCAGAGAAGGGAAACAGGCACTGATTGGAATTGACAAAATATTGTGTAAGGCGGGAATGAATGAAAATGGAGAGATGAACGGAGAGAAATGGAAATCCTTCTTTAACTCCTATCATGGATGGCTGAAAGATAAGGGTCTGTTGAAGACAGTGGATGTATGGATGAATGCATGTGCTCATTTTGAAGGAAGAATTGAAAAATTAGGAGACGGATGTTACAGACTGACAAAAACCGGAATGACAGATTTTTCTCCCTATCTGCCCCCGACGTCACCCACACCCCAGTACCTGAATTCCCAGGAACCCAATTGCTGGGTTTGCCCCAGATGTGGACAGCAGAACCCCTTGACAGTAGACATCTGTGTGGCATGTGGAGGACCAAGACCCCACCCAGCTAAACTATTCCCAATGAGGACGGTAGTTGTGCCAGTAGCTCCAGGTGCAGCAGCAGCAGCAGGGGGGGACGCAGTTGTTCCAGGTCAAGAAACCCGTACAATGTTAATGTATAGACCATGGAGTCCTTCAGAGCAGTTGGCGTTGATCTCCCAGCTGCCAGATCCGTCCCAGTCCCCTATGGGTTTTGCTAGAATGATCACCACCATACAGGATACGTACAATGCAACTAGGTTGGATCTACAAGGGGTAATTAAGGGAAAATTGGCAGATGAAGCCCGCTATGATAAGTTGATAGATGAGACAAAAAAACAGTATGATAATAGGACCGGACCCGAAGCCGCAGAACTCAATAATGCAGCGGCCGGAGTCCTGTTCACAGCAGCATTGGTAAAGGCATGTAAAGACAGACAGGGAGAAAGGCAGGTTACACTAGAAGACCGAGTTCAGGGTAAGGAAGAAGACCCCAAAGATTACTTTTGGGCATTAAGGAGAACTTGGTCAGAAATGGGATTTATTCCCGAAAATAAGACTAGTGAGAGGGTATTAGCAAGTGCTTTCATGAATGGACTAAAGAAGGAGATTGCAGAGAAGGTAAAAGCAAGTAGACCAGACTGGAGATCAGTGAAAACAGAGGATTTGGCTAGAATAGCCCAGGGAGCACAGCATGACATAGCGCAGGCAAAAAGAGCTGCCAGAATACACATAGTAGAGACGACCCCTAGAAACAACAGAGACAAAGGACAGACTGCAGGAGGGGGACAGAGACTATGTTACGGATGTAAAAAGCCAGGACATTTTAGAAAGGACTGTAGGACCAACCCGTATCCAAATGCTCAGAGTACGGGTCCTTCAGCCAACCAAACAACGCCCCCATAGGATAAGGGTAGCTTGCACATGAACCCCCTCATCTCCTTACCCCCAACTCCCAGTTGTATAGTGCAGGTGAACCTACCAGGGGGACATGAAATCGATTTCCAAGTAGATACGGGGGCCGACAATTCAGTAATTACGCAAGGTGATTGGCCATACACTGACACTGATTTTTCACATCATGTCATTGCCACCCCCTTCAATTCCCCGTCTGTCCTGCTCCCTGTCACCAAGAGAATTCCCCTGCAAATTCAAGGAGCTACTGTACATAGCCAGCTCATGGTATCGCCCCGAGGCCAATGTAATCTTTTGGGAAATGATGTGTTGTCCCAATTACAAGCACATATTGAATATCATCCCGATGGCACTGTCACCATGACCCCAGGTTTAAAACCAAGTACCCTTTGCAAAATTATGTCACTAGATATTGCCAGCATAGAAGAGACAAATGAGTTTCCCCCGATATTGGAGCATGCTGTGCCACATGATTTTTGGGCCTCAGACAAAACAGATGTTGGTAGGTTTAGAGTTCAACCAGTAATGGTAAAATTAAAACCAGGAGCAATCTTACCTCAACAGAGGCAGTATCCCCTTAGCTCGGCTCAGGAGAATGCCATAGCCCAGCAAGTCCAAAAATTACTACACAGGGGAGTCCTAGTCAAAACCCAGTCCCCTTGCAACACTCCCTTGTTCCCAGTAAAGAAAAAGAGCGTGCCAGGACAACCAGCCGCATATAGAATGGTCCATGACCTCCGGTTGGTTAACAAAGCCACAGAACTTCTAACACCAGTTGTGCCCAACCCGCATACTCTTCTGTCACAGATACCTTCTAACTCTCTTTGTTTTTCAGTGGTCGATTTGACAAATGAATTTTTCAGTGTACCATTACATCCTGACTGCCAGTACTTGTTTACTTTCACATTCCAGGGCAGTCAATATACATGGACGGTGTTGCCACAGGGTGCCCAGAATTCACCCACAATGTACACTGCAAGTCTGCAGGAAATACTGGAGGGATGGTCTGAACCACATATCGTTGTTCTGCAATATGTCGATGACCTGCTCATTTGTGCCCCCTCCAGGAAACAATGTCACAGTGCAACTACAGTCATGGCCAAAAGTATTGAGAATGACACCAAAATTATATTTTCACATGATCTGCTGGCCTCTGGTTTTTATTAGTGTTTGTCTGATGTTTATATCACATACAGAAATATAATTGCAATCATATTATGAGTACCAATAGGTTATATTGACAGTTAGAATGAGTTAATGCAGCAAGTCAATATTTGCAGTGTTGCCCCTTCTTCTTCAAGACCTCTGTAATTCTCCCTGGCATGCTCTCAATCAACTTTTGGACCAAATCCTGACTGATAGCAGTCCATTCTTGCATAATCAATGCTTGCATTTTGCCAGAATTTGTTGGTTTTTGTTTGTCCACCCGTCTCTTGATGATTGACCACAAGTTCTCAATGGGATTAAGATCTGGGGAGTTTCCAGGCCATGGACCCAAAATCTCTATGTTTTGTTCCATGAGCCATTTAGTTATCACCTTTGCTTTATGGCAAGGTGCTCCATCATGCTGGAAAAGGCATTGTTGGGCGCCAAACTGCTCTTGGACGGTGGGGAGAAGTTGCTCTTGGAGGACATTCTGGTACCATTCTTTATTCATGGCTGTGTTTTTAGGCAAGACTGTGAGTGAGCCGATTCCCTTGGCTGAGAAGGAACCCCACACGTGAATGGTTTCAGGATGCTTTACAGTTGGCATGAGACAAGACTGGTGGTAGCGCTCACGCAGCTGAAACAGTTTTAAGATACGGTCCTGGCGCTTGCTGGTCTTTCTTGGGCGCCCTGGAGCCTTTTTGACAACAATGGAAGCTCTCTCCTTGAAGTTCTTGATGATGCGATAGATTGTTGACTGAGGTGCAATCTTTGTAGCTGCGATACTCTTCCCTGTTAGGCCATTTTTGTGCAGTGCAATGATGGCTGCACGTGTTTCTTTAGAGATAACCATGGTTAACTGAAGAGAAACAATGATACCAAGAACCAGCCTCCTTTTAAAGTGTCCAGTGGTGTCATTCTTACTTAATCATGACTGATTGATCGCCAGCCCTGTCCTCATCAACACCCACACCTGTGTTAATGGATCAATCACTAAAACGATGTTAGCTGCTCCTTTTAAGGCAGGACTGCAATGATGTTGAAATGTGTTTTGGGGGTTAAAGTTCATTTTCTGGGCAAATATTGACTTTGCAAGTACAGTAATTGCTGTTAAGCTGATCACTCTTTGACATTCAGGAGTATATGCAAATTGCCATTACAAAAAATGAAGCAGTAAACTTTGGAAAAATTACTATTTGTCTCATTCTCAATACTTTTGGCCATGACTGTATATCGCTTATATTGTTTCTCTATCACGCTGGCTGCAAGGCATCGAAAGAAAAGCTTCAGTTTTGTAAATCTTCAGTCACCTTTTTGAGACATTGCATTACACCAGGAGCTCGTCATTTAACAAATGCACGCAAACAAGCAGTACAGGCATTCACCGTCCCCATTAATGTTGCAGCCCTCAGAACTTTTCTTGGACTTGTTTCCTATTGCAGACAGTGGATTCATGCCATCTCTGTTTTGATGCAGCCCCTCTATGACTGTCTTACTCCAACACCTTTTGTACTAACATCAGAGGCAATAGACTGTTTTTATTCTCTCAAAAACCGTATTTTGGCCGCTCCAGCTTTGGGTACCCCTAATTATGAGCTCCCATTTACTCTGTACCTTCATGAACAAGCTGGACATGCAGCAGGAGTTTTAACTCAAACACACGGTGATAATCAGAGACCTGTTGCCTATTTTAGTGGCAGATTGGATGCGGTAGCCAGAGGTGCACCATCCTGTGTACGTGCTCTGCATGCTGTTGGACTATTACTCCATAAATCCGCAGACATTGTTCTTGACCACCCGCTCACCGTGCTAACACCTCATGATGTCTATACTATATTGAACCAAGTGCAACCCGCTCACCTCTCAGCAGCACGTCATCTCAGGTTACAATGTGCACTGTTAATGCCTCCCAATGTTTCTTTACAGAGGTGTACTACTTTGAACCCAGCAACTTTGTTACCTCTCTCGGATCTAAAGGAGGGGTCAGGTGCTGTGCTTTTTAAGGAAGATCCAAGAGAGGATGTTCCTCATGACTGTGTACAAATGATGGCACAAGAAACGGCAGGTTTACCTACTGTATTTGAACATGAATTACAAAATGCAGATTTTGAATTTTTTGTAGATGGATCCTGTCATCAGGACGATTCAGGTACTTTCCATACTGGATATGCAGTTGTCTCCCTCAATGCAGTAATCAAGGCAGAACCAATGCTCCCACACCAGTCGGCTCAAGAAGCTGAATTTAGGGCCCTAACCGAGGCCTGTAAACTAGCGGAAGATAGTATTGTTAACATTTACACGGATTCTTCTAGGTACGCATTCGGTATAGCGCATGATTTTGGTCCCATATGGAAGTCAAGAGGTTTCCTGACGGCAGCAGGACACCCCATTAAGAATGCTGATGCAGTCCAGCAGTTAATTGATGCACTATAACTACCCAAAAAAGTAGCTGTCATAAAGGTAAAAGCACATACCAGACGCACCGACCAGGTAAGCAGAGGTAACGAGATGGCAGATGCAGCGGCAAAAACAGCAGCCTGTAAGCCGCAACAAGGGTCAACAGTACGTCAGTTAAGAGCCCCTAAAATCCTGTTTGTGTCCGATGACATCTTATCCCAAATGCAGGCTCAGGCTCAAAAGGAGGAGGTTGATAAGTGGTTAAAGGAAGGTGCATGCCTGAATGAAGCAAATGGGGTATGGGGGAAAGGGACACGACGATGCCTTCCAAGGGCACTGTACCCAGCAGCTGCCCAGATACTACATGGGCCGACACACCAATCTAAAACGGCTGTGATGAGTGTGATGCAGAAACATTGGGTGGCACCAGGATTCTCCACCTGTATAGAAAGCCTGATACAAGGGTGCATGATATGTGCTACACATAATCAGGGTAGAGTAGTTAAAACACCACCCAAACACCCCCCCCCCGGCCCCTCTATCCATTCCAGAGACTGCAAATTGATTATATTCAGCTGCCAAAGTCAGGATCATGGGAATATGTGTTGGTCTGTATTGATTTGTTCTCAGGATGGCCAGATGCTTTCCCGATTGCCAAAGCCACGGCTGCGGCAACTGCAAAGAAACTGCTTGCGGAGGTGGTCTGCAGGTATGGGGTACCAGAGGTAATTGAGAGTGACAGGGGTACACACTTCACAGGTGAAATAATGAATGAAGTCATGTCAGCTCTAGGAATTCAACAAGCATTCCACACCCCATATCACCCGCAAAGTAGTGGTAAAGTGGAAAGACTGAATGGGACATTGAAATTAAAAATTCTGAAAGCCATGGCTGAGACAGGAAAACCATGGCCGGATTGTTTACCGCTTGCTCTGTTTTCAGTAAGATACACGCCTAATAGAAAGACTGGACTCTCTCCATATGAGATATTGTTTGGCAACGTACCCAGCCTAGGGTGTTTCTATCCGCAAGCACTAGAAATGAACAACCATGTGCTAAGTTCCTACGTGAGGGCTTTACACAAAAAGATTAAGCAAATACATGATAATGTCTTCAGTTTTCTTCCAGATCCAGATCAAGACTCTAGCAGCCATACGCTGCATCCTGGACACTGGGTGGTTATAAAAAGACACGTGAGGAAAAGTTTAGATCCACGGTTTGACGGACCCTTTCAAGTTCTGCTGACCACAAGTACAGCCGTTAAGCTAGAGGGAAAAGAGACCTGGATCCACGCATCCCATTGCAAAAAGATACTAGGAGAACCAGCGGACAAAGAATGATGACATTGTTTATACTTACCTGCATACTTACAACCACAGGTGCATGGACTAGGTTGAGCACCACAGATGGAGACGACAATAGATTCATTAAACACCATATTGCTCTAATCGATGGACTAAAGGAGCAAAACCAGACCATTGCTAATTGTTGGATATGTACACATACCCCTGTAACATCCACTAGCATACCCTTTCTCGCTGTCCCAGTCTCATGGGAAGAGATAAACTTTTGGGTGAACTGTTCAGATAATAGGGCCCGCATGCTGCCATTATATAGACAATTCTAGTGTACTGACGCTGAAACATAAGTTAGAAGACGTGGTAAAATTAAGGAGACTTTATGATGAGGCCAACCTCAAGAATCAGGATTCCTGGTGGGCAAACACCTTTTCCTTTCTAAATCCCGCTAATTGGTTTAAAGGTATCGGTGGGTGGTTGGCTGGTATAATGCAAGCTATTTTTCAGGTTTTGCTAATGTGTCTTGCGGTTTATTTGGTTTTTAAGCTTTTTCTAATGTGTATTCAGTGTTGTACTAAAAGAAAATATAGAAATTCATATTGATAAATGAAGGAACAAAAGGACGGAATGTTATAGCAGAAGATGAGGTCCCTCAAGTTTAAAGGCCCCATCTATGCTATATAAGTCTGATGGTTACTTTAGGTCAAAACAACAGCTGAAATGTTCCTTCCTTGTATCAATAGAGACTAACGTAGTCATCAGACAGTATCTGATTTAATGTGTCTAATTAAATGTGTCCGATTGAATGTTTCAACACAAGCATAGGCATCACGAGAATAGAAATCAGTCTTTGTGTGCTAAATTGTATAATCGGACCATATATGGTAAATCCGTTTCCTGCCTTCAGGGTGTATATAAACCCTATGCTTTGTAATAAAGTTAGAGTCTGTTGACACATACTACCTGTCTTGTGTCTTATTCTCTCCGGGCCTGTATACTAAAGGATAGAAGAACCAGAAAGCAGTGACGTCAGTACAATAAACCTCATTTCAAGTCAGAAACATTACTGTGTCCAACAGTTATTACATATATCAAACTGAAATAGCTGTTGCAAAAACACCAATTTTTATACAACATTAAGCTTAAGATTAATAGGGGTGCCCAAACTTTTTCATATAACTGTATCTTCTGTTTGAATCCAGACAGGGTATCTGGTTTGCCGTTGTACTGGGGGAGCCACTTTGCTCCAGGGATGTACGGTAAAGTCATAGGAATGACAGGTGTTACAGGCACTGCTGGTGGAGCGGCGGCTTCGGCCAGCTCATCATCGGGCGCGGGTTGAACCTCAGGGACGTGGACCGGCATGTCGGCGTTCTGCTGTTCGTCGGACATCTTGGCGCCCCCCTAGTTAACCGGGGCCTACCTTCTAGTTTTTCTTCCGGTAGGCCGCAGCTCCGCAGGTGACGGTCGTCTTCAGGACCTTGCGTCGCTTGCGTCCTACGTCAGGGCGTTCAGCGACGCTCCTTACGGGACCTGGCGCTTCCTGGTTTAACGTCGAGGTGTGAGGCGTGTCCGGGGATTCGCGCTCTTTTGCAGGTACGCCCCTAATTTTCCCACGGTTACGCCCTTCTTCTTGCTCGGCGGCCCAACAATGGCGGCAACCTTCACCACAACTTTACGTACACAGTTCAGAATAAAGGCGCACAGTACCCGGTGGCAACGGGCATAACACGGCGTCGTTGCAGCGGGCACATGATCCTGTTCGTGACGCCAGAAGAGAGATGACTATCCCAGGGGAATGGGGATGACTCGGTACCCTGTCCTTTGCTTCGGGGATGTCGCGGTGGTCGGCTCCCAGGCCCGTACCCTGGGGTCCCTCTTTAAAAGCGTTGATAGTTGTTAATTTTATAAAAGTTCATGACGCCACCTGTGGCTTCTGGTGAGAATCACCACCGCTGCGCAGTCCACTGAGGCCGATGATAAGGCAGCTGGTTGGTATAGCTCCCCACAGGTGGAGCTAGGCCTCAGGGCAGCGTACGGAAAGGGGATGTAGGACAGGCAAGACCCAGCCGGGTCAGAGCAAGAACAAGGACAGACACGATAGTCACTTCAGTACCTTTTACTGATGGAAATTCAGGCACGTCCGGGAGCACTGTAGGGTGAAGGGTGCATGTCAGGATCCTCCCCAATGAGCGGGTGTAGGGCCTCCTGTTTCTTGCCTCTGCGTAGTAAGTTTCTGACCTGCTTGGAGCTAGGCCTAACTTTGTCTCTGTCCTGACCTTGTGGTAGGGCCTTTTCTTGGAGTACACGCTCCTCAGCTTGCGGGGCCTATGTGTCTCCCGGCTCTGTTACGTATCAGCACCTTAGCGATCCTGGGACCTGTAGTTCTCCAGGGATTCTGGTTATGCCTTACTGGGTCATAGAGATCCCGGTAAACTTCGGACCCGGTGTCCGGTAAATTATTCGGGGTGAGCTAGGTAAGCTTTTCTGCCCCCTATGTACTAACTCTCCACTCGCCTTCGGCCTACTTGGGCCCTCACTAGGCTACTCACACTAACAGCAGCTTGCCGCGCTTCACCGATCTTATGGCGCTGGCACACCTAAAGCTCACTTCTCTGAGCTACACTGAGTCTTGGTCTGGATAAGCTCCACTGCAGGATAGCAATTGCAGGAGCTGGAACAGGCTTTTGTCCTCTGAGGTAACTCTTCTCAGACTGCACTGGACTCACTGCTAAACCAGACTCTAAATGACTAACTGCTGCCTGGCTCCACCTTCCCTATTTATCTATCCCTAACGGGCTCCCTCAGCTGGTCTGAGGTGGAAGGTGAAGATGTGTGAATGGTTATGGGGGCCTCTTGTGGAGGAATCCATCAATGCACTCTTCCAGGATCAGTGATATCAAGCGCAGCTGGGTGTCACAGTAGCCTGGCATTGTCGTGTTGAAAAATAGCACCTAGGACATTTTAGGAATTTGCATAATTGCTGCGGTCACACGCGGACTAGTCTTATCTGTTTTCTCTAAATAAAAGAGAATTGAGAGAAGTCAGATGAGTCTAGTTGGCACATGACTGCCATACATGTCGTCACTTTACCAGCCACCCACATGGAGAATACAAGGGAATCATGATAGTGTGCGAATCACACACAATTTGGCAGTCTGCAGTCGCATATAATTATAACGCCTCCTGAGTCTCCCCATATACAGTAATAATGAGTCCCCCTACGTACAGTAATATATACTCACCTAACCACGGATCCTCATAAGTCCCCCTGCACCGTAAGCGTCCCGGCGAGAGACAAGGTAACGTCATTGACCTGCGCACTTTGGGACTAGGGCTGGGGCGTCTCTGTGCATGCACATTGTAAGGTCACAGCAACGACTTACACCACGACCTTAAGACTCGCACACTAGGTCAGAACATCTGGTCGTGAATAGGCTCAGGGTGTCCCTGCCTAGCATGAAGATACTTGGTGTTTCCCCACACTAAGAAAAAGGGCCAAGATCTTACAGAGAACAATGAGCAGCAGAAGTGAGTGGTTCAGAGAGTATTTGTTGTCTTTTTTCCTACCTTTCATGTTTAATTTGCTGCAGAGCATAATAAGTGTCATTCAAATTGTGGAGAATAAATTCACTCTAAAGGGAATCTCCTGATAAAATCAGCGCAATGTAATGAATTTGGATCTCATCAGTTCTACTCATTTCTACCTGGTATATTTTTGATAAAGATTTTAAAGTCTTTACCCCTGAGGGTGGTTTGCACGTTAATGACCGGGCCAAGTTTTACAATTCTGACCACTGTCACTTTATGAGGTAATTACTCTGGAACGCTTCAACGGATCCCACTGATTCTGAGACTGTTCTTTCGTGACATATTGTACTTCATGATAGTGGTAAAATTTCTTCTATATCATTTGCATTTATTTGTGAAAAAATTGGAAATTTGGCTAAAATTTAGAAAATTTTGCAATTTTCAAAATTTAAATTTTTATGCCCTTAAATCAGAGAGATACAGTATGTGACGCACCCCCCAGGGCCTTGGGGTACTCGGCAGCCGGGCCTTTAGATGCTTGGGGGAAATCACGGTGGCTGGCCCGGTCCATGGCCCAGGGCGGTCAATAAAAATGGGGAATGATTATATTTATAGGGATTTTAGAATAATTTGTGACGCCACCTGTGGATTCTGATAAGAGGTTACCAGCGCTGCTGCGACAGTCCGCTGAGGCCGATGTTAGGGGCAGCTTTGATGGGACGGCTCCCCACAGGTGGAGCAGTCCTCAGGGCAGTGTAGAGGTGTAGAAAGATGGTGGAAGCAGGAGAGAGACGGCAGGACGGTCCCAGAGGAAGTACAGGCACACACACAAGGGCAAACTTCAATACCTTTACTGGTGGTGATGCAGGTACGGTCCAGGGCACTCAGGGCGAAGGGTACATTTCTGGACTCTCCCCAGTGAGCGGGTGTAAGGTCTCCTGATCTGTGTCTTTTACTCTATTAGCTTCAGGCCTGCCTGGAGCTAGGCCTGGCTTGCTTACTGCTTCCTTCTTGTACCTACTGACCTGGCAGTAGGGTTTTCTCCTGATTCCCACTATTCCTGGTCACTGGAGCCTTAGTTGTACCTAACCCTGTTGCTGTGGTCAGTGG
This sequence comes from Phyllobates terribilis, assembly GCF_046119375.1. Classification (NCBI taxonomy): domain Eukaryota; kingdom Metazoa; phylum Chordata; class Amphibia; order Anura; family Dendrobatidae; genus Phyllobates; species Phyllobates terribilis. Next base: position 109,854,677 of record NW_027362773.1, read on the forward strand.
TTGGTTAACCTGGGACTTGTAGTTCTCCAGGGATTCCGGTTGTTCCTACGGGTCATAAAAATACCTGTAGGCGCAGACCCGGTGTCCGGTATAGAAATAGGGGTGAGATTACTATGCTCCTCTGCCTCCTTAGTTCCACTTGCCTTCGGCCGATCGGGGCCCTCACTAGGCTTCAGGGCTGCTGGAGGCCTAGCTTGCCTCACACAGCAGCCTGCGTGCAGCTACATCCTGTCTCTCTGCAGACTGAACACTGACTGAGCTGCCTGGCTCCACCTTCCCTTTATATATCCCTATCAGGGCTATCAGGGCTCCCTCTGCTGGTATGAGGTGGAAGGTGGAGGAGTGTGAATGTGTGAGGGCCTCTTGTGGAGGAATCCATCTATGCACCCTTCTAGGTTCTGTGGCACCAGTGCGCAGCAGGGGCGCCATATTTCCACCTAGTAAAACTCAGTACTCCTGGACTGAAGCAATTTTCATAACAGGTTAACAATAACATTTCTTCCCTTTATGGGAGGCACTTTTCTTGAATGTTGCAAAAACATAATCAATAATACACATATATACAATAGTTAAAGCTTTTGAGCAAATGTCAGCGAGTCCCCTAACAGGGTGTCCATTTCACTGCATAGGTAGCTTTAGAGGCACTCCAGGGAGTGCAATTATGTACAAGGAAACAGTTTGTGGGCTGCACACGCACATTAGCAGCAACACAACTTTACGTTCTGCAATGACCAGTTTTGATGAGGTCCCTCCTCGGGTGTGTCCCTCTCATCCGGGTAAACTGGCTTGTGGGGGACCTGCTCCAAACCCCCAACGAAGGTCCTGGGCGGGCTGTAGGACTGGTGTAGAACCACTGGTTTGGCCACGCCAAGCAGGTTTTAGTGGTGGTGGTCTTGTGAAAACCACCAGGGGGCACCTCAGGAGGTGCAAACTACGTACAATGGTGGGACCGCTCATAGTTCACGGACTCCAAGTTCAGGTTACATGAGAGCTACCAGGAAACTAGTAGCTCAAGGGCGCCCCCTACTGGGCTGCGCCTGGTTATGGGAGGTGGGTGACCCGTCCTGGTCATCCTCCCATTCAGTTAGGGTGTCCTGTTCCAACAGTTCCCTCACCCTCTGAACATTTAGGGCATGCTGTAGAGCCATGGGCACCATCTGTGCCACAGCTCCTGCCTGAGCATCACCGGACGAAGAGACTCCTGCGGGAGCATTGTCGAGGGCCGCGGCGTTCTGCTGGGCTTCGGACATCGCTGCGCCCCCCTAGTGAACCGTGGCCTACCTTCTTTACTTTTCTTCTGGTAGGCCGCAGCTCCGCAGGCGACGGTCTCCTTCCAGGACCTTGCGTCGCTCCCGTCTGACGTCAGGGGGCTCACTGGACTCCTTCCAGGACCTTGCACTTCCTAGTTCGTCGTCGCGGCGTGGGGCGTGTCCTGGGCTTCGCGCACTTCAACAGGTACACCTCTCAATTTCCCGCTGTTACGCCCTTCTTCCCGCGCGGCAACACAGTAATGGCGGCGATCTTCGCCACAGTTAAACACACAGTTCTTATTAAAGGCGCACAGTACCCTGTAGCAACGGGCACAATACGCCATCGTTGCAGCGAGCATGAAATCCTGTTCATGACGCCAGAAGCTGACGCGCCCCCAGGGCCGTGGGGTACTCAGCAGCCGGGCCTTCTTGTAGCTACTGACCTAGTGGTAGGGTTTTCTCCTGGTTCCCACTATTCCTGGTCGCTGGAGCCTTAGTGGTACCTAACCCTGTTGCTGTGGTCAGTGGTTGGTTAACCTGGGACTTGTAGTTCTCCAGGGATTCCGGTTGTTCCTACTGGTCATAAAGATCCCTGTAGGCACGGACCCGGTGTCCGGTAAATTGTTGTGGGGTGAGATGGTTAAGCTCCTCTGCCCCCTATGTAGCTCATTTACTCCACTTGCCTTCGGCCACTCAGGGCCCTCACTAGGCTTCAGGGCTGCTGGAGGCCAAGCTTGCCTCACACAGCAGCCTGTGTGCAGCTACATCCTGTCTCTCTGCAGACTGAACACTGACTGAGCTGCCTGGCTCCACCTTCCCTTTATATATCCCTATCAGGGCTCCCTCTGCTGGTATGAGGTGGAAGGTGGAGGTGTGTGAATGTGTGAGGGCCTCTTATGCAGAAATCTATCTATGCACCCTTATAGGTTCTGTGGCACCAATGCGCAGCAGGGGCGCCACATACAGTACAGACCAAAAGTTTGGACACACATTCTCATTTAAAGATTTTTCTGTATTTTCATGAATATGAAAATTGTACATTCACACTGAAGGCATCAAAACTATGAATTAACACATGTGGAATTATATACTTAACAAAAAAGTGTGAAACAACTGAAAATATGTCTTATATTCTAGGTTATTCAAAGTAGCCACCTTTTGCTTTGATGACTGCTTTGCACACTCTTGGCATTCTCTTGATGAGCTTCAAGAGGTAGTCACCGGAAATTGTTTTCACTTCACAGGTGTGCCCTGTCAGATTTAATAAGTGGGATTTCTTGCCTTATAAATGGGGTTGGGACCATCAGTTGTGTTGTGCAGAAGTCAGGTGGATACACAGCTGATAGTCCTACTGAATAGACTGCTAGAATTTGTATTATGGCAAGAAAAAAGCAGCTAAGTAAAGAAAAACGAGTGGCCATCATTACTTATATAAATGAAGGTCAGTCAGTGTGAAAAATTGGGCAAACTTTGAAAGTGTCCCCAAGTGCAGTTGCAAAAACCATCAAGCGCTTCAAAGAAACTGGCTCACATGATGACTGCCCCAGGAAAGGAAGACCAAGAGTCACCTCTGCTTCTGAGGATAAGTTTATCTGAGTCACCAACCTCAGAAATCGCAGGTTAACAGCAGCACAGATTAGAGACCAGGTCAATGCCACACAGAGTTCTAGCAGCAGACACATCTCTTCAACAACTGTTAAGAGGAGACTTTGTGCAGCAGGCCTTCATGGTAAAATAGCTGCTAGGAAACCATTGCTAAGGACGGGCAACAAGCAGAAGAGACTTGTTTGGGCTAAAGAACACAAGGAATGGACATTAGACCAGTGGAAATCTGTGCTTTGGTCTGATGAGTCCAAATTTGAGATCTTTGGTTCCAACTACCGTGTCTTTGTGCGACGCAGAAAAGGTGAACGGATGGACTCTACATGCCTGGTTCCCACCGTGAAGCATGGAGGAGGAGGTGTGATGGTGTGGGGGTGCTTTGCTGGTGACACTGCTGGGGATTTATTCAAAACTGAAGGCATACTGAACCAGCATGGCTACCACAGCATCTTGCAGCGGCATGCTATTCCATCCGGTTTGCGTTTAGTTGGACCATCATTTATTTTTCAACAGGACAATAACCCCAAACACACCTCCAGGCTGTGTAAGGGCTATTTGACCAAGAAGGAGAGTGATGGGGTGCTACGCCAGATGACCTGGCCTCCACAGTGACCAGACCTGACTCCAATCGAGATGGTTTGGGGTGAGCTGGACTGCAGAGTGAAGGCAAAAGGACCAACAAGTGCTAAGCATCTCTGGGAACTCCTTCAAGATTGTTGGAAGACCATTTCCGGTGACTACCTCTTGAAGTTCATCAAGAGAATGCCAAGAGTGTGCAAAGCAGTCATCAAAGCAAAAGGTGGCTACTTTGAAGAACCTAGAATATAAGACATATTTTCAGTTGTTTCACACTTTTTTGTTAAGTATATAATTCCACATGTGTTAATTCATAGTTTTGATGCCTTCAGTGTGAATGTACAATTTTCATAGTCAAGAAAATACAGAAAAATCTTTAAATGAGAAGGTGTGTCCAAACTTTTGGTCTGTACTGTATGTCACACAAAATAGTTAATAAATAACATTTCCCACATATCTAGTTTACATCAGCACAATTATGGAACCAAAATTTTTTTTTTGTTAGGGAGCTATAAGGGTTAAAAGTTAACCAGCGATTTTTCATTTTTACAGCAAAATTTACAAAACCATATTTTTTAGGGACCATATCACATTTGAAGTGACTTTGAGGGGTCTTTATGACAGAAAATACCCAAAAGTGACACCATTCTAAAAACTGCACCCCTCAAGGTACTAAAAACCACATTCAAGAAGTTTATTAACCCTTCACGTGCTTCACACCAATTAATTGAACGTTAAAGGAAAAAATGAGCATTTAACTTTTTTTCACTAAAATTTTATTTTAGACCCCAATTTTTTATTTTCACAAGGGTACCAGGAGAAATTGGACTGCAAAAGTTGTTGTGCACTTTCTTCTGAGTACGCTGATACCTCATATGTGGGGGAAAGCCATTGTTTGGGTGCACGGCAGGGCTCGGAAGGGAAGGAGCACCATTTGACGTTTTCAATGCCAAACTCACTGGAATTCACAGCGGACCCCATGTCGCGTTTAGAGAGCCCCTGATGTGCCTAAACAGTGGAAACCCCCCACAAGTGACCCCATTTTGGAACCTAGACCCCTCAGGGAACTTATTTAGATGTTTGCTGAGCACTTTGAACACCCAAATGTTTTGCAAAGGTTTATGACGCAGAGCCGTGAAAAAAAAATATTTTTTTTCCACAAAAACAATCTTTTAACAGCAATATTTTTATTTTCATGAGGGTACTAGGAGAAATTGGACCCCAAAAGTTGTTGCAATTTCTCCTGAGTACGCTGATACCCCATGTGTTGGAAAAAAACTACTGTTTGGGTGCATGTCAGAGCTCGGAAGGGAAGGAGTGATGCTTTGGAATGCAGACTTTGATGGATTGGTCTGTGGGCATCATGTCATGTTCTCAGAGCCCCTGATGTGCCTAAACAGTGGAAATGCCCAATAACTGCCCACTTTTTGGAAACTAGACCCCCAATGAATTTATCTAGATGTGTGGTGAGCCCATTGAACCCTCAGGTGCTTCAGAGAAAATTATGTTGACTTGTGAAAATAAAAAAAAAACATTTTTTCCACAAAAATGCTAAAAAAAAATGTTTTCACAAGGGTACCAGAAGAAATTGTACCCCATAAGTTGCTGTGCAATTTCTCCTGAGTACGCTGATTCCCCATGTGTTGGAGAAAACTACTGTTTGGGTGGATGTCAGGGTTCGGAAGGGAAGGAGTGACGCTTTGGAATGCAGACTTTGGTGGAACGGTCTGCGGGCGTCATGTCACGTTCTCAGAGCCCCTGATGTGCCTAAACAGTGGAAATGCCCAACAAGTGCCCCCTTTTTGGAACTGATACCCGATTTGTGAATTTTATAATGTAGTGTTATACATCAGTTGTGTAGGACAGCCTGATGAACACTACACAACTGACATAAGACAACCTGACGAACATTACGTCAGTTGTGTAATGTTCATCAGGTTGTCATACGTCAGAATTTAATTTAGTAGTACATGGAAGTATGATACCTTCTGAAGCAGTCTTTCATGCACAGGCCAGGTTTGTCGGGGCAGGTGTCGATTTGATAAATGGTGTCCTTGCGTATTCCCCTTTTATAACACACTCGGCACTTCTTTTGTGACTTACCTTTTTTTCTGCTGTGAGGGATCTGCCCTGGGAAATGCTGGCCCGATAAAATTCGAGGTCCTTCAGTTCCAGAAGTACTGGGTCCCGCTCTGTCACCACTGCCAAATATCAGGGCCTTCCTAACTGTCTCCTGAAAGTGAAGATACGATGTAGAAGTCTGGCCTGCACATTGTGACAGAAGGAAAGCGTTGTGCATTGCCATCTGTACAATGTGCACGGCCAGCTTCTTATACCATACCAGGGCCTTTCTCAAAGCACTGTACGGCTGGAGGACTTGATCAGAGAGATCAACTCCCCCCATGTACTTGTTGTACCCCACTACACAGTCTGGTTTGGCGACCTGTGTAGTGGAACCTCGTACAGTGCTGAGGGTGCTGCCATCACCATGTATGGTAGTCAAGAGACGGACATCCCTCTTGTCCTTGTACTTGACCACCAATAGGTGGTCACTACATTGGGCTCTGCTCTCACCCATTCTGAGCAGCTGTCCAATTAGCGTCTTTGGGAGGCCTCTCTGATTTTTGCGGACAGCACGGTAGGCTGCGGTACGTCGCGCAGAGAGGGAATTGAAGAGAGGGACACTGGTATAAAAGTTATCCACGTACATGTGATAACCTTAATTCAGCAGTGGGTGCACCAAGTCCCACACAATTTTCCCACTCATTCCCAGAATAGGGGGGCATTCAGGGGGTTCAATCCGGGAGTCCTTCTGACTCGCCCCCTGGGCCGAGGGGCACCCGGAACCGGGCTTCTGGGGGGTTGTAGTCTCCGTGGCGGTGACCCGGTCCCGTGGCTCAGGGTGGTCAGGCCAATGGCGGTCTTTTGTGGGGGCTTTTATGATTTAATGTCCGACTATGCCACCCGTGGATTGCGGTCAGTGCGAACCGCCGCTGCAAGGCAGACCGCTGGGGCTGATGGTGTATGCAGCTGAGGTAGTGTGACTCCCCACGGGAAGAGTGCAGCCCCAGGGCAGTGTAGTGGATGGAGGGGGTGGTGGTGCACGGGCGTCCCAGTACCAGTAGTGCTGTATGCGGTGAGAAAGCACAGAGACAAGGTGTTGCAGTTCAAGTTCTTTACTCACAGTTCTCATCCAGGTCACTTGTGCACAGATAGGACTGCCCGAACCGTGCTGCGTCCACAAGGCAGGGGGCTCGGTCAACCCCCAGGTAATTCCGGTGTGTGGCACAGGACTCCCTTCTATCCTTTCGTCAACTGTACCCCACCAGGGGCACTACTCCTGTCCAGCTGCCTCGGGTCTTCTCTTGGGAGGCTGGGTGCCCACTTCCCTGACCCTATGTGGTGTGCCTTCCTAGTAGGTGTGGTGAGGGGTCGCACCAGTAAATGATCACGACCACCAGTTCTTGGCTAAGGATTAGTCCCCTCCACCAACTTGGGATCCGGTACCCTGTTCTGCCAACCCGTCACCCACAATCTCCTGGGTCCTTAGGGTTCCTTCTGCCTTCGTGTCTCTGGGCCTCTCTTGGTGTTCTGTTCCTTCTTACTTTCCTTTCTGTTACTTTCTGTTTCCGTTCTTTCTGCTGACTCTGGCCTTCAGTCTAAGCCTGCCTCGTGGAGCTGGGCCCAGACCGAGCCACAGCTCCCTGTCAGCCCTCTCCGGCTGAGCTCCTCTTCCCTTCTCCTCCTGACTGAACTTCTCCCAGAACTAAGATGGTGCCCACCTTATATACCTCCCTCTCTGTGTATGAGCCCAGGTGACTTGCAACCAATGGGCTCCTACCTATGCCCAGAAACCCAACCCCTATCTGCTCCTACATCACTGGGTTTTCCTCCCCCCTCCCCACTCCAGCCAGGGACATGATCTGTCGTGCCTGCATTACTGTACTAATGGGAGCACCGTTGAGCTGTCCCCCGGAAATGGGGTGTGTGTGATGCATGCAGCTAAACGAGATCTGGTCCACACTCCATCCTTACCCGGGAGTGGAATATCACACCTCTGGTTGAGGTGCAATACCCCTGTAGCGGCCGAACCCTCGGGGCGCTACATTCCCCCCCGGTAAACCACAGCACGTCCTCGGGCTGTAAAAGAGTAAAAACAATTCAAAAACATGCAAAATTTTTAGAATGCATTCGCATATAAGACAATAACCATTTAACCCATCCCTTTATGGGAGGCTCTTTTCTCTTTCAACATTACTGGTACAATTTCCTCTTTTAACAAGTATTACAAAACTTTCTTCACACATATAAAATACTACACTGTGTTCCAAATTATTATGCAAATAATATTTTCTCAGATTTTCCCAAATTACCTATATGAATTGCAGTCATTGTAATTTTCCAGTCAAATAACTATTAGAGTACAATTGAAAGGTTTTTGTTCAAACTGCCTATGATAACAGTATATTTTTAAAAAAATAAAAAACTCAAACTGCACTCAAAATGCATGTTCCAAATGATTATGCACAGCAGAGTTTTCAACCTTTTCATTTTAATAAAGAACAAAAAAATGGTCATTTTTGAAATTATAAGGATTAGCAGGTTATTACAAACTGAAATCAAACAGTTTTCAACTCAAAAATTTATTCTAGGTGATGTTACATTTGCACATAGGACCCCTTATTCGAAAGGAGCTTCTGAACTCTCTCATCCATTGAATTTGTCAGGTTTTGGATGGTTTCTGCTTTAATTGTTCTGCATGAGGACAGAATACCCTCCCAGAGCTGTTGCTTAGATGTGAACTGCCTCCTGCCATCATAGACACTCCTTTTGATGATGCTCCAGAGGTTCTCAATGGGGTTGAGGTCAGGGGAGCATGGGTGCCACACCATAAGTTTGTCCCCTTTTATGCCCATAGCAGCCAGAGATGCAGATGTGTTATGTGCAGCATGAGACGGGGCATTATCATGCATGAAAATGATCTTGCTGCAGAATGCACGGTTCTTTTTCTTGAACCATGGAAGGAAGTGCTGTTTGAGAAACTCAACATACATTATGGAGTTCATCTTTACCCCTTCAGGGATCCTAAAAGGGCCAACAATCTCTCTCCCCATGATTCCAGCCCAAAACATTACTCAACCTCCTCCTTGTTAGCGCCGTAGCCATGTTTGCATGGGGTGTCCATCAACCAGCCATCCTCCACTCCATCCATCTGGACCATCGAGATCATTTCATGCATGATAATGCCCCGTCTCATGCTGCACATAACACATCTGCTTCTCTGGCTGCTATGGGCTTAAAAGGGGACAAACTTATGGTGCGGCACCCATGCTCCCCTGACCTCAACCCCATTGAGAACCTCTGGAGCATCATCAAAAGGAGTGTCTATGATGGCAGGAGGCAGATCACATCTAAGCAACAGCTCTGGGAGGGTATTCTGTCCTCATGCAAAACAATTAAAGCAGAAACCATCCAAAACCTGACAAATTCAATGGACGAGAGAGTTCAGAAGCTCCTTTCGAACAAGGGGTCCCATGTGCAAATGTAACATCACCTAGAATAAAGTTTTGAGTTGAAAACTGTTTGATTTCAGTTTGTAATAACCTGCTAATGCTTATAATTTCAAAAATGACCATTTTTTTGTTCTTTATTAAAATGAAAAGGTTGAAAACTCTGCTGTGCATAATAATTTGGAACATGCATTTTGAGTGCAGTTTGTTTTTTTTATTTTTTAAAAAATATACTGTTATCATAGGCAGTTTGTACAAAAACCTTTCAATTGTACTCTAATAGTTATTTGACTGGAAAATTACAATGACTGCAATTCATATAGGTAATTTGGGAAAATCTGAGAAAATATTATTTGCATAATAATTTGGAACACAGTGTATAAAACTCTTTTAGCAGCATATAAAACTTTTCAGTATAAAACATTCTCAAGTAAAACATATTCTTGGGTACTGGCCGCTGTGCAACTTGCGACCAGGTGTTCACTCTTCTTAAGGGTGCAACAACTTCTTTTGAGGTAGACGTTGCAGTCTTTTTATAAAACCAGTAGGGGGCGCTTTAGGAAGCGCAACTATGTACAGGATGGCCGCTCTCAGTCCTCGGCCAGTTAGGGAAGGGGATGGCTGTTCTCAGTCCCCAGCCAGGTTAGGGAAAAGGGATGGCTGTTCTCAGTCCCCAGCCAGATAAGGGATATAGGGGGGTAACTTTCACACAGTCAGCATCAGTTCTTTATCAGTCCCAACGGGGACCACACTCTCAGTGGAAACAGTCCCACAACAGTTCTTATACCCTGACGGGCAACTATATACAGTCACACTTTACCGTTTACTGGTAACGGTGTCCTCCTGATGCTCCTGGTTCTTCCGGGTAATCTTCAGGCCCATCCGGACCCTCTTGGTACTTGGTGGCTGAGTGGTACTGCAGCTCTTCCTCGGTTAGCCGGTGGACGTGGAGGGCGTACAATCCCTTTGCGCCCTTGTGCCGGGTGTAGGTGACCACGTCACCAGGGTATAGATCTCGTCCGCAATGTCCCTCTGGCAGGTGGCTCTCGACGTCCCTTTGGGTCACAAAGACGTCGTCTGTGGTCTCAGGATCTCTGATGAAGCCCCAGCCGTGATCCATCTGAAATTTCACCACGGTCCCGGTGACTCAGGGACCGCGGGTGGCTTGAGGATCCTGTCGGGCTCTCCTCTTTTGCTCCGCACTCCATGCTTGGAGCCGCTCCTCCCTGGTACGCCGCTCCCTCTCAAATGTCACCAACTGCTGGCGGCAGGACTCCAGTCGACGGGCTGTGTCCGCCCGGGTTTCCTGGGTGAACCCCATTAGGTTTTCTCCAGTGGGGTCCCACTCGAACTGGGCATCCTCTAGTGGGGGATGTGTTATCTCTCTGGGCTCCGGAGCCGGTATCAGGGGTTCACGCGGAGGCTGGTCTCTCCATGGGTGGCTGTTGATCAGGTCGGCCCGCCATACCAGGGGCAGTCCATCCGGGCCGGTGTGCTGGGCGAACAGATCCGCGCCCAGGGGTAGTATGGCAGGGGGCCCCGGGTGGGGAGCAGCGCTCGTGGGCACTCGGCCTTGCGACCAGGCCGGTAGTCATCTGCTGGTCATGCCCGGGAGTGGTGCAGTCAAGGAAGGGGGCGCTGTTGAGGCAGTGACGCCCGGGTGCACTAGGCCTTGCGACCCGGCCTGTGACGCCTGTTTCTTTATCGCGCCCGGGGTTAAAGGGCACGGTGCGGGGCGGGGCGTGACAGCAGCGCTTGCAGCCTGAGGCCTAGCTGGTAGCGGCGGAGGCGTGGCGACAGGTGCGGTTCCCGGGGCTTCGGGCCTTGCAATGGGAGGCTGAGGTATGCTCGCGGTTTCAGGGCTGGGGGTGGTGACGTCCCCGTTACCTGCCCCGGTTGTTGCGGTCTCCTCCGCGGCGGCGTCCCTGGACTCCGGTCCACCTTCACCGCCCTCGGAGGCAGGCGTGCGGCTGGGCGGTGGCAGCGCCTCCTGCGGTCGGGTCACGGCTTGCCGGGCCAACTCCTCCTTCCACCCGGCGATCACATCCCGCTGCGTCCAGACCATCCTCCGGTCCAGGTCTTCTAGCGTGGCTTGCGCACGCTCCGGGTCCCTGGGGAGCTGTGCCAGCAGCTCTGTTAGGCTGCATGGCGGTTTAGCCTGCAGCAGGCTACGGGCCAAGGTGCTGGTCGTGCTCGGTGCTCCTTCCATTCCCGGGTGCGGTCTGCCCAGACTGATCTAGACCGCACCCTGCCCCACAGTTTTCTTTCCTGTCCGCCCCCATTGGGGGTGGTCTTGGGGCCACCTGCTGACAATAACCTTCAGGGGCAGCCCCCCCACGTTGATGGACATCTCCACAGCTGCACTCATCGCTGTTGGGGGCGGGCTCCTTCTTTGGCGCCACTCTGGGACCTGACCCACGATGGGAGGTGGCCTCCTGCTGTCTTTTGGCGCGCACATAATGGCGTCCGCTCTGCCGGGGCGGGAAAAACGGCTGAAGATGGCGGGAAACGACTGAAGATGGCGTCCGATGGCGGGAAAACGGCTGAAGATGGCGGGAGACGACTGAAGATGGCGGGAGACGACTCCGGATGGTGGGAAACTTCACTCAGGTAAGTGCAAAGTCTTTTTCAGGCACGCAATACCCGTTTGTGGCGGGTTGGTTTGAATCCTGCCGACTACGCCAAAGCTGACTCGCCCCCTGGGCCGAGGGACACCCGTAACCGGGCTTCTGGGGGGTTGTAGTCTCCGTGGGGGTGACCCGGTCCCGTGGCTCAGGGTGGTCAGGCCAATGGCAGTCTTTTGTGGGGGCTTTTATGATTTAATGTCCGACTACGCCACCCGTGGATTGCGGTCAGTGCGAACCGCCGCTGCAAGGCAGACCGCTGGGGCTGATGATGTATGCAGCTGAGGTAGTGTGACTCCCCACGGGAAGAGTGCAGCCCCAGGGCAGTGTAGTGGATGGAGGGGGTGGTGGTGCACGGGCGTCCCAGTACCAGTAGTGCTGTATGCGGTGAGAAAGCACAGAGACAAGGTATTGCAGTTCAAGTTCTTTACTCACAGTTCTCATCCAGGTCACTTGTGCACAGGTAGGACCGCCCGAGCCGTGCTGCGTCCACCAGGCAGGGGGCTCGGTCAACCCCCAGGTAATTCCGGTGTGTGGCACAGGACTCCCTTCTATCCTTTCGTCAGCCGTACCCCACCAGGGGCACTACTCCTGTCCAGCTGCCTCGGGTCTTCTCTTGTGAGGCTGGGTGCCCACTTCCCTGACCCTATGTGGTGTGCCTTCCTAGTAGGTGTGGTGAGGGGTCGCACCAGTAAATGATCACGACCACCGGTTCTTGGCTAAGGATTAGTCGCCTCCACCAACTTGGGATCTGGTACCCTGTTCTGCCAACCCGTCACCCGCAATATCCTGGGTCCTTAGGGTTCCTTCTGCCTTCATGTCTCTGGGCCTCTCTTTGTGTTCTGTTCCTTCTTACTTTCCTTTCTGCTCCTTTCGGTTTCTGTTCTTTCTGCTGACTCTGGCCTTCAGTCTAGGCCTGCCTCGTGGAGCTGGGCCCAGACCGAGCCACAGCTCCCTGTCAGCCCTCTCCGGCTGAGCCCCTCTTCCCTTCTCCTCCTGACTGAACTTCTCCGAGAACTAAGATGGTGCCCACCTTATATACCTCCCTCTCTGTGTATGAGCCCAGGTGACTTGCAACCAATGGGCTCCTACCTATGCCCAGAAACCCAACCCCTATCTGCTCCTACATCACTGGGTTTTCCTCCCCCCTCCCCACTCCAGCCAGGGACATGATCTGTCGTGCCTGCATTACTGTACTAATGGGAGCACCGTTGAGCTGTCCCCCGGAAATGGGGTGTGTGTGATGCATGCAGCTAAACGAGACCTGGTCCACACTCCATCCTTACCCGGGAGTGGAATATCACACCTCTGGTTGAGGTGCAATACCCCTGTAGCGACCGAACCCTCGGGGCGCTACACTTCCCTTCATGAACTCTAAACTTGTGAGTGTACCCAGCTTGATCCCATACCTGGCCCTCTTACTGGGCAGGTACTGCCGGAATCCAAGCCGCCCCTTAAAATGAACTAGGGACTCGTCCACGCAGATGTCCCTTTGGGGCATGTACACTTCAGCAAACTTGTTGAAGTGCTCGATGACCGGCCGAACTTTGAAAAGACGATCAAAGTTCAGGTCGTCGCGTGCAGGACACCTTGCATTATCGTTGTAATGCAAGAACTTTTGGATGGCCTCAAAACGTCTTCGGATCATGACCATTCGGAACACTTGAGTGTTATACAAAACGTCAACACTCCAGTATTGCCAAACCTCTGGCTTCTTCAGGATCCCCATATGAAGGACCAGGCCCCAAAACTTCATCATTTCTTCTGCGTCTACAGGAGACCAGTTAGAAAATGATGAAGAGAGGTTTTGTTCCAAAAATTGATGAGCGTATAAATTAGTTTGGCCCACCATGAGGTTTATAAAGTCCTCAGAGAAAAAAACTTTGAAAAAGTCTATTCCTGTGAGGCCGGTGGTGTCAAACTTGATTCCTGATTCCGCCACAAAATCAGGAATCAGTGGCTCATAATTTTCAGGGGTCGAGGTCCATATGGGGTCAGTAGTGGGGGGCACTGGATCATCTTCTCTCCTGCGACGACTGCGGGGCGGTCCAGCAGCACCTGAGGAGGAGGAGAAAGAAGAAAAGGACCACGAGGAGTTGGAAAAATAAAGAAATGTGAGATACTCGCCCTCGCTGTCAGTGTCGGAGGCAAGAAAAGAGTATGCCTCCTCCGCTGAATAGCGAGTTTGGGATGAGCGGGACATTTTTTTTTCTTATGTATGTGGTGCGTGTGTGTCAGTACTTTATTTAGAGTGTGTGTGTGTGTCAGTGTGCTTGGTGTGAACTTTTTTTTTCTGAAAAAAAAAAAGAGAAAAAAGGAACTACTGTAGGTGGTGCAAACAGCGAGCACGAGTGCGGATCGGTGAACTATGTCACCAATCAACTCTCGGCAGCTGCTGGGTGTGCGCGGATTTGGTGCAAAGGTGGAGGGGAGTGTAAAACAGCGAGTATGAGTGTGGATCAGTGATCTGTGGTCACTAATCAGCGCTCAGCCGCTGCAGAAAGCATGGGAAAAAAAAACAGATAAAAGTCGAGCGATCAAGTACTGATCAAGTAATGATCAGCACTTAGTGGGAGAAAGGGTGATTGGAAGGGGGGAAGGAGAAGAGGGGAGAGAGGGGGATTGGGCTGGATGAGAACGGATCAAAAAATCCTACTTACAGTTGTCGCCTGTCAGATGTCGTCTTTCAGATGTCGTCTTTCAGATGTCTTCTGTAAGATGTCTTCTGTACGATGTCTTCTAGAGCAGGAGCAGCGATTTTGGTGTCATAGGTTTCTGTGGCACCGCAAGGCCCAACGCGACCGCCCTCTTCCAAATTAAAAAGGTTAGTTAAAAAAAAGGGTAAAGTAGCGAGCGCGAGTGCTGATCGGTGATTTGCGTCACCGATCAACTCTCGGCGGCTGCTGGATGCACGCACGGAGGTGGTGCAAAGTGTGTGTGTGTGTGGGGGGGGAATTGACAGGGACAAAAAAAGGTCCTGAAAAGCAGCGAGCACGGAAGTTGATCAGTGACCTAGTCACTGGTCAGCGCCCGGCCGCTGCAAGACGCACGAAAAAAAAAAAAACTAGGGGGAGGGAGATTGGTGGTAAAGGAGGGGGGGAGAGGGGGATAGGGGTGGATGAGGGGAGAACAGAGATGGACTTACCAAAGTCTTCTCTGTTTTTCTTTCAGCAGCAGGTTCTGGAAGAGGCTCTGGAGCAGGATCCGCAGCAGCAGGACACGGAGCTGGAGATCCAGGACCCTGGAGACCGCAGCAGGATGCTGGAGCAGGAGACTCAGGACCCTGGAGACCACAGCAGGACTCTGGAGCAGCAGCAGCGACTGGAGCAGGTGAGAGGAAAGTCTTGTAGTGTCACAGAAGATTCTGTGGCAATACAAAGCCCAACACAGTGCAGATCATTGTGACCGCTCTGTAGAAATCCTCACCAAGTGTGAGGATCTGCAGGGCGGTCACAGGGGGGTGATAGGGTGGTGACAGGCTGGTCACCTCCCAGTCAGCTACTCTGATTGGTGCGATCGATGATGACATCGATTGCACCAATCAGAGATGGCTAGGGCCTGGGCACGCACCACAGGGGGTCACGGGGAGGTGACAGGCTGATCACAAGCCGGTCACCGCCCTGTGACCACTCTGTCACTTGTGTTCAGGTACTCTGATTGGATCGATCGATGTCATCATTGATCGCTCCAATCAGAGCTGGCTGGGGGCTTCTCTGACATCACTGGGGGTCATGGGGTGGTGACAGGCAGGTCACAAGCTGATCACCGCCCTGTGACCGCCCTGTTACTGTGCCCTCTTACGGGCACTGATCCTAGGCTGCACATCACTGTTTCTGGCAATCACAGCGATCGTGGGTGCTGGAGGGTGGCGACACCCCCCGAGATGCCGGCGCCATCTACCCTAAGGTAAAATGGCACTGGAAATTTAATGCGATCACCGCGACCGAAGTCACTGTGCCGCATTAAAGATAGGGTGTACTAATACGTATCAGGCCCATAAGGCCCAGGGCACAGATACGTATTAGTACGCCCTGGGCCAGAAAGGGGTTAATGAGCATTATGAACAAATCCCCAAACATTTATTGCAGGAAAGAACATCAAAACTTTTAGGCAGGGAGGGAGGGTTCCCTCCCTGCATGTTTGGCGCTCTTTAGAGCGCCAATCAACATGCAGGGATTGCCTGCCACTCACTGTAATGGCCATGGTGGTTGTGGCATTACAGTGATTGGCTGGCCGCACAGCGTCATCAGGTCTATATCAGACCTGGCGCCGCCATGCTCGTCACAGTCACTCCGGAATCAGACAGTGCAGGGAGAGGTGCTGCTGTGTCAGGGATAGATTGGGTTGTGTATTAGGTAGTGTAGGGAGAAAAAAAGTACATTACACATATCCATCTTAACAAACAGTCCTTTTGAGGACTAACTAATCCATCTGCAGAGATATCAGGCAGGCAGTGTATATAGTCAGGCAGGCAGGCAGAGTATATAGCAGGCTCCATTCCAATTCTGCCTTCTGCTGCTGTTAGATATTTCTATACAAAGGCCCAGGTCTCAGGGGCCAGGAATACTTTTTTTTGGATCTTAATCCTCATAATTTGCTTAAAAAGCAATCCAGAGAACACCGTTTTTCTGTGCCATTTGCTTGTTGGCACTTCAGAATACAGCCAGGTCCTTTCCATATTACAGCGCTAGAAATCCAGCTATTTAAAACTGTTTTTTCCGTCACACGGATCACATATACATTTTCAGAAAATACTGCCATTTTTGGCCTCCATTCTAATTTTTTTTCACTGTGTCAGCGACATTTTTGACACCGGTTTGCTGTTCAAACTAGTTACCTACAGGCCAGGTATTTAAAACTTTGTTTTCTCTGACACAAGGATCACATATAAGTTCGCTCCAAACTCAGTCATTTGTAGTGAGCGGGGAAGATACTGTCCTCCATTTAAAATGGGCAAGTCACGTGGCAAGGGACGGGGAACTGGACGTGATGGTGATGGTGCATGCAGAGGCCAGGGACAAGGCCGTGGGCAAGCTGAAATTGTGCCACAACAAACACCCACATCTTCTCGCCTGACCTTCCTGTCACAATTCCTAGGGGACCGCAGCACACCACTATTGAACCCAGAGCAGTGTCAAAAGGTTGTTGGTCGGATAACGGATAATGCTTCCAGTTACTTAGCCACCACCACCCTGTCTTCCACACGGTCAAGTCTCAGTAGCCGTAAGTCTGGACCGCATGTTCCTCACCCTGATCCTCCTTCCTCCCACCATGCTGAGTGCCCGGAGACAACTGATCCCACAATTGGACACTCTGAAGAGCTGTTCATTTTCCATTTATAGATTCGGGCCTCTAGCACGGTCCACTTGAAGCGGGGCAAGAGGAGATCGTGTGTAGCGATGCCCAAATATTTGAGCAGCCACGGTCACACGAATGCGACGGTGGGAAAGTGTCACAAGAGGTGGACGATGATGAGACACAATTGCCAGAAAGTCAGGAGGAGGACCATCGTGCGGGGGTGCGGAAGTGGAAGAACGAGGTGGTGAATGGTATAGTAACTGACCCAACCTGGCAGAAGAACATGCAGAGTGAGGACAGCAGCACACAGGTGGAGGGAGGCAGAGCACCCCAACAGGCAGGAAGAAGCAGTGTAGTGGCCGCAGACAGAAGGCAGGCAACCGTTCCCCGTAACACCAACACGAAGGAAGTTGCCAGTACAACTGTTAGGTCTTCCTGAGTCTGGTTGTTTTTTAAAGACTCTGCCGATAACCCCAAAAAGGCCATTTGCACCACCTGCCAGGTCAGTATCAGCAGGGGTGGCAAAACGACCAGCCTGACCACCACCAGCATGATCAGGCATATGGCAGCAAAGCACCCGACTTTGTGGGCCGAACCCCAGGGTGCAGGAACAGTGTCTGCAGGTGGCACCATTGCGTCTTCCGCTGTTGTGCATGCACTCTCAAGTAGCAGCATCAGGAAGCACGTCCATGTCCTTGTCCCAGCGCAGCGTTCAATTGTCCATATCCCAGTCCTTGGAATGCAAGTGCAAATATGCAGCCAACGCCCCACAGGCCACACTACTAAATTCTCACATTTCATGACTACTTGCGCTCGAAATGTTGCCTTTTAGGCTCATGGAGACGGAAGCATTCCGCAACCTGATGGCGGAGGCCGTCCCTTGGTAATTGGTCCCCAGCCGCCACTATTTCTCCTGGTGTGCCATTCCCGCATTACACAAGCATGTGTCCCAAAACATTAGCCGTGCCCTCAACAAGGCAGTTACCGGGAAAGTCCACCTAACCACGGACACGTGGACAAGTGCTTGTGGGTAGGGACAGTACATCTCGCTGACGGCACACTAGGTTAACATAGTGGAAGCCGGGACCCAGTCGGACCTTGAGATGGAACACGTCCTCCCGACGCCAAGGATTGTGGGCCCTAGGTCAATCAGGGTTGCCCCTATGGTCTACAGCTCCTGCACCTCATCCTCCTCAGCCTCCTTCTCCTCTTCAGCCTCCATCTCCGAAATGACCACATAAGTCACAAGCTGGAAGCACTGCCGCACTGCCTCGGCCAAGCGTCAACAGGCTGTGCTGAAGATAATATGCTTAGGTGACAAACTGCACAATGCTGAAGAGTTGTGGACAGCTCTAAAAGAGCAGGCAGATCTGTGGCTCACACCGCTGAACCTACAGCCAGGCATGATCATGTGTGACAATGGCCAGAACCTGGTGGCGGCTCTGAGGCGAGATGAGCTCAGACACGTACCATGCCTGGCCCATGTGCTTAACCTCGTGGTTCAGCAGTTTCTCAAATCCTACCCGGAGCTGCCAGATCTGCTTGTTAAAGTACGCCGCCTGTGTGCCCATTTTAGAAAGTCAGCTACAGCTTCCTCCGCCCTTGCCGTGTTTCAGCAGCGTTTGCAGCTTCCGGCTCACAGACTGGTGTGTGATGTCCCCACGCGTTGGAACTTTACACTGCAGATGTTGGGAAGGATTTGTGAGCAGAAGAGGGCAGTTGTTGAGTGCCAGCATCAACAAGGCCGTCAGTATTCAGTTCAGACTTCACACATAAGACCTCAGAAGTGGATGTCAGACAAATGTACCATCCTCCAAAACTTTGAGGACTCCACCAAGATCATGAGCAGCGATGAGGCCACAATTAGCGTCACCATCCCGCTTCTCTGTCTTCTGAAACGCTCTCTGCTCACAATCAAAGAGGATGCATTGCAGGCAGAGCACGATGAGATGGAGCAAGGAACCATACAGGGTGATTACACACAGCCAAGCCTCATCTCATCCCAACGTGGATTGGGTGACAATGAGGAAGAGGAGGAGGAGGAAGGACAGGAGCTAGTTTCATGCCCTATAGACGGTACTACCTGCACAGCTGTCATACCGTCTGTTCAGCGTGGATGGCCAGAGGACAGAGAGGAAGAGGAGGAGGAGAGCATGGTCAGTCATCCTCTTGGTGAGGACACGGAAGTCTTGCCTGTTAGTAGTCTGGCACGCATGGCTGAGTTTATGTTACTCTGCCTTTCCCATGATACCTCGCGTTCTCAAAATTTTGAGTGACAGTCATTACTGGTTGGTGACACTTCTAGACCCACGCTACAAGGAGAACTTTATATCTCTTATTTCTGAGGCGGACAGGTCTACAAAGATGGGGCTGTACCAGAAGGCCCTTGTTGCATAACTATTAAAAAAATTCCCATCTGAAAACGCTGGCGGAAGAAGGCACACTTTGTTGGACAACCAAGGAGTACAGGCGAGAGAGACACAACTTCAATCCAGCAGAGGCAGGGGAACACTGTCAAAGTTCTGGGAGAGTTTTCTCAGACCCTCCCATCGCACAGGCCCTGAGGCGCGGGGTACTCTCACAAGGAGTACAAAGTTTGGGAAGATGCTGAGGGAGTACCTTGCCGACCCTACCAACATCCTCTGTGATTCCTCTGTGCCTTATAATTATTGGGTATCCAAGCTGGATACGTGGAATGAACTGGCTCTCTATGCCTTGGAGGTCCTGGCCTGCCCTGCCGCCAGCGTTTTATCAGAGCGGGTTTTTAGTGCCGCTGATGGAATTATAACTGATAAGCACATCTGCCTGTCAACTGAAAATGCTGACAGGCTGACTCTTATAAAAATGAACAAGGGCTGGATTGAGCCAGACTTCTCAACACCACCGAATGATAGCAGTGTAACATAAACTCAAATCCAGTGTCTTTTCTTGGGAGGTGTATTCCCATGCACGTTTTCACACCCACATATGGGTATACGCTTCCTGATTTTGGCTATTTGCTCTTGTCCTCCTCCTTCTCCTCATCCTCCACCACCATATCACCAGGTTGACCGTGGTCCATGATGCAACACCCACATAATTTTTTTGAAGGGTGTTTATGATGCCCGTAAAAAAAAAAAATTATACACTATGTTCATGTACACCCCCCATGGGTAAATGTTTGTCAGCCCTTACACTTAGTGCATGGGCATTACAAGTATAGGAGGCCCGCTCCTTTCTAATGGGAACATTTTTTTATGAGGCCCTCCTCCACGTCTCTTTCAAGGGGCATTGAAGTGCCTCCAAATTTTTGGCAGCCCTTGCATTCACTGCATAGGCCAACACTATGGGAGTCTCTCTCCTTTCTAATGGGAATTTGTCGTTACTGTGGCTCTGCTTTACGTGTCTTTAATTTCTTAGTGCGTTTTTTCCTAAATTTGGTCAGCCGTTGGACTCACTGCATACCTTATAACTGTATAGCAGACTCTCTCCTTTCTAATTGGAACATGTCGTACTTGTTAGTGTGGCCCTGCTCTGTGTGTCTTTAAATTCTTAGTGGGGTTTTTCCTAAATTTGGTCAGCCGTTAGACTCACTGCATACCCTATAACTGTATAGCAGACTCTCTCCTTTCTAATGGGAATTTGTCGCTACTGGGTCCCTGCTCTATGTGTCTTTAAATTCTTAGTGGGGTTTTTCCTAAATTTGGTCAGCCGTCAGACTCACTGCATACCCTATAACTGTATAGCAGACTCTCCTTTCTAATGGGAACATGTCGTACTCGTTACTGTGGCCCTGCTCTATGTGTCTTTCAGAGTCCCTCCATCATCAATAAAACAGGATGTGTCTGATGATGTGTCACACACTACATTGTCAGATAAGGTTGTAAAATGTTAAAATGACATTTCCCGGTGAATGCATTTGCCTTAAAAAATAACGTAAAAAAAAAACAGTAGGATCTTTCTTTAGCATAAAAACAGAGTCGCCAATGTAACCTCAGTGTAATCACATTGTTCAGCTCCTGCACCTCCTCCTCCATCTCCGAAATGACCACATCAGTCACAAGCTGAAAGCACTGCAGCACTGTCTTGGCCAAGCGGCAACAGGCTGTGCTGAAGATAACATGCTTAATGCTTAGGTGACAAACCACCCAGCGCTGCAGAGTTGTTGAAAGGTGTAACACAGCAGCCTGATCTGTGGCTCTCACCGCTGAACATACAGCCAGGCATGGTTATGTGTCACAATGTGCGGAACCTGGTGACGGAGAAATGACAGCCGGAGTAGATACGGTTTCCCTCTTTGCCAGTCCTTTCACCAAGCTAAAGAATATGGCTGTGGTGAAATACAACTCCCACTGAGAAGCTGTTTCAGATTGAAAAACATTGGGCCCACCAGATGATTGGATTCTTAGGGCTCACCTTTCTCCCCCGCTCAAGAGCCCCATAGCAGCTGCAAAGTTAGTGCTATCATGAACTCTCCTGATGTAGAAGCCAGGGCACACCAGAGGATTCTCTGGTGGGACTGTCCAACCCTGCCGAGAAGCAGTCCTGGCTAAGAAAAGTGTGTGAGAAGGATCCTGGGCACTCTATGGCTGCTTTTTTACTGTGGTGGAAACCCATGCAAAACGGGGAGAACATACAAAATCCTTGCAGATGTTGTCCTTGCTGGGATTTGAAACCAGGATCCCAGTGCTGCAAGGCTTCAGTGCTAACCACAGATCCAATGTGCTGCCGTTCACCCTCTGATATCTAACAGGCTGGAGAAATTTGCACCTACTGCCACTCTATCTTCAGCTCCTTTGTGAGAAACTAATGTATTTGGGCAGCCACTCAGTCTACCAAATAAAATTCCTGAGAAGGAAATTGGGGAAGGCTTCGCTACTGGTACTGGGGGCAGTGCTAATATCATGGCGTCGTACCATAGTTTACTGGAAATATTCCAGGCTAGTAGGAGGCAAGCAGATTCCCACATAAAAGTACCAGCAGTAATGTTCAGGGACCCGCGCTTGTAGAAGGCGGAGACAACACTGGCAGAAATAGTGACGGCTGGGGACCGAGTATGGACACGAGGCATGAGGTTGTGAAAAGCTTCCGCCTCCACGAGCCTAAAAGGCCACATTTCAAGTGAAAGCAGCTTTACAGGACTTCCTGGGAGAAATGACAGCTGGTTAGATATGGTTTCCCAAGTCCTTTTGACTCGCCCCCTTGCGTGATTTACCCGGAACCGGTTCTCTGGGGTTTGTAGTCTCCATGGCGGCGACCCGGTCCCGTGGCTCAGGGTGGTCAAACCAGTGGTAGTCCACTTGTAAGTTTTAGATTAGTTGCCCGACTACGCCACCCGTGGATAGCGGTCAGTGCGGACCGCCGCTGCAAGGCAGACCGCTGGGGCTGATGGTGTGTGCAGCTTAGGTAGTGTGACTCCCCACGGGAAGAGTGCAGCCCCAGGGCAGAGAATGTGGATGATGGGAGTGATGGTGCACGGGCGTCCCAGCACTAGTAGTGCTGGTGCGGCGATGAAGCACAGAGACGTGGGATTGCAGTTCAAATGCTTTACTCACAGTTCTTTATATTCTTAGTCATTCCGCCGGCAATGACTGCCCAAGCCGTGCTGCGTCCACCAGGCAGGGGGCTCGGTCAACCCCCAGGTAATTCCAGAGTGTGGCACAGGACTCCCTTCTATTTCTTTCTCTGGCCGTGCCCCATCAGTGACGCTACTTCTGTCCAGCTGCCTCGGGTCTTCTCTTGGGAGGCTGGGTGCCCACTTCCCTGACCCTATGTGGTATGCCTTTCTAGTAGGTATAGTGAGGGGTCGCACCATTAAATGGTCACGACCGCCGGTTCTTGGTTAAGGATTAGTCGCCTCTACCAACTTGGGATCCGGTACCCTGTTCTGCCAACCCGTCACCCGCAATCTCCTGGGTCCTTAGGGTTCCTTCTGCCTTCGTGTCTCTGGGCCTCTCTTAGCGTTCCGTTCCTTTCTTCCTTTCCTTTCTGTTCCTCTCTGTTTCTGTCCTCTCTCCTGTTTCTGGCCTTCACTCCAGGCCTGCCTCGTGGAGCTGGGCCCAGACTGAGCCGCAGCTCCCTGTCAGCCCTCTCTGGCTGAACTTCTCCTCTCTCTCCACTCAACTGAACTCCCCAGACTGAACACTGTTCTAAGATGGTGCCCACCTTATATACCTCCCTCTAGTGTATGAGCCCAGGTGACTTGCAACCAATGGGCTCTTACCTATGCCCAGAAACCCAACCCCTATCTGCTCCTACATCACTGGGTTTTCCTCCCCCCTCCCCACTCCAGCCAGGGACAGATGCTGTCGTGCCTGCACTTCTGTCTAGTGGGAGCACCGTTGAGCTGTCCCTCGGAAATGGGGTGTGTGTGATGCATGCAGCCTACTGAGTCCTGGTCCACGCTCCATCCTTACCCGGGAGTGGAATATCACACCTCTGGTTTGAGGTGCAATACCCCTGTAGCGGCCGAACCCTCGGGGCGCTACACTTTCACCAAGCTAAAGAATATGGCTGTGGTGACATACAACTCAGCAAAAAAAGCTGTGGACTGGCTCCGTACCGTCCCTGGCCACATTCACCTGTCCAGATGTTTGTGGTTAGGCGGTCCTTCCCTGTAAGTGCAAGGCGGAGACGACACCGGGAGAAACAGTCGCGGCTGGGGACCGAGTATGGACACCTGGCCAACGCCAGCATGAGGTTATGAAAAAATTCCGCCTCCACGAGCCTAAAAGGCTACATTTCAAGTGCAAGCAGCTGTCAAAAATTTGGCAGTATAGTATTGCAGCCTGTGGGTGGGTGGCTGCCTGCATACTTGCGCTTGCATTCCAAGGAATGGGGTAGGGACAACTGAACGCTGCACTGGGAAAAGGACGTGGACGGTGATTGTTGCAAGTCTGCAACGACAGGTGCATGGCGGGAGGCATCTTCGCATGCGCCAAGGATCACTTATGATGGGCACACTTTTAGGCAGTGACCTGGGAGTCAGAGATGCTTCCAGAGGTCTTCCCCATGCTGTTCCCATGTCTTTTCAGCACTGTATGCATGTGTCACACAGCACATGGCCAGATAAGGTTTAAAATGTTAAAATAACATTTCCTGGTGAATGCATTTGTCTTGGTTGAAAGCAATGCAAAAGTGTAAAAATGCATCAAAAACGCTATGTGTGAACATATCCCAAGGTGTGGAGGAGTATTTTTGTTTTTGGTTATTTATTTTGCCTTATATACAAGTCATTACCCTGGGAAGGATGTTCCTTAACATATTTCCCAGGAAAATCCATTTTGTTTTTGTACGTTTTATTGTGAGTCCATAAAAGTGGTGTAATACTCTGACAACGTTTTTGACAGCAGTGATCTGGGAGTCAGAGATGCTTCCAGGGGTCTTCCCCATGCTGTTCCCATCGATTTGGGCAATTTTTAGGCCCTCTGCAGACCGCCGGGGGGGGGAGCCGCCTGAAAAATGTTTCCCATAGACTTACATTGGGCTCGTTGCTCGGGTCGAACACCCGAGTAATCCAATGTGCTCGACCCGAGCAACGAGTACCCGAGCATTTTAGTGCTCGCTCATCACTAGTGATCACCCTTTGCCTTCATCAATTCTTCTAGGTACACTGCTTGCAGACAGTCTTTGAAGAAACTCAGCAGGAGGTTGTTCCAAAAATCTTGGAGAACTAACCACATATCTTCTGTGGATGTCGCTTGCACAAATCCATCTATTTCTTCATGTAATCCCAGACAGACTGGATGATGTTGAGATCAGGGCTCTATGGGGGCCGGATCATCACTTCCAGGACTCCTTGTTCTTCTTTACACTGAAGATCGTTCTTAATGACATTGGCTAAATGTTTGGGGTCGTTTTTCTGCTGCAGAATAAATTTGGAGCCAATCAGACGCCTCCCTGATGCTATCACATGATAGAGAAATAAATACCTGTTTATAAACTATTAACATTTCTGTTTTTTAAAACGTTCTTTTGTTGCAGCATTTTTACACATCTGCCTAAAACTTTTGCACAGTACTGTATATAGATACATATATACATCCTTATATATAACGTCATATTATAGTTATATTTGTAATCTTAACTTTATTATCTGCATGTAGCTTTTATATTTTTCACATTGAAATATATGTTCTGCTTCAATTTCATATGTGATTGCTTAAATCCATTTCCTCATATTTTCTGATAACATGTGTTTCATGAGGACTCATGACCATTTTTTGGATTATTGGGAAATGAACTGAAGTACATCTGCAACTTTGGGTGTCAATAAGTATCAAATTTTTCATACAATGTTGTTACTTGCATTCAGGCCTGGACTGGTCATCTGCCCAACTAGCAGATTCCAAGTGGTCTGAAGTGGCCAATTACATAGTGGCCCACGAACTCCATCTTCCTGGCAGCCGTTTCTTTAATTTTACTGCATAGAGGCATTGTGTTCAAATGTGAAAGCACGTAACATTTAGTACAGGATGCCGCTGCAGCCCATGCAAGGGCATCAGGATGTTCTTCCTGAGTGGAGTTAGTGTGTTCTGATCATTTGTCCATCTCTGCAGCCACAGTCAGTGTGAGCTGGATCAGCTTCTGTGGTCACTGGGCAGGATGCAGCCTGCAATTTTCCCCCATCTCCTGGCTCTGAGTTCGTATACAAAGAAGTCTCAGGGTCTCCTATTTGATGTACATACAGCAGTCTCTGTATTCTATGTGATGTATATACAGCAACCTCAATGTCTCCTATGTGATGTAAACAGCAGGCTCAGCGTCTCCTATGTTATGTACAGCAGGTGAAATAAGTATAGAACACCTCATTAATTTTCTAAGTAAATATATTTCTAAAGGTGATATTGAGATGAATTTCTCACCTGATGTCGGTAATAACACATCCAATTCACACAGGCAAATAAATCAAACTATAGATGTCCATAAATTAAGTTATGTGTAACAATGAGATATGACACAGGGAAAAAGTATTGAACACACTTACTGAAATTTAATTAATACTTCATACAAACGCCTTTGTTAGTAATGAAGCTTCAAGGTGCCTCCTGTATGGAGAAACTAGTCGCAGGCATTGCTCAGGTGTGATTTTGACCCATTCTTCCACACAAACACTCTTCAAATTGTGAAGATCCCCTGGGCTCCTTCTATGAACACTGAGCTTTAGTTCCTTCCACAAATTTTCCATTGGATTCAGGTCCGGCGATTGGCTCGGCCATTCGAGCCGCTTTATTTTCTTTCTCTGAAACCAATTGAGAGATTCCTTGGCTGTGTGTTTGGGATCATTGTCTTGCTGAAGTGTCCACTCTCATTTCATCTTTATCATCCTGGGAGTCTGGGAAACATGCCCTGACTAAAGTCACCAATGACTTACTAACTGCCAAATCTAAGCGACACTACTCTATCCTCCTCCTCCTGGACTTATTATCTGCCTTCGACACAGTGGACCATTCCCTCTTACTACACACTCTCTCATCTCTTGGCATCACAGATTTGGCCCTATCTTGGATCTCCTTGTGAGGGGTGTGTGGAGAGGCCCTATAGAACTGTACTATTTTAGTAATTCTATGTATGTTTTAGTCATCTGAAAATGTGTTATTTTTAGGTACGGCCCTTAGATGGCAGCAGAAGTACTGTTTGATACTACATTACCCTTATGTCAGTGGGACACAGGGTTAACTAGTTTGGGGGCCGCCGTCAGTGACAAGCTAGAGACTAAGGGATCTCTGGGAGTGAGATTCAGCCATTAGTTAGTTAGTTAAGAAGTAGCAGAGAGTAAGGAGAGACAGAGAACAAACGAGACGGGTGTATGTGGGAGAAACCAGGAGGATTAACAGGAACGGGCATACCACAGTATAATCTATACTCTAAAGGTCAATTTGTGGATCCTGGCCTCTTCCAGCCAATAGGCAGTAAAGGATGTGCCTGGACTAGGGAGCCTCAGAAGCGAGGTAGTCCCTGTTAGAGTCAGGTATTGGGACTCCTACAGAATACAGCCCAAAGTACAGCACACCACACACACCCAGGGGCAAGCATGTCCCCATATTTCTGTAGAGGGCAGGAGTGATGAAAAAAACACTGCGACACTCACCCATGACTACCACCCTGCCCCCCGTTACATTTGGCGTAGTCGGCAGGATGCGAAGTCCGCGCATCCAAACAGCAGGGTGAATAGGTCCTATGGTGCAAGAGAGAGAACGACAAAGAAGGACTGCAAGAAAAATGCCCCTGGTGCAAGAGAGGCGCCTGAAGAAAAACAGAAGATAATGAAAAACGTACGAACGAAGATGGTGAACAAAGATGACGATCCTAAGATGCCGGCTGGCAACGTGGGTCCCAAGATGGCGAAAATTGGCGGTAAAAGACTGACCTTTCGTGGGCGGAGACAGCGCAAGGAGGCACGAAAATACTCCCAACCCACTCAGAGGCCGGGCTGGAGAAGAGGACGTCCAGAAGCCAAGGTTTGGCCCATAAGAGGAGTCGCTTAGAAGAAGTGGGCGCAGTTCAAGATGAAGACAGGCCCACCGGGTAAGCGACGACGGCAGCAGGGAGCGCGGCCGCGGGCGGGACCGGACAGAGTGATAGGTGATGCTGTCTGGATCGCGTCATCCGGCCGTCCCAGGAAGAGGCGGAGTCTGGATCAGGGAAGAAGCATGGAAGACTTGGAGCCGCCATTCCTGTCACAGCACGTTGCTGACAAGACGTGCCTTGGCATGGACCTGCATAGCACCTTCCGTATGCTGCAAGAGCATGAGGAGGAAAACCTGCAGAGGTCAGACCAGGTACCCCTGACAGAGAGGCCCATACCGGGAGGGCGAGTCCCTGTGGCGAGTGGCGCATCGAGCAATGAGGCTGAATCTACCCAGGGCTCAGCTGCACAGGCCCCTACCCCCGAAGTTCTTTCCCCCTATAAAGGGAAGGTGGGTTAGTTGCCCATGATCCTCAATTCTATGTAATTAGCAGTGAGTAAGGAGAGACAGAGAAGAAAAGAGACGGGTGTGCGTGGAAGAAACCAGGAGGATTAACAGGAACGGGCACACCACAGTATAATCTATACTTTAAAGGTCAATTTGTGGATCCTGGCCTCTTCCAGCCGATAGGCAGTAAAGGACGTGCCTGGACTAGGGAGCGTCAGAAGCGAGGTAGTCCCTGTTTGAGGCAGGTATTGGGAGCCGTGGGGTGAAGCAGGAGCTTCCCCACGAGAAAGTCCAGAGGCAGCTTCCCCTAGTGCTGAGTCACACCGTGATTAGCACTGTGTGGGGATTGAGACTATGTTTTATCATCTGTGAATGCCATGTTTTGCAACAAGTGTTGTACCTGTAATCCCCTGTTTCTAAGGCTGTGCTGTTTCTAATGGGACTGTTTTGTTTTTAAAGAACGGTGATCTACACCCATCTGAACCAAGGATGAAAGTGAGTAAAGACTCCGACAGCATACAGCTCAAAGTACAGCACACCACACACACCCAGTAGCGGGCCGGGGTGATGAAGAAAACACTGTGACACTCACCCATGACTACCACCCTGCCCCCCGTTACATCCTCATACCTAAAAGACCGGACATTCAGTGTCTCCCATTCTAACATCACCTCCTCATCTCGCCTCTATCTGTCCGTGTCCCCCAAGCTTCAGTTCTAGGACCCCTGCTCTTCTCCATTTACACCTTCGGCCTGGGACAGCTCATATAGTCTCACGGCTTCCAGTATCACCTCTATGCTGATGACACACAGATCTACCTCTCTGGACCCGATATCAACTCCCTACTAACCAGAATCCCACAATGTCTATCTGCTATTTCATCCATTTTCTCTGCTATATTTCTAAAGCTTAACATGGCTAAAATTGAATTCATCATCTTTCTGACTCGCCCCCTGGGCCGTGGGGTACCCAGAACCGGGCTTTCTGGTGTACGGTGCTGATGGGGGTAGTAGTGGCAACCCGATCCCGTGGCTCAGGATGGTCAGACCAAATGCTGTGGCAGTCTATTTATCAATGTTTTGAATGTCCGACTACACCACCCGTGGATTGCGGTCAGAGATAACCGCCGCTGCAAGGCAGTCCGCTGAGGCTGGTGTTGGTGTGCAGCACCGGGATAGTATAACTCCCCACGGGAAGAGTGTAGCCTCAGGGCAGTGTATAGGGATGCTGGCGGTGATGGTGCAGGCGCAGCAGAAATCACACAGAGTCCAATGATGCAGTCCAGGGTATTTAACTCACTGTTGTTATCCAAGTCACTTCCGTCAGCAAGGACTGCCCGAGCCATGCTGTGTCCACCAGGTGAGGAGCTCGGTCAAGCCCCAGGCAATTCAGGAGTATGGCACAAGACCCCCTACTGTCCTTTCTCTGGCCTCTCGTGCCCCGCCAGTGACCAAACTTCTGTCCAGCTACCGCGGACCGTGTTGGGTAAGCGTTGGCCTCCGCTTCCCGCTATCCTATATGGCGCCTTCCTAGCAGGTTTGGCGGGGGGTCGCACCAATAAATGATCACGACATCCGGTTCTTGGCTGAGGGATGATTTACCTCCACCAACTTGGGAATCCGGTACCCTTCCACAGCCTGACCCTTCACCCGATATAACGTGGGTTTGCAACGGTTGCTGTCTGTTCTGCTCTCTTAGGGTCCCTTCTGCCTTCTTGTTTCTGGAGCCTTTCTACTCCTCTATCTCTTCTCCTTCCTTCCTTCTCCTTCTTCTCTTCTCCTCTCTGGCCCCGGCCTTCTCTCTAGGCTTGCCTCGTGGAGCTGAGCTCAGGCTGAGCCGCAGCTCCCTGTCAGCTCTCTCTTCTGCTCTGCACGAATTCAACTCAACTCTGACTAAAGATGGCTCCCACCTTTTATCTGCTTCTCTGTGTCTGAGCTCAGGTGACCTGCACCCAATGAGCTCCTTCCTATGCTCCAGAAACCATCCGCTTCTGCTCCTACATCACTGGGTTCTCTCCCCCCTCCTCACTCCAGCCAGGGACATGGTCAGTTGTGCCTGCATAAATGGGAGCACCGTCGAGCTGTCCAAGGACATGGTCAGTTGTGCCTGCATAAATGGGAGCACCGTCGAGCTGTCCCCCGGAAATGGGGTGAGTGTGTGTATGCAGTTAACAGAGCCCTGGTCCACACTCCATCCTTACCTGGGAGTGGAATATCACACCTCTGGTTGAGGTGCAATACCCCTGTAGCAACCGAACCCTCGGGGCGCTACATTCCCCCCTGGTAAACCACAGCACGTCCTCGGGCTGGAACAAAAGACAATTCAGAAACATGCAAGTTTTTAGAATGCATTCACATATAAGATTACAAACCATTATAACTCATCCCTTTATGGGAGGCAACCTTTCTCTTTTAACGTTACTGGCACATTTTTCTCTTTCAGCAATTATTATAGGACTTTCTTCACATATAATAAAACATTATAAAACTCTTTTCACTTCTATAATCACATTTGTCACATATTAAACATTTTTCTTGTAAACATTCTTCATATAAACTTTTGTTAACTGGTCACAGCGCGCTTTGCAACCAGGTGTCCATCTTTCTATAAAATGCAAATTTGTAAACACAAACACAATGGACCCGTTCGTAAACCCCCAACGAAGGCCCCGGGGTGGCTGCAGGGCGTAGCTGATCCAGCTGCTGGACCTCGTCTTCGGCCACCTCTAACGGGTTTGTGTTCTGAGGTCAGTTGCCGTTGTAGTCTCTTATAAAACCAGTAGGGGGCACTTTAGGAAGTGCAACTATGTACAGAATTGACCGCTCCCAGTCCTCGGCCGGATAGTTCATTAAGTTGGCTGTTCCCAGTCCTCAGCTGGTTTTAACTGACCCGATACCAGATAACTCTATGCAACAGTCTCTTCACCCTGACGGGTAACTATATACATTTGTACGCTGCCGCTCCTCAGTAGCGGTGTCCTCCTTGCGCACCTTCTTTCTCCTCAGTGTTCTTCAGACCCGTTCGGGTCCTCTGGATAGCAATGCTCCTGGTACTGTTCCTCCTCCACCCTTTGGACATTGAGGGCGTACCACCCTTTTAGGCCTCGATGCCGGGTATATATTACCCGATCTCCCGGGAACAACTCCCGCTTCGGGTGACCCGCTGGCAGGTGACCCTCCACATCCCTCCTGTCGACATGGAGGTCTGTGGCTGTGGTAGAGTCCTGAATAAACCCCCACCCTTTCTCCTGGTGGAACTTCACCACGGTCCCAGCTGTTTTAAGACCGCGTGCTGCGTGAAGGTTTCGGCGGGTTCGTGTCTTCTCCTCCGCGCCTGCAGCTGCTCCCTCTTCCAGCGCCGCGCCCGCTCCTCCTTTGCAAGCTGCTCACAGATCTCTCGCCTACGGACTGCGGCCGTCGTTGTCTCCTGTGCAAACCCCATCACATCCTCCCCGGTCTGGTCCCATGCTATCTGGACCTCTTCCTCCCGGAGCTCAGAGACGGCGACTGGCTGTGGTCGGGGCAAGAGCAGAGCAAGCGGGGCCTCGGCCTCTGTGGACAGGTTTTTCCGCTGACTGGGGTGAACCCATCCATCTGGTACAGGGACCGGCTCTCCATCGGGTCCGGCGAGCTGGCTGTACAGGTCAGTCCCAAGGGGTGGTGGTTTCGGGACCGGGGGCGCACGCGGTCCGGGCCTGGAGCAGGCTGCTCTCGGTCACGCCCGGGGTCAGGGGTCACGACGGGGGGCGTGGTTCAGCGGCGACGCTGGCGGCCCGAGGCCCAGGTGTATGCAGCGGGAGCGTGGAAACCGCAGCGGCTCCCGGGACCTCTGGCTCCACGGCGGGATCCAGGGGTAAGCTTTCGGTGTCAGGACCCGGGGCAGGGGTGTCTTCCTTACCTGCCTCCGCGGCAGCACTGTTCTCGGCCTCCGGTCTCCTCTGTCTTCGGGGGCAGGCGCACTGCCGGGTGCTGGCAGCGTCTCTTGCTGCCGGGTCGTGACCCGCCGGGCCATCTCCTCCCTCCATCCGGCGATGACTTCCCTCTGCGCCCGGACCATCCTCCGGTCCAACTCCTCCAGCGCTATCCGCAGGAACTCACGGTCTTCTGCGGGGAGCTGAGCCATCAGCTCCGTGAGGCTGTACGGGGTCGCCTCGGCCTGCAGCAGGCCACTTGCCAGGGTGCTGGAGTTTGTGCTCCTCTCCATCTCCAGGTGTGATCTGGTGAGACTGATCCAAACCACACCCTGCCCCTCGGTTTTCTTCTCTTTCCGCCCCCATTGGGGGTGGTCCTGGGGCCATCTTCTGACAATCACTCTCAGGGGCAGCCCCCCCACGTTGATGGACATCTCCACAGCCGCACTCTTGGCTGTTGGGGGTGGGCTCCTTCTTTGGCGCCATTCTGGGACCTGGCCCACGATGGGAGGTGGCTTCTTGTTATCTTTTGGCGCGCACATTATGGCGTCCGTTCTGCCGGGGCGGGCGCCATTTTTAATACAGTGAAACAGTCTCTTTTCAGGCACGCAATACCCGTTTGTGGTGGGTTGGTCACAATCCTGCCGACTACGTCAAAAAGCTGACTCGCCCCCTGGGCCGTGGGGTACCCGGAACCGGGCTTTCTGGTGTATGGTGCTGATGAGGGTAGTAGTGGCAACCCGATCCCGTGGCTCAGGATGGTCAGACCAAATGCTGTGGCAGTCTATTTATCAATGTTTTGAATGTCCGACTACGCCACCCGTGGATTGCGGTCAGAGATAACCGCCGCTGCAAGGCAGTCCACTGAGGCTGGTGTTGGTGTGCAGCACCGGGATAGTATAACTCCCCACGGGAAGAGTGTAGCCTCAGGGCAGTGTATAGGGATGCTGGCGGTGATGGTGCAGGCGCAGCAGAAATCACACAGAGTCGTGCTGCGTCCACCAGGTGAGGAGCTCGGTCAACCCCCAGGCAATTCAGGAGTATGGCACAGGACCCCCTACTGTCCTTTCTCTGGCCTCTCGTGCCCCGCCAGTGACCAAACTTCTGTCCAGCTACCGCGGACCGTGTCGGGTAAGCGTTGGCCTCCGCTTCCCGCTATCCTTTATGGCGCTTTCCTAGCAGGTTTGGCGGGGGGTCGCACCAATAAATGATCACGACCTCCGGTTCTTGGCTGAGGGATGATTTACCTCCACCAACTTGGGAATCCGGTACCCTTCCACAGCCTGACCCTTCACCCGATATAACGCGGGTTTGCAACGGTTGCTGTCCGTTCTGCTCTCTTAGGGTCCCTTCTGCCTTCTTGTTTCTGGAGCCTTTCTACTCCTCTATCTCTTCTCCTTCCTTCCTTCTCCTTCTTCTCTTCTCCTCTCTGGCCCCGGCCTTCTCTCTAGGCCTGCCTCGTGGAGCTGAGCTCAGGCTGAGCCGCAGCTCCCTGTCAGCTCTCTCTTCTGCTCTGCACGAACTCAACTCAACTCTGACTAAAGATGGCTCCCATCTTTTATCTGCTTCTCTGTGTCTGAGCTCAGGTGACCTGCACCCAATGAGCTCCTTCCTATGCTTCAGAAACCGTCCGCTTCTGCTCCTACATCACTGGGTTCTCTCCCCCCTCCCCACTCCAGCCAGGGACATGGTCAGTTGTGCCTGCATAAATGGGAGCACATTCGAGCTGTCCAAGGACATGGTCAGTTGTGCCTGCATAAATGGGAGCACCGTCGAGCTGTCCCCCGGAAATGGGGTGAGTGTGTGTATGCAGCTAACTGAGCCCTGGTCCACACTCCATCCTTACCTGGGAGTGGAATATCACACCTCTGGTTGAGGTGCAATACCCCTGTAGCAACCGAACCCTCGGGGCGCTACATTTCCACCATCTCACTCAACCCCCTGTCTGACATATTCATCAAAGTCAATGGCTGCTTACTTTCACCAGTCCTAAAAGCTCGCTGCCTTGGGTTAACCCTGGACTCTGATCTCTACTTCAAAGCACATATCCAAGCCCTTTCTACTTCATGCCAACTCCAACTCAAAAATATCTCCCGGATCTGCACTTTCCTCAGCTATGAACCTGCAAAAGCATTAGTGCACACCCTCATCATCTCCCGCCTCAACTACTGCAACCTCCTGCTCTGTGGCCTCCCCTCTAACACTCTTACACCCCTTCAATTTATCCTAAACTCTACTGCCCGGCTAATCCACCTGTCCCCCCGCTATTCCCCAGCCTCTCCCCTCTGTCAATCCCTTCACTGGCTCCCCATTACTCAGAGACTCCAGTTCAAGACCTTACCCATGGCATAGAAAGCCATCCACAACCTGTCTCCTCTTACATCTGTGACCTAGTCTCTCGATACTTACCTGCACGCAACCTCCGATCCTCACAAGATATATTTCTCTACTCCCCTCTTATCTCCTCTTCCCACAATCGCATACAAGATTTCTCCCGTGCGTCCCCCCTACTCTGGAACGCTCTACCCCAACATATCAGACTCTCTCCTACCGTGGAAACCTTCAAAAGGAACCTGAAGACCCACCTCTTCTTACAAGCCTACAACCTGCAGTAACCACTCAACCATACCACTGCATGACTACCACTACCCTCACCTACTGTATCCTCACCAATCCCTTGTAGATTGTGAGCCCTCACGGGCAGGGTCCTCGCTTCTCCGTACCAGTCGGTTACTTGTTTTGTTGAAGATTATTGTAATTGTTTTTATTATGTATACCCCCTTTTTTACATGTAAAGCACCATAGAATACATGGCGCTATAATAATAAATAATAATAATAATAATAATCTCCTCTGTATACCCATTTTACCTGTGAGTAAGCCAATGCTTACATAAGAGCTTGAGGTTCAATTGGATATTTTAAATGGTCACTAAAATTTTAGCCTAAATCAGCAGCTAGAGTGAATATAAGGAACTTTGCAACACATCTTATCAGTAAAAACATGCTTCTTTAACTTATCTCCACTTCCTCTCCTCATTCTCTTGAATTTATCATATCATTGAAAAACAGCTTAAATTATTCTTTGTTAACCCCTTCCTGACCAGGCTACTTTCTGTTTTTGCTTTTCCGTTTTATTCTCCCCTTCATCCGAGAGCCATAACATTTTTATTTATCTGTCAACATTGTGGTACTTTTTTTTTCTCCAGGACAAGGTGTAGTTTTGAATGACACTATTCATTTTACCATACAATGTGCTGGAAAATGGGGGAAAAAATTCAAGCATGGTGAAATTGTGGAAAAAAAACACAATTTCTCAATTGCTTTTCGTTTTTATGGTGTTCATTATGTAGTATAATTGACCGGGCTATATGATTCTCCAGGTCAGTACAATTATGACAATACAAAATATATGCAGGTTTTTTTTTTTTTTAATTTCCAAGGTAAAAAAAATTGGAAATTTGTAACAAAAAAATCAATTTGGGTTGTGTTGCCATTTTCTGACAACATATTTATTTTTCTGTAAAACTGATGTTTTCAATGATACCATTTTGGGGTATGTACGATTTTTAGATCACCTTTTATTGCATATTTTATGGGACATGAGAGTAAAAATAAATGCAATTCTGGCATTTCTAATTTTTTTCTTTATGGTGTTTACCATAGGGGTTAATTAATTTTATATTTTTATATTTTACAGACTTGGTGATACCAAATAGGATTATTTTTGTATTTCTTTCATTTTAAAAGGATGAAATTGGGGTGATTTAAACTTTTTTTTTATTATTTTCTTCATATTTTTAAAATCTATTTTTTTTAAAGAGAACCTGTCAGCATCATTTAATAATGTACAGTAAAGACATGACTTCAATGTTGCTGTAATACTGATTACATTGATACCTTTGG
The DNA here is from genome assembly GCF_046119375.1 of Phyllobates terribilis. Classification (NCBI taxonomy): domain Eukaryota; kingdom Metazoa; phylum Chordata; class Amphibia; order Anura; family Dendrobatidae; genus Phyllobates; species Phyllobates terribilis. The sequence continues at coordinate 109,890,247 of NW_027362773.1, forward strand.
TGAAGAAATCCACGTTATGGTTCTTCTTTATTCACCATCTGAAGTTTTCTACTAATTAGATTTGGGTGCACAGGGGCCGGACTGTGCACTGAGTCTTCTCCTCCCGGTCTATGATTCCCCAGCCCCGCCACCTACCTGCCATGAGAAAATCACTTTGTCTATATGACGCGCCCCCTGGGCCAGTGTTGTTGGGGATACCCGGAGCCGGATCAGATGGGGGTTGTAGTCTCCGAGTGGCTGTGACCCGGTCCGTGCCCAGGGTGTCAAGCTCAGTGTGTGGCAGTCCTTATGATGTTACTAGATGTTCTTTTGTGTCGACTACGCCACCCGTTGAATTGCGGTCAATACGGCCGCCGCTGCAGCAGGGTCCGCTGAGGCTGGTGATGTATGTGCAGCTCAGGTAGTATAACCCCCAACGGGAGGGGTATAGCCTCAGGGGGTCAGTTGCAGAGGATGGGGGTTGTGGTGGTGCAGCGGGGATGGAAATGAGACTCAGAGTCAGGCTGTGCAGTTCAGGGTTTGTTTACTTACTGCAGTTGTTCTGGTCACTCCGGCCTTAAGTGACCACCCGAGCCGTGCTGCGTCCTCCAGGTCCTGGACTCAGCCAACCCCCAGGTGATTCTGGAGCGTGGTCCTGAGCTCCCTTTCTGTCCTGTCCTCTTCTCTGGCCTTCCCCACCAGGGATCCACCTATGTCCGGCTCCCTCGGGCCTCTTGGTGGTAAACCCTTGTCTCTGGGTTCCCTGACACTATTCCTGGTCTGCCTTCCGGGTGGATTTAGTGGGTGATCGTGGCAGATCAGTCCTGCCCACGACCTCCGGTTCCTGGCTAAGGTGTGCTGTAGCCTCTGCCAGCTTGGGATCCGGTACCCTGTTGCCAACTCTTCACCCTCTGGTCTAATTTGGGCTCTTGGAGTTCCTTCTTTCTCCCCCTCTGGGTCTTTCTTTCTCCTCTCTCTCTCTCTTGGCCTTGGAGCTGCTCTTCTCCTCTGCTCTGACAGACTGACCTCACTCTGCAAAAGACTGACCCTGATCTAAGATGGTTCCCACCTTATATACTCCCTCTATGTGTGAGCTCAGGTGACCAGCACCCAATGAGCTCCTAGCACTACCCAGACTGCTCCCCCTATCTGCCCCTACACTACTGGGATGTTCCACCCCCCTCCCACTCCAGCCAGGAACAGACTCTGTTGTACCTGCACATTTCTCTAGTGGGAGTACCGTCGGTCTGTTCCTCGGAAATGGGATGTGTGTAGTGCATGCAGCTTACTGAGCTCAGTTCCACACTCCATCCTTACCCGGGAGTGGAATACCACACCTCTGGCTTGAGGTGTAATACCCCTGTAGCAGCCGAATCCTCAGGGTGCTACATTCCCCCCTGGTAAATCACAGCACGTCCTCGGGCTGTAAGAAATAAACATCCACAAACATACAATTTTTTTTTTTTCATAAACATAAACATATAAAACATATAAAACATCATCAGCAGCAATAAACTTTTCATATAAACATTCTTGTTTCTGGTTCCTCCGGTCACGGTGCAACTTGTGACCGGGTAAAGTGCGACAGTCTCTCTTGGAATAAAACAGTTTCCTATAAAACCGGTAGGGGGCGCTTTAGGAAGCGCAACTATATACAAGGGAATTATGGCCGCTCTCAGTCCTCGGCCAGGTATTAGGAACTAGGGACACACGGGGTTAACAGTTCACTCTTGGCTGGTCCCAACGGGGAACATATTTTAAATAAGTAACAGTTCTTGGTACCCCGACGGGCAACTTTATTCAGTCTCTCTCTACCGTACTTCAACGACGGCGTCCTCCTGCTCTTTCTTTAGATTCTTCAGACCCGTCCGGGTCCTCTTGCTCCTCCTCACACCGCAGCTCCTCCTCCGTCAGGCGATGCACATGGAGGGCGTAGGGTCCTTTGGCACACTTGTGCCGGGTGAAGGTGACCTCGTCCCCTACATACAGGTCACGACCTCTGTGTCCCTCCGGCAGATGGCTCTCTACGTCTCTGCGGGTTACAAAGACGTCGCCGGGGGTCTGATGGTCTCTAATAAAGCCCCATCCGTGCTGCATGTTGAATTTTATCACAGTCCCGGTGGCACGGGGACCATGAGCTGCACGGGGTTTCCTCCTGGTCCGGCTCTTCTGCTCCGCGCTCCTTATCTGTGCTTGCTGTTCCCGGACCCGCCTCTCTCTCCGCTCCCTCTCGAAGACCTCGAGCTGCTGCCGGCAGCACTCTGCACGCTCTGCTGCGGCCGCCCGAGTCTCCTGAGTGAACCCCATGAGGTCTTCTCCGGTGGGGTCCCACTCAAACTGTGCCTCCTCCAGCGGGGGCGAGGTCCTCTTTACGGGCTTCGGAGCCGGAATCAGGGGCTCGCACATGGGCCTTGCTCTCTGGAGTTCCAGCTGAATGTACTCCTGGGGCCATATGAAGGGCTGCCCATCCGGGCACGTATGCTGAGCAAATAGATTTTCACCCAGGTGCGGCACTCTAGATGTTGAGGGCGCATTGATGGTAGCGGCGCCCGGGTTAACCAGGCCTTGCGACCAGGCCTGGGGCACCTTAAAGGCAAAGGGCACCGTAAGAACGGCGGCGCCCTGGGTTATTCGGCCCTGCGACCAGGCCGGTGGCTCCGCGGAGGTAGGGGGCGCTGTTGGTATTGCGGCGCCCGGGGGTACTAGGCCTTGCGACCAGGCCGGTGGTATTTCCTGCTTGGCCACGCTCGAGGTCGAGGCGTGTGACGTCACAGGGGTCGCGGCCGCGGTTTCCGGTTGAGGCCTAGTCGGCGGCGGTGACGATGCAGCGACGGGCACGGCAGGGGGAATTTCGGGCTCTGCGACGGGGAGCTGGGGCAGGCACGCGGTTTCCCGGTTCGGGGTAGAGACGTCCCCTTTACCTGCCTCCGTCCGTTCAGCTCCCTTCTCGGCGCCGTCTCCTGCCTTCATTCCTCCTGCGCCATCCTCAGAGGCGGTCTGTCTCCTCGTCTCGGGCGGCGTGCTCCGCTGACGGGTTTCGGTCTGCTGGGCCATCTCTCGGCTCCACTCCGCCAACGTCTCTCGCTGCACCCGGGCCATCCTCCGTGCGAGGCCCTCCAGCGCGGTCTGTGCACACTCCCGGTCTCGGGGGAGCTGTGCCAGGATCTCCACTAAGCCTAGTGGGGTTGTTGCTTGCAGCAGGCTCCTGACCACTGGGTCGGTGCTGCCTGTCTCTCCCTCCATCTCCGGGTGCGCTCTCTCCAGACTGCTCCAGGCTGCACCCATCTTCGTTCTCTTCTTCTGTCTCCGCCCACATTGAAGGTGGTCCCGGGTTAACTTTGTGATTGTCAGTTCCAGGGGCAGTTCTCTTACGCTGATGGACACTTCCAGCATCACAGTCTCTGTTGGTGGGGGCGGTTTCCGCTTTTGGCGCCATTCTTCGACCTGGCCCACGATGGGAGGTGGCCTCTTGCCACCCTCTGGCACGCCCATAATGGCGTCCGCTCTTCCAAGGCGGGAAATCTTCGGAAATGGCGGGAAAAAGCTGCAAATGGCGGACAACCGGCGGGAAACGACCTGTGATGGGGCCCGATGGCGGGGACCCTCCGGAACCGGCAGGAGACTTCTTTTTAAGGTAACGATGAACTTTTCTTCAGGCACGCAGTACCCGGTTGTTGCGGGCACGTTATCCTGCCGACTACGCCAAAGTTGACGCGCCCCCTGGGCCAGTGTTGTTGGGGATACCCGGAGCCGGATCAGATGGGGGTTGTAGTCTCCGAGTGGCTGTGACCCGGTCCGTGCCCAGGGTGTCAAGCTCAGTGTGTGGCAGTCCTTATGATGTTACTAGATGTTCTTTTGTGTCGACTACGCCACCCGTTGAATTGCGGTCAATACGGCCGCCGCTGCAGCAGGGTCCGCTGAGGCTGGTGATGTATGTGCAGCTCAGGTAGTATAACCCCCAACGGGAGGGGTATAGCCTCAGGGGGTCAGTTGCAGAGGATGGGGGTTGTGGTGGTGCAGCGGGGATGGAAATGAGACTCAGAGTCAGGCTGTGCAGTTCAGGGTTTGTTTACTTACTGCAGTTGTTCTGGTCACTCCGGCCTTAAGTGACCACCCGAGCCGTGCTGCGTCCACCAGGTCCTGGACTCAGCCAACCCCCAGGTGATTCTGGAGCGTGGTCCTGAGCTCCCTTTCTGTCCTGTCCTCTTCTCTGGCCTTCCCCACCAGGGATCCACCTATGTCCGGCTCCCTCGGGCCTCTTGGTGGTAAACCCTTGTCTCTGGGTTCCCTGACCCTATTCCTGGTCTGCCTTCCGGGTGGATTTAGTGGGTGATCGTGGCAGATCAGTCCTGCCCACGACCTCCGGTTCCTGGCTAAGGTGTGCTGTAGCCTCTGCCAGCTTGGGATCCGGTACCCTGTTGCCAACTCTTCACCCTCTGGTCTAATTTGGGCTCTTGGAGTTCCTTCTTTCTCCCCCTCTGGGTCTTTCTTTCTCCTCTCTCTCTCTCTTGGCCTTGGAGCTGCTCTTCTCCTCTGCTCTGACAGACTGACCTCACTCTGCAAAAGACTGACCCTGATCTAAGATGGTTCCCACCTTATATACTCCCTCTATGTGTGAGCTCAGGTGACCAGCACCCAATGAGCTCCTAGCACTACCCAGACTGCTCCCCCTATCTGCCCCTACACTACTGGGATGTTCCACCCCCCTCCCACTCCAGCCAGGAACAGACTCTGTTGTACCTGCACATTTCTCTAGTGGGAGTACCGTCGGTCTGTTCCTCGGAAATGGGATGTGTGTAGTGCATGTGACGCGCCCCCTGGGCCATATTCTTTAGGGGGAATATCCGGAGCCGGATCAGATGGGAGTTGTAGTCTTCCGAGTGGCTGTGACCCGGTCCGTGCCCAGGGTGTCAAACTCAGTTGTATGTGGCAGTCCTACAGATGTTAATAAGTTCCTAATGTCGACTACGCCACCCGTTGTATTGCGGTCACTATGGCCGCCGCTGCAGCAGGGTCCGCTGAGGCTGATGGTGTAGGTGCAGCTTTTGATGGTATAACCCCCAACGGGTGGGGTATAGCCTCAGGGGGTCAGGTGCAGAGGATGGGGGTTGTGGTGGTGCAGCATAGATGTTAAAGGAAGACAGAGTCGGGTTATGCAGTTAAGGGTATTTACTCACTGCTGATGTTCCGGTCACTCCAGCTTCAAGTGACCTCCCGAGCCGTGCTGCATCCACCAGGTCCTGGAACCAGCCAACCCCCAAGCGAGTCCGGAGCGTGACCCTGAGCTCTCCTTCTGTCCTTTCTCTGGCCGTCCCCACTAGTGATCCACCCAGGTCCAGCTCCCTCGGGCCTTCTGTTGGGAGACCCTTGGCCTTGGGTTCCCTGACCCTCCACGTGGTATGCTTTCGGGGTGGATGTGGTGGGTGGCCGTGGCAGACGCTGCCCACGGCCTCCGGTCTCTGGCTGGGGTGTGTTTTTGCCCCCACCAGCTTGGGTTCCGGTACCCTGATGCCGACTCTTCACCCGTGGATTGGATTTGGGGTCTCAGAGTCCTCTCTTCTCTTTCCCCCTCTGGGTCTCTCTTGCTTTCTCCTCTCTCTCTCTCTGGGGCTGCTCTGCTCCTCTGCTTCTTACTTCTCTGCAAAGGCTGACAGACTGACTGACCTGCAAAGACTGACCCTGTTCTCTGATGGTGCCCACCTTATATACACCCTCTATGTGTGAGCTCAGGTGACCAGCACCCAATGAGCTCCTATCTTTACCCAGGCTGCTCCCCCTATCTGCCCCTACACTACTTGGGATGTACCACCCCCCTCCCACTCCAGCCAGGAACAGACTCGGTCGTACCTGCACATTTCTAAGTGGGAGTACCGTCGGCCTGTTCCTCGGAAATGGGATGTGTGTAGTGCATGCAGCCGACCGAGCTCAGTTCCACACTCCATCCTTACCCGGGAGTGGAATATCACACCTCTGGGTTGACGTGCAATACCCCTGTAGCAGCCGAATCCTCAGGGTGCTACATTCCCCCCTGGTAAATCACAGCACGTCCTCGGGCTGTAAGACATAACACCAAAAACATACAAATTTTTGCATAAACATATAAAACATATAAAACATTATATATATATATATATCAATATAAAACATTCTCGTCGCCTCTGGCTCCTCCTCCGGTCACTGTGCAACGTGTGACCGGGTAAAGTGCGACAGTCTCTCTGGAAAACTGGTTTTCCTATAAAACCGGTAGGGGGCGCTTTAGGACGCGCAACTATATACAAGGATATGGCCGCTCTCAGTCCTCGGCCAGGTATTAGGGAGGAATGACCGCTCTCAGTCCTCGGTCAGTGGGATTAAGGGAAATACGGGTAACAGTTCACACATGCTGGTCCCAACGGGGACTATATTAGCAACAGCAACAGTTTCAGTTTCAGTTTCAGTTCACGGTTTCAGTTCACGGTTTCAGTTCACGGTGCCCCGACGGGCAACTATATACAGCTTCTGCTTCGCTGTCCTTAGCGACGGCGTCCTCCTGCTCTTGCTTTATGGTTACCTTTGGCTTCAGACCCGTCCGGGTCCTCTTGCTCTTCCTCCTCACACCGCAGCTCTTCCTCCGTCAGGCGATGCACATGGAGGGCGTAGGGACCTTTGGCACACTTGTGCCGGGTGAAGGTGACCTCGTCCCCGATGTAAAGGTCACGACCTCTGTGTCCCTCCGGTAGGTGGGACTCAACGTCTCTCCTGGTTACGAAGACGTCGCCTAGGGTGTGGTGGTCTCGGATGAAGCCCCACCCATGCTGCAGGTTAAACTTTATCACAGTCCCGATGGTGCGGGGACTATGCGCTGCACGGGGGTCTCTCCTGGCCCGGCTCTTCTGCTCCGCGCTCTTTACTTGAGCTAGCTGTTCCCGGACCCGCCTCTCTCTCCGCTCCCTCTCGAAGTCCTCGAGCTGTTGGCGGCAGCACTCAGCACGCTCCGCTGCAGCTGCCCGAGTCTCTTGAGTGAATCCCATAAGATCTTCTCCGGTGGGGTCCCACTCAAACTGTGCTTCCGCTAGCGGGGGCGAGATCCTCTTTACGGGCTTTGGAGCCGGGATCAGGGGCTCATCCAGGGGTCTCCCTCTCCGGAGTCGGGGAGGGTGAAACTCCGGTGGCCATATAAATGGCTGCCCATCCGGGCACGTATGCTGGGCGTACAGGTCCTCTCCCAGATGCGGCACTCTTGGTCTTATGGGCGCGGTGGTGGTGGCGCCCGGGTTGCCCGGGCCTTGCGGCCAGGCCTGGGGTATCTGGAAGGTAAAGGGCACCGTAAGGACGGCGGCGCCCTGGGCTACTTGGCCCTGCGACCAGGCCGGGGGCTCCGCGGAGGTAGGGGGCGCTGTTGGTATTGCGGCGCCCGGGGGTACTAGGCCTTGCGACCAGGCTGGTGGTACTTCCTGCTTGGTCACGCTCGGGGTCGAGGCGTGTGACGTCACAGGGGTCGCTGCTCCCGTTTGAGGCCTAGTCTGCGGCGGTGACGTTGCAGCGACGGGCACGGCAGGATAGACTTTGGGCTCTGCGACGGGGAGCTGGGGCAGGTACGCGGTTTCCCGGTCTGGGGTATAGACGTCCCCTTTACCTGCCTCCACTCGTTCGGCTCCCTTCTCGGCGCCGTCTCCGGCCTTCAGTCCTCCCGCGCCATCCTCAGAGGCGGTCTGTCTCCTCGTCTCGGGTGGCGTGCTCCGCTGACAGGTCTCGGTCTGCTGGGCCATCTCACGGCTCCACTCCGCCAACGTCTCTCGCTGCACCCGGGCCATCCTCCTTGCGAGGCCCTCCAGAGCGGTCTGTGCACACTCCCGGTCTCGGGGGAGCTGTGCTAGGACCTCCACTAGGCCTAGTGGGGTCGTTGTTTCCAGCAGGCTCCTGACCAACGGGTCGGTGCTGCTCTGCTCTCCTACAGTCGTCTCCAGCAGGCTCCTGGCCAGCGGGCCGGTGCTGCTCTGCTTTCTCGCCATCTCCGGGTAAGCTCCTCCGATACTCTTCTCCAGGCTTCTTGCCTCCGGGTGCGCTCGCTCTAGACTGCTCCAGGCGGCACCCATCTTTTCTCTCTCCTTTCGTCTCCTCCCACCTCGAGGGCGGTCCCGGGGCCACTTGGTGACTGTCAGCTCCAGGGGCTGTTCTTTCACGCTGACAGACACCTCTAGCATCACAGTCTCTGTTGGTGGGGGCGGTTTCCACTTTTGGCGCCATTTTCGGTCCTGGCCCACGATGGGAGGTGGCTTCTCCCCACCCTCTGGCACGCCCATAATGGCGTCCGCTCTTCCAAGGCGGGAAACCTTTGGAAATGGCGGGAATCGCTTCCCAGTGGCGGGAAACTCTGCAGATGGCGGGAAAACGCGGTTAATGGCGGACAACCGGCTGGAATCGACTGGTGATGGGGTCCGATGGCGGGGACCCTCCGGAACCGGCAGGAGACTTCTTTTTGAGGTAAACTCATTCTTTTCTTCAGGCACGCAGTACCCGGGTGTTGCGGGCACGTAATCCTGCCGACTACGCCAAAGTTGACGCACCCCCTGGGCCATATTCTTTAGGGGGAATATCCGGAGCCGGATCAGATGGGAGTTGTAGTCTTCCGAGTGGCTGTGACCCGGTCCGTGCCCAGGGTGTCAAACTCAGTTGTATGTGGCAGTCCTACAGATGTTAATAAGTTCTTAATGTCGACTACGCCACCCGTTGTATTGCGGTCACTATGGCCGCCGCTGCAGCAGGGTCCGCTGAGGCTGATGGTGTAGGTGCAGCTTTTGATGGTATAACCCCCAACGGGTGGGGTATAGCCTCAGGGGGTCAGGTGCAGAGGATGGGGGTTGTGGTGGTGCAGCATAGATGTTAAAGGAAGACAGAGTCGGGTTATGCAGTTAAGGGTATTTACTCACTGCTGATGTTCCGGTCACTCCAGCTTCAAGTGACCTCCCGAGCCGTGCTGCATCCACCAGGTCCTGGATCCAGCCAACCCCCAAGCGAGTCCGGAGCGTGACCCTGAGCTCTCCTTCTGTCCTTTCTCTGGCCGTCCCCACTAGTGATCCACCCAGGTCCAGCTCCCTCGGGCCTTCTGTTGGGAGACCCTTGGCCTTGGGTTCCCTGACCCTCCACGTGGTATGCTTTCGGGGTGGATGTGGTGGGTGGCCGTGGCAGACGCTGCCCACGGCCTCCGGTCTCTGGCTGGGGTGTGTTTTTGCCCCCACCAGCTTGGGTTCCGGTACCCTGATGCCGACTCTTCACCCGTGGATTGGATTTGGGGTCTCAGAGTCCTCTCTTCTCTTTCCCCCTCTGGGTCTCTCTTGCTTTCTCCTCTCTCTCTCTCTGGGGCTGCTCTGCTCCTCTGCTTCTTACTTCTCTGCAAAGGCTGACAGACTGACTGACCTGCAAAGACTGACCCTGTTCTCTGATGGTGCCCACCTTATATACACCCTCTATGTGTGAGCTCAGGTGACCAGCACCCAATGAGCTCCTATCTTTACCCAGGCTGCTCCCCCTATCTGCCCCTACACTACTTGGGATGTACCACCCCCCTCCCACTCCAGCCAGGAACAGACTCGGTCGTACCTGCACATTTCTAAGTGGGAGTACCGTCGGCCTGTTCCTCGGAAATGGGATGTGTGTAGTGCATGCAGCCTACCGAGCTCAGTTCCACACTCCATCCTTACCCGGGAGTGGAATATCACACCTCTGGGTTGAGGTGCAATACCCCTGTAGCAGCCGAATCCTCAGGGTGCTACACATGCAGCTTACTGAGCTCAGTTCCACACTCCATCCTTACCCGGGAGTGGAATACCACACCTCTGGCTTGAGGTGTAATACCCCTGTAGCAGCCGAATCCTCAGGGTGCTACATATACACTGCCATACAGTTGTATGGCATGATATAAAACCAGCGATCAGACTAAAATATTGAAGAGAACTCGGTAGCACAATTTTGAAATGTAAAGTAAAGACATAGCAGCGATGGCAACTTTGAGAGCCTTCAGCAAGCTCCTGGCTGCAATAACAACCCTTCGGACCCCTCAGCAACTCGATGGGAGCTGAAGCATGCATGCACTGGCAATCGCGCTATTTAAATGTCTCTGCCAATCATTGACAGTGGCATTTAAATGGTTAAACAGCAGAGATCTGAGCACGCTCTGGCTGCTGCTGCTACAGAATAATGTCAGCTGTGTATTACAGCCAGCATCTATTGGATATGAAGCCGGCCCAGCGCCAGAATCCTCTCCATACACAGGGACCAGACATATGATGTACCAGTACAACATTTTCTTTAAACAGACAGGGAAATGTTTTACCTCACTGAAAGCAGCAGCTGCAATCCTCTGTTGTAACGTTTGTATTCTGTTTTGCATTCTCCCCAGGCCAGGAGATGTGGTATGATCAGACCATGTTCCTGCACAGTCAGAAACACCCATTGCACAGGACATAGCAAGGGCACATTTATAAGATTATCTCAGCACAGGAACATTTTTTAACACATCCAATTGCGGAAGAAATTTTATTCTAAGATCTATTGATTAAAATATACTTTGCTTGTGGGAAAACTCCTTTAAATCTCATTTGCATATGCATTAAAACAGTGATTTTTCATTCACGGAGATAGAGATTGCATGAAACAAGCTAGAACAGGCAGATTGCACTGCATTTTCTAGTAAATGCTGCAGGGTGTAACAAAGTTAGCCGAAATGTGTGTTATCAATGTATCTTAATGAACGGTATTGAAGAATACTGGAAGCATAGAGTGGAAGCGCCTATCTCTTTTATTTCTTCTACAAAAATAAATTTTTTAGTAAATGTTTTATCTCACTTCAGTGCTGGATTCACAGCTACACTGCTCGCAGCAGCACCATATAGAATATTTTACAGCAGTGCCGGATTATAAACATGTATTACACAGAGATAGGAAATAAGGTATCCCTCTTGTTAGTTTGTACTATGTATTGGCAACAGTATAGTAGCTGCTAGTCTCCACCCACTAGCTCAGAGACCACTGAAAATTAGACACAGACTGCAGAGGGGAAAACTGGGGAAAAAATACAAGATACAAATGACAGTTTATTCTGAAAAGTCAGCTGCTATGACAGGTACACTTTAATTATTTTTTTTTTTCATAATTCCGATTTGACACAAAGTTACATGAAGGTGGATATAGCCATCAACAGTATGTCAACTGCAATTAACATGTTTTGTGCTTTCAGGAAATATATTGGGTTTTAGGGGCTCACCTACATTTTAAGGTGTGTAGTTCCCATGGTTAACATTAGACATCATTTCAAAAAACATCACAGTGAAAGATAATACCTTACCAACACCAGGTCAGATTAACAATGCACTGCAGGATGCAGCAAGCCTCCATGATAAAGGCGGGGGCAGCACATGTGCAGGATACTGATGCAAACTGCCACTCACTAACCTACCAATTCATGGAGGGGGTGGCTGTGTAGTATTATAATGCACACCGATAGAGTTTGCTTAGGGTGCCAGTCACACAGATATGTGTGATGCACAGTGTCTGGCTTGCAGCCTATTGATGACGCCCATCTTTTTAGATCAGGCGGGCTGCCCAGCACTAAATACGTGCACCCCCACAGGACAGACGCCCCAATTCACCCAGCCATTACTAAAGAGACCTGGGTGCACCCTGCATAAAAATGTGCAAAAAAGATGCAGTGCTTGCTGCATCCTGCAGTGCATTGTTAATCTGACCTGGTCTTGGTAAGGTATAGTGTTGAGCGAGCATGCTCGACACTGCTCGTTACTCGCCCGAGTATCTCACTACTCGCGATGTTCGGCATGCACCGAGCATTTCCGGGTTACTCGGGCAGGAGCTCGGGTCTCCGCCCTGCAGGGATTGGCAGCCAGTTACTGTAATGCCACAGCCATGTTGTTTGTGGGCATTACAGTGATTGGCTGGCCGCACAGCGCCACCTCAAGTATTTAAAACCGGGCGCCGCCATCTTGGACACAGTCGCTCCGGATCAGACAGTGTAGGGTCAGTGCTGCTGAGCTAGGGAGAGATTTATACTGCGAAATAGGTAGTGTAGGGTCTCTAAAGCCTGAAAAATCAAACAAACAGTCCTTCTGAGGACTAATATCCATCCCAGATATCAGGCAGGCAGGCTGTATAGGAGACGCAGTGGTTATGTGGCACCCCAGAGGGTCTGGTTGCCACAGTGGTAGTAATACCATGTCTGGGAGCAAAACAGGAGTTTCCTGGTCAGGAACACACAACATGCAACACCTCCTGCTCCAGACCAGAAAGGGGTGGATCCTGCCCTATATAACTGGATCTGGAGGCGGGGTTAGTGAGTCTAGTGTCAGGAGTCAGAGAGGACACAGGAGCAAGGAGCTGAGGACTGGAGCTGGCAGAGCTCGTCCTAGCCAGAGTACGTACAGAGGACCGGACACCGGAGTCCGAGGCTGTGGGGATTGTATATCCAGCAGCAGAAACCGCACGGCAGGAGATTGTAGGTCTCCTGGCCAACAGAAGCCCGGAGGCTCAGCCACACGAAAGGACCAGTACCGCCACAGAGGAGCGAGGAATACACGGGATCCGAGTCGCCAGTCATATGGGTGAGCAGCACGTTACACTCAGGGACGTGGGCTACAACACGACTATAAGCGGGATAGCCAAAGAGTACAGTCAGAACGGCAGGTCTACAACTCCACCTGGCCAGGGGGATTCTAGGATTGCTCCCAGACTGACCAGGCCCTCATCCCTAGCAAGTACTCCCATTGGAGCCTATATAATTGCCACCAGTAAAGACCCTAGGACTGCACTGCAAAGACTCCGTGTTATTATTACTGATCCAGGCACTATCACCACCATCATCCATACACGCTGCCCTGAAGCTACACTCTACTTGTGGGGAGTTACCTCACCTTGCTGCACATACCATCAGCTTCAGTGGATTGCTCCGCAGCGGCGGTTCCCAATAACCGCACTCCACAGGTGGCGTAGTCGGACTATTTAAAACAGATACACATAGACTACCCTGGTTTGACCGCCCTGGGTCACGGACCGGGTCGCCGCCACGGTGACTACAACCCCCAGCATCTACAAGGCCCGGATCCGGGTACCCCATTGCCCAGGGGGCGCGTCAGTTATACCAACAAACTCTGCATTACAGTCCTGTGTGCTCCTGCTGCTCAAATTGCTAGACTTAGCCCTAGGTCTCAGGGGCCAGGAAAAATCCCTTTTTTTCCATCTAAATCCTCTTTTTTTTATTTTTCCCTCAGTTGGACTGTACAAATACCCGTCTTATTAACCTTTTGGTATTCCCCCCCAAAAAAAAAAATTGAGTGTGTCTGTGAGTGTTCAGACACAAATATATCTGTTTAAAATAGTCTGGTTTCGGCCAGATAACTAGAACTGTGGTTTTGCAGTTCCACGGTTCAAATTTCACAGGAAAACAGTTTCAGTTTCGTTTTTGAACTTTTTATTGTGAGCCCGTAAAAGTGGCTTAATACCTCTGACCACGTTGTTGACAGAAGTGACCTGGGGGTCAGAAATGCTTCCTGGGGCGATCCCCATGCTATCCCCATGTCATTTGAGCACTGTCACTATCGTTTTGGGCACTTTCTAGGCTTTCTACAGACTGCCGGGGGTGCCGCCGCAAAAATGCTCGGGTCTCCCATAGACTAACATTGGGCTCGTTGCTCGGGTCGAGCACCCGAGTATCATGGTGAGCTCGGCCCGAGCTTCGAGCACCCGAGCATTTTAGTGCTTGCTTAACACTACTGTCCACGTGTTTGTGGTTAGGCGGTCCTTCCCTGTAAGTGCACTGGGGAGGGCACGGGTAATGTTGTGGGACCCGTGCTTGTGGAAGGCGGAGGCGATACCGGGAAATATAGTGGCAGCTGGGGACCGAGTATGGACACCCAGCCACCGCCGGCATGAGGTTGGGAAAAGCTTCCACCTCCAGGAGCTTAAAAGGCCATATTTCAAGTGCAAAAAGCTGCCCAGAAATCAGGCAGTTTAGTGTTGCAGCCTGTGGGTGGGTGGCTGGCTGGCTGCATACTTGCACTTGCATTCCAAGTAACAGAAAACTAAGCAGATGGTGGCCTCTATCATCATCATGGCCTCACCTCGGCACTATAAACTCTCCTGAAGGAGAAGCCAGGGTCCGCCGGAGGAGTCTCCGGTTCTCTGGTGGGCCCGTCCAACCCTGCCCAAAAGCAGCCCTGGCTAAGAAAAGTGTGGGGGAAGGTTCCCGGACACTCTATGGCTGCATTTTTAATGTGGATCGGCCATGCTTATGCATGTTATTTCTCAAACCACATTACAGATCAGGCCATTGTCCAACTCTGTATTCAAGAAATTAAATGTGCAAAGAAAGATGTGTGTGTGTGTCAAAGCACCACCGCCAAGGGCGAGTTGATGTTGGACGGGCTGCCATTGCTTCTGTAACAAGCTGCATTACAGGACTTAATGTGAGAAATGGCATGCAGGGTAGATAGGGTTTCCCTCTATGCCAGTCCTTTCACCAAGCTAAATACAACTGTCAGCAAAAAAAAGTTGTGGACTGGCTCCGTACCGTCCCTGGCCACATTCACCTGTCCACGTGTTTGTGGTTAGGCGGTCCTTCCCAGTAAGTGCACTGGGGAGGGCACGGGTAATGTTGTGGGACCCGTGCTTGTGGAAGGCGGAGGCGATACCGGGAAATATAGTGGCGGCTGGGGACCGAGTATGGACACCCGGCCGCCGCCGGCATGAGGTTGTGAAAAGCTTCCGCCTCCATGAGCTTAAAAGGCCATATTTCAATTGCAAAAAGCTGCCCAGAAATCTGGCAGTTTAGTGTTGTAGCCTGTGGGTGGGTGGCTGGCTGGCTGCATACTTGCACTTGCATTCCAAGTAACAGAAAACTAAGCAGATGGTGGCCTCTATCATCATCATGGCCTCACCTCGGCACTATGAACTCTCCTGAAGGAGAATCCAGGGCCCGCCGGAGGAGTCTCCGGTTCTCTGGCGGGCCCGTCCAACCCTGCCCAAAAGCAGCCCTGGCTAAGAAAAGTGTGGGGGAAGGTTCCCGGACACTCTATGGCTGATTTTTAAATGTGGATCGGCCATGCTTATGCATGTTATTTCTCAAACCGCATTACAGATCAGGCCATTGTCCAACTCTGTATTCAAGAAATTAAATGCGCAAAGAAAGATGTGTGTGTGTGTCAAAGCACCACCGACAAGGGCGAGTTGATGTTGGACAGGCTGCCATTGCTTCTGCAACAAGCTGCATTACAGGACTTCCTTTGAGAAATGACACGCAGGGTAGATAGGGTTTCCCTCTATGACAGATCTTTCACCGAGCAAAATACAACTGTCAGCAAAAAAAAGTTGTGGACTAGCTCCGTACCGTCCCTGGCCACATTCACCTGTCCACATGTTTGTGGTTAGGCGGTCCTTCCCAGTAAGTGCACTGGGGAGGGCACGGGTAATGTTGTGGGACCCGTGCTTGTGGAAGGCGGAGGCGATACCGGGAAATATAGTGGCGGCTGGGGACCGAGTATGGACACCCGGCCGCCACCGGAATGAGGTTGTGAAAAGCTTCCGCCTCCACGAGCTTAATAGGCCACATTTCAAGTGCAAGCAGCTGTCAAAAATTTGGCAGTATAGTATTGCAGCCTGTGGGTGGGTGGGTGGCTGCCTGCATACTTGTGCTTGCATTCCAAGGAATGGGGTAGGGACAATTGAACGCTGCACTGGGACAAGGACATGGACGGTGATTGTTGCAAGTCTGCAACGACAGGTGCATGGCGGGAGGCATCTTCGCATGCGCCAAGGATCACTTATGATGGGCACACTTTTAGGCAGTGACCTGGAAGTCAGAGATGCTTCCAGAGGTCTTCCCCATGCTGTTCCCATGTCTTTTCAGCACTGTATGCATGTGTCTGATGATGTGTCACACACCACATGGCCAGATAAGGTTGTAAAATGTTAAAATGACATTTCCTGGTGAATGCATTTGTCTTGGTTGAAAGCAATGCAAAAGTGCAAAAACGCATCAAAAATGCAATGTGTGAACCTAACCCACGGTGTGGAGGAGTATTTTTGGTTTTGGTTATTTATTTTGTCTTCTATACAAGTCTTTAACCTGGAAAGGATGTTCCTTAACATATTTCCCAGGAAAATCCATTTTGGTTTCGTTTTTGTATGTTTTATTGTGAGTCCCTAAAAGTGGCGTAATACTCTGACAACGTTGTTAACAGCAGTGATCTGGGAGTCAGAAATGCTTCCAGGGGTCTTCCCCATGCTGTTCCCATGTCATTTGAGCACTTTTCCCATCGTTTTGGGCAATTTTTAGGCCCTCTGCAGACCGCCGGGGGGAGCCGCCTGAAAAATGCTCGAGTTTCCCATAGACTTACGTGGGTCGAGCACCCGAGTATTCCAATTTGCTCGACCCGAGCAACGAGTACCCGAGCATTTTAGTGCTCGCTCATCACTAATAGAAACATGTCAGTCACATATATAATAAGTACAGTGACAGTGTTGGTTACTGTACTTGTCATTTAGTGTTAAAATAAAGGATTTATTAAAAAAAAAATTGGCGTGGGGTTCCCCGTAATTTTAGTCTGTAGCGGAGGTTAAGTAGACGGCTGGGGCAGATGTTTGAAGCCTGGGAAGGGAGGTAATACCCACGGAGCTTCCCAGGCTACTAATATCAGCCCCAGCTGAATACCTAGCCTTTACTAGCTATTAAAATGGGGGACCCAAAAAAAATGACATAGGGTCCCCCCTATTTTAATAGCTAGCAAAGGCTAGGCAGACAGCTGGGGGCTGATATTAATAGCCCAGGAAGGGTGCCATGAATATTGGCCCCCTCCCAGGCTTGAAACACCAGCCGTCGGCCGCCCCAGAAATGGCGCATCCATAGGATGCGCCAATTCTGGCACTTAGCCTCGCTCTTCCCACTGCCCTGTAGCGGTGGCAGTGGGGTAATAGGGCTGGGGTTGATGTCAGCTTATAATGCCAGCTGACATCAAGCTCAGGTTAGTAATGGAGAGGCGTCTATAAGACACCCCCATTACTAACCTCATAGTGAAAGTTAAAAAAAAACACCAACACCCAGAATAAAGTCCTTTAATTGAAATAAAGACACAATACTTTAATGTTCTAAATTAAACTCTACTTACCATATCGCTCATTCCAGCTGAAGTCAACGATCTCCTGCAATAAAAGTAAAATAATTAACCAACCTCATCCTTACCTTTCCATGGTTCCCAGGACGGTTCCAGCTCTGCTACATTGACATGACAGGCTTGATCACAGCAGAATGCTGCCATCCTCAGTGAAGCTCCTCAGTGTCTGGCTGTGACGGCATCCAGATGAGACGAGTTCATGTCCAATGAACTCAGCTCACCTCCTGCACGTCACTGACAGCGTGGGAGAATTCTCCTGCTCACGTGGTGCCGGCAAATGACGTCACCGCTTGAGCAGGAGAATTCTCCCACGCTGGGACGGCATTGAGATGGCAGGCTGGATGGTAGCAGAATGCTGCCATCCAGCTTGTCATCCTTCAGAGACATTGCCTGCACTCTGCAGTGTCTCTGAAGGATGGCATGCTGGATGGCAGCTTTCTGCTACCATCCAGCATGCCATCTCAATGCCATCCCAGCGTGGGAGAATTGTCCTGCTCATGCGATGACGTCATTTGCCGACACCGCTTGAGCAGGAGAATTCTCCCACGCTGTCAGTGGCGTGCAGGAGGTGAGCTGAGTTCATTGGACATGAACTCAGCTCATCTGGATGCCATCACAGCCAGACACTGAGGAGCTTCACTGAGGAGCTTCTCAGTGTCTGCGGCATGGCAAGCTGGATGGCAGCATTCTGCTGCGATCCAGCCTGTCATGTGAATGTAGCAGAGCTGAAGCCGTCCTGGGAACCACGGAAAGGTAAGGATGAGGTTGTTTAATTATTTTACTTTTATTGCAGGAGATCGTTGGCTTCAGCTGGAATGGGCGATACGTTAAGTAGAGTTTAATTTAGAACATTAAAGTATTGTGTCTTTATTTCAATTAAAGGATTTTATTCTGGGTGTTGGTGTTTTTTTAACTTTCACTATGGGGTTAGTAATGGGGGCGTCTTATAGACGCCTCTCCATTACTAACCTGAGCTTGATGTCAGCTGGCATTATAAGCTGACATCAACCCTAGCCCTATTACCCCACTGCCACCGCTACAGGGCAGTGGGAAGAGCGAGGCTAAGTGCCAGAATTGGCGCATCCTATGGATGCGCCATTTTCGGGGCGGCTGACGGCTGGTGTTTCTAGCCTGGGAGGGGGCCAATATTCATGGCACCCTTCCTGGGCTATTAATATCAACCCCCAGCTGTCTGCCTAGCCTTTGTTAGCTATTAAAATAGGGGGGACCCCACGTCATTTTTTTTGGGGTCCCCCATTTTAATAGCTAGTAAAGGCTAGGTGTTCAGCTAGGGGCTGATATTAGTAGCCTGGGAACCCCCTTCCCAGGCTTCAAACATCTGCCCCAGCCATCTGCTTAACTTCCGCTAGAGACTAAAATTACGGGGGACCCCACGCCAATTTTTTTTTAAAATAAATCCTTTATTTTAACACTAAATGACAAGTACAGTAACCAACACTGTCACTGTACTTATTATATATGTGACTGACATCTTTCTATCTATCTAATCTATGTGTGATGCTCTATTCTTTCTGTTCTAAATTGTCGGGTACCGGTGTATGCCGCTGATGAATTGCCGGCCGGCTTTTTTAAAGAGATGGGTGCATGAAAATCGGAGGGCACTAGTGTGTTCTGAGTGCCCTGCTATGTTTTTCATGCTCCCTCCTATATACCCTGCCTGCCTGTCTGCCTATATATTCTGCCTGCCTGACGTTTAATTGAGCACTGTTCCCATCGATTTGGGCAATTTTTGACCTTCTGTAGACCGCCAGGGGGGACCGCCAGAAAAATGCTCGAGTTTCCCATAGACTTACTTTGGGCTCGTTGCTCGGATCGAGCACCCAAGTATTCCAATGTGCTCGACCCGAGCTTCGAGCCCCCGAGCATTTTAGTGCTCGCTCATCACTAGTAAGGTATTATCTTTCACTGTGATGTATAGTTCCCATATATATTTTTAACCAAGCAATTTTTTATTTTTCCAGCTGGCGATCCTGCCGCTTCACCTCAACAGAGCAGCTCTGCTGGGCTTCTCTGTCGATGGGTCGTTTCTGACGATGTCCTACTGATTGACAGCTGGCTCCCCAATGCATGATGTCATCAGTCATGTCCTTTAGTAATATGTAATAAAATTCTCCTGTTGAACACACTGAATAAGTGCCAAGTATCTTTTGCATATTATTAACGGATTGGGATCCTACTGGTGCACCTTGCAGCAAGCAGAAAGCTGGGATATAGGGGAGCAGTGCGTGTTCCTGAAGATTGATCATGAGAATAACCCTTTAATGCATAAAAAAATCTTAAAATTGCCCTTTTTTAAATTATTTCCCCATAAACACTAAAAGTTCATTCATAAATAGTGTTGAGCGATACCTTCCGATATCGGGAAATATCGGATCGAATTGGATCGGACCGATACCGAAAAAGTATCGGATATCGCCGATTCCGATACCGGAAACCAATGCAAGTCAATGGGACAGAAATATCGGAATGAAAATAAACCCTTTCTTTCCTTGTAGGTTAATTCTACATGAAGGAAAACAACTAAGAATAATGTAGAATGTAATAGGGGAGGTGGGGGAGACAATAAAGGCATAGAGGTTTAGCCCAATCAAATGGAATAGCAGGAATTAATATTTTTTTTAAGACGTTCTGAGTTACGGAAATATTGACTATGTTAAGTATTTTTATATTTTGTCAGATATTTATGTTTCACTACTTCCATGCTCTTCACCTTCTTTTTTACTTCTCCCACACTTTCTCCTTCATCATCCTCAGCATCTTTTTCATCCACTTCTTCTTCACCTTCTTCATCTTCTTCTTCTTCACCTTCTTCGTATTATTCTTTTTTTTTACATTCTTCATATTCTACTTCTTCATCTTCTTCATCTTCTTCTTCTTCATCATATTCTTATTTGTGGCAGGCATTCCTGTAGTTGTTATCTATAAAAGGTTGGACATTACACCTTTCGTTCTGCCCGTCACAAAAGAATTACAACAGGATTTGTCCGCGTTCAGTTTGGCCTGCAGCAGCAGGTCTTTTCCAGGGGCACCACGAGGAGGAACGGACTCACCCCCATACACTGCTTAGTCATCTTCTGCTTATAATTTAGATATTATCTTTTGCTCTGATTTTTCGTCTTATGCTTAATGTTCTTCCGCTTTTTGTTCTGCAGCTTCTTGTATTTCTGCTTCTTGGTTTTCTGTCTCTTGTTCTTCTGTATCTTGGTGCTTGTCTTCTCTTCTTTGTCCTCTTGGTCAACTTCTTCAGGGTCATCTTCTTGGTCTTCTTCGGGGTGGTCTTCAGGGTCGTCGTCTTCGGGGGTCCTCGTCTTCGGGGTCCTCGTCTTCTTCGGGTTGGTCTTCTGGGTCCTCGTCTTCGGGGTCCTCGTCTTCTTCGGGGTGGTCTTCAGGGTCCTCGTCTTCTTCGGGGTGGTCTTCAGGGTCCTCGTCTTCTTCGGGGTGGTCTTCAGGGTCCTCGTCTTCAGGGTCGTCGTCTTCGGGGTCCTCGTCTTCTTAGGGTTGGTCTTCAGGGTCCTCGTCTTCAGGGTCCTCGTCAGGGAGATCCAGAGTGATTACCAAGAACCATTTCAAAAAGCTTGAACTTGGAAATGTAGCAGAAGGTACAAGAAAGCTGAGGAACTACCGAGGACCAGCTGACGGTACTGGAACCCGGATGGGTAGCAGAAGGTACAAGAGCCAATGGAACTGCCGAAGACCAGCTGACAGTACTGGAACTCGGTTACTAAGCAGGAGGTACCTGTGCCAGAAAGCACTACCATGGACCAGCAGACGTTGGTGGAACTTGGATACCGAGAAGGAGGCACCTAATCCAAAGGCACTGCCGAGAACCAGCTGACGGTACTGGAACCCGGATGGGTAGCAGAAGGTACCCATGTAAAAAAAAAGTTCAAGGCCGCGAGTCGGCCGCAGTTACCAAAACCCACAGTCCTACAGGGGGTGCTTGTACTATTGGCACTATGGAACCAGCCTTCATTGCCAGATCCCGCAGCCCACATAGGAGTCACCTAAACTGCAGGCACCATAGAGTCGGCTAACCCGACCGCAACACGACAGGACAACGCATTGGAGGCAAAGTGACGTTGACACTACCCGGAAACAGCTGGCATGCTGGAACCAGGCTGGGCAGGAGGGAGTACCCATGCCAAAGTCACTGCCGAGAACCAGCTGACGGTACTGGAACCCGGATGGGTAGTAGAAGGTACAAGAGCAAATGGAACTACCGAGGACCAGCTGACGGTACTGGAACCCGGATGGGTAGCAGAAGGTACAAGAGCCAATGGAACTGCCGAAGACCAGCTGACGGTACTGGAACTCGGTTACTAAGCAGGAGGTACCTGTGCCAGAAAGCACTACCAAGGACCAGCGGACGTTGGTGGAACTTGGATACCGAGAAGGAGGCACCTAATCCAAAGACACTGCCGAGAACCAGCTGACGGTACTGGAACCCGGATGGGTAGCAGAAGGTACCCATGTAAAAAAAAGTTCAAGGCCGCGAGCCGGCCGCAGTTACCAAAACCCACAGTCCTACAGGGGGTGCTTGTCCTATTGGCACTATGGAACCAGCCTTCATTGCCAGATCCCGCAGCCCACATAGGAGTCACCTAAACTGCAGGCACCATAGAGTCGGCTAACCCGACCGCAACACGACAGGACAACGCATTGGAGGCAAAGTGACGTTGACACTACCCGGAAACAGCTGGCGTGCTGGAACCAGGCTGGGCAGGAGGGAGTACCCGTGCCAAAGACACTGCCGAGAACCAGCTAACGGTACTGGAACCCGGATGGGTAGTAGAAGGTACAAGAGCCAATGGAACTGCCGAAGACCAGCTGACGGTACTGGAACTCGGTTACTAAGCAGGAGGTACCTGTGCCAGAAAGCACTACCAAAGACCAGCGGACGTTGGTGGAACTTGGATACCGAGAAGGAGGCACCTAATCCAAAAGCACTGCCGAGAACCAGCTGACGGTACTGGAACCCGGATGGGTAGCAGAAGGTACCCATGTAAAAAAAAGTTCAAGGCCGCGAGCCGGCCGCAGTTACCAAAACCCACAGTCCTACAGGGGGTGCTTGTCCTATTGGCACTATGGAACCAGCCTTCATTGCCAGATCCCGCAGCCCACATAGGAGTCACCTAAACTGCAGGCACCATAGAGTCGGCTAACCCGACCGCAACACGACAGGACAACGCATTGGAGGCAAAGTGACGTTAACACTACCCGGAAACAGCTGGCGTGCTGGAACCAGGCTGGGCAGGAGGGAGTACCCATGCCAAAAACACTGCCGAGAACCAGCTGACGGTACTGGAACCCGGATGGGTAGTAGAAGGTACAAGAGCAAATGGAACTACCAAGGACCAGCTGACGGTACTGGAACCCGGATGGGTAGCAGAAGGTACAAGAGCCAATGGAACTGCCGAAGACCAGCTGACGGTACTGGAACTCGGTTACTAAGCAGGAGGTACCTGTGCCAGAAAGCACTACCAAGAACCAGCAGACGTTGGTGGAACTTGGATACCGAGAAGGAGGCACCTAATCCAAAGGCACTGCCGAGAACCAGCTGACGGTACTGGAACCCGGATGGGTAGTAGAAGGTACAAGAGCAAATGGAACTACCGAGAACCAGCTGGCGGTGCTGGAACCCAGGGTAAATACTAAAAACAGAGTGGAGCCAGAGGTGTAATTGGAGCAAGTTTTAAATCAGTAGTACAGTGGATGTGGACAAAGCAGGAGAATTTGCCGGACACACAGCAGGGGAACAGCTGACGTTACTGAACCCCAATAACACTGGAGCAAGCGTTGACTGTGCAGACGGCACTTCTGAGCAGCAACTAGCGGTATTGGAGCCCAGGGTAAATACTAAAAACAGAGGAGCCAGAGGTGTATTTGGAGGAGGTTTTAAATCAGTAGTACAGTGGATATGGACAAAGCAGGAGAAATTGCCGTCCGCACAGCAGGGGAACAGCTGACGTTACCGAACCCCAATAACATGGCAGCAAGTGTTGACTGTGCAGACGGCACTTCCGAGCGCCAACTGGCGGTGTTGGAGCTCAGGGATAATACTGAAAACAGAGGAGCCAGAGGTGTATTTGGAGGAGGTTTTAAATCAGTAGTACAGTGGATGTGGACAGAGCAGGAGAAATTGCCGTCCGCACAGCAGGGGAACAGCTGACGTTACTGAACCCCAATGACACGGCAGCAAGTGTTGACTGTGCAGAAGGCACTTCCGAGCGCCAACTGGCGGTGTTGGAGCTCAGGGATAATACTGAAAACAGAGGAGCCAGAGGTGTATTTGGAGGAGGTTTTAAATCAGTAGTACAGTGGATGTGGACAGAGAAGGAGAAATTGCCGTCCGCACAGCAGGGGAACAGCTGATGTTACTGAACCCCAATAACACGGCAGCAAGTGTTGACTGTGCAGACGGCACTTCCGTGCGCCATCTGGCGGTGTTGGAGCTCAGGGATAATACTGAAAACAGAGGAGCCAGAGGTGTAATTGGAGCAACTTTAAAATCTGTAGTAGTGAGAATGTGGACTGAGCAGGAGAAATTGCCGTCCGCACAGCAGGGGAACAGCTGACGTTACTGAACCCCAATGACACGGCAGCAAGTGTTGACTGTGCAGACGGCACTTCCGAGCGCCAACTGGCGGTGTTGGAGCTCAGGGATAATACTGAAAACAGAGGAGCCAGAGGTGTAATTGGAGCAACTTTAAAATCTGTAGTAGTGAGAATGTGGACAGAGCAGGAGAAATTGCCGTCCGCACAGCAGGGGAACAGCTGACGTTACTGAACCCCAATAACACGGCAGCAAGTGTTGACTGTGCAGACGGCACTTCCAAGCGCCAACTGGCGGTGTTGGAGCTCAGGGATTACAGTTCAGGTGGTAGAAACATGAACAGAACAGGAGACCTGGATACTGTTGCCAACCAATTTATTCTGGAAGAGGACTGGCAAATTCATGAGAATTTTGAGAAAAGTAAGCCGGTCAACGTTATCGGAGGATAGTCGCATGCAACGGTCTGTTAGTACACCACCTGCGGCACTAAAGACGCACTAAAGACGCGTTCCGATAATACACTAGCAGCAGGGCAAGCTAGCACCTCCAATGCATACTGACTAAGCTCTGGCCATATATCCAGCTTACAGACCCAAAACTTGAAGGGAGAAGAGCCGTCTCGGAGTACACTAAGAGGGCAAGACATGAAGTCTGTCACCATCTGACGGAAACGTTGCCTCCTGCTGACTGGAGCCGTCTGTGATGGTGTAGACATTTGTGGCGGCGGGGACACAAAACTTTGCCACATTTCGGCCATACTGGTCTTGCCTTGTGCTGAGGCGCTGCTTCTGCTCCCTCTTTGTGCAGAGCTTCCTCCACTGCCTCGACGCACTGAGCTGCTTTGTAAAGCACTAGCAGCACTGCTCTCGGTTGGAATGGAGAACATGATGGAATGCACCAATGCGTCTTGGTACTCCCGCATTTTATGCTCCCGGCTCAACGGTGTTATGAGGCATTGTAAGTTGTCCCGGTAGCGAGGATCTAGGAGGGTGGACACCCAATAATCAGCCGTGTTGAGAATGTGGGCGATGCGGCGGTCGTTTCTCAGGCACTGCAGCATGAAATCAACCATGTGCTGCAGACTGCCAACTGGCCAAGAAACGCTGTCCCCTGCTTGAGGCGTGATCTCTGCCTGCTCTGCATCACCCCACCCTCGCTCTAGATACTGACTACTAGAGCATTGTGTACCTCCCTCCTCTGGACAGATGTCTTCCTCATCCATTGACTCCTCCTCATCCTCCTCACAAAGTGTCCCCTGCCTAGGCCTTTGTGAGGAACCACGTTGCGCAGACTGTAGAGAAGCAGATGGCATTTGTGACTCCTCATCCTCCACCTCTTCCAAAACCTCGTCCCTTAGTGCTTGCAGTGTTTTTTCAAGCAGGCAGATAAGGGGGATAGTCATGCTGACTAGTGCATCATCTGCACTCGCCATCCGCGTGGAATAATCGAAGGCACGCAAAACGTGGCAAATGTCCTTCATAGAGGCCCACTCAGTGGTGGTGAAGTGTGAACGGCACGCACTGCGACTTGTTTGCGCCTGCTGCAGCTGGTACTCCATTACTGCTGCCTGCTGCTCACACAACCTCTCCAACATATGTAACGTTGAATTCCACCTGGTGGGTAGGTCACATATGATGCGATGTTCCGGAAGACGTAATCGGCGCTGCAGAGCTGCAATGCGTGATCTTGCATTGCTGGAACGCCGCAAGTGAGCGCACTCTATGCGGACCTTGTGAAGCAGTGCATCAAGATCCGGATAGTCCCTCAAAAAACTCTGCACGACCAAGTTGAGCACATGAGCCAGACATGGGATGTGAGTGAGGTTGCCTAGGCCCAGAGCTGCCACCAGATTTCGGCCATTGTCACACACTACCATGCCTGGCTGGAGATTCGCTGGCACAAACCACACGTTGCTCTGCTGCTTGATGGCATTCCAGAGCTCCTGCGCTGTGTGGCTTCGATTCCCCAAAGAAATTAATTTTAATACGGCCTGTTGACGTTTGGCCACGGCTGTGCTCATATTGGTCACCATAACAGGTAACAACCGTTCACGGGTCGATGTGGAGGTAGACCGTGACGGCTCCTGCAGCGCTGATTCAGAGGAACTGGAGTATGAGGAGGAGTCAATGTGTACAGACTGGATTCCTGCAATCCTTGGAGTTGGCAGAACACGTACAGCGCCACTCTCAAGATCTGTACCCGGCTCCACAACATTTACCCAATGGGCAGTGAGGGAAAGGTATCGTCCCTGTCCATGCTTACTGGTCCACGCATCGGTGGTCAGGTGGACCTTGCTACTGACGGCGTTTTGTAGCGCATGTTTAATTTTTCCCTCCACATGATGTTGCAGGGCAGGAACGGCTTGCCTGCTGAAATAAAAGCGGCTGGGCACGTTGTATTGTGGGACTGCCAATGCCATAAAGTTACGGAATGTGTCAGTCTCCACCAGCCTGAATGATACCATTTCAAGGGCCAGTAGTTTAGCAATGCCAGCATTCAGAGCCTGTGCTCGGGGGTGGTTTGCCGAGTATGGGCGCCTTTTCTCCCATGCCTGTGCTAACGATGGCTGTAGACTGGCCTGGGAGTGTGAGGATGACTGGGAAAGTGGTGCTGTGGGTGGAATTACACTGTGTCTCTGTACAACAGTGCCAGAGATTCTTCCATGGCGATCCTGTGAGGAAGCCGAACCAGCTGTGTGTGAGCTGGAGGAAGAGGCTACAACACGAGCTGATGAGGTGGTAGGTGGCGCTGTAGGTTGGCCTTGGTCTTCAGTTTGTTTTTGTAACTCCACCACGTGCTTGGTCCGCACATGTTTCCACATATTTGTGGTATTGAGGTTGCTGACACTTTTCCCTCTTTTCACCTTCTGATTACACAGCTTGCATTTGACAAAGCAAATGTCATCTGCAACTGTGTCAAAAAAGGACCAGGCACTGCAAGTCTTGGGAGCGCCCGCTTTGGATTTTGGAAGAGCCATGCTCCTAATGGGTGCCGAAGTGGAGGCTACAGGCAACCAAGTGTGCCCCCTCCCTCTCCCTCCTTTTTGGGCTGTTCGGGGAATCTCTTCCTCAGAGCTGCTCCCACCACCTTCCTGTCCCTCATGCCATGATGGGTCAAGGACCTCATCATCTACACCACCCTCTTCAAACAACTGCTTCTCCTGGGTAGTCTCGACAGCACAGTACGCACCAGAAAGTGGCACCTGAGTCTCATCATCAGATGCGTACTGA
The DNA here is from genome assembly GCF_046119375.1 of Phyllobates terribilis. Lineage (NCBI taxonomy): Eukaryota > Metazoa > Chordata > Amphibia > Anura > Dendrobatidae > Phyllobates > Phyllobates terribilis. The sequence continues at coordinate 109,917,183 of NW_027362773.1, forward strand.
GGTGTGCTGCTGACCATAGGCACTGGCCCACCCGCCTCTTCAGATTCAGAGAGACAAAACGGTTGCGCATCACTGCATACTACCTCTTCTTCAAATTCTCGAATTCTGCTTGGCTGGCTCCCTCTTTCCAAGCCAAGAGATTCAGAGAACAGAAGTAGAGATGGCTCCTGTCCAGGGCTCTCTGACTGCCTGGGCAATTTGGCAGGTGGTGAAGAGACAGATGGGTGCTCTTCAGTGCTCAGGACCTGAGAGGATCTGGAACTAATTGAAGTCGATGCGTTAGCTGCCATCCATCCGACAACGGCTTCAATTTGGTCCTCCCGCAGCAGTGGGGTACGGCTAGCTCCTACAAAGCTGCGCATAAAGGACTCTTCCCTGGTAAAACTGGGGGATGCTGAGTCACTGGTGCCCGCAGCAGGCACAGAATCCCCACGTCCTCTCCCTGCAGGCAGAGAATCTTCACGTCCTCTCCCTGCAGAAACTCCACGCCCACGCCCACGACCACATGCCTTATTCCCTGCCTTCTTCATCTTGGTAGACTGATAAAGATAGGCAGAAAAGTACTAAGGGCTTAGTGTGCTTATTCCTGAACAGCTGCTAACAGGTATAAGAAACACTAATTTTATAAAGTGTGGACTAGACTTTAATATGAGCTAATGTGGCCTACACAACTGTAAAGTGGAGTGTTTGGTGAACTTTATTTAGGTTTTTTTTGTCACAAAAAGACACTGGATGTGCCTAAAGATGTAATAACGATAGTATCACAAACTTTTTGTAGCTATTACAATGTAGGAAGGTAACCTACAATGCAATAGATGAGGCTACAAAAAATAGGCTAATACTAATCTGGCTGGGGCTGCAGGGCCCAATGCTGCAGAAAGGCTCCTCTAACTACTCCTATATAGTGTGTTTGGAACCAATTTAGCTGAATACGGATGGAACCACCACACTAATAGGAGATATCAGGAAAAATTATGAATTGGCAAAAAAGGACAATGTATGAGGCAGTGACACACACTGAGTGCACTACAACCAGACGTGGTTGAAGCACACACTACAGGGTGAGCTGCACTCACACACCAGACCCTGCAGACAGCGGTGAACAGTACAGATGCAGAGCACTGTGCACTAGTGCTGCAAGACCAAAAAAATTTCTCTATCTACTCCTATATAGTGTGTTTGGAACCAATTTAGCTGAATACGGATGGAACCACCACACTAATAGGAGATATCAGGAAAAATTATGAATTGGCAAAAAAGGACAATGTATGAGGCAGTGACACACACTGAGTGCACTACAACCAGACGTGGCTGAAGCACACACTACAGGGTGAGCTGCACTCACACACCAGACCTTGCAGACAGCGGTGAACAGCACAGGGGACTGTGCACTAGCGCTGCAAGGCACAGTGATTTAGAAAGTAGCTTGGGTAAAGCAGTATAGAGCAAATAGGTAGCTAAAACTGTCCCTCAGAACAACAGCATCCTATCCCTAACTGAATTCACAGCAGAGTGAGCTCAAAATGGCGGCGGCGGCTTTTATAGTGCATCATGACATCATTTCAGCAGCCAATCACAGCCATGCCATTAGTTAAGATGCCTACATGCCTAACAGGATGTGCCCACACTTCTTAGGATCCTCATTGGCTGAATAAAATGAAAATGGCTCATTGCATTATGGGAACTTCCGATTCCGGTATACGATATTGCAAAAGTATCGGAATTAAGTATCGGAATTCCGATACCGCGAATATCGGCCGATACTTGATATTTCAGTATCGGAATGCTCAACACTATTCATAAATGATGGCCTTTGCAACATATAATGTGTTTCAGGAGAAAAAAAACACTATTTGGCTACATGGACTTAAGAAATTAAATGTTCTGGCTCTTGGAATGCAATAATGTGTAACCAAAAATGCTTTGAATGAAGAGACTCTTTCTGAAGGGGTTAGTCAATCATACAATCAGATATCTACATTTTTATCTTCACATCTCATTTTGGTTACTGCCAACATTTTTCTTAAGTTACCACCCAGTATTAGCCTCCTGCATCTTTTTTCACTGCTGTGGTTTCCTTCTTATACAATTCATATTTGCAGGTTTCTCTTTCACTTGCTACATTTGAACGGTCTTTGCAGATCATACTTGATTCTCCACGATGCATCTTGCATTTCCACTACTCGCGTCATTGTGTGTTTTCATGCAAATGGTCTTCGGGAATACCGAACTGGTGATTGTCTTTAAATACCGCTGTAAACTTTTTCTTTTCTGTCAATTTTAAATAACCAAATCTCTTTTCCTTCTTTCCTATCCAGATTCCATTTAATATCTAACACATTTTTAATATATATTGGTTGTTTATTTTGTTTATTTTCTGTGTAACCAGGAAGAGTTTACAAACTTCATCAAACAATTCAATAAAGTTTACAAGAATGTAGAAGGTAAGTAGATCTTCCATTTCACGTGTAACATATTTGGCAATTATTATAGGTATTATGGGTTTTATTTTTATGCATGATTTTCAGCGATTAAGGCTTTTTTCACACTTTGCATTTTTGCAGCGTTTTTTTTTTGCTACTTTTTAATGCAAATTTTCAGCTGAATTTTACAGTACCAGCAAAAGTCTATGAGATTTTAGAAATCTCATGCACACTCCTTGTTTTTTTTTTTCCTGACTGTTTAGTCAAAGAGCTGCGTTTTTTCAAAATGCACCATGTCACGTCTTTCAGCTTTTTTTTCAGCGCTTTTGCAGCCATAGAAAGCAATGGATAGTGCAAAAAAGCTGCAAAAATGCAGGTATCAGGTTTTGCTGCCAAAACCTAAGGAAGTTGAATCAAGCTATTTTTTATGCACTAAACTTTATCAGCATGTGCAAGAGACAAATGAACCCAGACAAAAATGCACGAAAAACGCACCAAAAAACACAGCAAAAACTAATCAAAACCTGCTTTTTTTGACGTTGCTTCTTTACTGCCAAGAGAGCAGGGTTTGCAGCAAAAATGCAACGTGTGAACATAGCCTTAGAGATAGATCAACCTATCAAAAGATGGAGACCTTTTCTTAAAATAATCAAATTTTATTTATACATAATAAAAGAAACATCATAAAAGACATTAAAAAAGAATGTGAGGTGGAACGCAAAAAAGTTCATCAAGTGATTAACATACAAATTTCTCAAATAGTTAATGATTCATATAGATATAAATACAAATTAATTCCTTTCCAGAAATTTTGGATAAAACCACAAGTATGGACCTATATGAATACTATATAGTAATAGTGTTAAGTTTTTTACTATACATGATGAAATTCAAACAAAGGGTGACATAAGAATTGTACTTAAATACACAGATGGTAAAGTGCTTGGGGCACAAGAAATAAATAGATTCCCTTGAAGTTTACCCCAAAGGATGTTTCTTTCATTATGTTTAAATAAAATTTGATTATTTTAAGATTACCAAGATGATGTACGCCACTGCACATACTGACATACCGTGGCATCAGTCGTTCGTTGACTCTCATTGCATATCTCCCATATTTCGCATACATATACCATATGTCTTCATAGAAAAGCACGTTAGTTGATACCTTCCCAGTATATAGTGTGTATATCGACACCAATAGACATATCAGAGTATACGCCAGGAAATATTTCCAAAGTATATATCCAGATACATTAAAAACGAGAGGTGAACAAAGCCTTAACCATGTGGACCTTTTCTGCACAAAACCATGTAACTGCATATCTCATCTCTTATATTTCTGCAGAATATCAATATAGATTGTCTGTTTTTACCGAAAATTTAAATGTTGCCCGTCGTCTACAGAGAGAGGAACTAGGAACAGCAACATATGGGATCACCAAGTTCAGCGACCTTACAGGTAAGTTAACCATTGGGAAATTATTCTTCTAAGGCCACGTTCACACGTTCAGTATTTGGACAGTATTTCACATCAGTATTTGTATGCCAAAACCAGGATTGGGTTATAAATACAGAAGTGGTGACGTGTTTGTATTATACTTTTCCTCTGATTGTTCAACTCTTGGTTTTGGCTTATAAATACTGATGTAAAATACTGACCAAATACTGATAGTGTGACCGTAGCTTAAGAAGTGTTCTAGAAAAGGACATTTATAGTTTATATATGTGGTCAGATCCCCACCAATCAGCCATAACTCTTTACCCCCAGAATAGCTCATTAAAGTGAGTATGTAAGTAAAGTTTTATAGCAAATCAGGGCTATTATTTCACTATAGTCCATCAAATGTAAGTTTCACATGATTTATTCTGACTAATTTCTCCTCTCCATTGCGAAGATATTAGTTGTTAAGTTATAATTTATGATAAGTTCAACCGGGCTTTACCAGTGATTTGTTTCTGGGGGTGTATACTTCTTCCCCTGCATGAAGATGACCAATCATAAATAGGAGGTGTCATGAAGGGGAAAGAAAAATACGCCCTCCAAAAGATCAAAAGAACATGCCTTCTCATGTGAGATGTATTGATAGACAGTCATGATCTCTGCACCTACTGTATAGAGTACAGCAGAGATAAGTGTGATTATACCTTCAGCTTTCATCTCTGGGCAATCAGTGAGGAGGGAGGGGATTGCTGTGAGAGTAGAGCTACAGCTGCAGAGGTGTTTGTACTCATACTTAGCACAGCTCTACTCCGCCCCCCCACCTCCCCCCTTACACTGACTGTCATGAGATGAACACTGAAAAGTGTTTGTAATCACACTCAACTCCCCCAAACTCCCCCTTCTCCTACACTCACTACCCTGAGATAAAAGCTGAAAGTGAATGGCACTCAGCCTTATTATATACTACACAGTAGGTGCAGAGATTAGGGCACAAATCAGGACTGTCAATCATCACATCTCACACGAGAAGATCAATTCTTCTGACCTACTTTCTTCCCCTGTATGATGCCTCCTGCTTATGATTGGATAGTTTCATACAAGGGAAAAAGTACACACCCATAGAAACAAATCTCTGGTTACGCCTCTCTGGACTTATATTAATTATAATTAACTGTCCTGTTATATTACGAGACCATAGAGTTTCTTAATGGAAATGTTGCATTAGAAAATTATCTATTGTTTAAATCAGTTTTTCATGTTAAATTGTAGCATCGGCGTCTCTGCCTCCTGACAGGCAGAGATGCCGTCCCCCTTACCACCGCGCTCCTGTCCCGGCGTCTTCCGGCTCTCCTGCTGCTGCTGCCGGCACGCGCAGCTTCCTGGGCACTGTGCTTAGGGTGCGTGTGCGCTCCCTCCCTCCTAAAGGGGCCACGCACGCCGTCCTAAGGAGTCCCCGGCCAATGGCCGGAGGACTTCTCATATAAAAGGCACCTCCTCCAAAATGGAGGTGCCCGTGCAAGGTTGTAGCTCTGTGTACTTACTCTGCTTCAGCCCTCAGGTCCCGCTGCTAACCTGACTACCAGTCTAGTTCACCAGCCTGGCTACCAGTCCAGTCCGCCAGCCTGACTACCAGTCCAGCCCGACAGTCTGCTCACAGCCCAGCCCGCCAGTCTGTCTATGGGCTTGGCCAGTCTGCTTATCCGGAGCCTTTACCTGCTACCTGTCTCCGCCAGCCAAGTACACTCTCCAGCCCGACGGTCTGCCTACGGTCCAAACCCGCCAGTCTGTCTATGGACTAGGCTAGCCTGCCTACCCGGAGAATGTACCAGTTACCTGCCTACCAGCCAGCCTACCTGGAGGCTCCTGCTTGTTACCTGCCATGCCTACCAGCCTGCCTACCTAGAGGCTCCTGACAGTTACCCGTGGTGTCTGCCAGTCCGTCTACCCAGATCACCCGTCAGCCTGCCTGCCATGCTCATCTGCTGTACCGGTCAGTCCCTGCCTTCTGACCCATGGGAGTCACCTGCTCTCATACAAGGACTGGCCCAGAGTAGAACCTGGTCCCTCTGCTCGGTCCTTTCCTGGTTCACGAAGTCTATTGAGCCATCGTGCGACCTTGGTCAGTCCGAGTTGATACCTAGATACACCCCTCTGGTCCCTCCTTGCAAAGCTGCACAGAGGTTCCACCACCTGGATCCGTAACAGTTTGCACGGGCCATGGAACCCGGTGGCCCCCAGGCTCCTTCGCTTGCTGACCTGTACCAGGAGGTTTCTCGTCAGAGATCCCAACAGGAAACCATCCTGACCTACCTGCGGTCTGTCAACTCCCGCTTGGACACGCTGTCCGTCCCACATGTGTCCGCCTTGAGCCGAGCGGCATCCGCTCCGGCGGCGCCTCAGCCTACTGGTGCTATGGCATCCAGCTCTGGACCCCGGATATCTGCGCCTCCTCGTTTTGGGGGTGACCCCGTCTTATGTCGGGGTTTTCTGAACCAGTGTACCCTTCACTTTGAACTCCTGGCACATCAGTTTCCCTCCGACCGGACCAAGGTGGCGTTCATCATGTCTCACTTCACCGGGGAAGTATTGGCATGGCTAAACCCTTTATGGGAGAGAGGGGATCCCTGGTGTCCGATCTTCCGGCTTTTCTCACTGCTTTTCATAAGGTCTTCGATGAGCCCGGACGAAGGAATTCTACTGCCTCCTAATTGCTCCGTCTCCGCCAAGGGAGTCTCACCGCGGGCCAGTATGCCATACAGTTCCGTACCCTCACATCTGAGCTGGCCTGGAACAACGAGGCCCTGGTGTCCACCTTCTGGGAGGGTCTTTCCGGACGGATCAAAGACGAGCTAGCTGGCCAGGACATTCCTACCACCCTGGATGACCTGGTGTCACTAGCTACCCGGATTGACATCCGTTTCCAGGAACGAGCTAGGGAGACTACACGGGAGAGAAGATTTCCTCGTCTTGCTCCTGTTTTCCATAAACCTGCCTCCCAATCAGCAACTCCCTGGGCACGCTCACCCGAACCCATGCAGATCGACCAGACCAAGATGGTCAAGTCACACAAAGAGAGAAACAGGGGAGTTGTGTATACTGTGGTAGTAAGGAGCATCTGATCCGTTCCTGTCCGGTGAAGCCAGGAAACTCCAGTGTCTAGGACCGCTCGGAGAGGTCGTCCTAGGCAAGAGTAAATCCTCTCCGTCCTTGACTCTATCCGTTTCTACTTCCTCTGGAGAGACCCGCTTCTTTGAAACAGATGGAAGACTCCTTCCGGTGACCATCTTGCTCGTCACAGACCCTGTAACCCTTCAGGTGGGGATGCTGCACTCGGAGAGGATCTCCTTCCATGTGCTATCCAGACTCTCTCACTCCCTTTTGCTAGGTCTACCCTGGCTACAGAGACATGAACCCGTTCTGAATTTGCGATCCGGTGAGGTGCTCCATTGGTGGCAGGATTGCCATGAGACCTGCCTGGTCTCGGTTCGCCCGTCTCGACCTCCGTCTACTCTGGCTAATTTACCTGGTCAAACGGCACCTTACTGGTCCTATGCAGATGTCTTCGACAAGAAGGAAGCAGAGACACTGCCACCTCATAGGCCATATGATTGCCCTAACGACCTGGTACCCGTTGCCTCTCCAACCCGTGGGCGTATCTACCCCTTGTCGCTGGCCGAAACCCGGGCCATGTCTGAGTATATCGAAGAAAATCTGGCTAGGGGATTCATCCAGAGATCTACCTCCCCGGCTGGAGCAGGAATCTTCTTCGTAAAAAAGAAAGACGGTTCACTACACCCCTGTATCGATTATAGGGGACTCAATCAGATTACCATCAAAAACAAATACCCCCTGCCACTCATCTCAGAGCTGTTTGAGCGCCTTAAAGGCGCGAAGATCTTCACCAAGCTCTATCTTCGTGGGGCGTATAACTTGGTCCGGATCCGCCAAGGAGACGAGTGGAAGATGGCATTCAATACCCGGGACGGCCACTATGAATACCGTGTAATGCCCTTCGGCCTCTGTAATGCTTCAGCCGTCTTCCAAGAGCTACTTAACGACATCTTCCGTAACCTCTTATATTCATGTGTGGTGGTGTACCTGGACGACATCTTGGTCTTCTCTCCGGACCTATCCACACACCGAAGGGATGTTCGTCAGGTCCTGCTTAGGCTCAGGCAGAATCGCCTATATGCAAAATTTGAGAAATGCCTCTTCGAGCAGACTTCTCTTCCATTCCTGGGCTATATTATCTCTAAGACTGGTCTACGGATGGACCCCGAGAAGGTCTCTGCCATCTTAAAGTGGCCCTGACCGGAGGGGTTGAAGGCGATTCAGCGATTCCTGGGCTTTACTAACTATTACCGCCTCTTCATCCCACATTTCTCTTCCCGGACTGCACCCATCTCTGCGCTCACCCGTAAGGGAGCAAATCCTAAGGAATGGACGTCCGAAGCGGAGGAGGCCTTCCACTCCTTAAAACAAGCCTTCTCTTCCGCCCCTGTGCTGCACCGTCCAGATTGCAACAAACAGTTCTTTCTGGAGGTTATGCTTCCTCTTCCAGAGCCGGAGCGGTGCTCACCCAGAAATCTCCGTCCAGGAGAATGGTAACCTGCTGCTTCTTCTCCAAGCTCGTCTCCTCGTCCGAGCGCAACTACTCCATAGGAGACCGAGAACTGCTAGCCATCAAATTGGCGCTGGAGGAGTGGCGTTACCTGCTAGAGGGGGCTCTGCACCCGGTGGTCATCTACACTGACCACAAAAACCTGGCATATCTACAAAATGCCCAAAGACTCAATCCGCGTCCCGTGGTCTTTGTTCTTCGCCCATTTCAACTTTACCTTACATTACTGCCCTGCGGACAAGAACGTTAAAGCCGACGCTTTGTCCCTATCCTTCCTGTCCTCTGATCAAGAGGAGGAGCCTATGCATATCATCGATCCCTCCAAAGTGATGAATGTGGCTCCGTTGGACCTGTCTCGTCTCCCACCCGGTAAGACGTTTGTAGCGGTTTCGGATCGTAAGAAGGTTCTTCACTGGCGTCATTCATCTAAACTAGCCGGCCATGCTGGCCAGAGGAAGACCTTCCTGCTCATAACCCGGCTTTACTGGTGGCCTTCCTTGCGCACGGATGTTGTAGACTTTGTCACGGCCTGTTCATCCTGTGCCCACAACAAGGTTCCCAGACATCTTCCAGCCGGCCGTCTCCTGCCTCTTCCCATACCTGCTGCCCCGTGGCAACACATTGCTATGGACTTTATTACTGATCTCCCTGTTTCTGACGGTTGTACTGTCATTTGGGTGGTCGCTGACCGCTTTTCTAAAATGGACCACTTCATCCCTCTGCCTGGTCTCCCATCTGCATCTGTGCTGGCTAAGGACTTCATCCATCACATCTTTCGTCTCCACAGCCTACTCCTCCACATTGTATCTGATCGAGGGGTCCAGTTCACTTTGTGCTTCTGGAGAGCTATGTGTAAGCTGATGGATGTTTCCCTGGATTTCTCCTCTGCTTATCATCCTCAGTCCAATGGCCAGGTGGAACGTATCAACCAGATCCTTACCAGCTTCCTCTGGCAATTCGTCAACGCTCACCATACCGATTGGGTAGAGCTCCTACCATGGGCCGAGTTCTCCTATAACAACCATGAGAGCGAATCTTCTTCCAAGTCCCCGTTCTTTGTGGTCTACGGTCAACACCCCCAGATTCCGTTTCCCGTCTCCGCCTCAGTGGACAATCCTGCCGCGGAGTCTCTGGTCAGCAAATTTTCCACCATTTGGGAGGCACTAGATCCGCACTTCTTCAATCCTCCGAGCGGATGAGGAGACATGCCGACAAGAGACGTTTGGACCCTCCTCAATTCCATCCGGAAAACAAGGTTTGGCTCTCCTCTAAACATGTTCGTCTCAAAATACCCTCCTATAAGTTGGGTTCACGGTTCATCGGTCCATTTGAAGTCCTCAAGCAAATCAATCCGATGGCCTACAAGTTAAAACTCCCGGCCACCTTAAGGATTCCCAACTCCTTCCACGTATCTCTCCTCAAACCGGTTGTTCTTTTCTTTTTCCGACGATCCAGGTAACTCCCCAGCTCCGGTCTCCGCTGAGGACGTCTATGAGGTAGAGAACATTCTGGCCATCAAGAGGGTAAGAGGAAAAGCCCTTTTCCTGGTGGTTTGGAATGGGTTTGGCCCAGAGGAGAGAACTTGGGAACCCAGGGAGAACATCCACGTCCCGCTTCTTCTTAACAAAAAATTCAGGCCTAAAAAAGAGGGGGCGTAAAGGGGGGGGTACTGTAGCATCAGAATCTCTGCCTCCTGACAGGAAGAGATGCCGTCCCTCTTACAACCGCGCTCCTGGCCCGGCGTCTTCCGGCTCTCCTGCTGCTGCTGCCGGGCACTGTGGTTAGGGCGCGCGCGCTCCCTCCCTCCTAAAGGGGCCGCGCGTGCCCTCCTAAGGAGTCCCCGGCCAATGGCCGGAGGACTTCTCATATAAAAGGCACCTCCTCCAAAATGGAGGTGCATGTGCAAGGTTGTAGCTCTGTGTACTTACTCTGCTTCAGCCCTCAGGTCCTGCTGCTAGCCCGACTACCAGTCCAGTCTGCCAGCCTGACTACCAGTCCAGGCCGCCAGCCTGACTACCAGTCCAGTCCGCAGGCCTGACTACCAGTCCAGCCCGACAGTCTGCTCACAGCCCAGCCCGCCAGTCTGTCTATGGGCTTGGCCAGACCGCTTATCCGGAGCCTTTACCTGCTACCTGTCTCCACCAGCCAAGTACACTCTCCAGCCCGACGGTCTGCCTACGGTCCAAACCCGCCAGTCTGTCTATGGGCCAGGCTAGCCTGCCTACCCGGAGAACGTACCAGTTACCTGCCGTGCCTACCAGCCAGCCTACCTGGAGGCTCCTGCTTGTTACCTGCCGTGCCTACCAGCCTGCCTACCTGGAGGCTCCTGCCAGTTACCCGTAGTGTCTGCCAGTCCGTCTACCCGGATCACTCGTCAGCCTGCCTGCCATGCTCATCTGCTGTACCGGTCAGTCCCTGCCTTCTGACCCGTGGGAGTCACCTGCTCTCATATAAGGACTGGCCCAGAGTAGCATCTGGTCCCTCTGCTCGGTCCTTCCCTCGTTCACGGAGTCGATTGAGCCGCCGTGCGACCTTGGTCAGTCCGAGTTGATACCTAGTTACGCCCCTCTGGTCCCTCCTTGCACCGCAGCACAGAGGTTCTACCACCCGGATCCGTAGCATAAATGTATTCTTCTAAAATGATAATTAGTGTTGAGCGAGTATGTTCTATTAACCCTTTCGCCGAGTATGCTCGGACCGAGCTCCGAGTATTTCCAGCTGCTTGGTGATATGGTTAAATCGCTCCCGTGTGCATGATTTGCAACTGTTTGACAGCTTTATTACATGGGAGGAATGTCTATTTCTTACACATTGAATGAATTGGCACCAGGTTTCACAGTTACAACTGCATAAATTATTAAATAGTTATTTTAAAACTGAAGATACTAATGTACTTACTTTGAAACTTTAGTTTCAGAATGGCTTTACAATATCAATATCAACCCCTTCATGACCTTTGACGTACATGTACGTCAAATGTTGTGTCCCTGCCTTTGTTTCGGGGCTCGCAGGCTGAGACCACATTTTTCCCTGCACATGATGCACCCGCATACCTTAACCTGTTAAATGGCACATTATTCATCTCGCCCATTCGTGTGCCTGTCACGTGATCACAGGCTGCCGATGGGTTGTTATGACAGGCAGAGGTCTGATGATCACCCCCGTGCCTGTCATTATGATCCTCCTGTGAACGCCGGTCTGTGCTGGTGCACTGCTATGTATAGCACAAGCAATCGGACAATTACAGTTTCAAGTAAAGACCATTAAATACAATAAAATGTAAAAGAAAAAAAATATGAAACAAAAAACCCCCACAAAAGTTCAAATCAACCCTATTGCCCCATAAAAAATTAAATTATTTATGTATGGGTGTCCTGAAGAAGGAGTCAGTAGACTCAAACACATTGATAATAAACTTACAATTTTATCATACCACTAATTGTGTCATATTCCGGAGAGCGCAGAAACACTTCCAATCCTGCTACTTAAATCTACATTAAAAAATAAAACAAATAAAAAAGCACATATTTGGTATATCTGCATTTGTAAAAGTCCGATCTATCAAAATATAAAATAAATTAATCCGATTGGTTAACGGTGTAACAAAAAAAAAAATCTAATTGCCAGAATTATGGGGGTTTTTTTGCAATAAAATGTAATAAGAGGCGTTCAAAACGTCATATCTACCCCAAAATGGTATCAATTAAAACCTCAACTCTGGGTGCAAAAAATAAGTCCTCATCCGGCCACAGATACCGAAAAATGAAAACGTTACAGGTCTCGGAACATGGCGACAAGCAGAAATTTTTCTTACAAATTTCCAATTTTTTTTTCCACTACTTAAATAAAATAACAAACTATATATATTTTGTATCTGCGTACTCATACTGACCTGGAGAGTCCGATTGCATGGTCATTATTGCCATATAGTGAACATGGTAAATAAAAAAAAACAAAAAACTATTGTGGAATTACACTTTCTTTGCTATTTCAAAATACTTGAAATTTTTTTCCTGCTTTCCAGTGCATCATATGACAAAATGAATGCTGTCATTCAAATGTACAACTCTTCCCGTAAAACAAAGCCCTTATACAGCTATGTGAACGGAAAATTAAAAAAATGTATGGCTCTTGGAAAAAGGAAGGAAAAAACGAAAACGAAAAATAAAAACCTGAAAAATCGCAAAGATCGTGAAGGGGTTAATATGAACATTTTATCCAACTATAAAATGAAATAATAGTTTGTGAGTTCAAGTATATTTAAATCTCTGCCCACCCAGCGTGACTGACAGCTGCAGCAGCGGCAGGGAAGAGGGGCACTGAGGAGGTGTCAGCAGCTACCTCCACCTTCTGCTGCTGATTGACACACCCTAACTTGGTAGTTAAATACTCTCAGTTTCTCCAGAGAGGCGCCGGTGATAGTTCTATGTACCTCTGTGTTAGCTTGGAGAACTAGCAGTTGGCTAGTTTCTTCTCTGGTGCCCTTGGAGGACAGTTGGTGTTTTCTCTCTGGTGTCTGCTCAAGCTAAGTGTATCCCCTTTGTTTGTCTACCTTGTTGTCTTTAGTTTGTAGCAGGGCCTGTCTAGTGCTCACCCTGTCCCCTCCCTATCTAGGGCCAAGCTCTAGGGACATTCAGGGTTTAGGTTCGGCGATAGGTGAGGAACTTATGTAGGGACTGTAGGGTAGGCAGGGTGATATTAGGTCTCCACTCTTCATTTCCCTAGTGTTTGGGCTTCCTTCCCCACTTCCCTTCGTGTTGCACTTAGTCTTTCCCTCACCTTGCGTGATAGATATTTTTAATGTATATAGCTTGCTTTGTGAAATTTGGTGACAGATCGGCTTTTTGACTACTTACATCTCCTGTTTTTACTTAAATTGTCTTTGTGTGTTTAGATGAAGAGTTCGCAAGAAATAGCTTGACTTTAGTTGATGACGTTCCTCCAAATAATGTGAAAGAACTGAAGGTGGAGGCTACTGCAGTTTCCAGTTCTTGCGACTGGCGCAAGGCAGGAATCATTTCAGAGGCCAAAAGTCAGGTAAAATATAGATACAAGATTAACATTGCAATGCGAAGTAAGAAAACAAAAGTGCACACGATCTTCTGCAGGCTCCATTCAGATGAATGGGACAGTTACAAAAATTTCTGCAGTTAATCTGCCAAGTGTTAATTTATCCTTACATCGTCTTAAATGGAGTTTGTCAGCACAAATTGACTGTTCAAACCAAGCACAGTCGCTTAATGCACACTTAGCTTGGTGGAATATTTCAGTGCACCTTTCCATTTATCTCCGCCCTCCATGTGGCTCTTGTAAAGCCAGAGCTGTCAATCAAAGAAGAGGAGAGTGGCATTAGATTGAAAACAAGTAGGTGGGAACGTGAACTGAACAGCCCTGCTCAAAAAGGGTGCACCAAGCGCCTGTGATTGGTTTGAACATTTCATTATCACAGACTTTATTTTATGTTTTGGCTTTAAAATTTATCTTTTCTCCATTAAAATAGCAAACATGTCACTGTAAGAAATTGGCACTACTCAGCAGGGTTTATATTGCCTATATTCAACATTATTAAAGTTCGGCTAGAGTTTTTAGGAAAAATGACACATCATTTTATTGATGGCTAATGCAAGATGTGACAAATATACATCTCCTGCCCCTAGTACTGAAAAGATAGAAAGCAGTATAATTTGCCTCTGTAGGTGGGCATGTCTGGTGGGCAGTCACTATTGCTCAGTGAGTTTATTGGAGAGCTAGACCTTGTCTCATTACAAACACATTTGCAAATGCAGTTGTCCTCTCAGAATGCTTCAGCTTCCATATCACTGGCAGCAAGTGTGGGGGGAAGGCAGTATGGCAGAACTGACAGCACTGTGAGAGGACAACTGCAAATGTGTTTGTAATGAGACAAAATTTAGCTTTGCTGTACTGTGTTAGTTGTAATCACACACAGCTCTGCAGTGAGATCATTTAAAGTAAGCTCTGGAGGCAAATTCTCAGGGCGACCTATTTCCGGCCGATATCACATCACATTTACATATTAAGAAAAATGTTGATTTATCTGGAATAAGACATGGGATCGCAGATATCAAGGTATCATTTTATTCAACTTTCTATGACCTACATACCCATATAAACGGCTTAGGAGGGTTGATCCTACTGACAGATTCCCTTTATGCCCTCACCGGGAGTTCATAAGTCCATAGCATGTTGGATAAGTCTCTCTGCTTGATTCCGAAATATGAGGCCAAGAACAGGAATATGTGTGACAGTGGTTTCCAGAGAACTGGATTGAAAGTACTCTGCACTCATTACCTTTTAGTAATTGCATCTGCTTGAACTCGTTACCTGTATAAAAGATACCTGTCCACACAATCAATCACACTCCAACCTCTCCATCATGGCCAAGACCAAAGAGCTATCTAAGGACACCAGGGACAAAATTGTAGACCTGCACGAGGCTGGGATGGGCTACAAGACAAAAGGCAAGCAGCTTTTTGAGAAGGCAACAACTGTTATTATTAGAAAATGGAAGAATCACAAGATGACTGCCAATCTTCCTCGGTCTGGTGCTCCAAACAGCGTCTCGCCTCGTAAGGTAAGGATGATTCTGAGAAATGTCAGGAATCAGCCCAGAACTATACGTGAGGACCTGGTCAATGACCTGAAGAGAGCTGGGACCACAGTCTCAAACATTACTGTTAGTAGCACACTACGTGGTCATGGATTAAAATCCTGCGGGGCACGCAAAATAGAACTTTTTGGTATCAACTCCATTTGCCGTGATTGGAGGAAGAAGGATGAGTAAAACCCCAACCGTCAAGCATGGTGGGGGAAACATCATACTTTGGGGGTGCTTTTCTGCAAAAGGGGACAGGATGACTGCACCGTATTGAAGAGAGGATGGATGGGGTCATGTATCATGAGATTTTGGCCAACAACCTCCTTCCCTCAGTAACAGCATTGAAGATGGGTCGTGACTGGGTATTCCAGCATGACAATAACCCGAAACATACAAACAGGGCAACTAATGCTCCGTAAGAAGCATTTCAAGTCCTAGAGTGGCCTAGCCAGTCTCCAGACCTGAACCTAATAGAAAATCTTTGGAAGGAGTTGAAACTCGATGTTTCCCAGCGACAGCCCCAAAACCTGAAAGATCTGGAGAGGATCTGTATGGAGGAGTGGGCCAAAATCCCTGCTGCAGTGTGTGCAGACTTAGTCAAGAACATCAGGAAACGTCTGACCTCTGTAATTGCAAACAATTAGCCATCTTAGTGCTAGGGTGATTAAACACCTGTAGAAAGGGAGGAACTCAGAGGATAAAATCACAGCCTTTCAGAGCATTTGGTGTGGGGAGGGTAACAGGGGGGGTCGAAGGGTCCTTGGGGAGGCAACCCATTTCATACTAGGGGCAGAGGTTAAAAAGGAGGTGGGGAGTCCAAAGTCCAAGGGGGCGGCAGAGGTCATGCCAAGGCCCTCATCGGGAGATATAATTTGCACGAGATGTCACGGTCTAGGTGATATAGCCACCCATTGTCCCCTGACCACTGAGCAAATGGACTGTTGCATGGGACGCTGCTGTTCCTTCTACGCATATCCAGCTTGCAGTGTGGACTGTCCACCCGGCAAGGGGCCCCAACCTCGTCCTGTAACAGTGAATGGCCTACAAATGACTACTACTAGACTCATGAAGTTTGGTAACCCTCATGAGGCCCACACTCCCGCTCCAATTTTCCCTGTGAAGAAAGTTGGCATCCGCTGCATTCATGGGGATGCTAAAGACTATCCGGTGGTCAGAGAGGTCATTGAAATGGCCCGAGGTACTGAGTCCCATAAGGTTGGTGTAGTCCCGGATTGGTTGCACCCAATCATCATAGGCCGGGACTTTGTGTTGTTTTGGAACTTGTGGGGGAGGGGCGGAGACCTGGATTACTTGAGTAAGAAACGGGGTGGCTCTAAAAAAGTCTCACCAACCCCAAAGTCTGACAAGTTTCCCTTCTGTGTAATGGGAAATGAGGAGAAAGTAGTATTCCCTAAGGCAGACAGTCCTGAGATAGGGGTGACCAGAGAAAATTTGGGGTTCACCCAACATAGAGACCTATCGCTAAAAGAAGCGTTCAATAAGGTAACCGTCATAAACGGCATAGCACAGGAGTCGGGTGCTGACACCAGGTTTCCCTATTTTATGTTGAGTGGGAACTAATTGTACCGAGTTAATAAAGTGAGGGAGGAGATAGTGAAGCA
Source organism: Phyllobates terribilis (assembly GCF_046119375.1). Lineage (NCBI taxonomy): Eukaryota > Metazoa > Chordata > Amphibia > Anura > Dendrobatidae > Phyllobates > Phyllobates terribilis. Next base: position 109,933,909 of record NW_027362773.1, read on the forward strand.
GTTGTTGGTACCAGCATCCTATAGAGAAAGGGTGTTGGATAGAGCCCATTCACATGTCTTAGGTGACCATCTGGGGGTGGACAAAACTCAAGAACGAGTTGTGCAGAGGTTCTATTGGCCCAGATATCACAGAGAAATCCTAAGATATTGCAAATCCTATCTGCCACCTCTCCCTCTTCCAAAATCCTCTCATACCGATATCCAACAAGGCAGGGCAACAGGGGGATCCATTGAACCTCCATGTGGGCTGGACAAGCCAGAAGGGGACACTGAGGATGTCACAGTGGCAGAGACACTGTCACCGCTCCAGAAACAACAGTGACGAAAACTACTTCGTCGGAGCTGGGACCTGTTCTCGGAGTTGCCAGGACGTACGCAGGTGGCTGAACATGAAATCCTAACGGAAACACATGTGCGGATGTCTGTGGAAGAGTTGCGTTTCTGCAACAACCACAGGAAACTAAATGTGATGTCGAAATGTGATGCATATCCAATGCCCTGCATTGATGAAGTCGTAGAGAACCTAAGATCAGCCAGATACACCACCACCATGGACCTAACGAAAGGTTACTCCCAAATCCTTCTCTCTCAAAGTGCAAAGGAGAAGAAGGCCTCTTCTTCACCTGACGGTTGCTTCCAGTATATCAGTATACTATAATTGCATTCGTGCTGCAAGGAGCCCCAGCTACATTTTGGAGGGCCATAGACTGGACCTTAGCCCCTCACAAAAACTAAGCGGCAGCTTAACTCAACAATATTGTGATATTCAGCCCGGATTGGGGAAATCATCTGCAGAAAGTCCAGGCTGTGCTGGTTGCGCTGAGGAAAGTAGGGTTTACCATAAACCCAAAGAAGTGTACCATCGGGAAAAAGAAGAGAAAATACCTGGGCTACATCGTTGGAAGAAACAAAGTAAAGCTGCAAGTGAATAAGGTGGAGGCAGTCCAAAATTGGCCAAAACCGATCTCCAAGGAACAGGTTTGGGCATTTCTGGGAATGGTGAGAAACTATGAGTGGTGTATCCTGAATTTCGCCATGAGAGCCACACCCCTAACCAACCTTCTTAAGAGCACGAAGACTGTGATGGCCAAATGGTCTCTTGAAGCAAAGATGGCGTTCCAAGAGTTGAAACTCAGGGCTACAGGACTTGAACTTTCATGTGGAACACAGGCCTGGGAAGCTACACGGCAACACAGATGCCCTGTTTAGATTTCACTGTTTGGTGACTGAAGGTGCCAAAGACTATGGCTTTGGGCGGAGGAGGGATTATGTGACAAGGTCATTGGCAAAGTACTGGAGAGATGTGTAATACTAAGATTGTTAGCTCCAGTGATATAAACATAGAAAAAGTGTTCCAACATGCAAAGTATAGAAAGGGGTTAATGAGCCATTTTAGTGCTAGGGTGAAAAAACACCTGTAGAAAGGGAGGATATAATCACAGCCTTTCAGAGCATTTGGTGTGGAGAGGGCCTGGGGGCACAAGCTCTGGAGCTGTGGTGTTCATGTTAAGGAAAGCTAAACCTTGGGTTTGGTTGTTCCTGAATCGGGCAGTTACCCGTAGCAAAAAGGATTATGCCATACGTTATGTTTTATTTTTCCTGTTAGGTCAGGAAGGCCGTGTTTGTTTTGCTAACAATGCTATGGCTTATGCGGGGCTCTTAATAAACCACAGAAGATTTAAAGAGACAGTGTTCCTGTGTACATCTATGTGCAACCAAGTGAGCCGATCTACCACAATTTCTAAACTACAGTTAGCGTCGACATGTTTGGCATTTCTGTAGCAATGAGAGCCAGCCTAATTTATGGGTGCATGTGTAGCACCCTGAGGATTCGGCTGCTACAGGGGTATTACACCTCAAGCCAGAGGTGTGGTATTCCACTCCCGGGTAAGGATGGAGTGTGGAACTGAGCTTAGTAGGCTGCATGCACTACATACATCCCATTTCCGGGGGACAGAACTACGGTACTCCCACCAAGTAAATGTGCAGGTACGACAGCGTCTGTCCCTGGCTGGAGTGGGAGGGGGGTGGAACATCCCAGTAGTGTAGGGGCAGATAGGGGGAGTAGTCTGGGTAAAGCTAGGAGCTCATTGGGTGCTGGTCACCTGGGCTCACACATAGAGGGAGTATATAAGGTGGGCACCATCTTAGATCAGGGTTCAGTTCAGGCAGGAGGAGAAGAGCAGAGGAGCTCAGCCAGGAGGGCTGACAGGGAGCTGTGGCTCCGGCTGGGCCCAGCTCCAGAGCAAGGCCTGCAGAGAGAGAGAGAGAGAGGAGTCAGAAGGACCCAGAGAGAAAGACAGAAGGAACCCCAAGAACCCAGAAACAGACCAGAAAGGGTGAAGGGTTGGCGGACACGGGTACCGGAACCCAAGCTGGCAGAGGCAGAAGTAACCCTTAGCCAGGAACCGGAGGTCGTGGTCAAGATTTGCCACGACCCTCACCAAATCCACCAGAAAGGCACACCAAGCATAGGGTCAGGGAACCCAGAGGAGGTTTGACCACCAGGAGACCCGAGGGAGCCGGCCAAAGGTGGATCCCTGGTGGGAACGGCCAGGAGGAAGAGAGAGACAGGGAAGCTCAGGACCACGCTCCGGACTGCCTGGGGGTTGGCCGAGTCCAGGACCTGGTGAACGCAGCACGGCTCGGGTGGTCACTCAAGGCCAGAGTGACTAAAGCAACATCAGTGAGTAAAAACCCTGAAACTGCATCTCCTGACTCTGCCTCTCCTTCCTGCATCATCACAACCCCCATCATCCACACCTGCTGCCCTGAGGCCATACCCCTCCCGTTGGGGGTTATACCATCACTGCTGCACCTATACCACCGGCCTCAGCGGACTGCTCTGCAGCGGCGGCTTCAAAGCCGCACTCAACGGGTGGCGTAGTCGACACTTAACAACATCTACAAAGACTGCCACACACTTAGTTTGACACCCTGGGCACGGACCGGGTCACCGCCACAAGGACTACTACCCCCATACAGATCCGGCTCCGGGTATCCCCTGAACATGGCCCAGGGGGCGCGTCAACTTTGGCGTAGTCGGCAGGATAACGTGCCCGCAACCACCGGGTACTGCGTGCCTGAAGAAAAGTTCATATTTACCGTAAAAAGAAGTCTCCCGCCAATTCCGGAGGGTCCCCGCCATCGGACGCCATCTCGGATCGGTTCCCGCCGTTTGCCCGCCATCTGCAGTCTTTTCCCGCCATCCACAGAGTTTCCCGCCATTGGGAAGCGGTTCCCGCCATCTGAGAAGATTTCCCGCCTTGGCAGAGCGGACGCCATTATGGGCGTGCCAGAGGGTGGCAAGAGGCCACCTCCCATCGTGGGCCAGGACCAAGAATGGCGCCAAAAACGGAGACCGCCCCCACCAGTAGAGACTGTGATGCTTGAGATGTCCATCAGCGTGGGGGGTCTGCCCCTGGAACTGACAATCACCAAGTTGCCCCAGGACCGCCCTCAATGGGGGCGGAGAGAGAACAAAAGAGAGAAGATGGGAGCAGCTTGGAGGAGTCTGGAGGAGTCGTACCCGGAGATGGAGGGGGAGGCAGGCAGCACCGACCCAGCGGTCAGGAGCCTGTTGCAAGCGACAACCCCACAAGGCCTGGTGGAGATCCTGGCGCAGCTCCCCAGAGATCGGGAGCATGCACGGACCGCACTGGAGGGCTTGGCTCGGAGGATGGCCCGAGTGCAGCGAGACGTACTGGCCACATGGAGCAGAGAGATGGCCCTGCAGGCAGGAACCCGCCAACGGAGCACGCCACCCGAGACGAGGAGTCAGACCGCCTCTGAGGATGGCGCAGGAGGAATCAAGGCCGGAGACGACGCCGAGGAAGGAGCTAAAGAAACGGAGGCAGGTAAAGGGGACGTCACTACCCCGAGCCGAGAAGCCGTGAGCCTGCCCCAGCTCCCCGTCGCAGAGCCCGAAATTTCCCCTGCCGTGCCCGTCGTTGCACCGTCACCGCTCCCGACTAGGCCTCAAACAGAAGCCGCGGCCACGCCCCCTGTGACGTCACGCGCCTCAACCCTGAGCGCGGCCAAGCGGGAGACGCCACCGGCCTAGTCGCAAGGCCGAGTACCCCCGGGCGCCGCAGTACCAACAGCGCCCTCTGCCGAGCCACCGGCCTGGTCGCAAAGTCAAGTACACCCGGGCGCCGCCGTCTTCACGGTGCCCTTCACCTTCAGGGTGCCCCAGGCCTGGTCGCAAGGCCTGGTAAACCTGGGCGCCGCTACCACCACCGCGCCTTCAACTTCCACTGTGCCGCACCTGGGTGAGGACTTGTTTGCCCAGCACACTTGCCCGGATGGGCAGCCCTTTGTGTGGCCACCGGAGTACCACCATCCCCGACTCCGGAAAGAAAGACCTCTGGATGAACCCCTGATCCCGGCTCCGGCGCCCGTCAAGATGACCCCGCTCTCGTTAGAGGAGGCGCAGTTTGAGTGGGACCCCACTGGAGGAGACCTCATCGGGTTCACTCAAGAGACCCGGGCGGCCGCAGCCCAGCGAGCAGAGTGCTGCCGGCAGCAGTTAGAGGTCTTTGACAGAGAAAGGAGAGAGAGGCGGGTCCGCGAGGAGCGGCTGCAAATCCGGAGTGCAGAGCAGAAAAGCCGGACCCGACGGAACCCCCGTGCAGCCCACGGTCCCCGTGCCACCGGGACTGTAATCAAATTCCAACTGCAGCACGGTTGGGGCTTCATCAGAGATCATCATACCCCCGGCGACGTCTTCGTGACCAGAAGAGATGTCGAGTCCCACCTACCGGAGGGACACAGAGGTCGTGACCTTTACCTGGGTGATGAGGTCACCTTTACCCGGCACCAGTGTGCCAAAGGACCCTATGCACTTCATGTACATCGCCTGACGGAAGAGGAGTTGCGGTGTGAGGAAGGTCAAGAGGACCCGGACGGGTCTGAAGCCTACCCTCAGGAAGGAGCAGGAGGGCATCGTCACCATTAAGAGGTGAACTGAAACTGTATATAGTTACCCGTAAGGGTATATGCCATGCTGCTTAATTAAAATGAGTTCCCCGTTGGGACCAGTGAACTGTTCCAGTGTGTCCCATCTCCCCACAGGCTGAGGACTGTGAGCAGCCATCCCTTTTCCCCACTGGCCGAGGACTGAGAGCGGCCATATCCATTGTATATAGTTGCGCTTCCTAAAGCGCCCCCTACTGGTTTTATAGGAAACTGTGTTTTTTTCAGAAGAGACTGTTGCACTTTATCCGGTCACAAGTTGCACCGTGGAGGAACAAGAATGTTTATAATGAAAAGTTTTATATGAAGAGTTTATTGCTGCTGATAATGTTTATAATGTTTGATATGTTTATGATGTTTTGAAAAAAATTGTATGTTTTGGAATGGTTGTTCTTTTACAGCCCGAGGACGTGCTGTGATTTACCAGGGGGGAATGTAGCACCCTGAGGATTCGGCTGCTACAGGGGTATTACACCTCAAGCCAGAGGTGTGGTATTCCACTCCCGGGTAAGGATGGAGTGTGGAACTGAGCTTAGTAGGCTGCATGCACTACATACATCCCATTTCCGGGGGACAGAACTACGGTACTCCCACCAAGTAAATGTGCAGGTACGACAGCGTCTGTCCCTGGCTGGAGTGGGAGGGGGGTGGAACATTCCAGTAGTGTAGGGGCAGATAGGGGGAGTAGTCTGGGTAAAGCTAGGAGCTCATTGGGTGCTGGTCACCTGGGCTCACACATAGAGGGAGTATATAAGGTGGGCACCATCTTAGATCAGGGTTCAGTTCAGGCAGGAGGAGAAGAGCAGAGGAGCTCAGCCAGGAGGGCTGACAGGGAGCTGTGGCTCCGGCTGGGCCCAGCTCCAGAGCAAGGCCTGCAGAGAGAGAGAGAGAGAGGAGTCAGAAGGACCCAGAGAGAAAGACAGAAGGAACCCCAAGAACCCAGAAACAGACCAGAAAGGGTGAAGGGTTGGCGGACACGGGTACCGGAACCCAAGCTGGCAGAGGCAGAAGTAACCCTTAGCCAGGAACCGGAGGTCGTGGTCAAGATTTGCCACGACCCTCACCAAATCCACCAGAAAGGCACACCAAGCATAGGGTCAGGGAACCCAGAGGAGGTTTGACCACCAGGAGACCCGAGGGAGCCGGCCAAAGGTGGATCCCTGGTGGGAACGGCCAGGAGGAAGAGAGAGACAGGGAAGCTCAGGACCACGCTCCGGACTGCCTGGGGGTTGGCCGAGTCCAGGACCTGGTGGACGCAGCACGGCTCGGGTGGTCACTCAAGGCCAGAGTGACTAAAGCAACATCAGTGAGTAAAAACCCTGAAACTGCATCTCCTGACTCTGCCTCTCCTTCCTGCATCATCACAACCCCCATCATCCACACCTGCTGCCCTGAGGCCATACCCCTCCCGTTGGGGGTTATACCATCACTGCTGCACATATACCACCGGCCTCAGCGGACTGCTCTGCAGCGGCGGCTTCAAAGCCGCACTCAACGGGTGGCGTAGTCGACACTTAACAACATCTACAAAGACTGCCACACACTTAGTTTGACACCCTGGGCACGGACCGGGTCACCGCCACAAGGACTACTACCCCCATACAGATCCGGCTCCGGGTATCCCCTGAACATGGCCCAGGGGGCGCGTCACATGTCTCCAGAAGTACAAGCTGGTCATAATGTACTGGTCACTACAATGTACTGGTCACTATAACAGCAGTTTGCAATCTTCACTTAGCAACATCCACTGCTGCTTGTTTCTGGAAAGCACCCATGGAGTCAAAATCATCACTACACCTGTAGATAAATTGACACAATGATATAATTTTTAAAATGGAGTCACTTGAGTAGATTTCTGCTCTCCTAGCATGTAGGGGCTCTGTATATGGAGCCCGCAAACTATTCTAGGAAAATCTGCGCTCCAGGAGGCAAAAAGTGCTCCGTCCCTCCCAAGTCTCGACATATGGCTAAGTAGTACTACACAGCCACATATGGGGTATTTCTACATTCAGCAGAAATTGTGGGACACATTTTTGTGCCATTTTTACCCATTTCCCAGTGTGAAAATGTAAAATCTGGGGCTAAAACAAAATTTTGGTGGTAAAAATGTAATTATTTTTTCTTCACTGCCCAATGGTATAAAATGCTGTGACACACTTGTGGTGTCAAAATGATCCACTAGATCCACCCTTACTATCGGGGTTCCACCAGGATCAGTCCTAGGCCCCCTCCTCTTCTCATTGTATACTGCCCCTATTGGGCAAACCATCAGCAGATTTGGTTTCCAGTATCATCTCTATGCTGATGACACCCAACTATACACCTCTTCACCTGACATCACCCCCACTCTAATACAAAATACCAGTGATTGTCTGCTGTCTCTAACATCATGTCCTCCCTCTATCTGAAGCTGAATCTCTCCAAAACTGAACTCCTTATTTTTCCTACCTCTATTAACCTACCTATACCTGACTTTTCAGTTTCCTTGGGTGGCGCCACCATAACTCCCAAGCAGCAAGCTCGCTGTCTTGGAGTCATATTTGACACACAACTTTTCTTTATTCCCCATATTCAAACACTCACTCGCTCATGTCCCCTGCACCTTAAAAACATCTCCAGAATCCGACCTTTTCTCACCTTTAATATGGCAAAAACTCTTACTGTCGCTCTTATTCACTCTCGTCTGGTCTAATGCAACTCTCTACTGATCGGTCTCCCTTTAAACAAACTCTCTCCTCTCCAATCCATTCTGAATGCAACAGCCAGGGTCGTATTTCTGTCCAGCCGCTTCACTGACACCTCCACCCTGAGCCAGTCATTGCACTAGTTACCCATTCACAACAGAATACAATACAAACTCATCTCTCTCACCCACAAAGCTCTCCACAGTTCTGCACCGCCCTACATCTCATCCCTCATTTCTGTCTATAGCCCCTCCTGTGCCCTCCGTTCTGCAACTGATCTAAAACTAACATCCTCCTTAATCCGAACCTCACACCTCTGTATCCAAGACTTCTCTCATGCCGCACCAGTTTTCTGGATTGCACTGCCCCAAACGATCCGACTGATATCTAGACCCCATGTCTTCAAACGTGCTTTTAAAACACATCTGTTTAGACAAGCCTATCACCTCAACTCACCAACCTAACTCTCCCCTGTCCCCTCCTAAATGTTAATCTTAATCTGCCCCTGCATATTCATCTGTCTCCACATCCTCCATTCACCACATTCCACACGGTAACTGCCCTTAGACAGATACTGGCTGATGACCATGTTCTTCCTATTTTGTCCCCCCCCATTTCCATATAGATTGTAAGCTTGCGAGCAGGGTCCTCAATCCTCCTGTAACTGTTGAAATATGATACATTGTATTGTTTATATTGTCTGTATATCTCCCTACTTAATTGTAAAGTGCTGCAGAATATGTTGGCGCTATATAAATAAAAATTATTATTATTATTATTATTACTAGATGAATTCATTGAGAGGTGTAGTTTGTAAAATGGGGTCACTTATGGGTGGTGAGGGGGTTCGGCTGATCTGGCACCTCAGGGGCTCTACCAATGTGACATGGCACCCTCAAACCAGTCCAGTAATATCTGAACTCCAACATGACGCTTCTTCCCTTCTAAGCTTTGCCTTATGCCTCAAAAGTAGTTTTTGACCACATATGGGGTATCGGCTTACTCAGTAGAAATTGAACAACAAATTTTATGGTCCATTTTCTCCTGTTACCCTTGTGAAAATGCAAAATTTGGGGCTAAGGCTAAAAAATATTATTGGGGAAAAATGTGATTTTTTTTTCATGGCTCAACATTATAAACTTCTGTGAAGCACCTGGGGGTTTAAGGTGCTCACTACACATCTATACAAGTTCCCTGAGGGGCCTAGTTTCCAAAATGGTGTCACTTATGGGGGGGTTTTCACTGTTTAGGCACATCAGGGGCTCTCCAAACGCAACATGGCATCCACTAATTATGCCAGCAAATTTTACATTCAAAAAGTCAAATGGCGCTCCTTCCCTTCCGAGTCATTCCGTGCACCAAACAGTGCTTTTCCCACACAGATTGGGTATCGGTGTGCTCAGGAGAAATTGCACAACAAATTTTGGGGTCCATTTTCTCCTGTTACCCTTGTGGAAGTAAAAAAAATTGTGTCTAAAATAATTTTTGGGAAAAAAGTTAAATGTTTTTTTTTCCGTCCACATTCCATTAATTCTTGTGAAGCACCTGAAGGGTTAATAAACTTCTTGAACGTGGTTTTGAGCATTTTGAGGGGTGCAGTTTTAGAATGGTGTCACTTTTGAGTATTTTCTGTCATATGGACCTCTCAAAGTCACTTCAAATTTGATGCAGTCCCTAAAAGAATGGTTTTGTAAATTTTGTTTTAAAAATGAGAAATCGCTGGTCAACTTTTAACCCTTATAACTTCCTAACAAAAGAAAAAATTATGCTTCCAAAATTGTGCTGATGTAAAGTAGACATGTGGGAAATGTTATTTATTAACTATTTTGTGTGACATATTTCTGCATGAAAATTAAAAGTTTGAAAATTGCAAATTTTCACAATTTTCAACAAATTTCTGATTATTTTACAAATAAATGTAAGTCATATCCAATAAATGTTACCACTATCATGAAGTACAATATGTCACGAAAAAACATTCTCAGAATCACCGGGATCCGTTGAAGCGTTCCGGAGTTATTACTTCACAAAGTGACACTGGTCAGAATTCAGAAAATTGGCCTGGTGGGGAAGGTGAAAACAGGGTTCAGGGTCAAAGGGTTAAAGGGGAATTCATATGTCATACACATATTGTATGTACAGGCAACTACCTCAATTATAACAATTGAACAATAGTTATCACAAAATGTGTAATATAGCACATATAATATAGTGCATTGTGCAAACAACTCTTCGCTTTACATTTATTCTCTAGGGCAAATGTGGTTCCTGTTGGGCTTTTGCAACTGTTGGAAACATTGAGGCACAGTGGGGAATAATTGGACATTCAGTAAACTTATCCGTTCAGCGTAAGTAATAACTTTCCTTAGGACAATGCTCCTGTCTTTCCTCTACCATGGCACAAAAAAAGGGAAAATGTCACGGTGTAGGGTGAATGCTGGTGAGGAAAAGGCAGATACGGACAGGGTGAGCAGGGAAAACTAGTATGTCCCTAGACTGGGAACCCTGAATAGCCCTGATCCCGAAGGTATCTCTGATGGTCAGAAGGTTTGGGTCTCCACCCTAAGCCCTAACTCCTCCAAAAGCCCTGTGCTAATCCCCCTCACCTCCCTCCACTGAAAAGGTACAGCAACTTCGAAGGAAAGGTCTTCAGTGGCACAAACAAACAGGTCAGCATAGCACGGCTTCCAAACTCTATCAGCAGCACCACCTGGTAGAAGGAGAGGCTACTTAAAGGCTAGGGGGAAGAGACTCACACATTAACTCACAACCACTAGGACACAGCAATAGAACTGGCATTAACTCATGCAGTACTAGGGGAAATAACACAGTTAAAGTTACCGCAGCATCTAGAATATACCGCAGATACTTAGCGCTAGACAGCCCGTGAGAGAAATAGAGATTTAGACTTACCACTAATTGCCATGCCTCGGTTGTGGACATCTTTGAGGAAAAAGCAACGGAATGATGTGAGCAGAGGAGGCAAAGAGAGGGCACCATTTAGAACAACAGTGCATGCAAAATTTTCAATCCCAAGGTAAAGAGTTTCTAAAAAAAAACAACAACAAAAAGTTTGAATCAGCCCCTTTTCCCACTAGAAAAATGAAGAAATAAGAAAATAACCCTAATTAATAATCGCTACATTCACAAAAATCAGATATATCAAAATAAAAATGTAGAATGACAAATAAAAATCAAAATGCCAGAATTGCTGTTTTTGGTTGCAGCGCCTTCCACAAAAAAAGCGCAATAAACAGCAAGAGGCGCCATGGAAAAAAAAAAAGTCCTAAAACAGGTCCATCAATGGAAAAAAAAATCAAAAAAGTTACAGGGCTCCGGAAACAGCACAAAATACATACACACACATACATACATACAGTTAGGTCCATATATATTTGGACAGAGACAACATTTTTCTAATTTTGGTTCTAGACATTACCACAATGAATTTTAAACAAAACAATTCAGATGCAGTTGAAGTTCAGACTTTCAAATTTTATTTGAGGGTATCCACGTTAAAATTGGATGAAGGGTTTAGGAGTTTCAGCTCCTTAACATGTGCCACCCTGTTTTTAAAGGGACCAAAAGTAATTGGACAGATTAAATAATTGTAAATAAAATGTTCATTTCTAGTACTTGGTTGAAATCCCTTTGTTGGCAATGACTGCCTGAAGTCTTGAACTCATGGACATCACCAGACGCTGTGTTTCCTCTTTTTTGACGCTCTGCAAGGCCTTCACTGCGGTTGTTTTCAGTTGCTGTTTGTTTGTGGGCCTTTCTGTCTGAAGTTTAGTCTTTAACAAGTGAAATGCATGCTCAATTTGGTTGAGATCAGGTGACTGACTTGGCCATTCAAGAATATTCCACTTCTTTGCTTTAATAAACCCTTGGGTTGCTTTGGCTTTATGTTTTGGGTCATTGTCCATCTGTAGTATGAAACGACGACCAATCAGTTTGGCTGCATTTGGCTGGATCTAAGCACACAGTATGGCTCTGAATACATCAGAATTCATTCGGCTGCTTCTGTCCTGTGTCACATCATCAATAAACACTAGTGACCCAGTGCCACTGGCAGCCATGCATGCCCAAGCCATCACACTGCCTCCGCCGTGTTTTACAGATGATGTGGTACGCTTTGGATCATGAGCTGTACCATGCCTTTGCCATACTTTTCTCTTTCCATCATTCTGGTAGAGGTTGATCTTGGTTTCATCTGTCCAAAGAATGTTCTTCCAGAACTGTGCTGGCTTTTTTAGATGTTTTTTTAGCAAAGTCCAGTCTAGCCTTTTTATTCTTGATGCTTATGAGTGGCTTGCACCGTGCAGTGAACCCTCTGTATTTACTTTCATGCAGTCTTCTCTTTATGGTAGATTTGGATATTGATTCGCCTACCTCCTGGAGAGTGTTGTTCACTTGGTTGGCTGTTGTGAAGGGGTTTCTCTTCACCATGGAGATTATTCTGCGATCATCCACCACTGTTGTCTTCCGTGGGCGCCCAGGTCTTTTTGCATTGATGAGTTCACCAGTGCTTTCTTTCTTTCTCAAGATGTACCAAACTCTAGATTTTGCCACTCCTAATATTGTAGCAATTTCTCGGATGGCTTTTTTCTGTTTTTGCAGCTTAAGGATGGCTTGTTTCACCTGCATGGAGAGCTGCTTTGACCGCATGTTTACTTCACAGCAAAACCTTCCAAATGCAAGCACCGCACCTCAAATCAACTCCAGGCCTTTTATCTGCTTAATTGAGAATGACATAACGAAGGGATTGCCCACACCCGTCCATGAAATAGCCTTGGAGTCAATTGTCCAATTACTTTTGGTCCCTTTAAAAACAGGGTGGCACATGTTAAGGAGCTGAAACTCCTAAACCCTTCATCCAATTTTAATGTGGATAGCCTCAAATGAAAGCTGAAAGTCTCAACTTCAACTGCATCTGAATTGTTTTGTTTAAAATTCACTGTGGTAATGTCTAGAACCAAAATTAGAAAAATGTTGTCTCTGTCCAAATATATATGTGTAGCACCCTGAGGATTCGGCTGCTACAGGGGTATTGCACCTCAACCCAGAGGTGTGATATTCCACTCCCGGATAAGGATGGAGAGTGGGACTGAGCTCGGTAGGCTGCATGCACTACACACATCCCATTTCCGAGGAGCAGACCAACGGTACTCCCACTTAGAAATGTGCAGGTACGACCGAGTCTGTTCCTGGCTGGAGTGGGAGGGGGGTGGTACATCCCAGTAGTGTAGGGGCAGATAGGAGGAGCAGCCTGGGTAAAGTTAGGAGCTCATTGGGTGCTGGTCACCTGAGCTCACACATAGAGGGAGTATATAAGGTGGGCACCATCTTAGATCAGGGTCAGTCTGTCAGAGTAGAGGCAGTCAGCAAGTCTTTGCAGAGGAGAGGAAGAGAGCAGAAGAGGAGCAGAGCAGCCCCAGAGAGAGAGAGGAGAAAGAGAGACCCAGAGAGGGACAAAGAAAGGACTCTGAGAACCCAAATTCAATCCCCGGGTGAAGAGTCGGCAATAGGGTACCGGATCCCAAACTGGTGGGGGCTAAAGCACACCCCAGCCAGAGACCGGAGGCCGTGGGCAGGATCTGCCACGGCCACCCACCACATCCACCCTGAAGGCAAACCACGAGTAGGGTCAGGGAACCCAAGGCCAAGGGTTTCCCAACAGAAGGCCCGAGGGAGCTGGACCTAGGTGGATCCCTGGTGGGGACGGCCAGAAGACAGGACAGGAAGGAGGGCTCAGGGTCACGCTCCGGACTTGCTTGGGGGTTGGCTGAATCCAGGACCTGGTGGACGCAGCACGGCTCGGGTGGTCACTTGAAGCTGGAGTGACCGGAACATCAGCAGTGAGTAAATACCCTAAACTGCACAACCCGACTCTGTCTTTAATTACCATCTATGCTGCACCACCACAACCCCCATCCTCTGCACCTGACCCCCTGAGGCTATACCACACCCGTTGGGGGTTATACTACCAAAAGCTGCACCAACACCATCAGCCTCAGCGGACCCTGCTGCAGCGGCGGCCATTGTGACCGCAATACAACGGGTGGCGTAGTCGACAATAAAGAACTTAATAACATCTGTAGGACTGCCACATACAACTGAGTTTGACACCCTGGGCACGGACCGGGTCACAGCCACTCGGAAGACTACAACCCCCATCTGATCCGGCTCCGGGTATTCCCCTAAAGAATATGGCCCAGGGGGCGCGTCAACTTTGGCGTAGTCGGCAGGATTACGTGCCCGCAACACCCGGGTACTGCGTGCCTGAAGAAAAGAACAAGTTTACCTCAAAAAGAAGTCTCCTGCCGGTTCCGGAGGGTCCCCGCCATCGGACTCCGTCACAGATCGATTCCCGCCGGTTGTCCGCCATTAACAGCTTTTTCCCGCCATCTGCAGAGTTTCCCGCCACTGGGAGACGATTCCCGCCATTTCCAAAGGTTTCCCGCCTTGTCAGAGCGGACGCCATTATGGGCGTGCCAGAGGATGGCAAGAGGCCGCCTCCCATCGTGGGCCAGGACCGAAAATGGCGCCAAAAGTGGAAACCGCCCCCACCAACAGAGACTGTGATGCTAGAGGTGTCTGTCAGCGTGAAAGAACTGCCCCTGGAGCTGACAATCACCAAGTGGCCCCGGGACCGCCCTCGAAGTGGGAGGACTGAGAACGAGAGAGCAAAGATGGGTGTCGCCTGGAGCAGTCTGGAGAGAGCGCACCCGGAGGCAAGAAGCCTGGAGAAGAGTATCGGAGGAGTTTACCCGGAGATGGCGAGAAAGCAGAGCAGCACCGACCCGTTGGCCAGGAGCCTGCTAGAAACAGAGGAGGGAGAGCAGAGCAGCACCGGCCCGCTGGCCAGGAGCCTGCTGGAGACAACGGAAGGAGAGCAGAGCAGCACCGACCCGTTGGTCAGGAGCCTGCTGGAAACAACGACCCCACTAGGCCTAGTGGAGGTCCTAGCACAGCTCCCCCGAGACCGGGAGTGTGCACAGACCGCTCTGGAGGGCCTCGCAAGGAGGATGGCCCGGGTGCAGCGAGAGACGTTGGCGGAGTGGAGCCGTGAGATGGCCCAGCAGACCGAGACCTGTCAGCGGAGCACGCCACCCAAGACGAGGAGACAGACCGCCTCTGAGGATGGCGCGGGAGGACTGAAGGCCGGAGACGGCGCCGAGAAGGGAGCCGAACGAGTGGAGGCAGGTAAAGGGGATGTCTATACCCCAAACCGGGAAACCGCGTACCTGCCCCAGCTCCCCGCCGCAGAGCCCGAAGTCTATCCTGCCGTGCCCGTCGCTGCAACGTCACCGCCGCAGACTAGGCCTCAAATGGGAGCCGCGACCCCTGTGACGTCACACGCCTCGACCCCGAGCGTGACCAAGCAGGAAGTACCACCAGCCTGGTCGCAAGGCCTAGTACCCCCGGGCGCCGCAATACCAACAGCGCCCCCTACCTCCGCGGAGCCCCCGGCCTGGTCGCAGAGCCAAGTAGCCCAGGGTGCCGCCGTCCTTACGGTGCCCTTCACCTTCCAGATACCCCAGGCCTGGCCGCAAGGCCCGGGCAACCCGGGCGCTAACACCACCGCGCCCATAAGACCAAGAGTGCCGCATCTGGGAGAGGACCTGTTTAGCCAACACACGTGCCCGGATGGGCAGCCTTTCATCTGGCCCCAGGAATATCATGAACTGGAACGGCAGAGGAAGGCTGGGGCCATGTGTGCACCCCTGATCCCGGCTCCAAAGCCCATAAAGAGGATCTCGCCCCCGCTAGAAGAGACCCAGTTTGAGTGGGACCCCACCGGAGAAGACCTCATGGGGTTCACTCAGGAGACTCAGGCAGCTGCAGCGGAGCGTGCTGAGTGCTGCCGCCAACAGCTCGAGGTCTTCGAGAGGGAGCGGAGAGAGAGGCGGGTCCGGGAACAGCAAGCTCAAATAAGGAGCGCGGAGCAGAAGAGCCGGGCCAGGAGAGACCCCCGTGCAGCGCATAGTCCCCGCACCACCGGGACTGTGATCAAGTTTAACATGCAGCATGGGTGGGGCTTCATCCGAGACCACCGCACCCCAGGCGACGTCTTTGTAACCAGGAGAGACGTTGAGTCCCACCTACCGGAGGGACACAGAGGTCGTGACCTTTACATCGGGGACGAGGTCACCTTTACCCGGCACAAGTGTGCCAAAGGACCTTACGCCCTCCATGTGCATCGCCTGACGGAGGAAGAGCTGCGGTGTGAGGAGGAAGAACAAGAGGACCCGGACGGGTCTGAAGTTAAAGGAAACCATAAAGAAAGAGCAGGAGGACGTCGTCGTTAAGTACAGCGGAGCAGAAGCTGTATATAGTTGCCCGTCGGGGCACCGTGAACTGTTACTGCTGCTATCATAGTCCCCGTTGGGACCAGCAAGTGTGAACTGTTTACCCGTTTAACCCTTAAATCCCACTGACCGAGGACTGAGAGCGGTCATTCCTCCCTAATACCTGGCCGAGGACTGAGAGCGGCCACCTTCCCTTTTGTATATAGTTGCGCGTCCTAAAGCGCCCCCTACCGGTTTTATAGGAAAACCATTTTTCAAGAAAAGACTGTCGCACTTTACCCGGTCACGCGTTGCACAGTGACCGGAGGAGGAGCAAGAAGTGAGGAAAAGTCTACAAGAATGTTTTATATGAAAAGTTTTATTGATATATATATATATAATGTTTTGTATGATGTTTTATATGTTTATGCAAAAATTTGTATGTTTTGTGGTGTTTTGTTCTTACAGCCCGAGGACGTGCTGTGATTTACCAGGGGGGAATGTAGCACCCTGAGGATTCGGCTGCTACAGGGGTATTGCACCTCAACCCAGAGGTGTGATATTCCACTCCCGGATAAGGATGGAGAGTGGGACTGAGCTCGGTAGGCTGCATGCACTACACACATCCCATTTCCGAGGAGCAGACCAACGGTACTCCCACTTAGAAATGTGCAGGTACGACCGAGTCTGTTCCTGGCTGGAGTGGGAGGGGGGTGGTACATCCCAGTAGTGTAGGGGCAGATAGGGGGAGCAGCCTGGGTAAAGTTAGGAGCTCATTGGGTGCTGGTCACCTGAGCTCACACATAGAGGGAGTATATAAGGTGGGCACCATCTTAGATCAGGGTCAGTCTGTCAGAGTAGAGGCAGTCAGCAAGTCTTTGCAGAGGAGAGGAAGAGAGCAGAAGAGGAGCAGAGCAGCCCCAGAGAGAGAGAGGAGAAAGAGAGACCCAGAGAGGGACAAAGAAAGGACTCTGAGAACCCAAATTCAATCCCCGGGTGAAGAGTCGGCAATAGGGTACCGGATCCCAAACTGGTGGGGGCTAAAGCACACCCCAGCCAGAGACCGGAGGCCGTGGGCAGGATCTGCCACGGCCACCCACCACATCCACCCTGAAGGCAAACCACGAGTAGGGTCAGGGAACCCAAGGCCAAGGGTTTCCCAACAGAAGGCCCGAGGGAGCTGGACCTAGGTGGATCCCTGGTGGGGACGGCCAGAAGACAGGACAGGAAGGAGGGCTTAGGGTCACGCTCCGGACTTGCTTGGGGGTTGGCTGAATCCAGGACCTGGTGGACGCAGCACGGCTCGGGTGGTCACTTGAAGCTGGAGTGACCGGAACATCAGCAGTGAGTAAATACCCTAAACTGCACAACCCGACTCTGTCTTTAATTACCATCTATGCTGCACCACCACAACCCCCATCCTCTGCACCTGACCCCCTGAGGCTATACCCCACCCGTTGGGGGTTATACTACCAAAAGCTGCACCAACACCATCAGCCTCAGCGGACCCTGCTGCAGCGGCGGCCATTGTGACCGCAATACAACGGGTGGCGTAGTCGACAATAAAGAACTTAATAACATCTGTAGGACTGCCACATACAACTGAGTTTGACACCCTGGGCACGGACCGGGTCACAGCCACTCGGAAGACTACAACCCCCATCTGATCCGGCTCCGGGTATTCCCCTAAAGAATATGGCCCAGGGGGCGCGTCATATGGACCTAACTGTACATACATACACACATATATATATATATATATATATATATATATATATATATATATATATATCTTTACACACACATACAGTGTACGGTATATATATATTGATATATTATTATTTTTATTTTTTTACAAAGTTCTAAATAATTTTAACTACTGAAATAATAAAATAAAAAATGTCATGCTGACCTGGAGAATCATGATACCCGGTTATTTTTACCACATGCAGAAAATCAACAACTTTGACGGAACTGAGTGTTTTTTACCCTTTCAGAGCACTTAGAATTTTGTTCCCATTTTTAAATACATTTTATGCAATGGTCAGTATTTTACATCACTTGATCTGAAGGCTGGTCTTTAACCTTTTCACGACATGCACCAACATGTACGGCGCATGGCGTCTCCCTCTTTGATGCTGGCTCCGGTGATGAGCCCGTATCTTTCCGGGGACATGACAGCTGATCTGATCAGCTGTCAGGTGCCCCTAACAGCCACGGGTGGAATCGCAATCCACCCGCACCATTTCACATGGCCGTGCCAGAAACGCGTCACAAATCCCACCCATCGGCCCAGCGGTCGGCGCTCATAGCAAGTGAGCATTTCTGCTACACACAGCAGGACACCCTGCTGTGTGTAGCACAAGTGATTGGATGATCGCAGCTTCTAGTCTCTCATGGAGACTAATGAATCAAGTGTAAAAAAATGTTTTTAAAAATATTTAAAAAATGTTAAAAATATAAAAGTTTAAATCACCCCCCTTTCGCCCCATTCAAAATAAAACAATAAAAAAAAATCAAATATACACATATTTGGCATCGCAGCATTCAGAATCGTCCGATCTATCACTATATAAAAATAATTAATCCTATCGGTAAACGGTGTAAGGAGAAAAAAAAATCAAAACGCCAGAATTACTTTTTTTTTGGTTGCCACAACATTGCAATACAATGAGGGGCAATCAAAACATCGTATCTACCCCAAAATAGTATCAGTAAATATGTCAGCTCAGCGTGCAAAAAATAAGCAAGGCCCCATATCATGAAAAATGGAGACGCTACGGGTCTTGGAAAATGGCGATTTTTTTTTTTTTTTAACAAACTTTGGATTTTTTTTCACCACTTAAATAAAAAAGAACCTATACATGTTTGGTATCTACAAACTCGTAATAACCTGGAGAATTATAATTGCAGGTCAATTTTAGCATTTAGTGAACATCATAAAGGAAAAAAAAAACTGTGGAATTGCACCTTTTTTGCAATTTCACTGCATTTGGAATTTTTTTTCCTGTTTTCCAGTACACGATATGGTAAAACCAATGGTATCATTCAAAAGTAAAACTCGTAAAGCAAAAAACAAGCCCTCACATGGCCATATTGATTGAAAAAGTAAAGTTATGGCTCTGGGAAGAAGAGGAGTAAAAAACTAAAGCGCAAAAGTGGAAACGGGCCATGGCGTGAAGGGGGTTAATCAATTAAACCCCATTATTTCTGTAGTCATGTAACTTTTTTCTTCCTAACTTTACTTCTGTGTTTACATTTGCTCACTTAATATTTTCTTCCAGAGCTGATAGATTGTGGTCCTTCTGAAAATGGCTGTAAAGGAGGGAAAGTTAAGGACGCTTATTTATCTGTCATAAAGCAAAGTAAGATACATTACATTTACTGTAAAGAAATGCAAAATGTATCACACACGATAATAGATTATCTCAACCACTATTAAAAGTCTGAACGGAAGGATGACAAAGTTTAAATAATAAAAAGTTATTTGATGAAGCCAAACAATATACATTTTTCAATATTTTGGAAGACGTGTTTAAAGTTTATATGTATTTATTTCTTTCCTGTTATTCTTTTGATTCGATTATTACAGTAATCTTATCTAGTCCCTATTGATTTTATATCAGATGCTTTGTCTACTAGATAATTGACTATTTATACAATAGATCAGGAGACCATGCACGATCAGTCTATGGAATATACAATTCATGCAATAATAACTATTGTGAGACAGTGAGAGGATAAGTGGTCGGGGATTGCTATATTTCACCAAGATTCCTTTCATATGCAGAAAATATAGATTCCATTAAGGGAAAGCTGGGTGAGGTATAAAGACTCCATGAAGACTGGATATCCCAGTTTACTAAGGTCACTTCTGTTTTTAGGTCTGTATATAATGGGGAAAATAAGTGGAAACCCCCAACAAGTGACACCATTTTGGAAACTAGACCTTTCAGTGAACTTTATCTAGATGTGTGGTGAGCACCTTGAACCCCCAGGTGCTTCACAGAAGTTTATAATGTAGAGCCGTGAAAATAAAAAAAAATAAAAAAATTTCCACAAAAAGGATCTTTTAGCCCCAATTTTTTTATTTTCACAAGGGTAAGAGGAGAAAATGGACCCTGAGAATTGTTATGCAATTTATCCTGAGCACGCTGATACCCCGTATATGGGGAAAATCACTGTTTGGGTGCACGGCAGGGCTCAGAAGGAAGGAGCACTGTGTGACTTTTTGAAACTAAAATTTGCTGGCCTAATTAGCAAATGCCATGTCGTGTTTAGAGAGCCCCTGATGCATCTAATCAGTGGAAACCCCCCACAAGTGACCCCATTTTGGAAACTACACCCCTCAAGGATTTTATCAAGGGGTATAGTGAGCATTTTGAACCTAGAGGTATGACATAGAATTTGATAACATTGGGTTATCATATTGAATATCTTGTCATTAGTGTTGAGCGCAAGTTCTTGCATCGGGTGCTCGGGTATGCACCAAGTATCACGGGTGCTTGAGTGAGATGCTCGAGTCCCCGCCCCACATGTTAGACACTCCAAAAAAAACATGCGGGGATTGCCTGTGTATTGCAATCCCTGCGTGTGTTTTTTTTTTTTTGCTGTATAACAGCCACAAAACATGTGGGGCGGGAACTCGAGCATGTCACTTGGTGCATACCCGAGCACCTGATGCAAACTCAAGTAGCAAGCACTTGCGCTCAACACTAGTTGTCATATTTTTTTTCATTAGTTTTGAAAAAATCGCAACCCCAACACAACCCTAATGCTATGCCTATGGGGGTGCTTTATACTATATAGACTGTGCCTATGGGGGTGCATCATACTAAATAGACTCTGCCTATGAGAGTGCATTATACTATAGAGACTCGGCCTATGGGGGTGTATTATACTAAATAGAGTCTGCTTATGAGGGTGCATTATACTATAGACTCTACCTATGGGGGTGCATTATACAATATAGCATCTGCCTATGGGGGTGCATTATACTATAGACTCTGCCTATGGGGGTGCATTATACTATAGACTCTGCCTATGGAGGTGCATTATACTATATAGAGTCTGCCTATGGGGCTGCATTATACTATATAGAGTCTGCCTATGGGGTTGCATTATACTATATAGAGTCTGCCTATGGGGGTGCATCATACTATAGACTCTGCCTATTGGTGTGCATCATACTATATAGACTCTGCCTATGGGGGTGCATCATACTATAGACTCTGCCTATGGGGGTGCATCATACTATATAGACTTTGCCTATAGGGGTGCATTATACTATAGACTCTGACTATGGGGGTGCATTATACTAAATAGAATCTGCTTATGGGGTGCATCATACTATAAAGACTCTGTCTATGGGGTGCATTATACTATATGGAGGTGCATTATACTATAGAGGTCTAAGGGGGTGCATTTTACGATATATAGTCTGCCTATGGGGGTGCATTATACTATATAGAGTCTGCCTATGGGGGTGCATTATACTATATAAAGTTTGCCTATGGGGAGTGCACTATACTGTATGGGGAGTGCAATATACTATATAGAGTTTTGTTATGGGAGCGCATTACACCATATAGAGTCTGCCTATGGGGATGCATTATACTATATAGAGTCTGCCTATGGGGGTGCATCATACTATATAGAGTCTGTCTATGGGGAGTGCATTATGCTGTATGGAGGCCTATGGGGAGTATATTATACTATATAGAGTCTGCCTATGAGGGTGCATTATACTATATAGAGTCTGCCTATGGGGAGTGTATTATACTATATAGAGACCTATGGGGAGTGCATTATACTATATTGAGGACTATGGAGAGTGCATTATACTATATTGAGGACTATGGGGAGTGCATTATACTATATTGAGTACTATCTGGTGCATTATACTATGATTCATTACTAGGTTTAGAACAGTGGCCATTGTGGATGGAGGCAGGTGGTGTCTGTTTAAGAGACTGTTACTCAAGAGTTATAGTTGGTATATATATGCAATCTATTTAGTTCTTTATTGGTCATAAGGGTCCTTGTGGTTTTGTGGTCATGGTCATGAGATATTCAGTAGTGTCACAGTTGGAGTCGGCAGCATTTAAAATGTGATTCTGGAAAATTTTCAGATTTTTTTAAGGCATCTGGAAAATGTTAGTACATTTTTATCTTCCAATAATTTAGAATTGAGAATTTGAGAATTTTGTAATTGTTATGGGCACATCTGTCAAGGAGGGTTCTCTAAACCATTGATTAGGGTGAGCAACATGGACTTAAGGCACAGTGGGCAGGACTAGCCAGACAGCACGTGGCTCAGCAAAGACCAGTACAGCAGAGGATGCAGGATGGCAAGTAGACAAGCAGAGCGGGATACACCAGAAGACACAGAGCCAGGAGTGTGGATATATATATCTATAATATAACGCTGCAAGCGTGTCTCTGTCTGAAGCCTCGATAGACTATGCATGCGTGACACGCAGTCTGGCTCCAGACAGAATCACGCATCCAGTCGTAACAGGTAAGAGGAGTGTATGGCGCCGGAGATCGCGGTATGCGTAGACACTGAATGCATACCGCGATCTCCAGCACCATACTTACATACTTACCTGACAGGGAGGAGCATTGCCGTGGCACCTCTCTTCGCTGGAGACCTGGGCAGGAGTGAGGCGCCAGATCGGCGCATGCGCATAGCGCTGTCCGGCGCCATTTTACTGAAGACACATTTGCAGTGTGTCTTCAGCAAAATGGCGCCGGACAGCGCAGTGCTCCAGCACCGCGCTCCTCCCCCGGCCTCTGGCAGAACAGGACGCAGCAGCGCTGGAGCACAGAGAAGAAAGGTGAGCATAACTGTTTATTTTTTTGTATGTGTGTACAGTGAAAAGGGATGAGGGGGCCACACATACCAGGATTGTGGGGTGAGGGGACCATGCATACCAGGATGAGGGGTACCACACATACCAGGATTGGGGGGTGAGGGGACCATGCATACCAGGATTGGGGGTGAGGGGTACCACACATACCAGAATTGGGGGGTGAGGGGTACCACACATACCAGGATTGAGGGGTGAAGGGACCACGCATACCAGGATTGGGGGGTGAGGGGACCATGCATACCAGGATTGGGGGGTGAGGGGTACCACGCATACCAGGATTGCGGGGTGAGGGGACCATATATGCCAGGATAGGGATGAGGGGTACCATGCATACCAGGATTGGGGATGAGGGGTACCATGTATACCAGGATTGGGGGGTGAGGGGTACCACACATACCACGATTGGGGGTGAGGGGCCCATGCATACCAGGATTGGGGGGTGAGGGGTACCACACATACCAGGATTGTGGGGTGAGGGGACCATGCATACCAGGATTGGGGAGGTAAGGGGTACCACACATACCAGGATTGGGGGGTGAGGGGACCATGCATACCAGGATGAGGGGTACCACACATGCCATTATTAGGGGGTGAGTGGACCACGCATACCAGGATTGGGGGGTGAGGAGACTATGCATAACAGGATTGGGGGCTGAGGGGACCATGCATACCAGGATAGGGGGGTGAGGGGACCATGCATACCAGGATTGGGAGGTGAGGGGACCATGCATACCAGGATGAGGGGTACCACACATACCATTATTGGGGGGTGAGTGGGCCATGCATACCAGGATTGGGGGGTGATGGGACTATGCATACCAGGATTGGGGGGTGAGGGGACCATGCATGCCAGGATTGGGGGGTGAGGTGACCATGCATACCAGGATTGGGGGGTGAGGGGACCATGCATACCAGGATTGGGGGGGTGAGGGGACCATGCATACCAGGATTGAGGGGTGAGGGGACCATGCATACCAGGATTGGGGGGTGAGAGGACCATGCATACCAGGATTGGGGGTTGAGAGGTGCCATGCATACCAGAATAGGGATGAGGGGTACCATATATACCAGAATAGGAATGCGGGGCACCATGCATACTAGGATGAGGGATACCATACATAACAGGATAGGGATGAGGGATGGGGTACCACACATACCAGCATTGGGGATGAGGGGTGCCATGCATACCAGGATTGGGGGTGAGGGGTGCCATGCATACCATTATTGGGGGGTGAGTGGAGCATGCATACCAGGATTGGGGGTGATGGGACTATGCATATCAAGATTGGGGGGTGAGGGGACCATGCATACCAGGATTGGGGGGTGAGGGGACCATGCATACCAGGATTGAGGGGTGAGGGGACCATGCATACCAGGATTGGGGGGTGAGGGGACCATTCATACCAGGATTGGGGGTTGAGGGGTGCCATGCATACCAGGATTGGGGGGTGAGGGGTGCCCTGCATACCAGAATAGGGATGTGAGGGGTGCCATGCATACCAGACTAGGGATGAGGGGTACCATGCATACAAGGATGAGGGGTACCATGCATACCAGGATAGGGATGAGGAGTGCCATTCATACCATGATGGAGATGAGGGGAGCCATGCATACCAGGATGTGGGTGAGGGGCCCATGCATACCAGGATGAGGGATACCATACATACCAGGATAGGGATGAGGGATGGGGTACCACACATACCAGCATTGGGGATGAGGGGTGCCACGCATACCAGGATTGGGGGTGAGGGGTGCCATGCATACCAGGATTGGGGATGAGGGGTGCCATGCATACCAGGATTGGGGGTGAGGGGTGCCATGCATACCAGGATAGGGAGTGAGAGATGCCATGCATACAAGGATTGGGGGTGAGGGGTGCCATACATACCAGGATAGGATGGTGGGGACAGGATGGGGCAGCACAAATACCTGGAGGGGGGCAGCACATACCAGCTTGGGAGACCATATACCAATAAAAATGCTCGCTACCCGGGCGTAGAACGGGTTCAATAGCTAATATATACACACACAGTTGTGCTCAAAAGTTTACATACCCTGGCAGAATTTTCCCTTTCTTGACCTTATTTCAGAAAATATGAATGATAACAAAAAAACTTTTTATCCACTCATGGTATTGGTTGGGTGAAGCCATTTGTGGTCAAACTACTGTGTTTTCTCTTTTTAAATCTTAATGACAACCAAAAACATCCAAATGACCCTGATCAAAAGTTCACATACTCCAGTTCTTAATACCGGGTATTGCTCCCTCTAACATCAATGACAGCTTGAAGTCTTTTGTGGTAGTTGTAGATGAGGTTCTTTAATTTCTCAGATGGTAAAGCTGCCCATTCTTCTTGGCAAAAAGCCTCCAGTTCCTGTAAATTCCTGGGCTGTCTAGCATGAACTGCGCACTTGAGATCTCCCCAGAGTGGCTCAATGATATTGAGGTCAGGAGATTGAGATGGCCACTCCAGAACCTTCACTTTGTTCTGCTGTAGCCAATGACAGGTCAACTTGGCCTTGTGTGTTTGGATCGCTGTCATGTTGGAACGTCCAAGTACGTCCCATGCGCAGCTACCGGGCTCATGAGTGCAAATTTGCCTCCAGTATTTGCTGATAACGTGCTGCATTCATCTTTCCTTCAACTTTTACCAAGTTTCCTGTGCCTTTGTAGCTCACACATCCCCAAAACATCAGCGATCCACCTCCGTGCTTTACTGTAGGAATGGTGTTCCTTTCATCATAGGCCAGTTAACTGTCCCTCAGACCATTGGAGGGCCGGAATATAGTTGTTTTTTTTAAAAAAACTATGAACAAATTCCTATGCACACTGCACATATCTTATTTTGAAGAAAAAAAAACAATACAGGAACAAATACAATATTTAAAATGAAGAACAAGCAAAGTTAAATCAACTGGTATTTCAATAGGCAGCATAGGTCCCCAATGGGCAGCATAGGTCCCCAATAGGCAGGTAAATATCCCCAATAGGCAGGTAAATGTCCCCAATAGGCAGCATAGTTCCCCAATAGGCAGGTAAATGTCCCCAATAGGCAGCATAGGTCCTCAATGGGCAGGTAAATGTCCCCAATAGGCAGCATAGGTCCCCAATAGGCAGGTAAATGTCCCCATTAGGCAGCATAGGCCCCATGCAAGATGTCACCCCCAATATAATGCCCCATGCAGGATGTCCCTTTCTCCCACCATATAATGCCCCATGCAAGATATCACTCCCCTGTCTTTATGATGCCCCATGCAGGATGTCACCCCCCATATAATGCCCCATGCAGGATATCACTCCCCTGTCTTTATAATGCCCCATTCAGGCTGTCACCCCCCAATATAATACCCCATGCTGGATGTCACCCCCCATATAATGCCCCATGCAGCATGTCACCCCCCCATATAATGCCCCATTCAGGATGTCACCCCCCATATAATGCCCCATGCAGGATATCACTCCCCTGTCTTTATAATGCCCCATTCAGGATGTCACCCCCCATATAATGCCCCATGCTGGATGTCACCCCCCATATAATGCCACATGCAGGATGTCACCCCTCCATATAATGCCCCATGCAGGATATCACTCCCCTGTCTTTATAATGCCCCATTCAGGATGTCACCCCCCATATAATGCCCCATGCTGGATGTCACCCCCCCATATAATGCCCCATGCAGCATGTCACTCCCCCATATAATGCCCCATGCACGATGTTACCCCCCCATATAATGCCCCATGCAGGATGTCACCCCTAATATTATGTCCCATGCCTCCATACATCAAAAAAAAAAAAAAATCCAATATCACCTCACTTCTCACCTACTGCCGCTGCTCAATTCCGGACTCCAGCGTCGCCGGTCTCATCCCACTCTGCGCTGCCTGTGACGGCTCAGGGGAGGGCGCGGTGGAAAGACTTCACCGCACCCTCTGACCTGAGATGTCACAGGGAGCGCACAACAGGAAGACAGCGGATCTGCGGAGGCACGGGGAGAGGTAAGTATCCGGCTGACGGGGCCCTGAGCAAGCAGGGGAGAAGGGCGGGCGCTGGCACCGTTCTCCTCCGCCCACAGCCCGGCGGGCCAGATTAAAATCCTCCGCGGGCCACATGCGGCCCGCGGGCTGTAGTTTGAGGACCCCTGGTCTACCTGATCGTGATTTGGTTTTTACAGAGATCCTGATTTTCCATTTGTTAATCACAGTTTGAATGCTGCTGACTGGCATTATCAATTCCTTGGATATTTTTTTGTATCCCTTTCTTGTGTTATACAGTTCAACTACCTTTTCCCGTAGATCCGTTGACAATTCTTTGCCTTCCCCATGACTCACAATCCAGAAACGTCAGTGGCTGGATGAAAGATGCATGAGTCTGTCTGGATCCCAGAAACTCACTCAGCTTTTATGCACAAACACTGATTACAAGCAAACAGGTCACAGGTGAGGATGTTACCTTTAGTAGCCATTAAAACCCATTTGTGTCAAATTCTGTGCATGCTATCAGGCCAAAATCAGCAGGGTATGTGAACTTTTGATCAGGGTCATTTGGATGTTTTTAGTTGTCATTAAGAATTAAAAAGAGAAAACACAGTAGTTTGACAATAAATGGCTTCACCCAACCAATAACCATGAGTGGAGAAAAAGTTTTTTTGTTATCATTTATATTCTCTGAAACAAGGCCAAGAAAGGAAAAATTCTGCCGGGGTATGTACACTTTTGAGCACAACTGTGTATATATACATATATATTATGAAGAAAGTGAAGAAAGATATTCAGCTCAAGTCTAGCAGCAAACACACTTTTAATGGCAGAGATACATGCTATTGGAAGACAGATGACAATGCCAGAGACAAAGACAATCAGCAAACAAATGGTTGACCGCAGGCAGAAGTGATGAACAAGCAAACTGGTTACTTACTTGAAGAAAAGATTACACACTGTTGGAGCAACATTGTAGTGTGTGCAGCATCAAAATTCATTATGCTTGCAGCAATCAAATGGTTATCCACAGGTCTGAGCTGGAAAGTAAATGCAGCTAAATTATAAACAAGCAGGAATTAGCTAAAGAGATGATTAGCTGGTTGTGAGAAACGGATAGGAAGGCAAACTCTAGAAATAGACATCGTAACTGAATGAAAACCTCACTGAATACTCAGCACTTAGCTGTCTGATTCGGCATTGAAGGGTCTTAAGTAATTATGTCTAATAAGTATGCCAGGTTACTTGGAAAACCAGGCAGCAATAGTAGAAAGAAGTAGATGCCGGCGCTGGTGCCAGAACAGTAACAGAAAAGATGGTCTTCATAAAACAGAAAGCGCTGTAACTAGTCTCCATCCCGCAGTATATCACAGATAAGGTCACTAAATGTAATGTTAAAATAAAACATAAAATAAAACATGAAATAAACATATTTTGGTGATCTTCAAGGCTTTTTTTTTTTGTTTGTTTTTTTAAAACCTTTCGAAGGTGGAAATGGCACAAATGTCCCAGATGGAAACACTCCTTAAAATAGAAACAACGAGCAGATCTATTCTTAGCAGTGTCTGAAATATATTGATTCTATTGTCTTATGTAATAATAATAAAAATAATAATAATAATAATAATTAATTTATAAAAAAAAGTAAACTCATAAATGTTAATATTTTCTCTCTTGTCCTCTACAGAGGGATTGGTATCTGAAAAAGTTTACCCATACAAAGCAGTAGCACAGAAATGTAAAAAGATCAATTCTGTAAAAACTACCATTAAAGACTATGTATCACTGCCCAAAAATGAACAAGGTAAAAAATATATTTGTCCAATTTTCTATTTTTTCCATGCCCATGGAGGCTTTTATTGCAGGACAGTAGTAGCCACAAAATGGAAGATGGCACTGGCTTGGCTACTTCGGTCTTTCATTTTAGTGAAGCATTAGAGCACAGAGGCACAAAAATTCCCATCAGAAATGAGGGTATAGGCACTCCTGCTCTTGGGACAAATTTGATTTTTAATATTTTTTATGCATAGTATGTATTATTTAACCCCTCTGTCCCACATATGACTGTACATTTGTAATATATAGTCACTAAATCCAATGTCCTCCATTTGTAATATATAGTCACTAAATCCAATGTCCTCCATTCTGTTTTTACTTAGATTTTCAGTTTTTAGATAACCACAACCAAGGGAGGAGCTATGGGAGCAGCCAGTTCCACCCATCTCTTTGACTGCTCCTAAACCTAACCCTTGCTACTCCCTATTACTGTCTGCGCTCTAGCCTGCTTTCCGGCCGTACATCACTGAGGCTAACAACATTGGTGATACATATCTCCCCTATTGGTGACATATATACCCCTCGAAGACCTGTCCAGCGGCCATCTTACATATACCTCCATTGCCTGTTCTCTGTCGCGGAATAGATAATATCATGGTTTAGACTTTCCATACTACTCTCCAAGCCTCTGAAATGGACATTTTCGAGAAGAGAAAAGTGGGGTAACATTCTCAAAACAGAGGACAAAAAGGCAGACATAAAAATGTACAATCACATGTAATTTGTGGGTGGAGGACTGCTTTAACAATTACCATATAATGTTTTAGTGCAGCTATTAAGGATACTTCTGTTGTGATCCGATGCAGATTGCAGGCTCTAGGCGAATGAAGCACGGAATCCAAGGGAGCACTTGAGATAAAAGGAAAAATCCAGCTTTATAAAATTCCAAGTTTATTAGAAAAATTCAGAAAGCTATAAAAATTGAACCATGATGTCAGTGAAAACAGCAACAGCAACGCAGTTCGAACGCACACGCAGCGTTCTTTATCAGAGCTCTGTCAAAGAACGAAGTGTGTGCATTCGAAACGCGTTTCTGTTTCCACTGACATGGATCAATTTTTATAGCTTTCTGAATTTTTCGAATAAACTTGGAATTTTATGAAGCTGGATTTTTCCTTTTTCCTTCTATCTCAAATAGACACCTTAGGCAATCATATCCCATAATTTCTAGGAGCCTATGGATGTCTAAAACCACTGTGACAACCCTTTCGGTCGCTATTTTGATAAAATTGTAGAGGGCAAGGATAGGGTTACTTTGTAAAAAAATAATAATTTCGCCACTCACCCACCTGTCATAGCCTACTATCCGGTCCTCCGCTCCTTTCAGCCTCTTCCCTTTCTCCGGCGTGCGATGTCCTCTTTGGACATCTTCACTCTACACCAGCGCTGAGTAGACCTCTGTGCGGGATGGTTAAAGCTGGAGGAAAGAAGAAACCAAACGGAGCAGAGGACAGGACTAATTTCTCACTATAGATAGGGAACCAAGATATCATTGTTGGTAAGAAGGGCATTACAATTTAGCACAGTTAAAACAATAGGAGTAAACAATGAGATTACTACATTCATAAAAGCATATTTAATTCCATATTAATTTTTTTTCTTTTTTCATTAAGCCATGGCCCGTTTTGTAAAGATCAATGGTACAATTGCTGTGCGCATAAACGCCACCGGTCTGAAGGTAAATATAGTATGTTGACAGCGGACATTTGACTCTTGGTTTAAAAAATATATTTTCTCAAAAGTATACACACACACACATATACATATACATACAGTGCAGACCAAAAGTTTGGACACACCTTCTCATTTAAAGATTTTTCTGTATTTTCATGACTTTGAAAATTGGACATTCACACCGTAGGCATCAAAACTATGAATTAACACATGTGGAATTATATACTTAACAAAAAATTGTGAAACAACTGAAAATATGTCTTATATTCTAGGTTCTTCAAAGTAGCTACCTTTTGCTTTGATGACTGCTTTGCACACTCTTGGCATTTTCTTGATGAGCTTCAAGAGGTAGTCACCGGAAATGGTTTTCACTTCACAGGTGTGCCCTGTCAGGTGTAATAAGTGGGATTTCTTGCGTTATAAATGGGGTTGGGACCATCAGTTGTGTTGTGCAGAAGTCTGGTGGATACACAGCTGATAGTCCTACTGAATAGACTGTTAGAATTTGTATTATGGCAAGAAAAAAGCAGCTAAGTAAAGAAAAACGAGTGGCCATCATTACTTTAAGAAATGAAGGTCAGTCAGTCCGAAAACTTGGGAAAACTTTGAAAGTGTCCCCAAGTGCAGTTGCAAAAACTATCAAGCGCTACAAAGAAACTAGCTCACATGAGGACCGCCCCAGGAAAGGAAGACCAAGAGTCACCTCTGCTTCTGAGGATAAGTTTATCCGAGTCACCAACCTCAGAAATCGCAGGTTAACAGCAGCTCAGATTAGAGACAAGTTCAACGCCACACAGAGTTCTAGCAGCAGACACATCTCTACAACAACTGTTAAGAGGAGACTTTGTGCAGCAGGCTTTCATGGTAAAATAGCTGCTAGGAAACCACTGCTAAGGACAGGCAACAAGCAGATGAGACTTGTTTGGGCTAAAGAACACAAGGAATGGACATTAGACCAGTGGAAATCTGTGCTTTGGTCTGATGAGTCCAAATTTGAGATCTTTGGTTCCAACCACCATGTCTTTGTGCGACGCAGAAAAGGTGAAAGGATGGACTCTACATGCCTGATTCCCACCGTGAAGCATGGAGGAGGAGGCGTGATGGTGTGGGGGTGCTTTGCTGGTGACACTTTTGGGGATTTATTCAAAATTGAAGGCATACTGAACCAGCATGGCTACCACAGCATCTTGCAGCGGCATGCTATTCCATCCGGTTTGCGTTTAGTTGGACCATCATTAATTTTTCAACAGGACAATGACCCCAAACACACCCCCAGGCTGTGTAAGGCCTTTTGACCAAGAAAGAGAGTGATGGGGTGCTACGCCAGATGACCTGGCCTCCACAGTCACCATACCTGAACCCAATCATGATGGTTTGGGGTGAGCTGGACCGCAGAGTGAAGGCAAAAGGGCCAACAAGTGCTAAGCATCTCTGGGAACTCCTTCAAGATTGTTGGAAGACCATTTCCGGTGACTACTTCTTGAAGCTCATCAAGAGAATGCCAAGAGTGTACAAAGCAGTCATCAAAGCAAAAGGTGGCTACTTTGAAGAACCTAGAATATAAGACATATTTTCAGTTGTTTCACACTTTTTTGTTAAGTATATAATTCCACATGTGTTAATTCATAGTTTTGATGCCTTCGGTGTGAATGTACAATTTTCAAAGTCGTGAAAATACAGAAAAATCTTTAAATGAGAAGGTGTGTCCAATCTTTTGGTCTGTACTGTATATATACACAGTACTGTATAGAAAATACTTTTAAAGGGAGTTTGTCACTCCTAAATTGTATGGTAAACAAGATACATATTCCTATAGGCAGGCTTGGACTGGCCGACAGGAGAACAGGAGAATCCTCCGGTGGGCCACCACCCTCTTATATGAGCAGTACTTGGTACAATATACTTGAATCACTATGTACAGACAATGGAAGCATCTTATTCATCTAACAATCTACCCAGATCATGGTTATATAAATTTGTGATTGAGGATAACATCACATTTGCATGTATCTGAAAAGTGGGGCCCTGGAGTTGATTACTGGTGGGTCCTTGGCACCCCAGTCCGACACGGCCTATCGGGAACATCATAATTTTACTTGATTTTCAGCTTGTTTCTTGCTTGTTCACTACGCAGTGGAGCGATGTAAGCAGACATGAGAAAGGACGCATAAATGTACCTTCAATTACAGAGAGCGCTCCCTCGGACAGAGGAAGCAATGTCAAACAGACAAGAGGGAGGCAGAGGTCTGCAAATACAAAGGGCAGAACGGTGCATGGAGGCACTGGACCGCACCAAGGGGGAAACGAGAACCCTAATTAGCATATTGCAATAAAATTGATTTGCTGGACACGGAAACAAGCTGCAGATAAACTATAGATATAACAGCTTGGCCAAAGGATGAGTTTTCCTACAAGTCACAAGCAAATTCAAGTTCCATAAAAAGCATCTTCCTGGACTTTGCAACCAATAAAGCTAAGAGCTATGGTAGAGCTGAAGCCTCTGTCACTCCAGCTCTATTCCCAGTCCAGCGCCGCCTCCTCATGGTTGACTGACAGCTCATTTGCCTAAAGCCACCATACATAGATACACTGATTAAATGTATTTCATTTGTCCCGATTCTCACTAAATATTGACTTTTTCTCCACGTTAATACAGTCTTACCTAGGAGGAGTAATTCATCCGACATCCTGTGATGAAAAAAAATTAAACCATGCAGTTTTAGCAGTGGGATATTCAAAAGGTAAAGATAAATTCCTAATTTTTGTTTACTTTGTTCCTAAAATGTGTTGCTCGTAAGATATGTTCATCTAGTTACCTAATTTGAGCCAAGGACTGAAGTGGATTCACAAATAGCAAAAAATATAAAGGATGGACTTCTATACTTTTCCTTCTTTCTGGATCCAATTCTAACTTTAGCTGAAAAAAATGCAGATATTCAGTGATGTTTTTATAAAAAAAAGCTGTTTGTGAAACCAGCCTAAAGCTTTGTGAAAAAGGAGCAATCAGCTCATCTGTCCGGGTGCACGGCAAAATACTCCAGTCCAAACAATAGCCAGAACTCACATCTTCTTAAAAGAATTGCTTTATTAATCCAGTAGTATAATAGGCACAAAAAATGGTTAACACAACAGCGCAAAAAATGAAAAAAGCAGAAAAGAAATATCCACTAAGCTCCCAGGCAACATGTTTCAAACCTACATGGTCCTTTGTCGAGGCTGGACAATGGACCATGTAGGTGTGAAACATGTTGCCTGGGAGCGCAGCGGATATTTCTTTTCTCCCTTTTTAATTTTTGTGCTGTTGTGATCAGCCATTGTTTGTGCCTTTTATACTACTGGATCAATAAAGCAATTATTTTAAGAAGATGTGAGTGCCGGCTATCGTTTGGACTGTTGCCTAAAGCTAATAATTTCATTGTGGCTCTATTAGTTAAATCCATCCAGAAATTTCTATAGCACTATCCAATTGTTATGTAGATTCTTACCTTTGTCAAATGGATATTTATGCAGTTTATGCAGTGGTGAAATGAGTGACCAGTGACCGCCATGCTTCCACTTTACTATTACATACAGGCTGTACCATAGAAAAATGACTGGAGCAACCAAAACGGTTTACTTACCTGAATTGGTGTGCTCATTGTTTTGAGCCTTGATGGAAATTGTGCTAAAAAAGATTTTGAAAAATCGAAATGATTGATGTCCGCTGTAGGATTTGTGGATCTACTGAGTTACTGCAATTAGTCCTCCACTGGCACCCCATTATCTAAGGGCTTGTTCACACATCAGTATTTGGTCAGTATTTTGGATCAGTGTTTGTATGTCAAAACCAGGAGTGGAACGTACAGTAAAAAATATAATTGAAAGATTGAAAGCTGTTCGGTGTTTTGGAGACACTCCTGTTTTTTTGCATAGAAATGCTGATAGAATACTGATGTATGAATAAAGCCTAAATTGGCTTGTAGGTACAATTTGGAAAATTCATTATTAGGCTACGGTAACATGACCAGTTTCTTTCCAAAATAGGTCAGATTATGCTAATCACACTCTGATGAGAATGAGATCCAATTTTCTCAGAGGTGGAAAAAAAAAGTTTCTCCACCTTTTCCATTATGTCAGTCCATGAAAATCGGACCACACTCAGATGTCTCATAGACATAAGTGGGCGAGTGTCATCCGATTCTCAGAGGCAAATCGGGCACGCTGTAATTTTTTTTCCCCAGGATCACTCAGTCAAAGGAAAAAAAATTGGACATGTGCACAGAGCCATAGAATTAAATGAGTGAGGTCAAGTTCACACATTCAGTATTTGATCAGTATTTTACATAAGTCAAAACCAGGAGTGGGTGATAAATGCAGAAGTGCTGACGTGTTTCTATTATACTTTTGCTCTGAT
The DNA here is from genome assembly GCF_046119375.1 of Phyllobates terribilis. Classification (NCBI taxonomy): domain Eukaryota; kingdom Metazoa; phylum Chordata; class Amphibia; order Anura; family Dendrobatidae; genus Phyllobates; species Phyllobates terribilis. The sequence goes on from NW_027362773.1 coordinate 109,968,612, forward strand.
TGTTCCAGTCCTGGATTTGGCTTGCAAATAATGATGTAAAATACTGACCAAATACTGAATGTGTCAACGAGGCCTTAAGAGTGCTATTTGTCAAAACAATGGATAGCTGTCTCGGGTGTATCAAGTTTAACAGACAGTCACTCTGGATCTTGCTGTAGAAGGTCACTGTGCTTGGCATTGCAGATGCCTTCTTGATCCTCTTATCTCTTTAGTGTAGTGATATCCTTCCTCCTTTAGGACTCAGCAGCGACCTCCGCCTTCTGCTGCTAATTGACATACCCTTTCTTGGTAGTTAAAAACTTTCAGTGTCTCCAGAGAGTCGCCAGTGATAGTTCTATGTTCCTCTGTCCATGCCTGGAGTACTAGTACTCTGCTAGTTTCATCTTGGACTTCCCTTGGAGGACAGTTGGCGTTATCTCTCTGATGTCTTCTCAAGCTAAGTGTATCCCCTTTGTTTGTTACCTTGTTGTCTTTAGTTACAGTATATGAAACAGGGAGGGAAAGAGGGGGAGAGTCAGCTCACCGGAATGCAGTCTGTAAATCCTCTGTCCAGAGATCCTCGCAGGGAGTCGCCCTGGCTCGGGTCGGTGCAATGAAGAGAAAAGAGGAAAATATCCAGCGTAGGATAAAGTTAAAACATAGTAATTTATTGAGTCCAAAATAAAAAAATCTTTGAGTTCATCCGAGAAATACAAGCATCACACCATGGTGGTTTACTAACCCTATATATGTGAGTTGCCTCTTTTTGACTATAGATCATGAATAAGACTCGTCTGAGTTGAAACGCGTCGATTTGACTGATGTAATTCCTCACAAGAGCAGATTGATGTGATGCTTGTATTTCTCGGATGAACTCAAAGATTTTTTTATTTTGGACTCAATAAATTACTGCTTTAACTTTATCCTACCCTGGAGATTTTCCTCTTTTCTCTTTAGTTACAGTGGGGCCTGACTAGTGTTCACCCCGTCCACTCTCTACCTAGGGCCTAGCTCTAGGGACATTCAGGAATTAGGTTCCTGCACGGCGATAGGTGTGGAACCTATTTGGAACGATAGGGTAGGCAGGGTGTTATTAGATGTGCCTAGGGGTTTCACTCCCCCTTTCCCTAGTTGTTGGGCTCCCTTTCCCCTCTTCCCGTCTTTCTACACTTGTTCCTTCCCTCACCTTGCGTGACAATAGCACTCTTCCAATTAAAACAATCGTGTGCACGAGCCATAAATCATATAAAGAATATTATAAAGTATAGGCATTCACAAACAAGCATTAATCTCTAAAATACATGGCCGTTTTTTTATTTTATTTTTAGTCAAAATAGTTAAACTACAGTATATAACATAAAAAAACAAGGAATAGAAAATCAGTGAAATCAATTACAAATATGATATTTAGATACAACCGGATGAAATGTCTTAGTTCAATCAGTTAGTAAAGTAAAGTAAAGAAATGTGACATGTTTTACATTAGCACAGAAGATTAATGAAGTATATATGCTACTTCTTTGTCATTAACAAAATGTAAATTGTTGTAGCTGATGTGTTGAAGAAATCTAACCACAAAGTAACTATTGTCGATCTGCGAAATGTTTATTTATAAACAAGTAGAATCTTGTCCTTTTAGTTTCACTGTAGCTGAAAAAATACTGAATGAATCATTTTTTTTTAAATTAAATAAATATATTTTCTGCTAAAAGAAAATAAAAAAAAATGTTTAACTGTTTAGTTTCTATAGCCTCTCTGTATCAGAGAACATAGCTGGCTGCTGGATGAACAAACACAGAATTAGTCAGTGAGCTTGTTAGGATGGCACAGCTTTTTGTTGAAGTTTTCTAAGCTGATTTATGAATTTGATGTATCAGCTTAGAAAATAGTTCAGGAAAAGATAAAGTTTACAAATACTGTGGCCAAAATGAGACGAATGACAGATTCAGTGTTAACACGTTCTGAAGGCAGCTATGCGCTGTAATAGGCTGTAGAAGTTATATGGTCCCAGCTTTGTGCATTAATACACAGAGGCTGCGGAAGCTAAATGGTTAAATCATCTTAATGTGACCCTATTGAAAAATTGTTGCCGTTTATTTTATTTTGTTTAGCTGAATTTACATACAATTTAAGCAAAAAATGAAAATGTCCATATGCTTTAGGACTAGTGTTGAGCGGGCGTGCTCGTTTAACCCTATAAACGAGCACGCTCGGGTGCTCGGCGAGTATTTTTGGCGCGCTCAGTATCTATGTTTGAGTCCCTGTGGCTGCATGTGTCGCGGCTGTTAGACAACTGTGACACATGCAGGGATTGGCTAACAAACAAGCAATCCCTGCATGTGTCAACGCTGAGTAACAGCCACGACACATGCAGCCGCGGTGGCACTAACATAGATGCTGAGCACGCTCGCTCAACACTATTTAGGACGAATTACTCCTAAAGTGTTTTTTTCCCCTTTGAGGGTAGACTAGGAGATGTCTCCGACCACTGCACCCCTTTATTTCCTCATTATTGACATATTTTTTTAAATGTTCTTAATCCAAAACATGTTTTTTTTTCTTTTATGCAGATAGTAAAGTCCCTTATTGGATCATAAAAAACAGCTGGGGGGAGAATTGGGGAGAAAACGTAAGTATTAGTAAGAATAGGATACTTTCACAAGGTGTTGAAGGAGTTATCAAGGACTTTGCTTATTTTTCCTTATGGGCTAGGAACTTACAGGCAGGTAGTTGATAGTTAGCTGCCTGCTGTGACCGGCGCTGATCTCTGCCGGCTCAGAGTGGTCACAGACAACTCCTGCTGGCTATTCTGTGGCTTCAAGTGATGTTACATTGACAGAGCAGCTTCTTCTCTTGCACTCACCTCTGTTGTTGGGGCATTTCTGCCGATGTCATGCTGATTGTCAACCAGCTCCCCGCAGTTAGGCAGCAGGGAGCCAGCTGTCAATCAGCATGATGTCAGCAGTGATGCCCTGTAGGAAGAGCTGTTTTATTAACATGAGGTCAAATGAAGCAGCAGAATCATCAGTGACTGCTCTGAACCAATAAAGATCAGCACCAAGCAAAAGAGGCAGGTAGTTAGCAACTACTTGCCCGTAAGATTTTAACCTCAGAGCAAAAATAAACAAGATCCCAGATAACCACTGATTGGCAGCTTTCTGTCTACACTGAATATTGGCAGAAAGCTGCTGATCAGTGATGGGGGTGTGGCTGGACCAGGAGGCACAAGACACCTAGTCCTGTGGTGATAATCTCCTGCTGATAAAACACTGATTGTATTGAAACAAAAACACAACCAAGTAAGTGATACATCCCTGGAATCAGTGTCTCAGCCCCAACATCATGCTGATCTCAGATTAGATACCAAAAATCTGTTGGCAGATACCACTATAGCATACCAACAGTTAAAGTGTAACAGTAACATAAATACTAACATACGTTTTCTCTTTTCCAGGGATTTTTTAGACTCTATTTTGGGAAAAACATCTGCGGCGTTGCAGAGAGTCCTACAAGTTCTATTGTGACCAAAGCAGGAAAGAAAAAAATTTGTCCTCGAGTTTAGATATCAGTGACAGGTTGGAGGTGTTGTCTGGTATCAGCAAAAAGAGACTAAGAGAAGAATGCCATGAGATAATAATGAAAGCATTAATTACTTGTTAACTGTACTACAGCAATGATATCACCTCAATTTATGACTGCTGCAGCCAATCACTGTGTCACAGGGGTGTGACCACTGAGGACAATAATTGGCTGCAGCCTGGTGACCAGTGGAGAGCACCAGAGTGGGAGCACTGGAGCTGCAAGATATTGACCAGGTAAGAAATGCTTCTGTTATTTCATGGCATCTCTCGGACTCATTTTTGTTGATCCCAGACAGTCCTTTACTGCCAATCTGGAAAAATGTGTAAATTAGTAATACATTCACAAAGCGCTAACTTGCATTTGAATATTTTTTTCTGATGAATACGTAACGATGCATTGTATTAAACCTGCTTTTCTTGCTTACTCTGCAAAATCAATGTGAAAAATATTAAAGAGCATTTTTCTTTTAAATAAAATATTACAAGCAATAGTTTTATACTTTTTATTGCTGTTTCTGAAAATGGAATTGATAACCAATATTGTCTTATCTCTCGGGCCTTTTCCTTTAATGTGTGGATGATAAATAATCGAATCCGACTGATTTACCGTTCACATTCTATAAGCACGCACATAATCTATGAATATATACTGCGTACAGTACAGATCAACAGTTTGGACACACCTGTGAATGCAACAGTTTTCTATGTTCTTATTGGGGCATATCATTTGTTTTGATCCCCCCCCCCAAAAAAAAAAAAAAAAGGCATTTTTGAAGAATGCTGCATTGAAAACTCAGCTACCAGGGGGGAATTAAGGTTATTCCTCTTGGCTTTCATTCATAGAGGCGCAGCTTCAGTCACCGCTCAGTACATAGTGAGCGGCGGCTGTACCTGGCACTGACTGACAGATGGTTCCGCAGTGCATCACTACAAAGCAGGCGGTCAGTTACTCACTATGTATTGAGCGGTGACTGAAGTCTCGCCGGCTACACCTCTATGAATGAAGGTCATTTCCTCCCAGTAGCTAGGCTTTCAGATCAGCAGCCAGCAACTTTACAATGCTATTAACCAGCAAACTGACCCCATATCTGCAGGTTAATAGCGTTTTGAGACATAACGGGTTCCCTTTAAATATTTTTATTTACTTTTTTTTAATCTTTAATTGTATATTTTAGTACCCCTATGGGACTTGAACTTGCAATCATTTGATTGTACTAAAATGCAATAATACTTCTATATATTATAAAATTAGTGATATCCTATGAAGCCCGGTCACAGGCTGTCCCACGGTGATTGTTCTGTAGTTCCCTGCACATTGGATGACCCAGAGCGCTGCAGAGCAGAGCAAATAAAACAATGGACCATATGCAGTGTCAGACTGAAGAACATTGGGCCCACCAGAAGATTTGATTCTGAGGGCCCACCTTTCTCCCCCACTCAAGAGCCCCATAGCAGCTGCAAGGTTTGCGCTATGAACTCTCCTGAAGGAGAAGCCAGGGCCCACCGGAGGATCCTCTGGTTCTCTGGTGGGCCAGTCCTGAAGTACTTCTTAGATACGGTCTGACGCCACTCACCCAGCGAAACCAGAACTCACACTTTGCACTGACGAGGGGCAGTACCCCGAAACACAGTGTCTGCAAATTGAGTTTTCTGGTTCTGGCTTTTATCCTAAGTCATGTGACAAGGCTCGTTAAAGGGTCACTATTGACTTTTAGGATTGCTACTTCCAATAGGTGGCACTAGAGTTCTAGTTCTCTTCATCTCTGAAGAGACAATTTGCATATTTCCCAGAGGAGCATTGCAGCTTGAAAAGTCTCCTCACTTGACATGCTTAGCATGTCACTCTCCGAAAGGAGAAAGATTACTTCTTAGATACTTACAGGATTTAGAACGCTACAAGGGCCCATACATCTGTCCAACATGCAGCGGGGTGGGCTCCCAGTCCAAATCTTGCACTGGGGCCCATCGGACTCTAGTTACGCCACTGTATATATGCATTTTAATAGCATTATTCATTGTGACAGGTTTCTTTCAAGAGCAAAATAAAATAGAGAACCTGTAAAATAAAAACAAGAAAAACAGAGAGTGATAAAGCAATGTACTCCAATGGAAGGATAGGTTCACACGAGCGTATTTTGGGTCTGAGTGCTGTCCGTGAAAAAACAAAAACAGAACACTGACAGCACTAAGACCAATGTTATTCAATTGGGCTGTTCTTTTTTTTTTTCCCTGACCAAATCTGTGTGGGAAAAAAATCGATGGCTAAGTTCACACGACCGTATGAGAATCTGTCAAGAGTTTCATCCAGAAAAGTCAAACGATTTTTTCTCTAACTTGTCATCTGTGTGCAATCCATTTTTTACAGCAGCAGAAATTAATAATTTACAAGACCCGTCACAGTTTCCTATGTTAAGGAATTGCAATGGATCCGTAAAAAAAACAGATGCTATATGGTGGCTCTGCATGGCATCTGAATTTTTTTGTTTTTGTGCACCCATAGACTTGAATGAAATTCTCATTCAACACATGGAAGAAAAGAGTGCATGCTGCGATTGTTTTCACAGGACCGAAATGACACTTGTGCAAACCTACCCGACAAGTGAGAAAAAAATCATTCAAGTTTCCTAGATTAAACGCTGATGATTTTTATACACTTGTATGAACCTAACACATCCATGTGGGTGTTACCATCCATTAGAAACGGAACAATTTTTTTCTCCGGTGTCATCCACGTTGCATTCATTCTTTTTCTCATCCCTTTTTTTCCACTGATGCTGATAGACTGAACTTTTTTATCCATTGACTTTTAGCAATCGATCTTTTCAAAATGGATGAAACTCTGCAGTACAGAGTATGTTTCCGTATTTCACCCATTTAAGGTTTTGTTCAGATCAGTGTATTATATGGATGTGTGTTCACCACAGACCACACAGGGAGAGTTCATGTACCTACTATTGTGAATGTGCCAGTACAAATGGCCGATTTTCCACATGGACCAATGGTCTGCATGGGAAAAAATTACAGCATGCCCCAATTTGGCCCAATTTACAGACCAGACTAGTGCATATAAATAGCAGGCAGCTCCTGCACTTATCCGATATACGGCAAGCACAGGGCGCTGCACACAGAGCTATTCACATCCACAATTTGCGCACGTTACTGACCCAAGTTGTAGGTATGGCCGTCTGAATATGGAAGAGGCTAGTTCCTGTGCTCCCTTCTCCAGGTTATTCCCTGATCAAAGGGGAATTACAGGGAGAGGACGCTGCTGTCCAGTGGCGTAACTAGAGTACGATGGGCTCCGGAGCAAGATTTGGACCGCAGCCGCACCCCTCCGCCGCATGTTGGTCAGATGTATGGGCCCTTGTAGCGTTCTAAATCCTACAAGGACATACAAGTTGCACCTCCTCCTCCATTATGTAGTAATGTCTCCCATACTGGGCTTCTTCCTGGTATATATGTTGACCATCCTGGGCCCATCCTGGTATATATGTACCTTATCCTGGACCCCATCCTGGTATATATGTTCCTCCTCCTGGCCCCATCCTGGTATATATGTCTCTTATCCTGGGCCCCATCCTTGTATACATGTCTCTTATCCTGGGCCCCATCCTGGTATACATGTCCCTTATCCTGGGCCCCATCCTGGTATACATGTCCCTTATCCTGGGCCCCATCCTGGAAAATATGTCCCTTATCCTGGGCCCCATCCTGGTAAATATGTCCCCTGCGATGGCGATCGATTGTTACGCCCCTGCTGCTGTCCCAAATTTTGGCCTTGTTGATGCATATGTGAAGCAATTGAAGTTTAATGTAGATAAATATAAGCTCATGCCAAGGAAACAAAATGTATTATTATGTACTTAATGGCTAACACTGGGTGAAAAAGACTTGGGCATATGGGTGGATGACAAACTCTACTTTAGTGACCAATGCCAGGCAGCTGCTGATGAGACAAGTAAAATAATGGGATGCATTAAAAGAGGCAAAGATGCCAGGACAAGGCCACACCTTGGAAGTTGTGTACAATTTTTGGAACCAGTATATAAGAAGAACATATCAGAAGAAGAGGGGCCAAGGTTATTAAGGGAATGGGTGAATTGCAGTGCCAAGACAGGTTATCAAACTTGGGTTTTTTCAGTTTGGAAAAACAAAGGCTTATAACAATCTACAAATATATGAAGGGACAGGATAGAGATCTTTCTAATGATCTTTTTACTCCTAGGCCTGCAAGGATGATTAGGCGGAAACCTCTACGTCTGAAGGTTTCATCATCATTATCATCATCACAGACGGCAGCTCATTACTGTAAGAGTAGTGAGATTATGCAACTCTCTGCCACATAATGTTGTAATAGTAAAGAAGATCCTAGATGATGAATATATTATTACAGGTTTTGGGCACTAGATTCTCTGATGCGACGTTGATCCAGGGAACTTGTCCAATTGCCGTATGTGGAGTTAGGAAATAATTTTTCCCTTAATATGGGGCAATTAGCATCTACCTAATGGGGTTTTTGTCTTCCTCTGGATCAACATGTTAGGGGTATAGCTTGAACTCAATGGACTCGTGTCTTCTTATAGCCTTAATACTATGCAACTACAGGTGCTTCTCACAAAATTAGAATATCATCAAAAAGTTAATTTATTTCAGTTCTTCAATACAAACAGTGAAACTCATATATTATATAGAGTCATTACAAACAGAGTGATCTATTTCAAGTGTTTATTTCTGTTAATGTTGATGATTATGGCTTACAGCCAATGAAAACACAAAAGTCGTTATCTCAGTAAATTAGAATACTTTATAACAACAGCTTGAAAAATGTTTTAAAATCCAAAAATGTATGTTCAGTAAATGCCCTCAATACTTGGTCGGCTCCTTTTGCATCAATTACTGCATCAATGCGGCAATGTAGCATGGAGCCGATCAGCCTGTGGCACTGCTGAGGTGTTATGGAAGCCCAGGTTGCATTGATAGCAGCCTTCAGCTCGTCTGCATTGTTGGGTCTGGTGTCTCTCATCTTCCTCTTGACAATACCCCATAGATTCTCTATAATAGATTCTCTATGGGGTTAAGATCAGGCGAGTTTGCTGCCAATCAAGCACAGTGATACTGTTGTTTGTAAACCAGGTATTGGTACTTTTGGCAGTGTGGACAGGGGCCAAGTCCTGCTGGAGAATGACATTTCCATCTCCAGAAAGCTTGTCAGCAGAGGGAAGCATGAAGTGCTCTAAAATTTCCTGGTAGACGGCTGCGCTGACTTGGTCTTGATAAAACACAGTGGACCTACACCAGCAGATGACATGGCTCCCCAAACCATCACTGATTGTGGAAACTTCACACTAGACATCAAGCAGCTTGGATTGTGGCCTCTCCACTCTTCCTCCAGACTCTGGGACCTTGATTTCAATATGAAATGCAAAATTTACTTTCATCTGAAAACAACACCTTGGACCACTGAGCAACAGTCCAGGTCTTCTTCTCCTTGGCCCAGGTAAGACGTTTCTGGCGTTGTCTATTGTTCATGAGTGGCTTGACACAAGGAATGCGACCCTTGTAGCCCATGTCCTGGATACGTCTGTGTGTGGTGATTCTTGAAGCAATGACTCCAGCAGCAGTCCACTCCTTGAGAATCTCCCCCAAATTTTTGAATGGCCTTTTCTTAACAATCCTTTGAAGGCTGCGGTTATCCCGGTTGCTTGTGCACCTTTTTCTACCACACTTTTTCCATCCACTCAACTTTCCATTAATATGCTTGGATACAGCACTCTGTGAACAGCCAGCTTCTTTACCAATGACCTTTTGTGGCTTACCCTTGTCGTGGAGTGTGTCAATGACTGCCTTCTGGACATCTGTCAAGTCAGCAGTCTTCCCCATGATTGTGGAGCCTACTGAAACAGACTAAGGGACCTTTTTAAACGCTCCGGAAGCCTTTGCAGATGTTTTTTGTTAATTATTCTAATTTACTGAGATAATGACTTTTGTATTTTCATTGGCTGTAAGCCATAATTATCAACATTAACAGAAATAAACACTAGAAATAGATCACTCTGTTTGTAATGACTCTATATAATATATGAGTTTCACTTTTTGTATTGAAAAACTGAAATAAATTTACTTTTTGATGATATTCTAATTTAGTGAGAAGCACCTGTATTTTATGCCCTATCTGCTGCGCATGTTAAAACAGACATCGGAAGCGAAAGGTGATAAGGCGGCATCGCAACCATTTTTAGTCGTGTCTAGAGTTGAGCCACCCCCGTAGTGTTCGAGTTTGGTTCGGTTCGTCGAACACCCGTATGTTCGTCGAACTGTTCGTCGAACACCTTCGAACACCGTTAAAACCAATGGTAGGCAAACAAAAACACATAGAAACACCTTCAAAGGTGTCCAAAAGCTGACAAACTGCTCAGAAGACACAACTAACACATGGAAAAGTGACAAGTACATATAGTCATGCGAAAAGAAAAGAGGTGGAGGAGTAAAAGGAGGGGGAGACACAGATATAGGCATGTCATGCCCTTCTAAAACCAAAAAAGTGCGAAGCTGACACGGCCAGTCCGTTCCTGCCCGTGCGACCTCCATGTCGCCGGGTTTGTGCCAGAGCTGCGGTGGACCCTGACGGCCAGACCCCCTCTCCCAATACTGGTGCCTGTCCGCTGGTGGGTCGAGCGACCCCCCCTGCGGTGGAGGCAGCTCTAAGCTTTTTAATTTAAATTGTCTCTGTAATTTGAATGAGTACACTTTAAATCCTTTTACAAGGATCTATTGGAGGGCAAGTCTGATGCCAGCAGCCGCGGGAATTCCAGCTCCAGTAGCGTCCACTAAAGCTGCTGCAGTTAAAAAGCTTTTATAAGGATCAAGCTTGGTGGTCCACCGCAAGGCATCCTACCGCCAGTCCCAGCCCCTGTGCCTTGGGGTGCCTCCCCGATGCTCTTCACTGAGTGTCCCGGGGGCCCGAAGCATTTCCTTTGAAAAAATTAAGTGTCCAAACTACAGGTGGTGTAGCTTGCTTAACAGGTGAGATAATCCGCTGACTAGGAGACACTGCTACTAGGTCCAAATTATTTCCTGGGCTAGATGCAGTTAAAAATTTGTAATTAAATCTACAGGCGGTGACTACTCCGCTGACTAGCAGACACTGCTACTAGGCCCAAAGTATTGCCTGGGCTAGATGCTGTTAAAAATTTGTAATTAGATACTCTCATTGGATGCTGAGAAAGCATTCCATAGAGTCTCCTCGCACGCCATATATTATTCTCTCAAAAAGATTGGGGTAGGGGTCTAGGGGACCCTTTTATAGCCAAAATCATGGCCCTGTATCGCAATCCGTCAGCTAGTCTGAAGATAAATGGAACATTTTCATCACCTTTCATAATCACCAATGGGACAAGGCAGGGATGTCCTCTGTCCCCTCTCTTATACATCCTAGTGATGGAGCACCAGCTGTCATCAATTCGCGATAACCCCAATATTAGGTGGATTGAGGTGGGAGGCACCGAGTACAAGTGCTCTGCATTTGCTGATGATGTCCTAGTATATATCGCTAAATCACATATATCCATCCCTGCTGTTATGGATGAAATAGATCACTTTGTTACATGGTCAAATTTTAAAATCAATGTAGCGAAGTCTGAGGCCCTCGATGTCTCCATAGAGGATTCCATCCAGTCCAACTTTCCCTTTGCCTGGCCCTCACAGGATATCAAATACTTAGGAATTTGTATTCATAAAGACCTCTCCCGTCTATTTTATCTTAATTTTGGGCCCTTTATTGAACAACTCCATAAAGATCTTACTTCTTGGACGGTGAAGGATTTTTCCTGGTTCGGCAGAATAGGTATACTAAAAAGGAACGTCCTACCTAAACTCTTATACCTCTTCCAAACCATTCCCGTGGTAATTCCCTCAAATTTTTGGAAACGACTACGCAGTAGCTTTTAGTCTTCCCAGGATGACACAAGTGGGGCAGATGGTGGTTGTCCCGGCCCGCTAGGCCGCATTGTAGCACAGTGAGCTTCGCACTGCAACTTATGCTTCATATCCATGTGACGGTTCATGCATGAAGTGCTCAAACTATGGATTTTTTGGCCTCTACTTAGCTTTTGGTGACAAATGTTACAGATAACACGAGTTGGGTCATCCTTAGCGATCGGAAAAAATGCACAGGATATGCAAGGTTTAGAGCCCATGCGACTCTGCTACTAGCAATACTATCAAATGATTGGCTGGGTTACATGCAGAGCGTCTGGATTTGGTTGGGGGTCCCCACAGTCTGCCTAGGCTAGATGCAGTTAAAAATTCTCATTAGATACACAGGCGGTGCAGCTTGCTTCGCAGCTGGGCTAATACGCCCAAAGTATTGGTAGACTCTATACTAAATAAGGAAGGATTCACTGACTGTGGTGGCCCCTCCGTGGGCCGTGGCGATTGGTGGAGATTTGGTGGATGATTATAGGAGAAAGCTCTTTAATAGAGAAAGTTGGTGGATTTATACTTTAAATACACGTGTACCAGCGGGTTTAAACATCAGACATGATTTGATGTATCATTATGAGTGATCATTTATAGATTATTATTATATATGTTCCTTTTTTCTACTTTTCTTTTTCTTTTTGATTATTTACATTTATATGCATTGTTTCTATGCTATACGATTTTAACATGGTATGTGTGTTTAAATTTCTGATTAACACAGCCTTGAACAGGTGCATAGCAGGACATGACATATAAATACCACTTCCTTGCTGTTTTTTTGCTATGCAATGATTAAGAACTCGTATATATATTGTGCAGAAAGAAGGGTGAAAGTCCGCCCAGGCGGGAGGAAATTGGAGTTTCATAACACATATTTGAACTGGAGAGGTATTAGAGGCCTGCAATGGCCACAGGTACTAATGGAGGTAATCAAGGTAGGGAGAGAGGTAAGAGGTCCGGTCATCTTAGTTATACAGGCCGGGGGAAACGACATAACTTATCACAAGAGCGCATAACTAATGGCAATAATGAAACTAGACACTGAGCGCTTCAGAGAATTTTTCACAAAACTAACTATAGTATGGTCAGAGATTGTGCCGAGAACGGTATGGCAAGGTGCGTGAGACATCACGGCCATCGAACGGACAAGGCAGGTAATAAATATTCGGATGGCAAAATTTATAAGAGACAGAGGCTATGTAGTGATACGACACCGACAACTGGAAGGAGATAAAGCAGGCCTCATACGGCCCGACGGTGTTCACGTAATGGATACTGGACTGGACATATTCCTGTCAGGACTCCAGGATGGAGTGGAACAAGCGTTAAGAGTGATGGATGAGGGTCGGAGTCCTGCATACGAGTAAGCAGGATCCTCCGTGGCCTGGAAATAGAAAGGACATGTTGGAGAGTTACACTTGTTGGCCAACTTGCCGTTGTGGAGACTGGAGACACAGGGCATGCTGCAACAAGCTGAATTATTTTAGAAATAAAATGTATTTCTAATGGAATGAGTATAAACAGTTAATAAAGCTGTGATCCATCCTCACCCATCCAGTTGTAAGAGTTACATGATTGTATTGTCAATGAAAGGGGGGTGTTAGGGGCCTGAGCATCTGGGTTTGGTTAGGGGTCCTCACAGTCTGCCTAGGCTAGATGCATTTAAAAATCATTATTAGATACACAGGCGGTGCAGCTTGCTTCGCAGCTGGGTTACTACGCTGACTAGCAGACACTGAAGCTTTGGAGCAGACCTCTGAGTAAACAGCTCTTCAGACTCAACCATCTGTGTTACCCCAAGCCATAGTGTATGTATTTTCTTACGGTTAAAAGGGGGGGAGAAGACCCAACCCACCTCTAATTGACGATGGCAACGTCACGTAAAACAAAGCAAGGGGACTCCAAAAAGAGTCTCCATTTTTTCCAAAAATTTGTGGCACAGACACCACTTAAGTGGCATCAATTGCCCCAGAGTTGCTTAAAACGGTTGGTTAGAATGAGTACCACACACTGCTACTATGCCCAAAATTATTTTCCAGACAAGATGCAGCTAAAAATTATTAGTAATTTGCAAGCTGGTGGAGCTTAGTATAGATGGCATAATAGAATGAGTACCGCACACTGCTACAGGCCCAAAATTATTTTCCAGACAAGATGCAGCTAAAAATTATTAGTAATTTGCAAGCTGCTGGAGCTTAGTATAGATGGCATAATAGAATGAGTACCGCACACTGCTACAGGCCCAAAATTATTTTCCAGACAAGATGCTGCTAAAAATTATTAGTAATTTGCAAGCTGGTGGAGCTTAGTATAGATGGCATAATAGAATGAGTACCGCACACTGCTACAGGCCCAAAATTATTTTCCAGACAAGATGCAGCTAAAAATTATTAGTAATTTGAAAGCTTAAAACGGTTGGTGAGGTGATTTTACGAAATCCTCAAGCTTTTACTCTCCCCAGGGTGACACAGGGGTAGAAAAGTCCTTGTGGATTCATGATTTGTTCATCTTTATGATCGTGAGTCTGTCTACATTCTCAGTGGACAGCCGCGTGCGCTTATCTGTCAGCACACCACCAGCAGCGCTGAACACACGTTCAGAGAGAACGCTGGCTGCGGGGCATGACAAGATCTCCAAGGCATAAGTGGCGAGCTCCGGCCATTTATCCAGATTGGAAGCCCAAAAAGAGCAAGGGTCCAGTCACACAGTCATGGCTTCAATGTTTACTTGGAGATACCCCTGTACCATCGTCTCTAGGCATTGACTATGTGTCAGACTTCTTGTCTCCTGTGGCCTTGCAAAGGATGGGCTAAAAAAGCTGTGAAATGATTCCACAAAATTGCTGTTACCAGCAGATACTGTGTTTCTGTTACGGTTTGAGTGCTGAACACTCGACGGTCCCACGGTTGGCAAGTTAGAACTGTGAGATTCACTACGTGCACCACTGGTGTTTTGTGGAAAAGCACATGTAAGATTCTGCAACAGTCTCTGCTGATACTCCTGCATGCGTGAATCCCTTTCTATGGCAGGAATTATTTTGGCAAATTTACTTTTGTACCAGGGATCTAAGAGTGTGGCAACCCAGTAGTCAGGATTATTTCGAATTCTGACAATTCGAGGGTCATGTTGCAGGTAGTGCAGCAAGAAGGCACTCATGTGTCTTGCGCATCCAGGAGCACCAAATCACTGTTGTGTTGGTGGCGAGGTAACAATCATGCTTCCTTCCTCTGCCCTCTCCCCCCAACCTTGAACAACAGAAATGTGATCAAGGTCTCCCTCATCTGATGAGTCTTCCATCAGTTAGTCCTCCACTTCTTCCTGGGCTCCTGCACCTTCCTCACTAGTTTGGCTTCTACCATGCACCCTGGTAAATCCATCTCCCCCACCCTCACATGCCTGCCGCCTTGGTGCTGCCGACCGTCTGGACCTTGCAGATGTTAGCCCTTCCGCATACAACTCCTCCTCCTCTACTTCCTCCACCTCCTCTTGTGCCACCACCTGACTCCGTATTCTGTTTAACATGTGCTCCAGCATGTAAATCACCGGAATAGTCATGCTGATAATGGCATTGTCAGCACTAAACATCTTCGTCGCCATTTCAAAACTGTGCAGAGGGGTGCAAAGGTCCCTGATCTGAGACCACTCCTACAGCGTGATTTGCCCCACCTCTGGATCCCGTTGGCCCAGGCTATACGTCAGAACATATTGCACCAGGGCTTGTCGGTGCTGCCACAGTCGCTGCAACATGTGCAGAGTTGAATTCCACCGGGTAGGCACATCGCATTTTAGCCGGTGAAGTGGCAGGCCCAAAGACTTCTGTAGAGATGTAAGTCGCTGAGCTGCGGGATGCGAACGGCGAAAGTGAGCACACAGCGACCGTGCCCTCTGCAGAAGGCCATCTAGTCCGGGATAGTGGGCTAAAAATTGCTGGACAACACGTGAGCCATACATGGCACATGTGTGACATTGCCCCGGCGAAGGGCCGCACCGAGGTTAGCAGCATTGTCGCACACGGCCTTCCCTGGTTTCAGGTCCAGTGGAGACAACCATTCATGAAACTGGTTCTCCAGAGCTGACCACAACTCCTCAGCTGTGTGACTCACATTTCCCAGACATTTCAAAGTAAAAACTGCCTGATGACGTTGAGCCCTGCTGCCAGCATAGTAAGGAGGTGTGCAGGATCCCTTCTGCGCAGTTAGAAAGCGTGTGGCATGACCAGACAGGCTTTGGGTGCAGGTGGAGGACCGAGAGGAGGTTGAAGAGGCAGAAGCAGTGGAGGAACTTCGAGATAAAGAGGATTGACGCACAACTCGTGGGGACGGCAAGACTTGGACAGCAGCCCCTTGTCCTGCTGTCACCATAGTTACTCAGTGCCCAGTCAGCGACATGTAATGCCCCTGTCCATGCCTACTCGTCCAAGTGTCTGTGGTGAAATGCACCCTGTCACACACAGAGTTTCTCAAAGAAGCGGTGATGTTGTGTGCGACATGCTGGTGGAGCGCAGGCACACCTTTCTTTGAGAAGTAGTGCCGACTGGGCATCTGGTACTGGGGCACTGCGACGGACATAAGGTCTCGAAAATCCTCTGTGTCCACCAGGCGGAAAGGCAGCATTTCTGTAGCCAAGAGCTTGCCGATGGTGAAATTCAACCTCTTAGCTTTCTCATGGCTAGGCGGAAATGGTCTTTTATTTGTCCACATCTGAGGGACCGAGGGCTGGCTGTTGTGCTTAGACGGGGTTGATAAGGGTGTCCCCGGCAAACTGCCGGTCTGTGAGGAAGATGCAGGCGGACATGTTAGGTTGCCTTGATCCAAAGGTGGTGATCTCGATGTCGGAGAGCGCTCAACACCAGCTGGTGTTTCCACCTCCAAAGAAAATGATGACCTGCCAATCACGCTGGCTGTTGCAGGTAAAGAGGTGGCAGGTCTGCATCCCAAAACAGGTGTGACTGCTGTCCCCCCAGTCACAGAGGATGAAGAGGCCGCGGATGCACAAGATGGGGCAGACAGTGGTTGGCCCGGCCCACTAGGCCGCATTGTAGCACAGTGAGCTTCCCACTGCAACTTATGCTTCATATCCATGTGACGGTTCATGCATGAAGTACTCAAACTATGGATTTTTTGGCCTCTACTTACCTTTTGGTGACAAATGTTACAGATAACACGAGTTGGGTCATCCTTATCGATCTGAAAAAATGCCCAGGCTATGCAAGGCTTAGCACCCATGCGACCTGAAGAGCCACCACGACTTGTGGTCAGAGGCAGAGTTGTGTTTGAGGATGCAGTTGTTGACGTGCTTCCAGTACTACGTCTCTGTCCAGGAAGACGCAACCTGACCTCGTCGTCACTAGCATCCTCCTCCACCTCCTCTGCTGACCTCATCGACTGGCTGACTGTGGGTTGACAGTAAGTGGGATCTGCAACCTCGTCATCATAACCCTGTGTGTTCTCACACCCGTCGTCCTCAGAGCCAACCTCTTCCTGCCCTGACAAAAAACTCAAGTTGTCATTCCAATCAGGTATTTGAGTCTCATCATCGTCTTCCTCATTGTCTCCACCAACAGGAGTTACAGTTTGGGAACGAGGGTCTACATTATGGTCAGAACCTTCTGCGTCTGGTCCTGGATCCGACTCATAAAGATTCTGGGCATCAGTGCAGATCATTTCCTCGTCTGGATTCACAGAAGCTCTGGAGCCGACCTCTGATTCCCAGGCTATAGTATGAGTAAACAGCTCTGAAGACTCAACCATCTGTTCTACCCCATACTCAGACGGGCAGCTGGAGACTTGGGAGCTGTGAGGAAGCAAGTGCGATTGGGGTGACACCTCTGAGGACTGGAGTATTTGTGATGTTGAAGTTGAGGTGGAGGACAGCCCACTTAAAGGAGCACTTGATATCCGTTGTAGCACCTGCTGTTTTTGTGCCTCATCTGGAATTTGTAGCGATTGGCGTGGCCGTAAGAAAGGGATTGTATCACATTGTCAGGTAAAAGAAGTAGACATCTTAGTTTGGCTGGAAGATGGTCTTTCTTCTGCAGATGTTACTGTTGCTTTAACACCTACCCCACGGACACAACCTTTTTTTCCCTTCCCAACATGCCTATTCCCCTTTCCACCAGCAGCAGGCCTTTTTCCACTCATTTTGGTGGTTAACTAATTGACAACTCTGGAGTTGTTTGCACAAAAAACGATGGATGGGAACCGAGCAGAGCTGAGTGGCCAAACTGTGGTATTAGCCCAAAAGGATTGGCTGGGTTAGATGCAGTAAAACAATTTTATTACATACACAGGTGGTGGAGCTTAGTATAGATGGACTAATAGAATGAGTCCCACACACTGCTACAAGCCCAAAATTATTTTCCGAGCTAGATGCAGATAAAAATTATTTGTAATTTGCAAGCTGGAGGAGCTTAGTATAGATGGACTAAGAATAAGTCCCACACACTGCTACAAGCCCAAAATTATTTTCCGAGCTAGATGCAGATAAAAATTATTTGTAATTTGCAAGCTGGTGGAGCTTAGTATAGATGGCCTAATAGAATGAGTACCACACACTGCTAATATGCCCAAAATTATTTTCCAAGCAAGATGCAGCTAAAAATTATTATTAATTTCAAAGCTGGTGGAGCTTGGTATAGATAGCCTAATACAATGAGTACCACACACTGCTACTATGCCCAAAATTATTTTCAAGGCAAGATGCAGCTAAAAATTATTAGTAATTTGAAAGCTGGTGGAGCTTAGTATAGATGGCCTAATAGAATGAGTACCACACACTGATAATATGCCCAAAATTATTTTCCAGGCAAGATGCAGCTAAAAATTATTAGTAATTTCAAAACTGGTGGACCTTGGTATAGATGGCCTAATACAATGAGTACCACACACTGCTACTATGCCCAAAATTATTTTCTGAGCTAGATGCAGATAAAAATTATTTGTAATTTGCAAGCTGGAGGAGCTTAGTATAGATGGACTAAGAATAAGTCCCACACACTGCTACAAGCCCAAAATTATTTTCCGAGCTAGATGCAGATTAAAATTATTACTAATTTGCAAGCTGGTGTAGCTTAGTATAGATGGCCTAATAGAATGATGCTATGCCCAAAAGGTTTTACTTGGTTAGGTGCAGTAAAAAAAATTGTATTCTATACACAGGTGGTGTAGCTTGCAACACAGATATGCTACTCCACTGACTAACACACACTGCAAGAGGCCAAAAAGGATTTGCTTAGCTAGATTTAGCCAAATGCTGTGAAAAACACTTGCACAACACTGGCACAGACCTGCCTGGCAAAAAGTCCTAGGAAATGCTGTAAAATAGTCCTCAAAAGGACTGCAATTACAATTAGTCTCTACACCCAACCTATCTATTTAAGAGCACAGACCTGCCTGCTAAAAGTCGTAGGAAATGCTGTAACCTAGTCCTCAAAAGGACTGCAATCACAACTTTTCCCTACTCCCAAGCTATCTGTATACTTCAGAGAAAATTGGCTTGAAATTAACACTGAAAGTATAGCGCACACAGCAACAGCGGTGCCGTCTAACACGCAGCTGCAGCAGTGAGAAAATGGTGGCGACGGGGAAAATGGCTGGGTCTTATAGGGCAAGGACATGTGACATACACATCCAATGACACATGCCCCTTTTGTGTGAAAAAAAAGCACTTCGCTCCGTGTGTGCGCTGCTGATAGGCTGACAGATTGCACCTCCCCACTGTAAATGCGGGAAAGAGAAAAAAAAATGGAGATCTTCATTATTTCTGCAGAGATCCATCCCCTGCCCCTCCCCCCACCCCGCTGTACACTCAAACTGCGTATTAACATTAATTTTCATCATTACTGAGAAAAAATCCAGTTATGATTTTGGTGCACGAACAGTTATCGAACATAACCTCGAACAGCCAGATTTTTCTCAAATCGTTCGTGTTCGCCGAACGGCTCGAACACCGCCCAAAACAGCTCGAATTTGAGATTGGTGAACAGTTTGAGTCGAACAACGCTCATCTCTAGTCGTGTCTCTTCGTTCAAACAGGTGGAGATGTTCAGGAAAAAGACTGTCAAAGATTGATGCCCTCCCAACTCCACCTTCAATGAATAATCAGAAAAGCAATTCATTTCTAAGAGATATTTGATTTTTTTTGTATTTCGTATTTCACACTTTATTAGTTGCCGCCCAGTATTGACCATTTACAAGTCATCTTTTTCATAGTTGTGGTTTCCTTCCCACATATAAATTCAGTTTTTGTAGGTTTCTCTTTTACTTGCTACATTTGAGCAGTCATTGCAGTTCACACTTGATTCTTCGCGATGCATTTTACATTCTTATTACTCGCACCTTTGTGTGCTTTTATACACGCGGTCTTCGGGAAAGCTGAAGTGGTGATTGCTTCTTTACAAATATTTTTGTATACTTTCTCCTTTCTACCATTCTGCAGTAGCAGCTTTCCCCTCTTTCCTATCCAGAATCTTTTTGACATCTAATGCATTCTCATTTTCTCATATATCTTTTATTTTTTTTCCCAGAAAGAATTTGAGAAGTTTATCAAGAAATATAATAAGGTTTACAAGAGTCCGCAAGGTAAGTATGGATGAAGTTTCTCAATTATTTGTGTATTATGCTTATTTTTTCTAATATATATATTTCAGTGATTTTGAGACAGACAAAACATAGAGAGACCTATCAAAGCTCCATTTTTAAAAATGATCACAATGTAAATTTAATAGGTTCATTTCGCTTGATATTCTCATTAACAAAATGTTTACACCATTGGTAACGTTATGCCAATTGGCTAAGAAAGTCCGATGACGGCACAACATAATTCATTGAGAACATCATCATCGTATTGCTTAGGCCACTTTCATATATCTATTTTTGGGAATCCAAGGATGGATCGTGAAGCATGAAAAGGTCCACAGGTTTCTTGACCCAAACTGTCTAATTTGGGTCATGAGAACCGTGATCAGTCTATGAACTGTGGTCAGTACTTGGACCATGAAAAACCTATGTGTTAAACTAACCTTAAAAACTGATGGCAAAAGACTGCAAATCAGGTTTAAATCTGTCCTTAGACAAACAATTATCGCTAACGATTTTAATTTTTTTATAATGGCTGAAGGAGAAGTTCAGATTTAAAAAGAAAAACTGCAACACGTGTTGCAGATAGAGCTCGTTTAGTCAAAACAGTGAGCTCAAACAATAACGTTGCAGCCGTGGAGAGTTGTGGCAAACCACTTGGCATGTCAGAATCCCACAACACGAAGACTTGGGTCCTTTACAGGCTGCAAAATAATACTGTCATTTTTTTTTACCCCCTCAATTTTTTGCCAATTTTTGCTCCTGCGCATTGTTTTTTCTCCTACCCTTCTTTCAAAACCCATCATTTTATATATATATATATATATATATATATATATATATATATATATATATCTCGCATCTTCATGTCTGTATGAGGGTTTGATTATTGGGGGATGAGTTGTTTTAAATGACACAATTAATTTTAGCATTTAATAGATTGGAAAATAGAATTTCAAGTGTTGCAAAATGTTTTTTAAAAAACCCTATAGGTCCGCCATAGTTTTTTTCAGAGTTTTAGTTGCAGTAAAAAAAACAGCAAATTTATATATATATGTATGTATGTATATAATATAATTTTGCTGTTGCTGGATTTTTCTCCTATATCTTCCACATTTTTTTTACTGCAACTAAAACTCTAACAAACTATGGCAGAACTGTAGGTTTTTTCAAAAATTCGAAATATAGATTGAAAAAAAAAATATATATATATATATATATATACTGTATACTGTATATATACTGTTTACTGTATATATATATATTATAGGGAGATGTACAGATATATATAGATATATAGATATATACACTGCTCAAAAAAATAAAGGGAACATTTAAACATCAGAATATAACTCCAAGTAAATCAAACTTCTGTGAAATCAAACTGTCTCAATCGGATTCAGGTCTGGGGATCGGGCGGGCCAGTCCATAGCTTCAATGAGTTCATCTTGCAGGAACTGCTGACACACTCCAGCCACATGAGGTCTGGCATTGTCCTGCATTAGGAGGAACCCAGGGCCAACTGCACCAGCATATGGTCTCACAAGGGGTCTGAGGATCTCATCTCGGTACCTAATGGCAGTCAGGCTACCTCTGGCGAGCACATGGAGGGCTGTGCGGTCCTCTAAAGAAATGCCACCCCACACCATTACTGACCCACTGCCAAACCGGCCATGCTGAAGGATGTTGCAGGCAGCAGATCGCTCTCCACGGCGTCTCCAGACTCTGTCACGTCTGTCACATGTGCTCAGTGTGAACCTGCTTTCATCTGTGAAGAGCACAGGGCGCCAGTGGCGACTTTGCCAATCTTGGTGTTCTGTGGCAAATGCCAAGCGTCCTGCACGGTGTTGGGCTGTGAGCACAACCCCCATCTGTGGCGTCGGGCCCTCATACCACACTCATGGAGTCGGTTTCTAACTGTTTGTGCAGGCACATGCACATTTGTGGCCTGCTGGAGGTCATTTTGCAGGGCTTTGGCAGTGCTCCTCCTGTTCCTCCTTGCACAAAGGCGGAGATAGCGGTCCTGCTGCTTTGTTGTTGCCCTCCTACGGCCCCCTCCACGTCTCCTGGTGTACTGGCCTGTCTCCTGGTAGCGCCTCCAGCCTCTGGACACTACGCTGACAGACACGGCAAACCTTCTTGCCACAGCTCGCATTGATGTGCTATCCTGGATGAGCTGCACTACCTGAGCAACTTCTGTGGGTTGTAGAGTCCGTCTCATGCTACCACGAGTGTGAAAGCACAACCAACATTCAAAAGTGCCCAAAACATCAGCCAGAAAGCATTGGTACTGAGATGTTGTCTGTGGTCCCCACCTGCAGAACCACTCCATTATTGAGGGTGTCTTGATCATTGCCAATAATTTCCATCTATTGTCTATTCCATTTGCACAATAGCATGTGAAATTGATTGTCAATCAGTGTTGCTTCCTAAGTGGACAGTTTGATTTCACAGAAGTCTGATTTACTTGGAGTTATATTCTGTTGTTTAAGTGTTCCCTTCATTTTTTTGAGCAGTGTACTGTATATATATAAAACATCACATTTATTAAGATATGACTAAAAACAAAGAAAGAATAAAGAAATATAAAATAGCATGGTGGACACTGGGGCAATACGTTTTGAGCCTTACAGGCTCTTAGTCTTGAAAAAATGTACCTGGCGCCATGCCGGTCAGGTTATTTTTATTGGTACCATTTTCAGATGCATAGAATGTTTTGATCACTTTTTATTGCATTTCGGGGGGGGGGTGCTGAAAAATGGAAATTCTGAAGTTTAAATTTTTTTTTACCATATGAGTTAATTCATTTTATATTTGGATAGATCAGACTTTTGAGGACATAACAATACCATATTGTGTTTATGGAGGAGGAGGGGGTGATCAAAACTTACATTTTAATTCGTTTTTAAAAAGTTTTTTTTTTTTACTTTTTGCTTTTTTTTCGTCCTCCTAGAGCTCTTGAAACTGCGATTATTTGATTATTGATATTACATACTGCAATACTTCTATATCTCCCATCATTTAAGATATTGGGAAATTGGCCTAATAAATGTGGGCTCGAGGACTTAATGCAGGACTGTGAACTCAGCCTAACTGTGTTTGTTATGTTCTATCTCCGCAGAATATCGATACAGATTGTCTGTTTTTACCAAAAATTTAAACACTGCCCATCAACTACAGAAAGAGGAACGAGGAACAGCAAAATATGGGGTCACCAAATTCAGTGACCTTACAGGTAAGTCATTTGTGAAATGAAAATTTAAAAGGATATTTTAGGGAAGAAAATTCATAGTTTATATATTACAATAAATGTATTTTCTTGAAACATCTCTTTAACCCCTTTGCAACTGCAAAAATGTTCATTTTTATCTCCTTTTCTTCCAAAAGGAGATAAAATTAAATTTTTCCATCAACATAGCAGTAACATAATATACTGAAAAATAGGGAAAAAAATCCAAGTAGGACGAAATTGTGAAAAAAAAAATACAATTCCGCAATTGTTTTTTGGTTTTATGACATTCATTGTGCAGTATAAATGACCTGGAAACTTGTTTTGTTTCCGGTCAGTAGGATTACAGAAATACCACACTGGTATAGTGTTTCTTTTATTTAAAGGGGTTGCCCAGGACTGGGGCACAAGTCTGAAGTCACGCTGTCAAGATTCTCCGATGGCGGGAGCTGGAGGGCGCGTGACCGCAAATATGCAATTTGCATACATACGGTCATGTGCCAACTAGACGTGCGTGGCCTCACTCAATGCAAAATATATTGAGGGAGGCCAGACATATCTAGTCGGAATGTGGCCAGAAGTATGCAAATTGCGAGTTTATACAAAGATCATGAATATGGAGTACTCTAGTAATAATCTCCTGCTGATAGAACTGTGATTTTATTAAAACTGCAGCAAGCAGCCTAGTAAGTGATACATCACTGGAATTGGGATCACTGTCTCTACATCATGATGCTCTCAGATTAAGGCCATGGACCCTACTATCAGTATTTGGTCAGTATTTTTCTCAGGAGTGGGAGCCAAAACCAGGAGTGGGTGATAAATGCAGAATTGGTGACTTGTTTCTATTATACCTTTTCTCTGATTGCTCCTCACCTGGTTTTGGCTCCCACTCCTGAGAAAAAATATTGACCGAATACTGACCAAATACCGATAGTGGGGCCGTTGCCTAAAAGGTAAAAACCTGGTGAGAGATTCCCATTAAGAAACAAGAGGGATGTCCGCTCTCTGATCTCCTTTAGTCCCACCTCTCCAGTTGTCTGCGCCTTCTCCATGGTGTATCTGCACAATTATTTTATCTTATTGTCTCATCGACTGTTTTTATTCTCTTCTTTTTGGCTTGTAATTGCTTGTTGAATTTCCTTGATATGTTTAAAAATCTTTAAATAAAGACCTGAATTTGAAGAAACAAGAGGGAAACACCTACCAGTTATCTTTCCAGAGTTTCTTAAGACTTGTAAAGTCCCCATTTTGCTTACATGTTCATTGTGTGTTTAGATGAAGAATTTACAAGAAACACTTTGACTTACGTTGATGCCCTTCCTTCAAATAATGTGAAGCAACTGAAGGTAGAGGCTACACCGGTTCATGAATCTTGTGACTGGCGCAAAGCAGGGGTCATTTCAAAAGCCAAAAATCAGGTAAGAGACAGATACTATGTTAATATTAAATTACATTAGGAATTATGAAATTGCTTCATCATTAGTAATCGACTAATACTTATCTACACTGATTCTTTCAATGGCATTAACAATTTAATTAAAAAGAGAGTTGCCGGGGGAAAATTACATTCTGATTCAGTGTTGGACTGGGATGCCAAGGGCCGACCAGTAACCAATTTTTTCAACTACATGCAGATGTGCCATTATCCTCAATCACAAATTTATATAACAATGAACTAGGCGAATTCAAGTATATAGTGCCAAATACTGTTCATATAAAAGGGTGGTGGCCCACCGGAGGATTCTCCTGTTCTCCTGTGGGCCAGTCCAAGCCAGGGTATAAGCTTCTCCAAAAGCAGCATCTGCATCCAGATTTGGTAAATTAAACCCCCAACTAAACGCACATAGGAAGGAGTTAATGAGGATCTGTCAACACCCCTTACATGTTTGTATTAATAAATAAATTAATTTCTTAAATAATATTCTAAGGAATATAGTATTAAGCTTTTTTTTCTTTGTTTATGTAATGGACATTTTTCTTTACTTTTTTTTCATTCTTTTTCATTCATCTTACCTTTTAGGTTTTTTTTTTCATTCTCATTCAATATAATACTCGTGTATAGGCAGCTGCAAAGGCAAACCTCAGCAATTAAAGATGTCCCATCAAAATTTGTATTTCTTAATGCCTCATAATTACTTATGTAATCATGTGTAAATACATTAAAATACTTACCGATCGCCGACTTCTCCAGTTTCCAGCGCCGCTCTGGTCTTACGTGACCGTTCCTATTTTTGGCCAGTTCACAGTGGGACCATTGTGTGGGGCAGAGCTATTTAATTCACTATAGGCCTACGGAATGGGGCTCCATAGACGTACATTGAGAAGTTGACATCCGGTTTACACATGAACAAACCCTTGTGTGTTCTGGTTAGTCTGTTTGCAGGGGACTGGAGCAGTGCTGGAAACGGGAGAAGACGGTGATGGGTAAGTATTTTACATCAGTACATAGGCAATTAGGAGGGATGAGGAAATAAAAAATTTGATGTGACATCTTTAAGATTGAGGAATAGCTCTCATTTAATGTGTAATAAAACACATAATATGTTGCATATAACATCTCTCTTTAAAATTAATTCTCCAGAGCACATGCGGTTCCTGTTGGGCTTTTACGGCTGTTGGAAACATTGAGGCACAGTGGGGAATCCTTGGACGTCCAGTAAATTTATCAGTTCAGCGTACGTGTCTGCCCTTCTTTGTCACAAATTTGCTCCTGAATTTGTGTTACATAAACCCTATCAATTTTGGGGTTAATTCTCTATTTTTCTTTACTATCAATTCCCTTGGCAAAAAAAAAAATCCAAGTTCACTTACATCTCAATGAAACACTGTTTTATATGAACCATTTTAAACTTAAAAAAATGTCCACTGACCGATGACCGATGTCTTGTGTATGCAATGTTTCTCTGGTGGGAGTCCCAATAACTGTTTCCCATGACTCCACTTCTTAATATAAAGTGATACTTTCCATTGGGGAAATGTATAGGGTTCTGTTAGTTTCTTACAGAGAAAGAATTAGAGGAAAACACAACCCCATGATCTAAGTAGATTGATGGCCTTCAAACATCTGTCTCACCCATCATAGTCCTGCAAAGAACAATGCAAATAACAATGGGTACATTGCTAGGTTTACCCATTTCTGGTTCAATAAAATTCCAGTAATAAATCATATGTACCCCCAATGGTCACAAAAAAATACAACTTGTTCATCAAAAATACAAACCCCATACAGCTACATTGGTGGAAATATTTAAAAGGTAGGGGTCTAAGATAACGACATTCCCAAATATATTTATTTTTTTAAATCATGCTTTTATTACTAAAACAAACAGACACATATATATATATATATATATATATATATATATATATATATATATATATATATATATATATATATATATATATACTGTATCTCCATTATTATACTGACTAGCAGAATAGAGCAAACAATTATCTTTTAACACATAATCAATGGTGTAAAAATGCAAAAAAAAAGCAATGGTGGAATTGTTTTTCCATTTAATAAAAAAATTAAAAACACAAATATTATATTATGTCATATACTGTATATATATATTGGCCAATTTATGTGCCAAGAACCTTCGTTTTTTGTAAGTACAGCTTACTGAATAACAGTTTAGATCAAATGTTTCCATTGTTTTTATGTATCTTGGCCCCTATGGAGTGCTGCGCTAGCTTTATATATATATTGTGCAGTTTCTGCAGCTGGCACCTGTTCACACTTAGGATGTGCTGGTCAGTAATTTTACTATATTTTACTATAGGAGGTTGAAACTGCCTCCTGTCTGACCTTGCACTCCTCCCATTAACCAGCAGGTGATGTATATTCTGTTCTACCAGCCAATTTAAATTGTAGGTGTTTTAGCCCAGAAGTGACATGTTTGTCCAGAGTTGTAGGCTTATAGCCCAAGAGAGGCATGTAGCGTAGAGCAGTACACATCAGATGGGTCACCTTGCCGCGGTTCATAGGCACACAAGAATTGGCCAATCTATGAACTAAGAACCTTTGTTTTTGTAAGTACAGCTTACTGAATAATAACACAGTTTAGATCAAATGTTTCCATTGTTTCCATTATATATATAAAGAAATAATGCAGCATTATTTTTTGCCGATTTTTGCTCAGCAACAAGTACTTACAAAAAACGAAGGTTTTAGCGCATAAATTGGCCAATTCATGAGTGCCCATCAACCGCGGCAAGGTGACCTCCTCCTCATGGGTAACTACTCTGCCTTACATGCCACTTTTGGGCTACAAGCCTACAACTAAATGGACAAACATGTCTTCTTCTGGGCTAAAAACACATACATTTAAAGGGCAAGTAGAGCTGTTTATGCAGTTCAGGATTTTTTTTTTTAGGTCGTTACTCGTGTGGTAAATCTGATAAGGCAGTGTTATTGTTCGGGTCAGTATGATTATGGCGATACCTCATTTATGTCACTTTTTATGTTTTTGCGCTTTTACATAATTATTTTTTCTATAAAAGTTTTTATGATCTTTGCATCGCTGTATGCTGAAAGCTGTAACTTTTTAATTTTTCGGCTGATGGAGTTGTATGGCGGCCTGATTTTTGAGGGACAAGATGGAGTTTTCAGTGGTACCATTTTTATTTACATTTGTCTTTTTGATCGCGTTTTATTCCACTTTTTCCAGCAATATGATGAAAAAGCATAGTTTTCCATGTTGTTGTTTTTTGTTTTTTTTACGCCATTCACTGAAGAGGTTAACTAGTGTAACATGTTTATAGATTGAGTCGTTCCGGATGCGGCGATAGAAAATATGTGCACTTTTTTTGTTTATTTTTTTACATAAAACTGTGCATTAGTGTACTATTTTTTATTATTTTTTTACTTTTTTTTTACTTAGTCCCATTATGGGACTTTCACTTTTTCCACAGGTATAATGAATTTCAATGTACTAGATTGCAGTGCATTATACCTGTGCAGAATACTTCTGAGACCATGCTATGAGCATGGTCTCAGAGGCTTTCCATAGCTTAGTGACCCGGGGGTCGTCATAATGACCCCAGGTCACCATGGCAACGGTTGGGCCCCCGCGATAATGTCACGGGAGCGCCAATCTGAAGGCAGAGGGAGCTCCCGTCCCTCTGCCTGCCCCCTGAATGCTGCGATCGAGCGCGATTGCAGCATTCAGGGGGTTAACAGCCATGGCACGGCGCTGACACCGCTCCTGGCTGTTAGTGCAGGAGCTCAGCCACTGGCAGTGCTGCGCTCCTGCTCTGATCGGGCAGGAGGTGCTGATATTTCAGCATCTCCTGTGCGATCTTGCTGTGATCGGTCAGTGAGAGCGACTGACCGATCACAGCAATCTGGGTGCGGGGACCGCCGGCATGGGTCCCTGCACCTCTTCCCATACCAATAAGGTGTCTGTGACAGCTGTCGGCACAGAACGGTCACTGTGTGTTTACCGTCCTGATGCGCAATCTACCATCCTGCCATGATGGGTTATCCCCATCATTGAACGGAATGAGGTTAATTTGAAGTTATAAAAAAAAAAAGTTTTTAATTGTGTTAAGTGTCTTCTTCATGATATATTCTAAGCTTTAATTTACCTGTGCTTTTATATTAAATCACATAAATGTTTTCTTCCAGAGGTTCTGGATTGTGGTCCTTGTGAGGCCGGCTGTAGAGGAGGATATGTTTGGGACGCTTATGTAACTGTCATGAAGCTACGTAAGATACATTTTGTATTTTTGTACAGTAAATATAGTGTATCATGTAGGATAAGAAATCATCTCAACTGCTACTAGAAGTTTGCCCAGATTGGGTAAAGCAGTGACTAGCCATTTAACCTATGAAGTCACACGCAGAAAAGGACAGCTTCAAATGAATACTTACAGTCAGACATAAAACTGCGAGGGGACTACATAGTAAAAAATGACAGCTCAATCTCAGTAAGGGCTCGAGCACACAACGGATTTTCTTGGACAAGTGCTTTCCGTGGTTTTCATGGATAGCAATCGTACCTATGATATTCTATGGGGCTATGCACATATTGGATTTTTTTTCTTCGGACTGAGTGGTACGCGGAAAAAAAATTGGAGACACGTCCGACTGTCGCATCAAATTCTGCACTGCAAGTGTATGGGTCCGTGGAAAAAAAAAAATCGGACAGCACTCAGATGACATCTAAGTGAGGTCCAGTTTTCACACACTGACAAAATGGAGAAGGTAGAGAAACTTTTATTTCCTATCCACATCTGAGAAAAACTAATGCAACTCTGATCAAAGTCTGATCAAAATAATCCCACTGTTTTTCTCTGAGAAATCTGCAGTGTGACCATACCCTAACAATCACCCACCACTCTTTATCTACATGGGAGAATTACGTCCAAGAGAAATCTTCAGTCGGTGTTGTAATAGTTTTTTCTGTTCCCATATATGATGCAATCTCGTTGAGATAAGGAATATACTCAGAGTACAGATGCACTTTCTACTGTATTATTTTCTCAGGACTCTACAAGGGAGCATAGTCCAGAATAAGGAGACGGAGGGGGAGGACATGAAACATTTGAGGGAGGACAAAAGACAAAAAAATGTAAAACCAGGCATTGTTGGGTGGATTCCTGTAAGGAAATGTAAAAATTGATGGATGACCAAACTACCATTTTTGAAAAAAAAAAAAAAAAAGTTATTCTATCGAGAACGTATAAAACAACAATTCTGTAAATTATTTGGATAAGGCCACACAATACATGTTACCTTTGTAAATACATTTTTATTTTATATTGAAGATATTGGCGCATACAACAACTGCAGGCTTATACTGTAGAGGGACTATGTTAAACATAGAGCAGATGGAGTGAACTGTTATGATAAACGCGTTCAGTGTGAAAAAAACAAGCCCTCACACAGCTTCACCGACAGTCCCAGATGTGAGTCTTTATTGCATTATATGAAATTTATTGTTTTTCTCCTTTTTCCTCTACAGAAGGATTGGTAAATGAACGTGATTACCAATATGTAGGGGTAACACAGAAATGTAGAAGTACTAGTTCTTCAAAAACTTTCATATATGACTTCATAATGCTCCCTAAAAATGAACACGGTAAGAATTAGAATACTGAGACAAATTAATTTTTTGTGTGGTGCAAGCTTTTATTGCAAAGAAATACTCCTGATATTCCTGCATACAAGTTATATACTGTGGTATAAAGAACTGATACAGTTATTCACGATCAGTATCTGGCATCTGACAGGACTCTCGAGGAACGGTACATCCATAGATGGATATGGTTCTCTTCGACAGTATCAAGAATAGGAAGTCCACAAATCCAAAACGACAAAGGACTTCAGTGGCAATCACCAATTGCTTTTAGAACCTCTTGTGACGCTAGTCACTACTCACAGATACTCTTTGAGGCTGGGTAGTTGAGATATCCGAGGTCAAAAGCCAGGAGGGTACGTCATAGAACGAGAGGTGAGACAAAGGCATTGTCAGGTA
Source organism: Phyllobates terribilis (assembly GCF_046119375.1). Classification (NCBI taxonomy): domain Eukaryota; kingdom Metazoa; phylum Chordata; class Amphibia; order Anura; family Dendrobatidae; genus Phyllobates; species Phyllobates terribilis. The sequence goes on from NW_027362773.1 coordinate 109,999,444, forward strand.
ACAGTCTGAGGTCAATATTCCAAGAAGGTAGCGGAACACGACAGAAGGGCTAGGCAAACGGATGGTCAAGGCAAATCCAAGGTCAAGCAGCAAAGATCAGAATACAAGACTAGGAGAACAGAGCAAACACGCACCTCTTGAGCAAAGCTACAATTGGCAGGAATATAAGTCAGTGAGGTGACTAAATGGCCAGGTAATTACTGTGAACAGGAGCCATATGGATGAAGCCCCGGCCTGATTGGACGGCTAAACTGTCACTGAAGACACTTACAGGTCAGCACACCCCAGCATCCGATTGGATGGCTGAGCTTTCAATCACCATACTGAAAGCTCAGCACCTCCCTGTCCTATATTGGATGGCAGAACTGACATTCACTGTGTCAAGACACACTGATAGGAGGAATTGTGAAATCTCTATTGTACTTTACTAAATGCAAGTATAATGGAGGAGCTGTGCACCCAGCTCAGATGGGAGTGCCACTCCCAAAATAAAGGTTATAAAAGGGACAGATGGGTAACACTGAAGTTCTTTGTATTATATAGTGTGGTACTCTTAACAGATCTTAAAAATATTGTGAAGATCTTAGATTGTGAGCTTTAATAATCACCTAGGCAGGTTAACTATGCAACAATATTTTATTCTTCACATGCAAGGTAATACAGCAATTCCAGGTAAATGTACAAAATACAATTGTCTCAGTCCACAAGATCCCCTTCCCGGGACAGTAGTTCCACTGCATTTGTGCCAATATAATTTGTAGTCACAGTCCTAGATCTCGCCAGGCGACAGGTAAAACGATGAAAGTACAGGTATCCAGTAGCAACAATCCTTTAAGAAAGTTTAAATCCAAACGACAGATCCCACAAAGGGTAGCATGTCCTATTCCTTCGATGTCATTCCACACAACTCCTTGACCAAAAATGTGGTTTCTCTTTTCTTCCTCCCTGGGATCAGTCCCCTCACCCTTAGACATTTGCTTTTAGCTGTAAGAATGAAAAATCTTTCAGACACCCATCACAGGTGACCCCTGTGGTGATGGCTCCTCTGAGAGAACAGTTGTTTAAGGCTCTGGAGATATGGTCATTGAATGGAAGCATTGATTCCTGAAGCTGAACTGATGAGCAAACAAATCAATAATGAGATTACTGGAATGCTGGACACTTTACAAGTGAAGTTAGTGAACATACTGACGAGCAAGCAGAACTCTATAAAACATAACAAGTAAATCACTAATAAAACATAATAATAATATCGACGGAACCAGTGCTCCGTGCTGGAAAAAGTCTGCATCTCTTAGAACAGCGGACTCCGCTCCACTTCCATTAGTCCAATAGTCTTAGAACAAGGCCAACTCCTCACAAATATATAGGCTTATTTTCCTATATAGGTGTGAAAAAAATAATCTAAAAAGATAAATGGCTTTCTTTTAATTACTATTATTGGCATTTCAATTTACACGCCACACATGTTTCATTGGTGGGTGTCTGAGGACTTGACCCCCATCCAAACCAAAAGACAGATGCCCAAATGTTCATTACCAGCGTAGAGGTACACCAGTGGGAAATAGAGAGGCCACAAATTGCACCGGATCAGATTCTTCTATGTCTCACATAGACTACAATAAACTTCACAGATTTTTTTTTAGTGCTTCAAAATAAGATCTCAGAGCTCTGTGCTTCACAATCCCAATTTCTAGGCCTCCTTGGGCATCAGGCAATGATCAAAGAACAATAAAATTGGTCTCCAATTGTTTAACCCCTTAGATGTTGTGAATAATCAAATGCTGGTTCAAGTATTTTAAGCAGTTAGGAACTTAAGAGACCTGTTAATTCAGGTCAGTGGACAAGAAGAAGCCACCGGGTACTCGCCTGTCAATCTGTCTACAGTGAAACCTTGGTCTTTGGCGGCTTTTAAAGTATGTTTTTCAAACATATATAGCTGCGTTCATACTGCTAGTACCTGATACATGCTCCCGCAGATTGGGCAGCACGTATCAGGTTCACTTTGTTAAAATTCTGATTATAGGTAGGGCACCCTATTATTATTGTTAAAGAGGACCTTTCACCAGTTTTGAGCATGTTAAACTGGCCACATCATGGAATAGAGGCTTCAGAGCTGAATAAACCATAGTTTTAGAACATGTTTTTAAGGCCCTACTCAAACATCTGTTTTTCACAAACGAGTTCTAGCTGAGAATTTCATGGATAGAACATGTATCCATTATAAAATATTCAATGAAACTCTGTGCTAATAGCACAAAAGGTAACTCTAAAAAAAAAAGCAGTGACCTTAATTAAAATGCAAATGACAAAGACGTTAATGGTCAAAATAGACCACAATACTAAACACTATTAGTACCCCAAAACTATACAACCATGGTAAACATGAGTTTACCAAATATGTTAAAAATAAACATAAAATATGAATTATGGTTGGATCTCTATGTAACATGGGGAAGAAAAAGACTGAAATAATAAGCGGATTGCCGAGTGCATATACCCTTAGTGTGAGACACGTAATGACTGAAAGTCTGCTCTTCTCACTGATCTCACTGTAAAGCAAAGTGTCCAGAATATACAGGTGCATCTCACTAAATTAGAATATCATCAAAAAGTAAATTTATTTCAGTTCTTCAATACAAACAGTGAAACTCATATATTATATAGAGTCATTACAAACAGAGTGATCTATTTCAAGTGTTTATTTCTGTTAATGTTGATGATTATGGCTTACAGCCAATGAAAGCACAAAAGTCGTTATCTCAGTAAATTAAAATAATTAACAAAAAACACCTGTAAAGGCTTTTTAAGAGTTTATAAAGGTCCCTTAGTCTGTTTCAGTAGGCTCCACAATCATGGGGAAGACTGCTGACTTGTCAGATGTCCAGAAGGCAGTCATTGACACACTCCACAAGGTCCCAGAGTTCCAATTTTCATTTGGAAATCAAGGTCCCAGAGTCTGGAGGAAGAGTGGAGAGGCCACAATCCAAGCTGCTTGAGGTCTAGTGTGAAGTTTCCACAATCAGTGATGGTTTGGGGAGCCATGTCATCTGCTGGTGTAGGTCCACTGTGTTTTATCAAGACCAAAGTCAGCGCAGCCGTCTACCAGGAAATTGTAGAGCACTTCATGCTTCCCTCTGCCGACAAGCTTTTTGGAGATGGAAATGTCATTCTCCAGCAGGACTTGGCTCCTGTCCACACTGCCAAAAGTACCAATACCTGGTTTACACACAACAGTATCACTGTGCTTGATTGGCAGCAAACTCGCCTGACCTTAACCCCATAGAGAATCTATTATAATCTATGGGGTATTGTCAAGAGGAAGATGTGAGACACCAGACCCAACAATGCAGACGAGCTGAAGGCTGCTATCAAAGCCATCTGGGCTTCCATAACACCTCAGCAGTGCCACAGGCTGATCGCCTCCATGCCGTGCCGCATTGATGCAGTAGTTGATGCAGAAGGAGCCCCGACCAAGTATTGAGGGCATTTGCTGAACATACATTTCAGTAGGCCAACATTTCGGATTTTAAAAACATATTTCAAGCTGTTGTTATAAAGTATTCTAATTTACTGAGATAATGACTTTTGAGGTTTCATTGGCTGTAAGCCATAATCATCAACATTAACAGAAATAAACGCTTGGAATAGATCACTCTGTGTGTAATGACTCTATATAATATATGAGTTTCACTTTTTGTACTGAAGAACTGAAATAAATTAACTTTTTGATGATTTTCGAATTTAGTGAGATGCACCTGTAGCATAAATTACTAACACGTTTCAGCTCTCTTCTCACGGCAGTCAGTGTAGGGGGCAGCAGATACAGCCGAGCTGAGCTTTGTCTCATTACAAACACTTCTAGCTCTCCTCTCACAATGTTGTCAGCTCTGCTGTATTCCATCACTTACACTGACTGCTGTGAGATGAAAGCTGGAAGGGATTAGTAATATCTGTTCTACTGCCAGCATTTTGTAATCACACACAGGCTATCTACCATTGCATGTCTCACACAGGAGAAACCGGCTCTAAGCTATTGTGGGGGCGTGTTCTTCTTTCCCCTATATGTTGCCGCCTGCTTATGCTTGGTCAAGGTCATGCAGAGGAAGAAGTATACACCCTCAGTGAAAATCTCTGGTAACACTCCCTAATTATAACCTAAATTATACAAGTAAATATCTCTGCAATGGAGAGGAGAAATAAAAAAATAAAAACTACATTTCACTCAGCTCAGCAGCCACTATTCCATGATGTGACCAGTTTAACCTGCTCAAACTGGTAAAAGGTCTTCATTAATATGATGAAGGAGGAAAGGTGGTAACAGTTAAAGTAATAGAGGTGAAGAACAAAATTACTACATTCATGAAAAACATTTAATTGCATATTGATTTTGTTTATTTCTTTAAGCAATGGCCAATTATCTCAGGAACAATGGGACCATTGCTGTGGCCATCAACAGTACTCTTCTAAAGGTAAATATGGTGTAAGGATTACGTGTACATAAATATGTATTTTCATAGATACAGTTATGGCCAAAAGTGTTGCCCCCCCCCTTTGAAATTGTTCAAGAAAATGAAGTAATTCTCCCAGAAAATTATAGGTAATTATATATGATTTGTTATACATATATCTATTTCCTTTGTGTGTATTGGAATAACACAAATAAACTGAAAAAAACAAAAACAAATTGGACATAATTTCACACAAAAAGGGCATGACAAAGTTGTTGGCACCTCTCCAAAATCGTGGGTAAACAACTGTGTTTCAAGCATGAGATGCTTGTTCAAACTCACCTGTAGCAAGTAATAGGTGTGGGCAATATGAAGATCACACCTGAAACTAGATAAAAAGGGGAGATATTATGTATATATGTTGTTTTTCCTAGTGGAAGAATAAAAAACAATGGGACAAAAATATATTACATACCTAGTTTGCTGATACCAAAAAACTCAGGTTTGCAAGAGATGGCAGCCAGAGCCATTCAATTGAAAAGAGCAGTTCTGTTATGACCTTGGCCAAGGAGCTTCCATGTAGTTGAAAACTGTGATACTATGGTCTGTGGGGTTTCCAAATTCAGACACCTACCAAACATTAAAGAGTAATTATTTTTTTTATTTATTTTTCAAATTGTATGCTGCAGTGCTATTTTAATGTCCAGCTCATGCTCCTTTCAACAGCTTCTCTTCACAGCTCCATACACTATATTCATACAATCTCTGTACAGGAGTGCCCTGTCAAAGAATGGGGTGTGGAGCAAAGAGGCCGATACAGGGAAAGTCAAAATCACAAACTGTTTGAATATAGTGTACTGATTTTTACAGAGCAGCAGCTGAAAGCTTATAAGGGAGCATGAACTGGGCACTGAAGTACTGTAGCATAGTGTTTATATAAATAATACCACCATACTGATCATTAACAAGATCTTCTCTACTAAGACCAATATTACCCCCATATAGTGACCCTCTGGTGTTAGATTGTAGTTATACAACTGAGCTCTGTAAATAGTATATAATGTATAGTGTACAGATAAATCCAATGACTCACCAGTGATTATTCCAGTTGAAATAATTTTTCTTTTCTCTTTTATTCATCTGGCACAGATTAATATGACTTCTCCCAGCCATGACTCAAGTCTACAAAATTGAAACACACAGACATCTATGGCTGATGGCTTCTAAAGCACCCACCCCACTTTTTCCCCCACTTCTAAGCAAACTTTCTAGAGCCATAGAGCTATGTCATGCCTGATACAGAACCTGTACCTCCTGCCCCCCCACAGTAACAGTATCCCCCAATATATGATATATTACAGGAGTGATGTTCCCCTTTGTGACCCTCTCACAGTAGAAAGGTTTCCCTTGGTGGCCCCCATACTCTAATAATGTCCACATTCTGGCCCCATAGTCTAATAATGTCCCCACTGCGGCTTCCCATCTACTATATAATCGGCTTATCCCGTCTGTCTGTCCGTCCAGGAAATCCTGCGTAGCGGATTGGTCCGGCCACAGCCAATCAGCGACGCGGGATTTCATAACAAGATGGCGGCCGTTAGCGGCTCATCTGCCGCACGGAGGTCAGCGGTGATGCAGCCGGGAGATGACCGGCGCTAGCAGGTCATCTCCCGGCTGCTCGCAGCAGAAGTACCCGCACAGGCAGCGCCGCTCCCCGGTCCTCACTAACAAGGTTCACTGATTGGTGGCGTCCGCCGGCCAATTGGCGCCGGATTTAAAATAAGTACGCCACCATCGGGAGATAGCAGGGCTGACTCCGCCCATGTGGTCATGTGACTCACCAACTGACCATGACGTACTGAACATGTTTTGTCAGTCACAGTGTGTGATGTACTTCTGTCACGTTCAATGAATACGTTCTGTCAGTCACAGTGCGACATAGTTCAGTCACGTTTACTAAACACTGTCAGTCAGAGTGTGATGTACTTCTGTCACGTTCAGTGAACACGTTCTGTCAGTCACAGTGTGACGTACTTCTGTCACGTTTACTGAACATGCTCTGCCAGTCACAGCGTGCTGAACAGACTATTTAATTAACCCCCCAATGTATCCCCCCGGGGCCCCTAATGAATTTTGTAATTACATTATGTTGTCAATTCTGCTTGTGACAACATCGCTGACCAACGCACGCGCATTCATTGACAGAGCGCGCGGTGGATGCTGGGTGTGACACGATGGGGGATAACCCCGCCCACAGCCCATCATTCACCGTGGTAGGTGGAACAGGAGACCCCTGGCTGCAGCCGCAAATAGTCGTGATGTAAGCGGAAGCAAGAGCTGGCTGCAGCCGGGGGAATTACGTGCTGGCTGTGCGTGGTCAGCAATGTTGTCACAAGCAGAATTGACAACATGACGTAATTACAAAATTAATTAGGGGCCCCGGGGGGGATACATTGGGGGGTTAATTTAAAGTAGTGCACAACCCATTTAACCCCTTAATAACATCTGACGTACTAATACGCGTCTGTGCCCTGGGACTTAAGAGCCAGACCCGTATTAGTACGTCATGGCGATCGCGCGCGCACACAGGCTGTGCGGGCGCGATCGCCGCCGGGTGTCAGCTGATTGTCACAGCTGACACCCGGTACTATGTGCAGGGAGCGGTCCTGCACCGCTCCCAGCACATTAACCCCCGCGATGCTGCGATCGAAGTCGATCGAAGTCGATCGCGGCATTGCGGGGGCAAGGGGAGGTGATCGGCGATACTCACCTCCTCTTTCGGCTTCCAGCGCAGTCTGCAAAGGCTTCCCGGGTGTTGCCATGACGACCCGATGTCGTCATGACAACATCCGGGTCACCAGATAGCAGGAAGATTGCTTGGGCATGCGCAGTGCATCTCCAAGCAATCTTCACACTGTGCACTTCTGACAGCCTTCATGGCATAGGGATGGTGCTTCTGTTATGTTCTGCTACCAGAGCTAAGGAAAGAGAGGAGATCTGTCCCTACGATAGAACTCAGCTGAATCCCTACGATGTAACAGGGGACCTGATCCTGCGATGAGACCTGCTAAAGTCCTAAGCTAGTCTGTACGGAGACCTATAGATGTGGGGAAGGAATCCCTACAAGTACTAAGGACTGGGAGGAATATGGGACACCTCCTAACAGAAATAGTAGCAGACAGACGAACAAACAAAATATATAGAACATAGAGGTCAGTAGACCAAGCAAACTAACAGAGCAAGACACAGAGCACAGGCTAGCTAGAAAGTAGATATACAATGAAGTCCAGCAAAGCCAGAAGGGCGGAGCAGGATTAAATAGGCCAACAAGGTCATGTGACCAGCAAAGGAAAAAAAACCTAAGAGCAAGGTTCTAACAGTACCCCCCCTTCTAAGAGGATCCTCCGGATCCCCTAGGACCAGGCTTATCAGGAAATCTCCTGTGAAACGCTCTGATAAGTCTGGACGCGGAAACATCATCCGACCTCACCCAAGAGTTATCCTCGGGACCGAAACCTTTCCAGGCCACAAGATACTGCAAACTACCTCTATACCGTCTAGAGTTAAGGATGCGAGAAATTTCATATTCCCCGTCCTCCGCCACCGGAGGAACAGAGGCAGAGGCGTCACAATCCGATACAACAGCTTTTTTCAACAGAGAGACATGAAATACCGGATTAATTCTCCAGGAGGTAGGAACCTCCAACCTAACAGCAGATTGGTTAACAACCTGAAGCACCTTAAAGGGCCCTACAAACTTGGGACCCAATTTCTTTGAAGGAATCCTCAACCGCAGATTCCTAGAGGACAACCAAACCATGTCACCAACAGCGAACAAAACCTCCTGTCGTTTCCTATCAAAGTAGTCTTTAGATTTTCTGTTGGCCTCCTGAAGATTACCACGCACATCCGTCCAAACTCTCTCCAAATCACCGGAAAAATTCTCCTCCTCAGGCACGGCAGATCCCAACTTGGAGAACGACCCAAACGACGGATGTCTCCCAGAACAACAAAAAAAAGGCGAACAACCAGCAGAAGAAGATGTATGATTGTTCAGAGCAAATTCAGCAAGTGGCAGAAACTCAGACCACCCCTCTTGATTGTCTGCCACAAAACAACGCAAGAACTGCTCAACATCCTGGTTTTTCCTTTCTGTCTGGCCATTAGATTCAGGATGATATCCGGACGAGAACGACAAATGAACTCCCAACCTATCACAAAAGGCACGCCAAAAACGAGCCACGAACTGAGGACCCCTATCAGAAACAATGTCAGTAGGAACGCCATGAAGTCTGACAATTTCCTTGACAAAGGCCTTAGCGAGAATTTTAGCGCAGGGCAGTTTGACGAAAGGAACCAAGTGACACATCTTGCTAAAACGGTCCACGACCACCCAGATGACAGTAAAACCCTCAGAGGGGGGAAGGTCAGTTATAAAGTCCATAGCCAAATGTGTCCAAGGAGCACTGGGAACCTCCAAAGGACAAAGCAACCCCGCAGCAGGAGTATGTGAGGACTTAGATCTAGCACATATAGTACATTGACGCACCCACTTAATGACTTCCTTCTGCCATCCAGGCCACCAAAAACTGCGACCCACCAGTCTCTTGGTCTCAGAGATTCCGGGATGACCTGCCAACCGAGATTCGTGACACTCAACAAACAAATCTCTCCTAAAGGTCCCAGGCACAAACAACCTCCCATGAGGAGTGTTAGAAGGGGCATTCTCCTGTGCTTTAAGAATCTCATTTTCCAAAACGGAGTCCAAAGCAGCTATCACAACACCTTCTTGTAAAATGTTCTCCTCTTTCTCAGCACCGACTATGGGAGAAAAACTGCGAGACAAGGCATCCGCCTTAACATTCTTAGTACCAGGGATGTAAGTAACGGCGAAATTAAACCGCGAGAAAAACAGTGCCCACCTAGCCTGACGGGCATTCAGGCGCTTGGCAGCATCAAGATATATCAGATTTTTATGATCCGTAAGAACCTGAACGGGAAATTCCGCACCTTCCAAGAAGTGGCGCCAGTGTTCAAATGCGAGTTTAATAGCCAATAATTCCCGATTACCAATATCGTAATTCAGTTCAGTCTCCAAAAAATTTTTTGAAAAAAAGGCACAGGGATGTAATCCATCCCCGTTATCCTGAGACAATACTGCGCCAACCCCCACAGAGGAAGCATCAACCTCAACCAAAAACGGCCTAGTAACATCAGGCTGCATAAGGATGGGAGCAGAGGTGAACCTCTCCTTGAGATACACAAAAGCTTCAATGGCCTCAGAAGACCACTGAACCGCATCAGCACCTTTCCTGGTGAGATCAGTCAGAGGTTTGACAATACTAGAAAATTTTTTTATGAATTTTCTGTAGTAATTGGCGAAACCCAAAAACCTCTGTATCGATTTCAAACCAATAGGCCTAGGCCATTCCTGCACAGCCTGAACCTTAACCGGATCCATCTCAAAACCTTTGCTGGAGATAATGTAGCCCAAAAAACTAATTCTCTGTACAGCGAACTCACATTTCTCCAGCTTAGCAAAAAGCGAATTGTCCATTAATAACTGTAATACCTCACGCACGCTCCGCCAATGAGACTCCAGATCCGGCGAATAAATCAAAATGTCATCCAAATACACAACCACATTTTTACCGATCAAAGGTCTAAGGATGTCATTAATCAGATTCTGAAAAAATGCAGGAGCATTAGTAAGACCAAAAGGCATAACCAGATTCTCAAAATGACCCACAGGAGTGTTAAAAGCAGTCTTCCATTCGTCACCCTCCTTCATGCGCAACAGATTGTATGCCCCCTTAAGGTCAATTTTAGAGAACCACTTGGCCCCCATTAACTGGTTAAACAGATCAGGAATCAATGGCAGTGGGTAAGGATTGCGTACAGTAATTTTGTTAATCTCACGAAAATCCAGACAAGGACGTAAACCGCCGTCCTTTTTTTTTACAAAAAAAAATCCAACCGCCACAGGAGACTTAGAGGGCCTAATGTGACCGGCGGCCAAACTTGTCTGTATGTATTCCTCCAAAGCCTTCCTCTCAGGAATAGTAAGGTTAAATAAACGACTTTTAGGAAGAGTCGCTCCAGGGACAAATTCAATAGAACAATCATAGTCTCTATGGGGAGGCAAAACCTGCGATTCCTTCTCAGAAAAAACTCTCCAAAAATCCTGAATAGGAACAGGCAATTCTCCCCTATCCAAAGCTGCAATACGCCCGTTACAACACTTGTCATAACATTTATGGCTCCAGGATTTAATTTCACTGGTAGACCAATCCAGTACAGGATTGTGAAATTTTAACCAGGGCAATCCCAATATTACTGGAGAAGGCAAGTTATTCAACACTACCAAATCCAATTTCTCATGGTGAACACCATTAATAGTGAGAGGAAATTCACAGACCTTGAGAGTAATATTCTTCAAAGGGGAACCATCCACAGAAACCACAGCAATGGGGGATGATAAAGGTTCAGGTTTTAAATTGAGTCTTTCCACGAATCCCCCATCAATTACATTCAGAGTAGACCCGCAATCAACAAACACCCGAAATTCCATTAATTTTTTCTGAGCAATCGTGGAAGCCGCTAAAAATATACCCTTGGAATTTAAACAGGCAATACGGGCATGACTGACCTTTTTTTTTTCTTTCTTCATACGAAGCTCACAGCCTTTAATCAAATGACCAGATTTTCCGCAATAGAAACACAAGCCTTCAGAAAATCGACGGTCTTTTTCTTGAGAGCGAGGTGCCACCGATCCAATCTCCATCGGTTCACCACTGTTAGTACACACATTCTCATAACCAGAAACTGACATAGCAGAGGATTTGCTCTCATTAACCCTTGCACGCAGTCTTCTATCCACCCGTATAGCTAATTGCATAGCCTGTTGCAAATCTTCAGGTGTAGGATAAGCAATTAGCAGGTCTTTAACCCTTTCACTGAGCCCAGCAAGAAATAGACTTTTCAGAGCAGAATCGTTCCACCCCGTTTGAGTAGACCAACGACGGAAATGAGTACAATATTTTTCCACATTACCTGATCCCTGTTTTAAACGTCTCAACTCAGTCTCAGCTGATGCGACACGGTCAGGATCATCATATAATAGTCCCAAAGCAGAAAAAAAACTATCCACTGATCTGAAGCATGTATCACTAGGTTGCAAAGAAAAGGCCCACTCCTGAGGCTCTTTGCGCAAAAGTGACATTATGAACCCTACGCGCTGGGATTCATCCCCAGAGGACTTAGGTCTCAAACGAAAATACAATAAGCAAGCATTTTTAAATGAAAAAAATTCTCGGTGTTCACCAAAAAATAAATCCGGCAAACATACCTTAGGCTCCAAGAAATGTGCTCCAGGACAGTTACTCACGTGCTGACGGAGCTCGGCCACCTCCAGAGAGAGTCCCTGCAGGCGATGAGCCAAATCCTGAACCGACACCATGATGGAACAGAAAAATCTTTCCTTAGAGAATTTGCAGGCTGGACTTACTGTTATGTTCTGCTACCAGAGCTAAGGAAAGAGAGGAGATCTGTCCCTACGATAGAACTCAGCTGAATCCCTACGATGTAACAGGGGACCTGATCCTGCGATCAGACCTGCTAAAGTCCTAAGCTAGTCTGTACGGAGACCTATAGATGTGGGGAAGGAATCCCTACAAGTACTAAGGACTGGGAGGAATATGGGACACCTCCTAACAGAAATAGTAGCAGACAGACGAACAAACAAAATATATAGAACATAGAGGTCAGTAGACCAAGCAAACTAACAGAGCAAGACACAGAGCACAGGCTAGCTAGAAAGTAGATATACAATGAAGTCCAGCAAAGCCAGAAGGGCGGAGCAAGATTAAATAGGCCAACAAGGTCATGTGACCAGCAAAGGAAAAAAAACCTAAGAGCAAGGTTCTAACAGCTTCATTCCCGTGCCATGCAGGCGATCAGAAAAAAAAAAGTGAAAGTCCCAGAGTGGGACAAAGTAATAAAGTGTATAAACTGTGTGAAAGAGGAAAAAAAAAAAAAAGGTGCAAAAATATTATAAAAAAATAAAAAAAATAATACACTAAAAATAAAAAATATAATGTACCCATCAATAAATATTATTATAAAAAAAAAAAACAACAAACAATAAAAGTACACATATTTGGTATCGCCGCGTCCGGAACAACCCGACCTATAAAACGGTCCCACTAGTTAACCCCTTCAGTGAACACGGTAAAAAAAAAAAAAAAAAACGAAGCAAAAAACAATGCTTTATCACCATACCGCCAAACAAAAAGTGGAATAACACGCGATCAAAAAGACGCATATAAATAAAAATGATACCGCTGAAAACGTCATCTCGTCCCGCAAAAAACAAGCTGCCATACAGCTCCATCAGCCGAAAAATAAAAAAGTTATAGCTCTCAGAATAAAGCGATGCTAAAAAATATTTTTTTCTATAAAATAGCTTTTATTGTGTATAAGCGCCAAAACATAGAAAAATGATACAAATGTGGTACCGCTGTAAACGTACTGACCCGAAGAATAAAGCTACCTCATCAATTTTACCACACGCGGAACAGAATAAGAAAAAAAAAAAAAAACAATTCCTGAATTGTTGTTTTTTGTTTATTCTGCCTCCCAAAAATCGGAATAGAAAGCGATCAAAAAATGTCACGTGCCTGAAAATGGCACCAATAACAACGTCAAGTCATCCCGCAAAAAACGAGCCGTCACATGACTGTCTGCCAAAATCTGGAAAAATTATAGCTCTCAAAATATGGCGATGCAAAAACTAGATTTTACAAAAAATGCGTCTTTTAGTGTGTGACAGCTGTCAGTCATAAAAACCCCATATGATTCTGGCATTGCTGTAATCACACCGACCTGAAGAATAAAGTCGTCTAATCACTTATGCCGCACAAGGAACGGCGTCAAAAATAAACTCTTGGGTTAGGATTGGGCTAGGGTTAGGGCTGGGTTTGGGGCTAGGGTTGTGCTGGGGCTAGGGTTGTGCTGGGGCTAGCGTTGTGCTGGGGCTAGGGTTGTGCTGGGGCTAGGGTTGTGCTAGGGCTAGGGTTGTGCTAGGGCTAGGGTTGTGCTAGGGTTAGGGCTGGGGTTGGTTTTTTTTTCAAAAGTAAGAAAAAAAGATGACGATATGGCGACTAGTGTTGAGAGCAAGTGCTCGCTACTTGAGTTTGCATCGGGTGCTCTGGTATGCATTGAGTATCGTGGGTATTTGAGTGACATGCTCGAGTCTCTGCCCCATATGCTTCGCGGCCAAAAAACTTTACGGGGATTGCCTGCCATGCACGAGCGATCCCCGCATGTTTTTTTTTGGGTGTCTAATAACCGTGAAACATGTGGAGCAGGGACTCGAGCATGTCACTCGAGCACACGCTGTACATGGTGCATACCTGAGTACCCGATGCAAACTCAAGTAGCGAGCACTTGCGCTCAAGAATAATGACAACTTATTCAATATGAGGACCTAATGTAAACAAATTCTGTGCCGTACCTCTGGGTTCAAAATGTTCACTATACACCTTAATAAAATCCTTGAGGGGTATAGTTTCCAAAATGGGGACACTTGTGGGGGAGCTCCACTGTTTAGGCACATCACGGGCTCTCCAAACGCGACATGGTGTCCGCTAACAAATTGAATGGAAAATCGGCTCAAATTGTTAGCGGACGCCATGTTGCGTTTGGAGAGCCCCTGTGTGCCCAAACATTGGAGCTCCCCCACAAGTGACCCCATTTTGGAAACTAGACCCCCCAAGGCACCTATCTAGATGCATAGTGAGCACTTGGAACCCCCAGGTGCTTCACAAATTGATTCGTAAAAATGAAAAAGTGAAAAAAAAAAAACACTTTTTCATTTTTATGAATCAATTTGTGAAGCACCTGGGGTTCCAAGTGCTCACTATGAATCTAGATAGGTGCCTTGGGGGGTCTAGTTTCCAAAATGGGGTCACTTGTGGGGGAGCTCCAATGTTTGGGCACACAGGGACTCTCCAAATGCAACATGATATCCGCTAACAAATTGAGCCGACAATTTGTTAGCGGATATCATGTTGCATTTGGAGAGTCCCTGTGTGCCCAAACATTGGAGCTCCCCCACAAGTGACCCCATTTTGGAAACTAGACCCCCCAAGGCACCTATCTAGATGCATAGTGAGCACTTGGAACCCCAGGTGTTTCACAAATTGATTCATAAAAATGAAAAAGTGGTTTTCTTTTCACTTTTTCATTTTTACGAATCAATTTGTGAAGCACCTGGGGGTTCCAAGTGCTCACTATGCATCTATAAAGGTGCCTTGGGGGGTCTAGTTTCCAAAATGGGGTCACTTGTGGGGGAGCTCCAAAGTTTGGGCACACAGGGGCTCTCCAAACACAACATGGCGTCCGCTAATTATTCAAGCAAATTTTACAATCAAAAAGTCAAATGGCGCTCCTTCCCTTCCGAGCCCTGCCGTGCGCCCAAACAGTGTTTTTTCCCCAAATATTGGGTATCTGTGTGCCCAGGGGAAATTGCACAACAAATTTTGGGGTCCATTTTTTCTTGTTACCCCTGTGAAAATAAAAAAAATTGGGTCTAAAGTAACATTATTGTGAAAAAAGTTAAATGTTCATTTTTTTCTTCCACATTCAAAAAATTCCTGTGAAGCACCTGAAGGGTTAATAAAGTTCTTGAATGTGGTTTTGAGCACCTTGAGGGGTGCAGTTTTTAGAATGGTGTCACTTTTGGGTATTTTCTGTCAAAAAGACCTCTCCAAGTGACTTCAAATGTGATGTGGTCCCTAAAAAAATGGTTTTGTAAATTTTGTTGGAAAAATGAGAAATCGCTGGTCAACTTTTAACCCTTATAGCTCCCTAACAAAAAAAAATTTGGTTCCAGAATTGTGCCGATGTAAAGTAGACATGTGGGAAATGTTATTTATTAACTCTTTTGTGTGACATATCGCTCTGTTTTCAGGGCTTAAAAATTAAAATTTTGAAAATTGCAAAATTTTCAAAATTTTCGCCAAATTTCCGTTTTTTTCACAAATAAACGCAAGTGATATCGAAGAAATTTTTCCACAATCATGAAGTACAATATGTCACGAAAAAACAATCTCAGAATCAGGGGGATCCGTTGAAGCGTTCCAGAGTAATTACCTCATAAAGTGACAGTGGTCAGAATTGTAAAAATTGGCCCGGTCATTAACGTGCAAACCACCCGCGGGGCTTAAGGGGTTAAACACTGCTTCGCTGATTAGTCGCGCCCGGTCGGCCGCATACATATTCTAGAATATCCGATGCGTTAGAATCGGGCCACCATCTAGTACTATAATAATCTCCCCATTGTGACCCCCCTATGTCAATAATGGCATCCATTCTTTAACAATTTCCCGCATTGGGGCCCCATTACACTAATAATGTCCCCACAGTGAACCTCTTCAAAAAGCTATTTAAAAGTTGGGTCCTTTTGCCTGACTTTAGGGACATTTCTGTTAATAAGCTATATTTATTAAAATTACTAGTTTGTAGATGTTCATTAATTTTTTAGATACTCTTTAACTTCCTCCTTCCTAATCAATCCTATCTTTAAAAGTAAGGCAACCCTTATCATAGTTACTCCATAAATAACTTATAATCTGCACTGTAAGAATTATACTTCTATTTTTTTTGTATTTTACTAGTTTATCTAGCATGAAAAAGGCTCAACTGTTATGTATTTCAGGTGTATATGTGTGTATAGCTATCACAGGAACGTGACTTTATTATACCCTAACATATTCTGTACGTCCTAAGCACAACCACTAAGGAACTACTGCAAACTGGACCCCTAAGCAAACTTCTCATAGCCTGAGCAAACAAATGCTGGTACTGCCATGCTGAAGTTACCACTATTTTATAGACTTACCCCAGGCATTTTTTGTTGCAACAGATCACACGTTTTTTGTGAGCCTCACAAGATTTTTTTTTATTCCTTTTAATTATGTAAATTATTATTATTTATTATCAATTATTATAGCGCCATTTATTCCATGGAGCTTTACATGTGAAAAAGGGGTATACATAATAAAAACAATTACAAAAATCTTTAACAAAGCGTGACGACTGGTAAAGGAGGAGCGAGGACCCTGCCCGCGAGGGCTCACAATCTACAAGGGATGAATGAGGATACAGTAGGTGAGGGAAGAGCTGGTCGTGCAGCAGTATGGTGGAGCAATGGTTACTGCAGGTTGTAGGCTTGTCGGAAGAGGTGGGTCTTCAGGTTCCTTTTGAAGGTCTCCATGGTAGGCGAGAGTCTGATATTTGGGGTAGAGAGCTCCAGAGTAGGGGGGATGCACGGGAGAAATCTTGTATGCGATTGTGGGAAGAGGAGATAAGAGGGGAGTAGAGAAGGAGACATTGTATGGTAAAATGAATAGCATCATTCAAAACTACACCTTGTCCTGGAGAAAAAAAAAGTACCACAATGTTGACAGATAAATAAAAATGTTATGGCTCTCGGATGAAGGGGAGAATAAAACGGAAAAGCAAAAACAGAAAGTAGCCTGGTCAGGAAGGGGTTAACAAAGAAAAATTTAAGCTGTTTTTCAATGGTATGATTCAAGAGAATGAGGAGAGGAAGTGGAGATAAGTTAAAGAAGCATGTTTTTACTGATAAGATGTGTTGCAAAGTTCCTTATATTCACTCTAGCTGCTGATTTAGGCTAAAAGTTTAGTGACCATTTAAAATATCCAATTGAACCTCAAGCTCCCATGTAAGTATTGGTTTACTCACAGGTACAATGGGAATACAGAGGAGATTATTATTATTATAGCGCCATTTATTCTATGGCGCTTTACATGTGAAAAAAGGGGGTACACATGATAAAAACAATTACAATAATCTTGAACAAAACAAGTAACCGACTGGTACGGAGGAGCGAGGACCCTGCCCGCGAGGGCTCACAGTCTACAAGGGATGGGTGTGGATACAGTAGGTGAGGGTAGTGGTGGTCGTGCAGCGGTATGGTGGAGTGGTGGTTACTGCATGTTGTAGGCTTGTAGGAAGAGGTGGGTCTTCAGGTTCCTTTTGAAGGTTTCCACGGTAGGCGAGAGTCTGATATGTTGGGGTAGAGAGTTCCAAAGTAGGAGGAAGCATGGGAGAAATCTTGCATGTGATTGTGGGAAGAGGAGATAAGAGGGGAGTAGAGAAGAAGATCTTGTGAGGATCGGAGGTTGCGTGCAGGTAAGTATCGAGAGGTCACAGATGTATGGAGGAGACAGGTTGTGGATGGCTTTGTATGCCATGGGTAAGGTCTTCAACTGGAGTCTCTGAGTAATGGGGAGCCAGTGAAGGGAGTGACAGAGGGGAGAGGCCGAGGAATAGCGGGGGGACAGGTGGATTAGTCGACCAGCAGAGTTTAGGATAGACTGGAGGATGGATTGGACCACGTTCTTCAAACATCGAAGACTGAATTTTGAATAGCATAGCTGCAATATAGACTGCAACTATACATTTGAGATTCTTGGTACATATTTTGATCAATTTGCATAAACCCACAAGCCAATCTCTTGAGATTAGATCATACAATAATAGTCTGACTTCTGCTGGGCCTAGGCCTACAGGTTTAAAGGACAGGTAGGAGTCCAGCATCGTAGAGATGTAAGAGTGCTTTGTCACTACTCACCAAATGTACACAGAAAGAAATGAAAAATTGACAAGCATTTCCGAGCAAAATGCAAATGGGTGTACACAATTTGATCAAAATGTGCTCTACATACCTCAAATTTTTAAATACAATTTATTTAACAGCAATGCAATTCAAAATTCACATATTCAACGTTTCCACAAACCTCAGTATCATAGCAATCTGAAGCTGTACATTTATTTACGGTTATTTTGCTGGGAAGTGCTTGTCAATGTTGTTGTTTTTTCCCTACAGAAGTGAATATCATTGAACTCTACAGTAGATATGACTAATCTAATCATAAATTATTCTTTAAATTAATACAGGATTACATAGGAGGAGTGATTGAACAGAAATCATGTGAGCCAAACTCTGTAAATCATGCAGTTTTACTAGTGGGGTATCATTTAAAAGGTAATAATAAAACCTATTTCATGTCTAGTTGCGGTAGTTCCGAATATGAGGTGTCCATAACATGCTTTAAACAAGTTACCTGATCACTGATTTCTTTTCTGTTAGGGATTATTTTGCACAAAGCATTGTTTTAGAAAAAATGCCATGTTTTTGTAGCAGTATCTTGCGCTAAAGAGGAAATATATTGTTAGCAATTCTAAAGTTCATGGCTATGAGACTTTTTATTCTTAGCCTAAATTGTAAAACTATAGTAAATGATAGATGGCTGGAGTGCAAATGTAGTAATTCCATAAAAAAAAAAAAAAGAAGAAATAATTATTAAAACTCAATTAATATACAGTTGTGGTAACAAGAGAAAAATTCCTTAGCCAGCGGTGTAACTAGAGTCCAATGGGCCCTGGCGCAAAATTTGGACCTTGGAACCCACCTGCATTTTGGTCAGATGTATGAGGCCTTGTAGCATTCTAGATCCTAAAAAGACATATGTGCTCACCCCCCATATGATGATGTCCCCATCCAGGGCCCCTTCCAGTAATAATGTCTCCCATACTGGTATAATGTTCCCCCCCATCCTAAGCCCCTTCCAGTAAGGAATGTTCCCCATCCTGGACCCCTTCCTGGTACAATGTTCTGCCATCCTGGTCCCTTCCTTGTACAATGTCCCCGATGCTGCTGCTCTTCCCCAACACATTTTAAAAATAAATAAACAATTTTTCTTACCTTTCTCCACTTTCACGACACAGAGGCTGGCAGTGGACTTCCCGTGCCAGTCAAGGGAGGCACATGACGTTAAAGCCATGCGCTGTCAGTGAAGGGCACACTGGCATCAGCAGCTGGCCTCTGATTGACTGGCAGTGTATATTGCAGTGCTGGCAGCCAGTGGGTCTCTTCGCCGCAACACATTTCAGCTGAATGTGCGTTTTCGGACACACCTATAGCTAGCTTGCTTGAGGAGTCTTTTGGAGCAGGTCACTGGAAGTTGTGATTGTTTATACTATATACTGCAATTTTATAGTATAGTATTGCAGGCACACAAGTGGTCAAAATTGTTGGTACCCCTCGTTTAATGAAAGAAAAACCCACAATGGTCACAGAAATAACTTGAATCTGACAAAAGTAATAATAAATTAAAAATCTATGAAAATGAACAAATGAAAGTCAGACATTGCTTTTCTGCTTCTACAGAATTTAAAAAAAAATTAAACTCATGAAATAGGTCTGGACAGAAATGATGGTACCCCTGAAAATAATGTGACAAAAGGGACATGTTAAATCAAGTTGTGTCCACTAATTAGCATCACAGGTGTCTACAATCTTGTAATCAGTCAGCGGGCCTGTATATAGGGCTACAGATACTCACTGTGCTGTTTGGTGACATGGTGTGTACCACACTCAACATGGACCAGAGGAAGCAAAGGAAAGAGTTGTCTCAGGAGATTAGAAAGAAAATTATAGACAAGCATGTTAAAGGTAAAGGATATAAGACCATCTCCAAGCAGCTTGATGTTCCTGTGACTACAGTGGCACATATTGTTCATTTTCATAGATTTTTAATTTATTATTACTTTTGTCAGATTTGAGTCATTTATGTGACCATTGTTGGTTTTTCTTTCATTAAACGAGGGGTACCAACAATTTTGACCATGTGTGTATATAGCGGTAATAACAATGTCCTAAGAAACCCAGCCTGTTAAGTACTGAAATGGTTTCATGCCATGTGAATGTGCCAGTGAAATAACGCTTTCAGCATTTGACCACGGCATTAACAGCAGCAATGAGAGCTGCCTCCTCTTGCTGCTGTATGAAGCAGGTGCAGACTGAACAAAACAACTGGTACTTGTATGGAGCGACCTCAGCTACTGAGCAGACGCCATACACCCCCAGCGCCCATATAACATATTTATATTTTATGGTCGCGAAGAGGCTAAGGACCTTTTATGGATGATAGGAGAAGACTTTAATAACTGTGGCCCTTTACTTCCGCCTTACCGACATGTTTTTATCAGAAAGTTCACAACTATTGTTCATCGGCTTGATCTAATTTTTTTTATATATGCATAATGTTTAGAATTTTCTGGCATTCAGTTTTAAGAATTGACATTAGCGATATTAGCATGGTTCGATAATTTGCTGCTTTTAGCCAAGGAGGCTCACCTACAATAAGCCAGATAAGACATTTAAAGTGACATGCAAACTGAATAGTATTTTTTATTTTACTAGATAAGAAACAACCTCATTGGATCTTAAAAAACAGCTGGGGGGAAGATTGGGGAGAAAATGTAAGTATTAGCCCATGGCCCCACTATCAGTATTTGGTCAGTATCTTTTCTCAGGAGTGGAAGCCAAAACCAGATGAGGAACAATCAGAGAAAAGGTATAATAGAAAAAGTCACCAATTCTACATTTATCACCCACTCCTGGTTTTGACTCCCACTCCTGAGAAAAAATACTGACTGAATACTGACCAAATACTGATAGTGGGGTCGTGGCCTTAGTTGTACTATTTGGTTTTTGGGCCTCACTTTGACAGTATTCTTTATGCAGTAGAAATAAACTGGTTACATAATTCCGCAGTACCCTGATGCGAATACCAAACATTTAGAGGTTTTTTTTTTTACTATTTTAGTGACTTAAACAATTCTGAACTGATTTTATATTTTAATAAGTCAGATTTTTATAGGGCTGGCAATTCCAAATATGTTTTTTTTATTTCTAACTGATAGGGTTGAGTCAATTTTTATTATCATCTTTTTTTATATTCCAATTTACTTTTGCAGTCCCCATAGGGAATGCTTGCTCACTTGTTCCTTATACTGGAATACTTCAGCATACAAAACAAACCAGAAGAGTACTAAGATGGTGATGACGTGTGTCTTCATCAGGCTTCTGAATGCCATGGTAATCCATCGGCAACCGGCGATTGCGTGGTAGGGTACTGATGGGCGCCCAAATGGATTTAATGGCACAACTTAAATGCAGCTGTCAGTGATAGACAGCAACTTTTAAAGGGCAAAGCAGCAGTGATCAGATCATCTTTCACGAATTGTTTGACAGCAGAAGGTTGAGAAACCTCCATCAGTTTTCTTTTTTCATTCGAAAAAAAACTGAAGATACTCTGACCAAACCTTGATGGTAAAAACAGCACTGACCAAACTCTGATAACACTCTGTTCAAAAACATTTCTAAAATTCGGACCGTTTTTTTGCGTTCAAGAAAAATCCCTGATGACTGAATGAACCCTAACATTTATCCATCTACTCCCGCATGTTGTGCTACTTTTACTGTAAACTATGATGGATTCTGTGATGGTGGATCTGCATGGCGTCTCCAACACGGATGTTAATAGAACCTTCAATGTTTATACATTAACTCTAATATGAATACTAACAATTGTTCTTTCTTTTACAGGGATTTTTTAAACTCCATTTTGGTTCGAACATGTGTGGTGTTACAACTTGGCCTCTAAGTGCTGTTGTTACCTACCCAGGATCCACATCTTACACATGTCCTCCCTAACAACATGTGCTTCAACTTCAATTCCTGTGCTACGCTAAAGGGGTTATTGGCAACCAACAATGACCAATCCAGGAGGGAGAATATGATAAAATAATAAAAGCATTACTTACCTGTTAAATGGCTTGTGCTCCACTGCTGGGTCTTAGTTTAGTGTGCAGCTAATGTGACTGCTGCAGCCAATCATCGCATCACAGGGGTGTGACCGCTGAGGCCAGTGATTGACTGCAGCACAGTAATCAACCAAGAATGGCGAGCAGCAGAGGAGTGGCAGTACTGGAGCAGCAAGTGATTTACCAGGTAAGAAATTATTATTTTATGGCATCCCCCAGCCTGGTTTTGTTATTCCAAGCCAGCCCCTTTTTTTGACAACCAGGAAAATATTGTTGTATCAAACTTAGTAATTAAATTAAATGTTAAATATACCAAGATGCGCTGCACTGCATTATATTAAACCTGCTTACGCTTGATTTATCTGCAAAATCAATGTGGAAAAATATTAGAGCATTTCTAGCAAATAAAAAAAAAAAAAAAAAAAGCCTTTTTTTCTGCATGTTTCCGGAAACTTGAATGACTGCCAATATAGCCACTGTCATAGCTCGCATACTTTCTGATTCAATATGTGGGTGAGAAATTAGTAACTAACACTGCACATCACCTGAAAACACCATCCCCACTGTCAAACATGGTGGGGATGCTTTTTTTTCAGTAGGGACAGGGAATGTGGTCAGAGTTGATGGACAGATGGATGGAGTTAGAAGCCAATCCTTGAGGAAAACCTGTTAGAAGCTGCAAAAGACTTGAGACTGAGGCATAGGTTTACCTTCTAGCAGGACAACAACCCTAAACATACTGCCAGAGCTACAATGGATGGTTTACATCAAAGCGTATTCATGTGTGTGAATGGCCCAGTCACAGTCCAGAACTAAATCCCATTGAGAATTTGTGGCAAGACTTGAAAATTGCTGTTTACAGACGTCTCCATCCAATCTCACTGAGTGAGAGTGAGTGTGCAAAGAAGAATGGGCCAAAATGTCAGCCTCTAGATGTGCAAAGCTGGTAGAGACAGACCCCAAAAGACTGCTGCTAAAATTAGTCCGACAAAAGTATCAGACTACAGGGGGCTGAATACAATTGCACGTCACAAATTTCAGATTTATATTTTAAATATTTAGAAAACCCTGTATCATTTCCTTTACACTTCACGAATACTTGCTACCTTGTGTTGGCATCACATGAAATCACAATTACAGCATGGGTTTAACATGACAAAATGTGGAAAAGTTCACGGGGTATGAATAATTTTTCAAGAGACTGTATATCAAGCTGCTGCAGCAATTTGGGATTGAGCGGCTTTCTGGTGTGTTATAGTGGTTATATAAAGATGTGACAGCTCTTGCATTTGGTAAATCATCGATTGGAGATGATCCATATTATATACCAGGTATTCTGTTACTTTTAATAGGGCTTCCAGGAGCAGACATGGCACATGCCACTCTGCCTAACAGGTCCCAGGGACATCGGTTTTCATCCACTCTCTCATACACAGTGCTCTAACCTTTTTTGCAGACACCCCCATGGTTGAGTTAGAAGGATTAGCTGTTTGCCGGGCACAAGAGTTCAGGTTAGAATAGTCAGCAAGGTCAAAACTAGAGACAAAATTAATAGCCAAAGAGTTGAACAGGGGAATAGCCTGGGTCAAGTCCAAGGGGTCAGGCAGAGACGAAAGGCAGATGTGTCAAAAAGTAGGCATCAAGAATTCCATTGTCATATCCAACAATGGGTCCATGGAGTTTCTTTAGTGTGTTCAATCAGAATAAAAGATCACTTAAGTTAAGGTGCAATGTGAACAAGTACGATAAGTTACATTGAACAGGTGTCACAAGGTTGAAAACAGCTGTTGGAGGGATAGGAGTAATAGTCTGCGCTGCTCTGCTAGATTCAAGAAAGCCAGGGATTAGATTACACGGTTTATTCTCAACGCGTTTTGAAATTGAACCAACTTCTTCAGCAGGAGAACCACAATGTGGCTCCTCCAATGAGTTTGTGGAGCGTTTTTGATACTGCAGATTTCCTGGAGAATTTTTGTATGAATTAGGTAAATTTAGTTACTTGCGCTCTTTGAGTGCCTGTTATGCACACGCCTGTACTGACTGGCGTGAGCGTGGTTAGTGATCCCACTGGACCATGAACAGAGGAGTGCCTGGAGGGGCGTGACTAAGTATCAACTCGGTCCGACCAAGGTCGCACGGCGGCTCAGTCAACTCCGTGAACCAGAGAGTAACCAAGCAGAGGGACCAGGTGTTACTCCAGGTCAGACCCCGGTCACAGCTGTTGACCCACACCGGGGAATGCAGGAACAGGCAGGTTAGGCTGGCATACTGACAGGCGGGTACTGGCAGGCACGGCTGGTATGCAAACAGGTGGGTACTGGCAGGCACGGCTGGTATACAGACAGGTGGATACTGGCAGGTAGAAACGCAGGCAGGATAGGGACCAGTACTGACTGGAATACAGGAACAGAGCCGCAGGTGCGGCAGACAAGCAGAGCAGAGCAAAACCTGCAGGTGAGGTAGACAAGCAGAGCAGAGCAAAACCTGCAGGTGCGGTAAACAAGCAGAGCAGAGCAAAACCCGCAGGTGCGGTAAACAAGCAGAGCAGAGCAAAACCCGCAGGTGCGGTAAACAAGCAGAGCAGAGCAAAATCCACAGGTGCGGTAGACAAGCAGAGCAGAGTAAAACCCGCAGGTGCGGTAGACAAGCAGAGCAGAGCAAAACCCGCAGGTGCGGTAGACAAGCAGAGCAGAGCAAAACCCGCAGGTGAGGCAGACAAGCAGAGCAGAGCAAAACCCGCAGGTGAGGTTAAAAGCAGAGCAGAGCAAAACCCGCAGGTGCGGTAGACAAGCAGAGCAGAGCAAAACCCGCAGGTGCGGTAGACAAGCAGAGCAAAGCAAAACCCGCAGGTGCGGTAGACAAGCAAAGAGCAAAACCCGCAGGTGCGGTAGACAAGCAAAGCAGAGCAAAACCCGCAGGTGCGGTAGACAAGCAGAGCAAAACTCGCAGGTGCGGTACACAAGCAGAGCAAAACCCGCAGGTGCGGTACACAAGCAGAGCAAAACCCGCAGGTGCGGTACACAAGCAGAGCAGAGCAAAACCCGCAGGTGCGGTAGACAAGCAGAGTAGAGCAAAATCCACAGGTGCGGTAGATAAGCAGAGCAGAGCAAAACCCGCAGGTGCGGTAGACAAGCAGAGCAGAGCAAAACCCGCAGGTGCGGTAGACAAGCAGAGCAGAGCAAAAACTAGCAGGTGTGGTAGACAAGCAGAGCAGCTACACACAAGGTACTTACAATGAAGTAGCAAGTGAACACTAAACTCACAAACAGAAGTACACAGACAATGAGTTGGCGTTAGGTGCAGGTTCAGACACTGCAGGAAAAAGGAGATTTTTGTGTACTCACCGTAAAATCTCTTTCTCTTAGCCTCTAATTGGGGGACACAGGACCATGGGTGTTATGCTGCTGTCCACTAGGAGGCGACACTATGCATAATCTGAAAAAGATTAACCGTGGCTCCTCCTCTGCAGTATACACCCCTGGACAGCATCAGCCTTCTCCAGTTTTGTGCAAAAGCATTAGGAGGAACGTAACATGAATAACATAACACCATGCCTATAAGAAGGCAACTATGTACGAGCTCAAAAAAACAATATGAGAACTCAACATAACGGCCCGGAACGGGCGACAGGGTGGGAGCTGTGTCCCCCAATTAGAGGCTAAGAGAAAGAGATTTTACAGTGAGTACACAAAAATCTCCTTTATGCTGTCGCCTCATTGGGGGACACAGGACCATGGGACGTCCCAAAGCAGTCCCTGGGTGGGAAGCAATGGACGAATATTGTGTAGACAGGCCCCTACAATTGGGGTACCGCCGCCTGCAGAACACGTCTACCCAGGCTCACGTCTGCTGAGGACTGGGTATGAACCCTATAGTGTTTGGTAAACGTGTGTAGGCTAGTCCAGGTGGCTGCCTTATACACTTGTTGTGCCAAAGCCTGGTGCCGAATGGCCCAGGAGGCCCCTACCGCACGTGTAGAGTGTGCCGTAATACCTGCTGGAAGAGGAGAATTTTTGAGGCGGTTGGACTCTTGTATGGTGGATTTGATCCACCTGGCAAGTGTAGCTTTGGAAGCTGGCAGACCCTTGCGGCCGCCTTCCAGGAGAAGGAAAAGAGAATCAGACTTCCGGAAGGGCGCAGTCCTAGACACATAGATACGCAATGCCCTGACAAGGTCAAGCGTATGCAGAGCCTTCTCCACTCTATGAACCGGGACCGGACAGAGGGATGGCAGTGAAATTTCCTCATTGAGGTGGAAGTTGGACACAACCTTCGGAAGGAAGGATGGGACCGTACGGAGAACTACCTTGTCCTGGTAAAAAGCCAGGAAGGGCCGTCTGCAGGAGAGTACTGTCAGTTCAGACGCCCTGCGTAGCGAGGTGATTGCCACCAGGAAAACCACTTTCTGGGATAGAAGGCAGAGTGGGACTTCCCTAAGGGGTTCAAAGGGTGTTTCCTGCAATGCTGTCAGCACCAGGTTGAGGTCCCACGTTTGTAGTGGTCGTCTGTAGGGGGGAACCAATCGGGAAACCCCCTGAAGAAGTGTCCTTACTTGCGGCTTGTTAGCAATGCACCACTGAAAAAGCACTGAGAGCTGACACCTGGCTCTTAAGGGAGGCCAGGGACAGTCTGGCCTCCAGACCCAATTGGAGAAACCCAAGAACCCTGGGGAGGGAATAAGGGAATGGGGTCTGGCCACGAGATTCGCACCAGGTAAAGAAGGCTTTCCAGATACAGTAATAAATCTTAGCAGAGGTTGGCTGATCATGGTTCCAATGATGTCCGGCGAGAACCCTGACTGGGTTAGAACCCAGGTCTCAATGGCCACGCCGTCAAATTGAGGGCCCCTGAGTTCTGGTGGTAGAACGGGCCTTGTGACAGAAGATCCGGGCGGTCGAGGAGACGCCAGGGGACGTCTGCTGTGAGCTGTACGATGTCGGCATACCATGTACGTCTGGGCCAGTCCGGTGCGATTAGGATGGTTGGAACTCCCTCTTGCTTGATCTTCCTCACCACTCTGGATATCAGGGGGAGAGGTGGAAAAATGTACAGGAGCTGAAACTGGGTCCAGTCCTGAACCAGGGCGTCCGCTCCTAGCGCCCGCGGGTCGTGTGTTCTGGCCATGAAGTTGGAGACCTTGGCATTGAAGTGGGATGCCATTAGGTCCACGTCCGGAGTCCCCCAGCGATGGCAGATCTGTCGAAAAACTTCAGGATGGAGAGACCACTCTCCCGAGTCCATTCCTTGCCGGCTGAGGAAGTCTGCTTCCCAGTTGTCCACACCCAGAATGTGGACAGCAGAGAGAACCGAACTTGCGTCTTCCGCCCAGTGGAGAATGTGTGTCACTTCTCGCATCGCCTGGGCACTGTGGGTCCCCCCTTGGTGATTCACATATGCCACAGCCGTGGGATTGTCCGACTTTACTCTGATGTGAGAGGCTGCCAGTAAGTGATGGAATTTCCAAGATGTTGATGGGCATAGCTGCTTCCGCTGGGGACCACTTGCCCTGTGCTCTGTGGTGTAGGTGTACCGCACCCCAACCCGTCAGGCTCGCGTCGGTGGTCAGAACCTTCCATTGACCCATGAGAAAGGATTTCCCCTTTGTTAGTGAGGTTGGCTTGAGCCACCAGTGCAGGGACCTCCTGGTTGACGACGTCAGCTGGAACTCCCTGTCGAGAGAAAAAGGGTTCCTGTCCCAAGACTTGAGGATGGCTAGTTGGAGAGGCCTGAGGTGAAGCTGGGCAAATGGGACCGCTTCTATTGCTGCCACCATCCTGCCAAGGACTCACATGGCAAACCGGAGAGATCGAGGGGGTTTGCTGAGGAGAGTGCGAACTCCTAGATGGAGAGGCAGTGCCTTGTCCTTGGGAAGGAGCACTAGACCCCTGAAGGTGTTGAATAGCATTCCCAGGAAGGTCAGAGAATGACTCGGGGTTGGTGATGACTTTTGTAGGTTGACTAACCAGCCCAGGCGACTCAGAGTGTCGATTGTGATTGAGAAGCTGAGCTCGCAGTCCTTGAAGGTGGGAGCCTTG